>NC_138303.1:3065000-3660000 GCF_965601325.2 Salmo salar
ACAGTTGTAAATGAGAACTTGTTCTCAACTAGCCTACCTGGTTAAATAAAGGTGAAATAAAAAATGTGTTAGTTCAAACCACATTGTAGAACAGAAAAAAGGCAAATGGTAGCAGATAAAATATTAAGCTGGTTAAATAAAACTGTTCTTTAGCCATTCCTCTGTCCCCAACATAATGTCTGTATTTCAAAATGGATGTTTGGAAGTTCTACACCATTTCATTCAGGATAATCTATTCTTTCTAATGATGTAAATGTGGGTAGCATAGTATGCTGTTAAAATTTCAAAAATTGTATTTTCACTCATGGAACTCAGGAGGTCGTCCCATTGTTTCCTATAGGGGTATGACTGTCTTATTTCACCAAAAATCTCAGAATGTGTATATTTAGATTTTTTTTTTTCAAGTCAGACACCACTTTAATCAGGAGAATCTCATCTTTGTAATTATGTAAATCTGGACAGAGAGCTCGGTTGTCATCGATCAATAGACCAGAAAATAGTCAGAATTGTTCATGTTTTCCCTACTTCCTCATTACGCAGACATGCGCGCAGTTTACACTATCGAGGGGTGGATGTTTACACAAGTTGTATTTTTTTCTTCCAGTTTTGTCCAAACAGATTGTAGTGGTAAAATGAAAAAGGGATTAAAAAATGTTGTGATATTTAAGGGAAATGGGAATTCTAAGCATCACTTCAGTCAGAAGAGACTCTGTGAAGGTTTGTTTCAGTTCATTTGCCGTCGTTCCAGCTCAGCCAACGTTCTTTGGCTGTTTTTCAGCCTTGGGTGAATTTTTAACTTGTTCTATTGTCCAGCCTAATATTTGCCATATTCTAATATGTCTCTTGTGTCAATGTATCGCCGCTGTCCATGGTCGCCACGGAGGAAACTTCCTGTAGATCTGATTATAATTGGATGGTGAAACTTTCCAGCCAGCCAGAAAAACAAGGCGAAGCAATTCAGGCATTGTTGGAAGTCAGGGCAATATTTTTTTTTAACTATTAAAAAATAATGATTTTTGCAAGAAGTAGAACATTTTAGAATTAAATGTGGAGTGGAACTTATTGTTACGTGATAAAATCACGTGCCTTGCGTACCTTCAGAAGTATGTGGAAATCCTAATTTATTGTCGCAATAAAGAAAGTTTGGCAAAATAAAAATTCCTCCCGTGAAATGGATAAAAATGTTGTCGATCTTTAGAACATTGCTTCCGTTTCCGATGTTGCAATGATTTGTTGTTGTTGTTGTCATTGCTTTTTGTGGAATAAACCCTGGGTGAATGGTAACTTACCTAGTGTCTTGTACTAGTAGCTTTGAGTCTTCGGGTCAGTGCCAACAGGCAGATATTAATTAGTAATGCTGTACAGAACTGATGATGTTTCTGTATACGTTTCTTGTTTTCTATATGATACGACGCATAATGTTCAGCGGCATGGTGCAGCCCCAGGCAGACATACCCCTGCAGTGGGAGATGGCAGGGGACGAGGGTGGCGTGCAGCCCCAGGCAGACATAGCCCTGCAGTGGGACGAGGGTGGCGTGCAGCCCCAGGCAGACATAGCCCTGCAGTGGGACGAGGGCGGCGTGGCTCTTCAGGTTCCCGCTGAGCTGGCAGCCAATGAGGTGGTGTCTAGACTACTGGGAGACAACCAGCAGCTCCGAGGTAGGACTCACACACACACATTTACACACACACACACATTTACTCAAACACATACAAATATTTTATTTGGATCCACAATGAGGCACAGATTGTGTGTGTGTGTGTGTGTGTGTGTGTGTGTGTGTGTGTGTAGAGGCGTTGCAGCGTAGTAACCAGGCCCTGCGTGAGCGCTGTGAGGAGATGGAGGAATGGCAGCGGAGATCTAGAGAAGAGAGGGAGTTCCTCAGCTGTCGTTTCCAGGAGGCCCGAGCGCTAGTGGAGAGACTGGCCATGGAGAACCACAGCCTTACCAGCCTGGCCAGCTCCTCTAGCCCCTCCAACCCTGGACCGAACCAAGGCCTGCTAGTCAACGGCCCCAGCCATGGCTCGGAGACCAACGGACCTATGGCATCCTCTCTGGTCAGTGCAGATAGATTCAATTGTTTTTTTTTCCCCCCTCATCAATCTACACACAATACCCTATAATGACAAAGCAAACAGGTTTTTAGAAATGTATTGGCCAGGTGATGAGCGGTGCCAGGTTTCCTCCAAATGTGATGCTTGGCATTCAGGCCAAAGAGTTCACTCTTGGTTTCATCAGACCAGAGAATCTTATTTCTCATGGTCTGAGAGTCCTTTAGGTGCCTTTTAACTGAGTAGTGGCTTGCGTCTGGCCACTCTACCATAAAGGCCTGATTGGTGGAGTGCTGCAGAGATGGTTGTCCTTCTGGAAGGTTCTCCCATCTCCACAGAGGAACTCTGGAACTCTGTCAGAGTGACCATCAGGCCCTTCTCCACCGATTGCTCAGTTTGGCCGGGCGGCCAGCTCTAGGAAGAGTCTTTGTGGTTCCAAACTTCTTCCATTTAAGAATGATGGAGGCCACTGTGTTCTTGGGGACCTTCAATGCTGCAGAAATGTTTTGGTACCCTTCCCCAGATCTGTTCCTCAACACAATCCTGTCTCAGAGCTCTATGGACAATTCCTTCGACCACATGGCTTGGTTTTTGCTCTGACATTCACTGTCAACTGTGGGACCTTTTATATAGACAGGTGTGTGCCTTTCCAAATCATGTCCAATTAATTGAATTTAACACAGGTGGACTCCAATGAAGTTGTAGAAACATCTCAAGGATGATCAATGGAAACAGGATGCACCTGAGCTCACTTTCAAGTCTCCTAGCAAAAGGTCTGAATACTTGCGTAAATAAGGTATTTTTGTTTTTATTTGTAATAAATATCCTAACATTTCTAAACCTGTTTTTGCTTTGTCATTATGAGGTATTGTGTGTTGAGGAAAATAAATAATTTAACCAATTTTAGAAAAAGGCAGTAACGTTACAAAATATAGAAAAAGTCAAGGGGTCTGAATACATTGTATGTACAGTACCAGTCAAATGTTTGGACACAACTACTCATTCCAGGGTTTTTCTTTATTTTGACTATTTTCTACATTGTAGAATAATAGTGAAGACATCAAAACTATGAAATAACACATATGGACTCATGTACTAACCGAAAAAGTGTTAAACAAATCAAAATATTTTTGAGATTCTTCAAAGTAGCCACCCTTTGCCTTGATGACAGCTTTGCACACTCTTGGCATTCTCTCAACCAGCTTCATGAGGTAGTCACCTGGAATGCATTTCAATTAACAGATGTGCCTTGTTAATATGTGGAATTTCTTACCTTCTTAATGCATTTGAGCCAATCAGTTGTGCTGTGACATGGTAGGGGTGGTATACAGAAGATAGCCCAATTTGGTAAAAGACCAAGTCCATATTATGGCAAGAACAACTCAAATAAGCAAAGACAAACGACATTCCATCATTACTTTAAGACATGAAGGTCAGTCAATCTGGAATATTTTAAGAACTTTGACAGTTTCTTCAAGTGCAGTTGCAAAATCCATCAAGCGCTATGATGAAACTGGCTCTCATGAGGACCGCCACAGGAAAGGAATACAGAGTATAAGTTCATTAGAGTTAACTGCACCTCAAACTGCAGCCCAAATAAATGCTTCAGAGTTCAAGTAACAGATATCTCAACAGCAACTGTTCAGAGGAGACTGCGTGAATCAGGCCTTCATGGTTGAATTGCTGCAAAGAAACCACTACTAAAGGACACCAATAAGAAGAAGAGACTTGCTTGGGCCACGAAACACAAGCAATGGACATTAGAAAAACAAATGATAGTCCCACTAAGCCCAAACCAGATGGGATGGCGTATTGCTGCAGAATGCTGTGGTAGCCATGCTGGTTAAGTGAGCCTTGAATTCTAAATAAATCACAGACAGTGTCACCAGCAAAGCACCCCCACACCATAACACCTCCTCCTCCATGCTTCACGGTTGAAATCTGTCCTTTGGTCTGATGAGTCCAAATGTGAGATTTTTTTGGTTCCAACCGCCGTGTCTTTGTGAGGCGCAGAGTAGGTGAACGGATGATCTCCACATGTGTGGTTCCCACCATGAAGCATGGAGGAGGAGGTGGTGTGATGGTGTGGGGGTGCTCTCTCTCTCTGTGTGTAATAAAGGAGTTAACCTGAAGTCATGTGCTTTTCCTTTTTAGTTTTTAGCTTCTGTTTCTCCTTCACTCCTTCTTTCAATACAAGCTTGTTGTTTCTATGGCAACGTGGAGATATACTATCTCTCTTTTTCCAACTTCCTGTCTCTTTCTCTAGCCCGCAGGAGGAGGTAAAGACTTTGTCCAGCTGCTGAAGAGCCACAAAGAGAAGTTGGAAGAAGTGATGAGAGATCTGATGAGGAGGAATGAAGAGCTGGAGAAAAAGAGGGATGAGGGAGAGAGAGAGAGAGACTGCCTTCGTCGCTCGGTTGAGCAACTCCGAACCAAACTGGTGTGTGTGTGTGTGTGTTAGGGTCATTCTGTCGAAGAAAGGTAAGAATTGATAGCTTGAAAATGTGAAGTCTTTACTGAGGAGTATAATTGTGTTCCTCAGAGTGGTGGCGTTACCGAGGAAACGGTTCAGCGTTCCGATGCCGCGCCCTCCTCTGACAGGTATGATGTCATTTTCTCACAGTCGGCATCACTTCCTGCTGTGTGCTGATGTGTCTGCTTCCTGTCTCCTCAGCTCCCACCTGGCCAAACTCACAGAGCAACTTCAAGCCACACAGGGCAGGTAAGTGTGTCTCACTATTCTGCCTTGTAGTGGTTATGACCTGTGACCCTAAATATGTCCCTGTGTGTGTGTGTCCCCGTGTGTGTGTGTCCCCGTGTGTGTGTGTCCCCGTGTGTGTGTGTCCCCGTGTGTGTGTGTCCCCGTGTGTGTGTGTCCCCGTGTGTGTGTGTCCCCGTGTGTGTGTGTCCCCGTGTGTGTGTGTCCCCGTGTGTGTGTGTCCCCGTGTGTGTGTCCCCGTGTGTGTGTCCCCGTGTGTGTGTCCCCGTGTGTGTGTGTCCGTGTGTGTGTGTCCGTGTGTGTGTGTGTGTGTGGTGTCCCTGTGTGTGTGTGTAGGTACAGAGAGCTGCAGGAGAAGTTAGATTCCCTCCAGAAGACTTCAGCTCAGAGAGACAGAACTGAAGTGCTGCTGAAACAGAAGGACAAGGACTGTACCCAGGTACACACTTACACACACACACACACACTGTACCCAGGTACACACACACACACGCGCGCACACACACACACACACACACACACACACACACACACACACACACACACACACACACACACACTGTACCCAGGTACACACACACACACACACACACACACACACACACACACACACACACACACACACACACACACACACTGTACCCAGGTACACGCACACACACACACGCACACACACACACACTGTACCCAGGTACACACACACACACACACACACACACACACACACTACACTGTACCCAGGTACACACACACACACACACACTACACACACACTGTACCCAGGTACACACTGTACCCAGGTACACACTACACACACACACACACACACTGTACCCAGGTACTCACACACACACACACACACACACACACACTACACACACACTGTACCCAGGTACACACTGTACCCAGGTACACACTACACACACACACTATACACACACACACACACACACACACACACACACACACACTACACACACACTGTACCCAGGTACACACTACACACACACACTACACACACACTGTACCAAGGTACACACCCTGGTCATTTTGTCTAACACTCAGTCCTACTAGACGGTCCTTTCAGTACTCAGAGAAAGCTCTTCCTGTGTGTTTAGCTGGCTAAGGACGGCGAGGCGCTGAAGGCCCAGGTAACATCTCTCCTGGGAGAGCTGAGAGAGAGGCAGAACTGTTTGGACCGGAGCCAGCAGGACCGCAACATATTGGACGATAGGTACGACAACGTTTACCCGATTTTACTCTCTACTGGTGCTGATGGGAGACCGGTTTGGGTTTTATTCTCTACTGGTGCAGATGGAAGACCGGTTTGGGTTTTACTCTCTACTGGTGCTGATGGGAGACCGGTTTGGGTTTTATTCTCTACTGGTGCTGATGGGAGACCGGTTTGGGTTTTATTCTCTACTGGTGCTGATGGGAGACCGGTTTGGGTTTTACTCTCTACTGGTGCTGATGGGAGACCGGTTTGGGTTTTATTCTCTACTGGTGCTGATGGGAGACCGGTTTGGGTTTTATTCTCTACTGGTGCTGATGGGAGACCGGTTTGGGTTTTATTCTCTACTGGGGGCTGATGGGAGACCGGTTTGGGTTTTATTCTCTGCTGGTGCTGATGGGAGACCGGTTTGGGTTTTATTCTCTACTGGTGCTGATGGGAGACCGGTTTGGGTTTTATTCTCTACTGGTGCTGATGGGAGACCGGTTTGGGTTTTACTCTCTACTGGTGCTGATGGGAGACCGGTTTGGGTTTTACTCTCTACTGGTGCTGATGGGAGACCGGTTTGGGTTTTACTCTCTACTGGTGCTGATGGGAGACCGGTTTGGGTTTTATTCTCTACTGGGGGCTGATGGGAGACCGGTTTGGGTTTTATTCTCTACTGGGGGCTGATGGGAGACCGGTTTGGGTTTTATTCTCTACTGGTGCTGATGGGAGACCGGTTTGGGTTTTATTCTCTACTGGTGCTGATGGGAGACCGGTTTGGGTTTTACTCTCTACTGGTGCTGATGGGAGACCGGTTTGGGTTTTACCCTCTACTGGGGGCTGATGGGAGACCGGTTTGGGTTTTATTCTCTACTGGTGCTGATGGGAGACCGGTTTGGGTTTTATTCTCTACTGGTGCTGATGGGAGACCGGTTTTGGTTTTATACTCTACTGGTGCTGATGGGAGACCGGGTTGGGTTTTATTCTCTACTGGGGGCTGATGGGAGACCGGTTTGGGTTTTACCCTCTACTGGGGACTGATGGGAGACCGGTTTGGGTTTTACTCTCTACTGGTGCTGATGGGAGACCGGTTTGGGTTTTACTTGACCTTGTATAACGGTATTTCAGTTTGTTCAATGTCAGACTCCACTCCTCCACATGGAATGATGTCTGTTTTTATAGTTCACTCTGCTACGTCAGTCATCTTTCTCCTTGTCTCTGCTCCGTCAGTCATCTCTCTCCTTGTCTCTGCTACATCAGTCATCCCTCTCCTTGTCTCTGCTACGTCAGTCATCTCTCTCCTTGTCTCTGCTACGTCAGTCATCTCTCTCCTTGTCTCTGCTACGTCAGTCATCTCTCTCCTTGTCTCTGCTACGTCAGTCATCCCTCTCCTTTTCTCTGCTACGTCAGTCATCTCTCTCCTTGTCTCTGCTACGTCAGTCATCCCTCTCCTTGTCTTTGCAACGTCAGTCATCCCTCTCCTTGTCTCTGCTACGTCAGTCATCCCTCTTTGTCTCTGCTACGTCAGTCATCCCTCTCTTTGTCTCTGCTACGTCAGTCATCTCTCTCCTTGTCTCTGCTACGTCAGTCATCTCTCTCCTTGTCTCTGCTACGTCAGTCATCTCTCTCCTTGTCTCTGCTACGTCAGTCATCTCTCTCCTTGTCTCTGCTACGTCAGTCATCTCTCTCCTTGTCTCTGCTACGTCAGTTATCTCTCTCCTTGTCTCTGCTACGTCAGTCATCTCTCTCCTTGTCTCTGCTACGTCAGTCATCTCTCTCTGCTACGTCAGTCATCTCTCTCCTTGTCTCTGCTTTGTCAGTCACCTCTCTCCTTGTCTCTGCTTTGTCAGTCATCTCTCTCCTTGTCTCTGCTACGTCAGTCATCTCTCTCCTTGTCTTTGCTACGTCAGTCATCTCTCTCCTTGTCTGTTTCCACGAACACCCCTGTCAACAACAACCACTCGCAGTGACAATATGCAGGGTCAATGCTGCGGATGCAGTGACAATATGCAGGGTCAATGCTGCAGATGCAGTGACAATATGCAGGGTCAATGCTGCAGATGCAGTGACAATATGCAGGGTCAATGCTGCGGATGCAGGGTCAATGCTGCAGATGCAGTGACAATATGCAGGGTCAATGCTGCAGATGCAGTGACAATATGCAGGGTCAATGCTGCGGATGCAGTGACAATATGCAGGGTCAATGCTGCAGATGCAGTGACAATATGCAGGGTCAATGCTGCAGATGCAGTGACAATATGCAGGGTCAATGCTGCAGATGCAGTGACAATATGCAGGGGCAATGCTGCAGATGCAGTGACAATATGCAGGGTCAATGCTGCAGATGCAGTGACAATATGCAGGGTCAATGCTGCGGATGCAGTGACAATATACAGGGTCAATGCTGCGGATACAGTGACAATATGCAGGGTCAATGCTGCGGATGCAGTGACAATATGCAGGGTCAATGCTGCGGATGCAGTGACAATATGCAGGGTCAATGCTGCGGATGCAGTGACAATATGCAGGGTCAATGCTGCGGATGCAGTGACTATGCAGGGTCAATGCTGCGGATGCAGTGACAATATGCAGGGTCAATGCTGCGGATGCAGTGACAATATGCAGGGTCAATGCTGCGGATGCAGTGACAATATGCAGGGTCAATGCTGCGGATGCAGTGACAATATGCAGGGTCAATGCTGCAGATGCAGTGACAATATGCAGGGTCAATGCTGCAGATGCAGTGACAATATGCAGGGTCAATGCTGCGGATGCAGTGACAATATGCAGGGTTAATGCTGCAGATGCAGGGTCAATGCTGCAGATGCAGTGACAATATGCAGGGTCAATGCTGCAGATGCAGGGTCAATGCTGCGGATGCAGTGACAATATGCAGGTCAATGCTGCAGATGCAGTGACAATATGCAGGGTCAATGCTGCAGATACAGTGACAATATGCAGGGTCAATGCTGCAGATGCAGTGACAATATGCAGGGTCAATGCTGCAGATGCAGTGACAATATGCAGGGTAAATGCTGCAGATGCATTGACAATATGCAGGGTCAATGCTGCGGATGCAGTGACAATATGCAGGGTCAATGCTGCGGATGCAGTGACAATATGCAGGGTCAATGCTGCAGATGCAGGGTCAATGCTGCAGATGCAGTGACAATATGCAGGGTCAATGCTGCAGATGCAGTGACTCCGATGCTGACTTCCACTTTGCCTCTTCATATAAATCCACAAGTGTTCTATAATTCCACTAGTAGTTTGCGTATCTTACTGTCTGCAAACAGCTTGTTGGTATTTTCTTAGCATGTTGTGTGTAAAATAAATAGCTTTAGCCACTAATCTGTAACCAGATTGCTTGTACAGCCTGTTCCAGTGCTGGTATCGACCTAGATCAGCGTGTTGCTGTATATCAGAGAGGAAGCCTTCGTGTTTTTGCTACGTCAAAACTATAGTAAGAGAGAACATTTAATGTAACATGAATTAGGGTCCACCGGGAAACACTGGCCAACACTGGCCCTTACCCTCTCACAATAACTCCTCTCTGGCTTTTTCATTCGTTGTCAATTTTTTGGTTGAAGTTTCATCGAACAGTATGAAACAATTTGAATGGAGAGAGAGAGCCATTGAAATCAGTTATAATGTATTACCACCATAGTGTTATATACAGGAAGAACATTTATAATGTATTACCACCATAGTGTTATATACAGGAAGAACAGTTAGGATTTTTGTTATTCAAAAACATCATACAATCTCATACTGTCAAAAAGCTGTGTGTGTGTGTGTGTGTGTGTGTGTGTGTGTGTGTGTGTGTGTGTTCACACAGCTTGTGGCATGCAGACAACTCTGGTTCCAAACCCATCTTATGTTTCATTGTGGAAAGGGGGATACCTAGTCAGTTATACAACAGAAAGGGGGATACCTAGTCAGTTATACAACAGAAAGGGGGATACCTAGTCAGTTATACAACAGAAGGGGAAAGGGGGGATACCTAGTCAGTTATACAACAGAAAAGGGGGATACCTAGTCAGTTATACAACAGAAAGGGGGATGCCTAGTCAGTTATACAACAGAAAGGGGGGATGCCTAGTCAGTTATACAACAGAAAGGGGGGATACCTAGTCAGTTATACAACAGAAAGGGGGATACCTAGTCAGTTATACAACAGAAAGGGGGATACCTAGTCAGTTATACAACAGAAAGGGGGATACCTAGTCAGTTATACAACGAAAGCGGGATACCTAGTCAGTTATACAACAGAAAGGGGGGATGCCTAGTCAGTTATACAACAGAAAGGGAAAGGGGGGATACCTAGTCAGTTATACAACAGAAGGGAAAGGGGGGATACCTAGTCAGTTATACAACAGAAAGGGAAAGGAGGGATACCTAGTCAGTTATACAACAGAAAGGGAAAGCGGGGATACCTAGTCAGTTATACAACGGAAAGGGGGGATACCTAGTCAGTTATACAACAGAAAGGGGGATACCTAGTCAGTTATACAACAGAAAGGGAAAGGGGGATACCTAGTCAGTTATACAACAGAAAGGGAAAGGGGGGATACCTAGTCAGTTATACAACAGAAAGGGAAAGGGGGGATATCTAGTCAGTTATACAACAGAAAGGGGGGATACCTAGTCAGTTATACAACAGAAAGGGGGGATACCTAGTCAGTTATACAACAGAAAGGGAAAGGGGGGATACCTAGTCAGTTATACAACAGAAAGGGGGATACCTAGTCAGTTGTACAACAGAAAGGGGGATACCTAGTCAGTTATACAACAGAAAGGGGGGATACCTAGTCAGTTATACAACAGAAAGGGAAAGGGGGGATACCTAGTCAGTTATACAACAGAAAGGGGATACCTAGTCAGTTATACAACAGAAAGAGAAAGGGGGGATACCTAGTCAGTTATACAACAGAAAGGGAAAGGGGGGATACCTAGTCAGTTAGACAACAGAAAGGGAAAGGGGGGATACCTAGTCAGTTATACAACAGAAAGGGGGGATACCTAGTCAGTTATACAACAGAAAGGGAAAGGGGGGATACCTAGTCAGTTGTAAAACAGAAAGGGGGGATACCTAGTCAGTTATACAACAGAAAGGGAAAGGGGGGATACCTAGTCAGTTGTACAACAGAAAGGGAAAGGGGGGATACCTAGTCAGTTAGACAACAGAAAGGGAAGGGGGGGATACCTAGTCAGTTATACAACAGAAAGGGGGGATACCTAGTCAGTTATACAACAGAAAGGGGGATACCTAGTCAGTTGTAAAACAGAAAGGGGGGATACCTAGTCAGTTATACAACAGAAAGGGAAAGGGGGGATACCTAGTCAGTTGTACAACAGAAAGGGGGATACCTAGTCAGTTATACAACAGAAAGAGAAAGGGGGGATACCTAGTCAGTTGTACAACAGAAAGGGAAAGGGGGGATACCTAGTCAGTTATACAACAGATAGGGGGATACCTAGTCAGTTATACAACAGAAAGGGAAAGGGGGGATACCTAGTCAGTTGTACAACAGAAAGGAGGATACCTAGTCAGTTATACAACAGAAAGGGGGGATACCTAGTCAGTTATACAACAGAAAGGGGGGATACCTAGTCAGTTGTACAACAGAAAGGGGGGATACCTAGTCAGTTGTACAACAGAAAGGGAAAGGGGGGATACCTAGTCAGTTGTACAACAGAAAGGGGGATACCTAGTCAGTTATACAACAGAAAGAGAAAGGGGGGATACCTAGTCAGTTGTACAACAGAAAGGGAAAGGGGGGATACCTAGTCAGTTATACAACAGATAGGGGGATACCTAGTCAGTTATACAACAGAAAGGGAAAGGGGGGATACCTAGTCAGTTATACAACAGAAAGGGGGATACCTAGTCAGTTATACAACAGAAAGGGAAAGGGGGATACCTAGTCAGTTATACAACAGAAAGGGAAAGGGGGATACCTAGTCAGTTATACAACAGAAAGGGAAAGGGGGGATACCTAGTCAGTTGTACAACAGAAAGGGGGATACCTAGTCAGTTGTACAACAGAAAGGGGGGTTACCTAGTCAGTTGTACAACAGAAAGGGGGGTTACCTAGTCAGTTGTACAACAGAAAGGGGGGTTACCTAGTCAGTTGTACAACAGAAAGGGGGATACCTAGTCAGTTGTACAATAGAAAGGGGGGATACCTAGTCAGTTGTACAACAGAAAGGGGGGATACCTAGTCAGTTGTACAACAGAAAGGGAAAGGGGGGATACCTAGTCAGTTATACAACAGAAAGGGGGTTACCTAGTCAGTTACACAACAGAAAGGGGATACCTAGTCAGTTATACAACAGAAAGGGGGACACCTAGTCAGTTATACAACAGAAAGGGAAAGGGGGGATACCTAGTCAGTTATACAACAGAAAGGGAAAGGGGGGATACCTAGTCAGTTATACAACAGAAATGGAAAGGGGGGATACCTAGTCAGTTATACAACAGAAAGGGGGGATACCTAGTCAGTTATACAACAGAAAGGGGGATACCTTGTCAGTTATACAACAGAAAGGGAAAGGGGGGATACCTAGTCAGTTATACAACAGAAAAGGGGATACCTAGTCAGTTGTAAAACAGAAAGGGGGGATACTTAGTCAGTTATACAACAGAAAGGGAAAGGGGGGATACCTAGTCAGTTGTACAACAGAAAGGGGTATACCTAGTCAGTTGTACAACAGAAAGGGGGATACCTAGTCAGTTGTACAACAGAAAGGGGGATACCTAGTCAGTTATTCAACAGAAAGGGAAAGGGGGGATACCTAGTCAGTTAAACAACAGAAAGGGGATACCTAGTCAGTTGTACAACAGAAAGGGGGATACCTAGTCAGTTGTACAACAGAAAGGGAAAGGGGGGATACCTAGTCAGTTATACAACAGAAAGGGGGATACCTAGTCAGTTATACAACAGAAAGGGGGATACCTAGTCAGTTATACAACAGAAAGGGGGATACCTAGTCAGTTATACAACAGAAAGGGGGATACCTAGTCAGTTATACAACAGAAAGGGGGATACCTAGTCAGTTATACAACAAAGGCAAAGGGGATACCTAGTCATTTATACAACAGAAAGGGAGACGGGGGATACCTAGTCAGTTATACAACAGAAAGGGAAAGGGGGATACCTAGTCCGTTATACAACAGAAAGGGAAAGGGGGGATACCTAGTCAGTTAGACAACAGAAAGGGGGGATACCTAGTCAGTTATACAACAGAAAGGGCGATACCTAGTCAGTTATACAACAAAGGCAAAGGGGGATACCTAGTCATTTATACAACAGAAATGGAGAGGGGGGATACCTAGTCAGTTATACAACAGAAAGGGAAAGGGGGATACCTAGTCCGTTATACAACAGAAAGGGAAAGGGGGGATACCTAGTCAGTTATACAACAGAAAGGGGGATACCTAGTCAGTTATACAACAGAAAGGGGGGATACCTAGTCAGTTATACAACAGAAAGGGAAAGGGGTATACCTAGTCAGTTATACAACAGAAAGGGGGGATACCTAGTCAGTTATACAACAGAAAGGGAAAGGGGGGGATACCTAGTCAGTTATACAACAGAAAGGGAAAAGGGGGATGCCTAGTCAGTTATACAACAGAAAGGGGAGTACCTAGTCAGTTATACAACAGAAAGGGGGGATACCTAGTCAGTTATATAACAGAAAGGGAAATTGGGATACATAGTCAGGTATACAACAGAAAGGGAAAGGGGGAATACCTAGTCAGTTATACAACAGAAAGGGAAAGGGGGGATGTCTAGTCAGTTATACAACAGAAAGGGTAAGGGGGGATGCCTAGTCAGTTATAAAACAAAGGGAAAGGGGGGATACCTAGTCAGTTATACAACAGAAAGGGGGATACCTAGTCAGTTATACAACAGAAAGGGGAAATACCAAGTCAGTTGTACAATAGAAAGGGAAAGGGGGGATACCTAGTCAGTTGTACAACAGAAAGGGGGATACCTAGTCAATTATACAACAGAAAGGGAAAGGGGGGATACCTAGTCAGTTATACAACAAAGGGAAAGGGGGGATACCTAGTCAGTTATACAACAAAGGGAAAGGGGGGATACCTAGTCAGTTATACAACAAAGGGAAAGGGGGGATACCTAGTCAGTTATACAACAAAGGGAAAGGGGGATACCTAGTCAGTTATACAACAGAAAGGGGGATACCTAGTCAATTATACAACAGAAAGGGAAAGGGGGGATGTCTAGTCAGTTATACAACAGAAAGGGAAAGGGGGGATGCCTAGTCAGTTGTACAACAGAAAGGGAAAGGGGGATACCTAGTCAGTTATATATCGGAAAGGGAAAGGGGGATGCCTAGTCAGTTATACAACAGAAAGGGAAAAGGGGATACCTAGTCCGTTATACAACAGAAAGGGAAAGGGGGATACCTAGTCCGTTATACAACAGAAAGGGAAAGGGGGATACCTAGTCAGTTATACAACAGAAAGGGAAAGGGGGATACCTAGTCAGTTATACAACAGAAAGGGAAAGGGGGGATACCTAGTCAGTTATACAACAGAAAGTGGGATACCTAGTCAATTATACAACAGAAAGGGAAAGGGGATACCTAGTCAGTTATACAACAAAGGGAAAGGGGGATACCTAGTCAGTTATACAACAGAAAGGGGAAAGGGGGATACCTAGTCAGTTATACAACAGAAAGGGAAAGGGGGGATACCTAGTCAGTTATACAACAGAAAGGGAAAGGGGGGGATACCTAGTCAGTTATACAACAGAAAGGGAAAGGGGGATACCTAGTCCGTTATACAACAGAAAGGGAAAGGGGGGATACCTAGTCAGTTATACAACAGAAAGGGGGGATACCTAGTCAGTTGTACAACAGAAAGGGGGATACCTAGTCAGTTGTATAACAGAAAGGGGGGATACCTAGTCAGTTATACAACAGAAAGGGGGATACCTCGTCAGTTATACAACAAAGGGGGACACATAGTCAGTTGTACAACAGAAAGGTAAAGGGGATACCTAGTCAGTTGTACAACAGAAAGGGGGGATACCTAGTCAGTTATACAACAGAAAGGGGGATACCTAGTCAGTTATACAACAGAAAGGGAAAGGGGTGATACCTAGTCAGTTATACAACAGAAAAGGGGATACCTAGTCAGTTGTAAAACAGAAAGGGGGGATACTTAGTCAGTTATACAACAGAAAGGGAAAGGGGGGATACCTAGTCAGTTGTACAACAGAAAGGGGGATACCTAGTCAGTTGTACAACAGAAAGGGGGATACCTAGTCAGTTGTACAACAGAAAGGGGGATACCTAGTCAGTTATTCAACAGAAAGGGAAAGGGGGGATACCTAGTCAGTTAAACAACAGAAAGGGGATACCTAGTCAGTTGTACAACAGAAAGGGGGATACCTAGTCAGTTATACAACAGAAAGGGAAAGGGGGGATACCTAGTCAGTTATACAACAGAAAGGGGGATACCTAGTCAGTTTTACAACAGAAAGGGGGATACCTAGTCAGTTATACAACAGAAAGGGGGATACCTAGTCAGTTATACAACAGAAAGGGGGATACCTAGTCAGTTATACAACAGAAAGGGGGATACCTAGTCAGTTATACAACAAAGGCAAAGGGGGATACCTAGTCATTTATACAACAGAAAGGGAGAGGGGGGATACCTAGTCAGTTATACAACAGAAAGGGAAAGGGGGATACCTAGTCCGTTATACAACAGAAAGGGAAAGGGGGGATACCTAGTCAGTTAGACAACAGAAAGGGGGGATACCTAGTCAGTTGTACAACAGAAAGGCAAAGGGGGATACCTAGTCATTTATACAACAGAAAGGGAGAGGGGGGATACCTAGTCAGTTATACAACAGAAAGGGAAAGGGGGATACCTAGTCCGTTATACAACAGAAAGGGAAAGGGGGATACCTAGTCAGTTAGACAACAGAAAGGGGGGATACCTAGTCAGTTGTACAACAGAAAGGCAAAGGGGGATACCTAGTCATTTATACAACAGAAAGGGAGAGGGCGGATACCTAGTCAGTTATACAACAGAAAGGGAAAGGGGGATACCTAGTCCGTTATACAACAGAAAGGGGGGATACCTAGTCAGTTGTACAACAGAAAGGGAAAGGGGGATACCTAGTCAGTTATACAACAGAAAGGGGGATACCTAGTCAGTTATACAACAGAAAGGGGGGATACCTAGTCAGTTATACAACAGAAAGGGAAAGGGGTATACCTAGTCAGTTATACAACAGAAAGGGGGGATACCTAGTCAGTTATACAACAGAAAGGGAAAGGGGGGGATACCTAGTCAGTTATACAACAGAAAGGGAAAAGGGGGATGCCTAGTCAGTTATACAACAGAAAGGGGAGTACCTAGTCAGTTATACAACAGAAAGGGGGGATACCTAGTCAGTTGTACAACAGAAAGGGAAATTGGGATACATAGTCAGTTATACAACAGAAAGGGAAAGGGGGGATACCTAGTCAGTTAACAACAGAAAGGGAAAGGGGGGATGTCTAGTCAGTTATACAACAGAAAGGGAAAGGGGGGATGCCTAGTCAGTTATACAACAAAGGGAAAGGGGGGATACCTAGTCAGTTATACAACAGAAAGGGGGATACCTAGTCAGTTATACAACAGAAAGGGGAAATACCTAGTCAGTTGTACAATAGAAAGGGAAAGGGGGGATACCTAGTCAGTTGTACAACAGAAAGGGGGATACCTAGTCAATTATACAACAGAAAGGGAAAGGGGGATACCTAGTCAGTTATACAACAAAGGGAAAGGGGGGATACCTAGTCAGTTATACAACAAAGGGAAAGGGGGGATACCTAGTCAGTTATACAACAAAGGGAAAGGGGGGATACCTAGTCAGTTATACAACAAAGGGAAAGGGGGATACCTAGTCAGTTATACAACAGAAAGGGGGATACCTAGTCAATTATACAACAGAAAGGGAAAGGGGGGATGTCTAGTCAGTTATACAACAGAAAGGGAAAGGGGGGATGCCTAGTCAGTTGTACAACAGAAAGGGAAAGGGGGATACCTAGTCAGTTATATATCGGAAAGGGAAAGGGGGATACCTAGTCAGTTATACAACAGAAAGGGAAAGGGGGGATGCCTAGTCAGTTATACAACAGAAAGGGAAAAGGGGATACCTAGTCCGTTATACAACAGAAAGGGAAAGGGGGATACCTAGTCCGTTATACAACAAAGGGAAAGGGGGATGCCTAGTCAGTTATACAACAAAGGGAAAGGGGGATGCCTAGTCAGTTATACAACAGAAAGGGAAAGGGGGATGCCTAGTCAGTTATACAACAGAAAGGGAAAGGGGGGATGCCTAGTCAGTTATACAACAGAAAGGGAAAAGGGGATACCTAGTCCGTTATACAACAGAAAGGGAAAGGGGGATACCTAGTCCGTTATACAACAAAGGGAAAGGGGGATGCCTAGTCAGTTATACAACAGAAAGGGAAAGGGGGATACCTAGTCAGTTATACAACAGAAAGGGAAAGGGGGGATACCTAGTCAGTTATACAACAGAAAGGGGGATACCTAGTCAATTATACAACAGAAAGGGAAAGGGGATACCTAGTCAGTTATACAACAAAGGGAAAGGGGGATACCTAGTCAGTTATACATTAGAAAGGGGAAGGGGGGATACCTAGTCAGTTATACAACAGAAAGGGAAAGGGGGGATACCTAGTCAGTTATACAACAGAAAGGGAAAGGGGGGGATACCTAGTCAGTTATACAACAGAAAGGGAAAGGGGGATACCTAGTCAGTTATACAACAGAAAGGGAAAGGGGGGATGCCTAGTCAGTTATACAACAGAAAGGGAAAAGGGGATACCTAGTCCGTTATACAACAGAAAGGGAAAGGGGATACCTAGTCCGTTATACAACAAAGGGAAAGGGGGATGCCTAGTCAGTTATACAACAGAAAGGGAAAGGGGGATACCTAGTCAGTTATACAACAGAAAGGGAGATACCTAGTCAGTTGTACAACAGAAAGGGAAAGGGGGGATACCTAGTCAGTTGTACAACAGAAAGGGGGATACCTAGTCAATTATACAACAGAAAGGGAAAGGGGGATACCTAGTCCGTTATACAACAGAAAGGGAAAGGGGGGATACCTAGTCAGTTAGACAACAGAAAGGGGGGATACCTAGTCAGTTGTACAACAGAAAGGGAAAGGGGGATACCTAGTCAGTTATACAACAGAAAGGGGGATACCTAGTCAGTTATACAACAGAAAGGGGGGATACCTAGTCAGTTATACAACAGAAAGGGAAAGGGGTATACCTAGTCAGTTATACAACAGAAAGGGAAAGGGGGGATACCTAGTCAGTTATACAACAGAAAGGGGGATACCTAGTCCGTTATACAACAAAGGGAAAGGGGGATGCCTAGTCAGTTATACAACAGAAAGGGAAAGGGGGATACCTAGTCAGTTATACAACAGAAAGGGAAAGGGGGGATACCTAGTCAGTTATACAGCAGAAAGGGGGATACCTAGTCAATTATACAACAGAAAGGGAAAGGGGATACCTAGTCAGTTATACAACAAAGGGAAAGGGGGATACCTAGTCAGTTATACAACAGAAAGGGGAAGGGGGGATACCTAGTCAGTTATACAACAGAAAGGGAAAGGGGGGATACCTAGTCAGTTATACAACAGAAAGGGAAAGGGGGGGATACCTAGTCAGTTATACAACAGAAAGGGAAAGGGGGATACCTAGTCAGTTATACAACAGAAAGGGAAAGGGGGGATGCCTAGTCAGTTATACAACAGAAAGGGAAAAGGGGATACCTAGTCCGTTATACAACAGAAAGGGAAAGGGGATACCTAGTCCGTTATACAACAAAGGGAAAGGGGGATGCCTAGTCAGTTATACAACAGAAAGGGAAAGGGGGATACCTAGTCAGTTATACAACAGAAAGGGAGATACCTAGTCAGTTGTACAACAGAAAGGGAAAGGGGGGATACCTAGTCAGTTGTACAACAGAAAGGGAAAGGGGGATACCTAGTCCGTTATACAACAGAAAGGGAAAGGGGGGATACCTAGTCAGTTAGACAACAGAAAGGGGGGATACCTAGTCAGTTGTACAACAGAAAGGGAAAGGGGGATACCTAGTCAGTTATACAACAGAAAGGGGGATACCTAGTCAGTTATACAACAGAAAGGGGGGATACCTAGTCAGTTATACAACAGAAAGGGAAAGGGGTATACCTAGTCAGTTATACAACAGAAAGGGAAAGGGGGGATACCTAGTCAGTTATACAACAGAAAGGGAAAGGGGGGGATACCTAGTCAGTTATACAACAGAAACGGAAAAGGGGGATGCCTAGTCAGTTATACAACAGAAAGGGGGATACCTAGTCAGTTATACAACAGAAAGGGGGGATACCTAGTCAGTTATACAACAGAAAGGGGGGATACCTAGTCAGTTATACAACAGAAAGGGAAATTGGGATACATAGTCAGTTATACAACAGAAAGGGAAAGTGGGGATACCTAGTCAGTTATACAACAGAAAGGGAAAGGGGGGATGTCTAGTCAGTTATACAACAGAAAGGGAAAGGGGGGATGCCTAGTCAGTTATATAACAGAAAGGGGGATACCTAGTCAGTTATACAACAGAAAGGGGAAATACCTAGTCAGTTGTACAATAGAAAGGGAAAGGGGGGATACCTAGTCAGTTGTACAACAGAAAGGGGGATACCTAGTCAATTATACAACAGAAAGGGAAAGGGGGATACCTAGTCAGTTATACAACAAAGGGAAAGGGGGGATACCTAGTCAGTTATACAACAAAGGGAAAGGGGGGATACCTAGTCAGTTATACAACAAAGGGAAAGGGGGATACCTAGTCAGTTATACAACAGAAAGGGGGATACCTAGTCAATTATACAACAGAAAGGGAAAGGGGGGATGTCTAGTCAGTTATACAACAGAAAGGGAAAGGGGGGATGCCTAGTCAGTTGTACAACAAAGGGAAAGGGGGATACCTAGTCAGTTATATATCGGAAAGGGAAAGGGGGATGCCTAGTCAGTTATACAACAGAAAGGGAAAGGGGGGATGCCTAGTCAGTTATACAACAGAAAGGGAAAAGGGGATACCTAGTCCGTTATACAACAGAAAGGGAAAGGGGGATACCTAGTCCGTTATACAACAAAGGGAAAGGGGGATGCCTAGTCAGTTATACAACAGAAAGGGAAAGGGGGATACCTAGTCAGTTATACAACAGAAAGGTAAAGGGGGGATACCTAGTCAGTTATATATCGGAAAGGGAAAGGGGGATGCCTAGTCAGTTATACAACAGAAAGGGAAAGGGGGGATGCCTAGTCAGTTATACAACAGAAAGGGAAAAGGGGATACCTAGTCCGTTATACAACAGAAAGGGAAAGGGGGATACCTAGTCCGTTATACAACAAAGGGAAAGGGGGATGCCTAGTCAGTTATACAACAGAAAGGGAAAGGGGGATACCTAGTCAGTTATACAACAGAAAGGGAAAGGGGGGATACCTAGTCAGTTATACAACAGAAAGGGGGATACCTAGTCAATTATACAACAGAAAGGGAAAGGGGATACCTAGTCAGTTATACAACAAAGGGAAAGGGGGATACCTAGTCAGTTATACAACAGAAAGGGGAAGGGGGGATACCTAGTCAGTTATACAACAGAAAGGGAAAGGGGGGATACCTAGTCAGTTATACAACAGAAAGGGAAAGGGGGGGATACCTAGTCAGTTATACAACAGAAAGGGAAAGGGGGATACCTAGTCAGTTATACAACAGAAAGGGAAAGGGGGGATGCCTAGTCAGTTATACAACAGAAAGGGAAAAGGGGATACCTAGTCCGTTATACAACAGAAAGGGAAAGGGGATACCTAGTCCGTTATACAACAAAGGGAAAGGGGGATGCCTAGTCAGTTATACAACAGAAAGGGAAAGGGGGATGCCTAGTCAGTTATACAACAGAAAGGGAAAGGGGGATACCTAGTCAGTTATACAACAGAAAGGGAGATACCTAGTCAGTTGTACAACAGAAAGGGAAAGGGGGGATACCTAGTCAGTTGTACAACAGAAAGGGGGATACCTAGTCAATTATACAACAGAAAGGGAAAGGGGGATACCTAGTCCGTTATACAACAGAAAGGGAAAGGGGGGATACCTAGTCAGTTAGACAACAGAAAGGGGGGATACCTAGTCAGTTGTACAACAGAAAGGGAAAGGGGGATACCTAGTCAGTTATACAACAGAAAGGGGGATACCTAGTCAGTTATACAACAGAAAGGGGGGATACCTAGTCAGTTATACAACAGAAAGGGAAAGGGGTATACCTAGTCAGTTATACAACAGAAAGGGAAAGGGGGGATACCTAGTCAGTTATACAACAGAAAGGGGGATACCTAGTCCGTTATACAACAAAGGGAAAGGGGGATGCCTAGTCAGTTATACAACAGAAAGGGAAAGGGGGATACCTAGTCAGTTATACAACAGAAAGGGAAAGGGGGGATACCTAGTCAGTTATACAGCAGAAAGGGGGATACCTAGTCAATTATACAACAGAAAGGGAAAGGGGATACCTAGTCAGTTATACAACAAAGGGAAAGGGGGATACCTAGTCAGTTATACAACAGAAAGGGGAAGGGGGGATACCTAGTCAGTTATACAACAGAAAGGGAAAGGGGGGATACCTAGTCAGTTATACAACAGAAAGGGAAAGGGGGGGATACCTAGTCAGTTATACAACAGAAAGGGAAAGGGGGATACCTAGTCAGTTATACAACAGAAAGGGAAAGGGGGGATGCCTAGTCAGTTATACAACAGAAAGGGAAAAGGGGATACCTAGTCCGTTATACAACAGAAAGGGAAAGGGGATACCTAGTCCGTTATACAACAAAGGGAAAGGGGGATGCCTAGTCAGTTATACAACAGAAAGGGAAAGGGGGATACCTAGTCAGTTATACAACAGAAAGGGAGATACCTAGTCAGTTGTACAACAGAAAGGGAAAGGGGGGATACCTAGTCAGTTGTACAACAGAAAGGGAAAGGGGGATACCTAGTCCGTTATACAACAGAAAGGGAAAGGGGGGATACCTAGTCAGTTAGACAACAGAAAGGGGGGATACCTAGTCAGTTGTACAACAGAAAGGGAAAGGGGGATACCTAGTCAGTTATACAACAGAAAGGGGGATACCTAGTCAGTTATACAACAGAAAGGGGGGATACCTAGTCAGTTATACAACAGAAAGGGAAAGGGGTATACCTAGTCAGTTATACAACAGAAAGGGAAAGGGGGGATACCTAGTCAGTTATACAACAGAAAGGGAAAGGGGGGGATACCTAGTCAGTTATACAACAGAAACGGAAAAGGGGGATGCCTAGTCAGTTATACAACAGAAAGGGGGATACCTAGTCAGTTATACAACAGAAAGGGGGGATACCTAGTCAGTTATACAACAGAAAGGGGGGATACCTAGTCAGTTATACAACAGAAAGGGAAATTGGGATACATAGTCAGTTATACAACAGAAAGGGAAAGTGGGGATACCTAGTCAGTTATACAACAGAAAGGGAAAGGGGGGATGTCTAGTCAGTTATACAACAGAAAGGGAAAGGGGGGATGCCTAGTCAGTTATATAACAGAAAGGGGGATACCTAGTCAGTTATACAACAGAAAGGGGAAATACCTAGTCAGTTGTACAATAGAAAGGGAAAGGGGGGATACCTAGTCAGTTGTACAACAGAAAGGGGGATACCTAGTCAATTATACAACAGAAAGGGAAAGGGGGATACCTAGTCAGTTATACAACAAAGGGAAAGGGGGGATACCTAGTCAGTTATACAACAAAGGGAAAGGGGGGATACCTAGTCAGTTATACAACAAAGGGAAAGGGGGATACCTAGTCAGTTATACAACAGAAAGGGGGATACCTAGTCAATTATACAACAGAAAGGGAAAGGGGGGATGTCTAGTCAGTTATACAACAGAAAGGGAAAGGGGGGATGCCTAGTCAGTTGTACAACAAAGGGAAAGGGGGATACCTAGTCAGTTATATATCGGAAAGGGAAAGGGGGATGCCTAGTCAGTTATACAACAGAAAGGGAAAGGGGGGATGCCTAGTCAGTTATACAACAGAAAGGGAAAAGGGGATACCTAGTCCGTTATACAACAGAAAGGGAAAGGGGGATACCTAGTCCGTTATACAACAAAGGGAAAGGGGGATGCCTAGTCAGTTATACAACAGAAAGGGAAAGGGGGATACCTAGTCAGTTATACAACAGAAAGGTAAAGGGGGGATACCTAGTCAGTTATATATCGGAAAGGGAAAGGGGGATGCCTAGTCAGTTATACAACAGAAAGGGAAAGGGGGGATGCCTAGTCAGTTATACAACAGAAAGGGAAAAGGGGATACCTAGTCCGTTATACAACAGAAAGGGAAAGGGGGATACCTAGTCCGTTATACAACAAAGGGAAAGGGGGATGCCTAGTCAGTTATACAACAGAAAGGGAAAGGGGGATACCTAGTCAGTTATACAACAGAAAGGGAAAGGGGGGATACCTAGTCAGTTATACAACAGAAAGGGGGATACCTAGTCAATTATACAACAGAAAGGGAAAGGGGATACCTAGTCAGTTATACAACAAAGGGAAAGGGGGATACCTAGTCAGTTATACAACAGAAAGGGGAAGGGGGGATACCTAGTCAGTTATACAACAGAAAGGGAAAGGGGGGATACCTAGTCAGTTATACAACAGAAAGGGAAAGGGGGGGATACCTAGTCAGTTATACAACAGAAAGGGAAAGGGGGATACCTAGTCAGTTATACAACAGAAAGGGAAAGGGGGGATGCCTAGTCAGTTATACAACAGAAAGGGAAAAGGGGATACCTAGTCCGTTATACAACAGAAAGGGAAAGGGGATACCTAGTCCGTTATACAACAAAGGGAAAGGGGGATGCCTAGTCAGTTATACAACAGAAAGGGAAAGGGGGATACCTAGTCAGTTATACAACAGAAAGGGAGATACCTAGTCAGTTGTACAACAGAAAGGGAAAGGGGGGATACCTAGTCAGTTGTACAACAGAAAGGGGGATACCTAGTCAATTATACAACAAAGGGAAAGAGGGATACCTAGTCAGTTATACAACAAAGGGAAAGGGGGATACCTAGTCAGTTATAAAACAGAAAGGGAAAGGGGGGATGCCTAGTCAGTTATACAACAGAAAGGGAAAAGGGGATACCTAGTCCGTTATACAACAGAAAGGGAAAGGGGGATACCTAGTCCATTATACAACAAAGGGAAAGGGAGATGCCTAGTCAGTTATACAACAGAAAGGGAAAGGGGGATACCTAGTCAGTTATACAACAGAAAGGGGGATACCTAGTCAGTTGTACAACAGAAAGGGAAAGGGGGATACCTAGTCAGTTATACAACAGAAAGGGGGATACCTAGTCAATTATACAACAGAAAGGGAAAGGGGGGATACCTAGTCAGTTATACAACAAAGGGAAAGGGGGGATACCTAGTCAGTTATACATCGGAAAGGGAAAAGGGGATACCTAGTCCGTTATACAACAGAAAGGGAAAGGGGGATACCTAGTCCGTTATACAACAAAGGGAAAGGGGGATGCCTAGTCAGTTATACAACAGAAAGGGAAAGGGGGATGCCTAGTCAGTTATACAACAGAAAGGGAAAGGGGGGGATACCTAGTCAGTTATACAACAGAAAGGGGGATACCTAGTCAGTTATACAACAGAAAGGGAAAGGGGGATACCTAGTCAGTTGTACAACAGAAAGGGAAAAGGGGGATGCCTAGTCAGTTATACAACAGAAAGGGGAGTACCTAGTCAGTTATACAACAGAAAGGGGGGATACCTAGTCAGTTATACAACAGAAAGGGGGGATACCTAGTCAGTTATACAACAGAAAGGGAAAGGGGGGATGCCTAGTCAGTTATACAACAGAAAGGGAAAGGGGGGATGCCTAGTCCGTTATACAACAGAAAGGGAAAGGGGGATACCTAGTCCGTTATACAACAAAGGGAAAGGGGGATGCCTAGTCAGTTATACAACAAAGGGAAAGGGGGATGCCTAGTCAGTTATACAACAGAAAGGGAAAGGGGGATACCTAGTCAGTTATACAACAGAAAGGGAAAGGGGGATACCTAGTCAGTTATATATCGGAAAGGGAAAGGGGGATGCCTAGTCAGTTATACAACAGAAAGGGAAAGGGGGGATGCCTAGTCAGTTATACAACAGAAAGGGAAAAGGGGATACCTAGTCCGTTATACAACAGAAAGGGAAAGGGGGATACCTAGTCCGTTATACAACAAAGGGAAAGGGGGATGCCTAGTCAGTTATACAACAGAAAGGGAAAGGGGGATACCTAGTCAGTTATACAACAGAAAGGGAAAGGGGGATACCTAGTCAGTTATACAACAGAAAGGGAAAGGGGGGATACCTAGTCAGTTATACAACAGAAAGGGGGATACCTAGTCAATTATACAACAGAAAGGGAAAGGGGATACCTAGTCAGTTATACAACAAAGGGAAAGGGGGATACCTAGTCAGTTATACAACAGAAAGGGAAAGGGGGATACCTAGTCAGTTATACAACAGAAAGGGAAAGGGGGATACCTAGTCAGTTATACAACAGAAAGGGAAAGGGGGGATACCTAGTCAGTTATACAACAGAAAGGGGGATACCTAGTCAATTATACAACAGAAAGGGAAAGGGGATACCTAGTCAGTTATACAACAAAGGGAAAGGGGGATACCTAGTCAGTTATACAACAGAAAGGGGAAGGGGGGATACCTAGTCAGTTATACAACAGAAAGGGAAAGGGGGGATACCTAGTCAGTTATACAACAGAAAGGGAAAGGGGGGGATACCTAGTCAGTTATACAACAGAAAGGGAAAGGGGGATACCTAGTCAGTTATACAACAGAAAGGGAAAGGGGGGATGCCTAGTCAGTTATACAACAGAAAGGGAAAAGGGGATACCTAGTCCGTTATACAACAGAAAGGGAAAGGGGATACCTAGTCCGTTATACAACAAAGGGAAAGGGGGATGCCTAGTCAGTTATACAACAGAAAGGGAAAGGGGGATACCTAGTCAGTTATACAACAGAAAGGGAGATACCTAGTCAGTTGTACAACAGAAAGGGAAAGGGGGGATACCTAGTCAGTTGTACAACAGAAAGGGGGATACCTAGTCAATTATACAACAGAAAGGGAAAGGGGGATACCTAGTCCGTTATACAACAGAAAGGGAAAGGGGGGATACCTAGTCAGTTAGACAACAGAAAGGGGGGATACCTAGTCAGTTATATAACAGAAAGGGAAAGGGGTATACCTAGTCAGTTATAAAACAGAAAGGGAAAGGGGGGATACCTAGTCAGTTATACAACAGAAAGGGAAAGGGGGGATACCTAGTCAGTTATACAACAGAAACGGAAAAGGGGGATGCCTAGTCAGTTATACAACAGAAAGGGGGATACCTAGTCAGTTATACAACAAAGGGGGGATACCTAGTCAGTTATACAACAGAAAGGGGGGATACCTAGTCAGTTATACAACAGAAAGGGAAATTGGGATACATAGTCAGTTATACAACAGAAAGGGAAAGGGGGGATACCTAGTCAGTTATACAACAGAAAGGGAAAGGGGGGATGTCTAGTCAGTTATACAACAGAAAGGGAAAGGGGGGATGCCTAGTCAGTTATACAACAAAGTGAAAGGGGGGATACCTAGTCAGTTATACAACAGAAAGGGGGATACCTAGTCAGTTATACAACAGAAAGGGGAAATACCTAGTCAGTTGTACAATAGAAAGGGAAATTGGGATACATAGTCAGTTATACAACAGAAAGGGAAAGGGGGGATACCTAGTCAGTTATACAATAGAAACGGAAAAGGGGGATGCCTAGTCAGTTATACAACAGAAACGGAAAAGGGGGATGCCTAGTCAGTTATACAACAGAAAGGGGGATACCTAGTCAGTTATACAACAAAGGGGGGATACCTAGTCAGTTATACAACAGAAACGGAAAAGGGGGATGCCTAGTCAGTTATACAACAGAAAGGGGGATACCTAGTCAGTTATACAACAAAGGGGGGATACCTAGTCAGTTATACAACAGAAAGGGGGGATACCTAGTCAGTTATACAACAGAAAGGGAAATTGGGATACATAGTCAGTTATACAACAGAAAGGGAAAGGGGGGATACCTAGTCAGTTATACAACAGAAAGGGAAAGGGGGGATGTCTAGTCAGTTATACAACAGAAACGGAAAAGGGGGATGCCTAGTCAGTTATACAACAGAAAGGGGGATACCTAGTCAGTTATACAACAAAGGGGGGATACCTAGTCAGTTATACAACAGAAACGGAAAAGGGGGATGCCTAGTCAGTTATACAACAGAAAGGGGGATACCTAGTCAGTTATACAACAAAGGGGGGATACCTAGTCAGTTATACAACAGAAAGGGGGGATACCTAGTCAGTTATACAACAGAAAGGGAAATTGGGATACATAGTCAGTTATACAACAGAAAGGGAAAGGGGGGATACCTAGTCAGTTATACAACAGAAAGGGAAAGGGGGGATGTCTAGTCAGTTATACAACAGAAAGGGAAAGGGGGGATGCCTAGTCAGTTATACAACAAAGTGAAAGGGGGGATACCTAGTCAGTTATACAACAGAAAGGGGATACCTAGTCAGTTATACAACAGAAAGGGGAAATACCTAGTCAGTTGTACAATAGAAAGGGAAAGGGGGGATACCTAGTCAGTTGTACAACAGAAAGGGGGATACCTAGTCAATTATACAACAGAAAGGGAAAGGGGGATACCTAGTCAGTTATACAACAAAGGGAAAGGGGGGATACCTAGTCAGTTATACAACAAAGGGAAAGGGGGGATACCTAGTCAGTTATACAACAAAGGGAAAGGGGGGATACCTAGTCAGTTATACAACAAAGGGAAAGGGGGATACCTAGTCAGTTATACAACAGAAAGGGGGATACCTAGTCAATTATACAACAGAAAGGGAAAGGGGGGATGTCTAGTCAGTTATACAACAGAAAGGGAAAGGGGGGATGCCTAGTCAGTTGTACAACAAAGGGAAAGGGGGATACCTAGTCAGTTATATATCGGAAAGGGAAAGGGGGATGCCTAGTCAGTTATACAACAGAAAGGGAAAGGGGGGATGCCTAGTCAGTTATACAACAGAAAGGGAAAAGGGGATACCTAGTCCGTTATACAACAGAAAGGGAAAGGGGGATACCTAGTCCGTTATACAACAAAGGGAAAGGGGGATGCCTAGTCAGTTATACAACAGAAAGGGAAAGGGGGATACCTAGTCAGTTATACAACAGAAAGGGAAAGGGGGGATACCTAGTCAGTTATACAACAGAAAGGGGGATACCTAGTCAATTATACAACAGAAAGGGAAAGGGGATACCTAGTCAGTTATACAACAAAGGGAAAGGGGGATACCTAGTCAGTTATACAACAGAAAGGGGAAGGGGGGATACCTAGTCAGTTATACAACAGAAAGGGAAAGGGGGGATACCTAGTCAGTTATACAACAGAAAGGGAAAGGGGGGGATACCTAGTCAGTTATACAACAGAAAGGGAAAGGGGGATACCTAGTCAGTTATACAACAGAAAGGGAAAGGGGGGATGCCTAGTCAGTTATACAACAGAAAGGGAAAAGGGGATACCTAGTCCGTTATACAACAGAAAGGGAAAGGGGATACCTAGTCCGTTATACAACAAAGGGAAAGGGGGATGCCTAGTCAGTTATACAACAGAAAGGGAAAGGGGGATACCTAGTCAGTTATACAACAGAAAGGGAGATACCTAGTCAGTTGTACAACAGAAAGGGAAAGGGGGGATACCTAGTCAGTTGTACAACAGAAAGGGGGATACCTAGTCAATTATACAACAGAAAGGGAAAGGGGGATACCTAGTCAGTTATACAACAAAGGGAAAGGGGGATACCTAGTCAGTTATAAAACAGAAAGGGAAAGGGGGGATGCCTAGTCAGTTATACAACAGAAAGGGAAAAGGGGATACCTAGTCCGTTATACAACAGAAAGGGAAAGGGGGATACCTAGTCCATTATACAACAAAGGGAAAGGGAGATGCCTAGTCAGTTATACAACAGAAAGGGAAAGGGGGATACCTAGTCAGTTATACAACAGAAAGGGGGATACCTAGTCAGTTGTACAACAGAAAGGGAAAGGGGGGATACCTAGTCAGTTATACAACAGAAAGGGGGATACCTAGTCAATTATACAACAGAAAGGGAAAGGGGGATACCTAGTCAGTTATACAACAAAGGGAAAGGGGGATACCTAGTCAGTTATACAACAGAAAGGGAAAGGGGGGATACCTAGTCAGTTATACAACAGAAAGGGAAAGGGGGATACCTAGTCAGTTATACAACAGAAAGGGAAAGGGGGGATGCCTAGTCAGTTATACAACAGAAAGGGAAGGGGGGATGCCTAGTCAGTTATACAACAGAAAGGGAAAGGGTGGATACCTAGTCAGTTATACAACAGAAAGGGGGAATACCTAGTCAGTTATACAACAGAAAGGGAAAGGGGGGATGCCTCGTCAGTTATACAACAAAGGGAAAGGGGGGATACCTAGTCAGTTGTACAACAGAAAGGGAAAGGGGGATACCTAGTCAGTTATACAACAGAAAGGGGGATACCTAGTCAATTATACAACAGAAAGGGAAAGGGGGGATACCTAGTCAGTTATACAACAAAGGGAAAGGGGGGATACCTAGTCAGTTATACATCGGAAAGGGAAAAGGGGATACCTAGTCCGTTATACAACAGAAAGGGAAAGGGGGATACCTAGTCCGTTATACAACAAAGGGAAAGGGGGATGCCTAGTCAGTTATACAACAGAAAGGGAAAGGGGGATGCCTAGTCAGTTATACAACGGAAAGGGGGGGATACCTAGTCAGTTATACAACAGAAAGGGGGGATACCTAGTCAGTTATACAACAGAAAGGGAAAGGGGGGATACCTAGTCAGTTGTACAACAGAAAGGGAAAAGGGGGATGCCTAGTCAGTTATACAACAGAAAGGGGAGTACCTAGTCAGTTATACAACAGAAAGGGGGGATACCTAGTCAGTTATACAACAGAAAGGGGGGATACCTAGTCAGTTATACAACAGAAAGGGAAATTGGGATACCTAGTCAGTTATACAACAGAAAGGGGGATGCCTAGTCAGTTATACAACAGAAAGGGAAAGGGGGGATACCTAGTCAGTTATACAACAGAAAGGGAGAGGTGGGATGTCTAGTCAGTTATACAACAGAAATGGAAAGGGGGGATGCCTAGTCAGTTATACAACAAAGGGAAAGGGGGGATACCTAGTCAGTTATACAACAGAAAGGGGGGATACCTAGTCAGTTGTACAACGGAAAGGGGGATACCTAGTCAGTTGTACAACAGAAAGGGAAAGGGGGGATACCTAGTCAGTTATACAACAGAAAGGGGATACCTAGTCAATTATACAACAGTAAGGGAAAGGGGGGATACCTAGTCAGTTATACAACAAAGGGAAAGGGGGATACCTAGTCAGTTATACAACAGAAAGGGGGGATACCTAGTCAGTTATACAACAGAAAGGGAAAGGGGGGATGTCTAGTCAGTTATACAACAGAAAGGGAAAGGGGGGATGCCTAGTCCGTTATACAACAAAGGGAAAGGGGGATGCCTAGTCAGTTGTACAACAGAAAGGGAAAGGGGGATACCTAGTCAGTTATACAACAGAAAGGGGGATACCTAGTCAGTTGTACAACAGAAAGGGAAAGGGAGGATACCTAGTCAGTTATACAACAGAAATGGGGATACCTAGTCAATTATACAACAGAAAGGGAAAGGGGGATACCTAGTCAGTTATACAACAAAGGGAAAGGGGGATACCTAGTCAGTTATACAATAGAAAGGGAAAGGGGGATACCTAGTCAGTTATACAATAGAAAGGGAAAGGGGGGATACCTAGTCAGTTATACAACAGAAAGGGAAAGGGGGGATACCTAGTCAGTTATACAACAGAAAGGGAAAGGGGGTTTACCTAGTCAGTTATACAACAGAAAGGGAAAGGGGGGATGCCTAGGCAGTTATACAACAGAAAGGGGGGATACCTAGTCAGTTATACAACAGAAAGGGAAATGGGGATACCTAGTCAGTTGTACAACAGAAAGGGAAAGGGGGATACCTAGTCAGTTATACAACAGAAAGGGGGATACCTAGTCAGTTATACAACAGAAAGGGGGGTACCTAGTCAGTTATACAACAGAAAGGGAAAGGGTGATACCTAGTCAGTTATACAACAGAAAGGGGGGATACCTAGTCAGTTATACAACAGAAAGGGGGATACCTAGTCAATTATACAACAGAAAGGGAAAGGGGGGATACCTAGTCAGTTATACAGCAAAGGGAAAGGGGGGATGCCTAGTCAGTTATACAACAGAAAGGGGGGATACCTAGTCAGTTCTACAACAGAAAGGGAAAGGGGGATACCTAGTCAGTTATACAACAGAAAGGGAAAGGGGGGATGTCTAGTCAGTTATACAACAGAAAGGGAAAGGGGGGATGCCTAGTCCGTTATACAACAAAGGGAAAGGGGGATGCCTAGTCAGTTGTACAACAGAAAGGGAAAGGGGGATACCTAGTCAGTTATACAACAGAAAGGGGGATACCTAGTCAGTTGTACAACAGAAAGGGAAAGGGAGGATACCTAGTCAGTTATACAACAGAAATGGGGATACCTAGTCAATTATACAACAGAAAGGGAAAGGGGGATACCTAGTCAGTTATACAACAAAGGGAAAGGGGGATACCTAGTCAGTTATACAATAGAAAGGGAAAGGGGGATACCTAGTCAGTTATACAATAGAAAGGGAAAGGGGGGATACCTAGTCAGTTATACAACAGAAAGGGAAAGGGGGGATACCTAGTCAGTTATACAACAGAAAGGGAAAGGGGGTTTACCTAGTCAGTTATACAACAGAAAGGGAAAGGGGGGATGCCTAGGCAGTTATACAACAGAAAGGGGGGATACCTAGTCAGTTATACAACAGAAAGGGAAATGGGGATACCTAGTCAGTTGTACAACAGAAAGGGAAAGGGGGATACCTAGTCAGTTATACAACAGAAAGGGGGATACCTAGTCAGTTATACAACAGAAAGGGGGGTACCTAGTCAGTTATACAACAGAAAGGGAAAGGGTGATACCTAGTCAGTTATACAACAGAAAGGGGGGATACCTAGTCAGTTATACAACAGAAAGGGGGAACCTAGTCAATTATACAACAGAAAGGGAAAGGGGGGATACCTAGTCAGTTATACAGCAAAGGGAAAGGGGGGATGCCTAGTCAGTTATACAACAGAAAGGGGGGATACCTAGTCAGTTCTACAACAGAAAGGGAAAGGGGGATACCTAGTCAGTTATACAACAGAAAGGGGGATACCTAGTCAGTTGTACAACAGAAAGGGAAAGGGGGATACCTAGTCAGTTATACAACAGAAAGGGGGATACCTAGTCAATTATACAACAGAAAGGGAAAGGGGGGATACCTAGTCAGTTATACAACAAAGGGAAAGGGGGGATACCTGGTCAGTTATACAACAGAAAGGGAAAGGGGGATACCTAGTCAGTTATACATCGGAAAGGGAAAGGGGGATGCCTAGTCAGTTATACAACAGAAAGGGAAAGGGGGGATGCCTAGTCAGTTATACAACAGAAAGGGAAAGGGGGGATACCTAGTCAGTTATACAACAGAAAGGGAAAGGGGGGATACCTAGTCAGTTATACAAAAGAAAGGGGGGATACCTAGTCAGTTGTACAACAGAAAGGGAAAGGGGATACCTAGTCAGTTATACAACAGAAAGGGGGATACCTAGTCAGTTATACAACAGAAAGGGGGGATACCTAGTCAGTTATACAACAGAAAGGGAAAGGGGGATACCTAGTCAGTTATACAACAGAAAGGGAAAGGGGGATACCTAGTCAGTTATACAACAGAAAGGGGGGATACCTAGTCAGTTATACAACAGAAAGGGAAAGGGGGATACCTAGTCAGTTATACAACAGAAAGGGAAAGGGGGATACCTAGTCAGTTATACAACAGAAAGGGAAAGGGGGATACCTAGTCAGTTATACAACAGAAAGGGGGATGCCTAGTCAGTTATACAACAGAAAGGGAAAGGGGGGATACCTAGTCAGTTATACAACAGAAAGGGAAAGGGGGATACCTAGTCAGTTATACAACAGAAAGGGAAAGGGGGATACCTAGTCAGTTATACAACAGAAAGGGAAAGGGGGATACCTAGTCAGTTATACAACAGAAAGGGGGGATACCTAGTCAGTTATACAACAGAAAGGGAAAGGGGGATACCTAGTCAGTTATACAACAGAAAGGGAAAGGGTGATACCTAGTCAGTTATACAACAGAAAGGGGGCATACCTAGTCAGTTATACAACAGAAAGGGGGAACCTAGTCAATTATACAACAGAAAGGGAAAGGGGGGATACCTAGTCAGTTATACAGCAAAGGGAAAGGGGGGATGCCTAGTCAGTTATACAACAGAAAGGGTAATACCTAGTCAGTTATACAACAGAAAGGGGGGATACCTAGTCAGTTGTACAACAGAAAGGGAAAGGGGGATACCTAGTCAGTTATACAACAGAAAGGGGGATACCTAGTCAGTTGTACAACAGAAAGGGAAAGGGGGATACCTAGTCAGTTATACAACAGAAAGGGGGATACCTAGTCAATTATACAACAGAAAGGGAAAGGGGGGATACCTAGTCAGTTATACAACAAAGGGAAAGGGGGGATACCTAGTCAGTTATACAACAGAAAGGGAAAGGGGGGATACCTAGTCAGTTATACAACAGAAAGGGAAAGGTTGATACCTAGTCAGTTATCCATCGGAAAGGGAAAGGGGGATGCCTAGTCAGTTATACAACAGAAAGGGAAAGGGGGGATGCCTAGTCAGTTATACAACAGAAAGGGAAAAGGGGATACCTAGTCCGTTATACAACAGAAAGGGAAAGGGGGATACCTAGTCCGTTATACAACAAAGGGAAAGGGGGATGCCTAGTCAGTTGTACAACAGAAAGGGAAAGGGGGGATACCTAGTCAGTTATACAACAGAAAGGGGGATACCTAGTCAATTGTACAACAGAAAGGGAAAGGGGGGATACCTAGTCAGTTATACAACAGAAAAGGGGATACCTAGTCAGTTGTAAAACAGAAAGGGGGGATACTTAGTCAGTTATACAACAGAAAGGGAAAGGGGGGATACCTAGTCAGTTGTACAACAGAAAGGGGGATACCTAGTCAGTTGTACAACAGAAAGGGGGATACCTAGTCAGTTGTACAACAGAAAGGGGGATACCTAGTCAGTTATACAACAGAAAGGGAAAGGGGGGATACCTAGTCAGTTATACAACAGAAAGGGAAAGGGGGGATACCTAGTCAGTTATACAACAGAAAGGGAAAGGGGGGATACCTAGTCAGTTATACAACAGAAAGGGAAAGGGGGGATACCTAGTCAGTTATTAAACAGAAAGGGGATACCTTGTCAGTTATACAACAGAAAGGGGGGATACCTAGTCAGTTATACAACAGAAAGGGGGATACCTAGTCAGTTATACAACAGAAAGGGGGGTACCTAGTCAGTTATACAACAGAAAGGGAAAGGGGGATACCTAGTCAGTTATACAACAGAAAGGGAAAGGGGGATACCTAGTCAGTTATAAAACAGAAAGGGGGGATACCTAGTCAGTTATACAACAGAAAGGGAAAGGGGTGATACCTAGTCAGTTATACAACAGAAAGTGGGGATACCTAGTCAGTTATACAACAGAAAGGGGGATACCTAGTAAATTATACAACAGAAAGGGAAAGGGGGATATCTAGTCAGTTATACAATAGAAAGGGAAAGGGGGGATACCTAGTCAGTTATACAACAGAAAGGAAAAGGGGGGATACCTAGTCAGTTATACAACAGAAAGGGAAAGGGGGGATACCTAGTCAGTTATACAACAGAAAGGGAAAGGGGGGATACCTAGTCAGTTATACAACAGAAAGGGAAAGGGGGGATACCTAGTCAGTTATACAACAGAAAGGGAAAGGGGGGATACCTAGTCAGTTATACAACAGAAAGGGAAAGGGGGGATACCTAGTCAGTTATACAAAAGAAAGGGGGGATACCTAGTCAGTTATTAAACAGAAAGGGGATACCTAGTCAGTTATACAACAGAAAGGGGGGATACCTAGTCAGTTGTACAACAGAAAGGGAAAGGGGGATACCTAGTCAGTTATACAACAGAAAGAGAAAGGGGGATACCTAGTCAGTTATAAAACAGAAAGGGGGGATACCTAGTCAGTTATACAACAGAAAGGTGGATGCCTAGTCAGTTATACAACAGAAAGGGAGAGGGGGGATGCCTAGTCAGTTATACAACAGAAAGGGAAAGGGGGGATGCCTAGGCAGTTATACAACAGAAAGGGGAATACCTAGTCAGTTATACAACAGAAAGGGGGGATACCTAGTCAGTTATACAACAGAAAGGGGGGATACCTAGTCAGTTATACAACAGAAAGGGGGGATACCTAGTCAGTTGTACAACAGAAAGGGAAAGGGGGATACCTAGTCAGTTATACAACAGAAAGGTGGATGCCTAGTCAGTTATACAACAGAAAGGGAAAGGGGGGATGCCTAGTCAGTTATACAACAGAAAGGGAAAGGGGGGATGCCTAGGCAGTTATACAACAGAAAGGGGAATACCTAGTCAGTTATACAACAGAAAGGGGGGATACCTAGTCAGTTATACAACAGAAAGGGGGGATACCTAGTCAGTTATACAACAGAAAGGGAAAGGGGGATACCTAGTCAGTTGTACAACAGAAAGGGAAAGGGGGATACCTAGTCAGTTATACAACAGAAAGGGGGATACCTAGTCAGTTATACAACAGAAAGGGGGGTACCTAGTCAGTTATACAACAGAAAGGGAAAGGGTGATACCTAGTCAGTTATACAACAGAAAGGGGGCATACCTAGTCAGTTATACAACAGAAAGGGGGAACCTAGTCAATTATACAACAGAAAGGGAAAGGGGGGATACCTAGTCAGTTATACAGCAAAGGGAAAGGGGGGATGCCTAGTCAGTTATACAACAGAAAGGGTAATACCTAGTCAGTTATACAACAGAAAGGGGGGATACCTAGTCAGTTGTACAACAGAAAGGGAAAGGGGGATACCTAGTCAGTTATACAACAGAAAGGGGGATACCTAGTCAGTTGTACAACAGAAAGGGAAAGGGGGATACCTAGTCAGTTATACAACAGAAAGGGGGATACCTAGTCAATTATACAACAGAAAGGGAAAGGGGGGATACCTAGTCAGTTATACAACAAAGGGAAAGGGGGGATACCTAGTCAGTTATACAACAGAAAGGGAAAGGGGGGATACCTAGTCAGTTATACAACAGAAAGGGAAAGGTTGATACCTAGTCAGTTATCCATCGGAAAGGGAAAGGGGGATGCCTAGTCAGTTATACAACAGAAAGGGAAAGGGGGGATGCCTAGTCAGTTATACAACAGAAAGGGAAAAGGGGATACCTAGTCCGTTATACAACAGAAAGGGAAAGGGGGATACCTAGTCCGTTATACAACAAAGGGAAAGGGGGATGCCTAGTCAGTTGTACAACAGAAAGGGAAAGGGGGGATACCTAGTCAGTTATACAACAGAAAGGGGGATACCTAGTCAATTGTACAACAGAAAGGGAAAGGGGGGATACCTAGTCAGTTATACAACAGAAAAGGGGATACCTAGTCAGTTGTAAAACAGAAAGGGGGGATACTTAGTCAGTTATACAACAGAAAGGGAAAGGGGGGATACCTAGTCAGTTGTACAACAGAAAGGGGGATACCTAGTCAGTTGTACAACAGAAAGGGGGATACCTAGTCAGTTGTACAACAGAAAGGGGGATACCTAGTCAGTTATACAACAGAAAGGGAAAGGGGGGATACCTAGTCAGTTATACAACAGAAAGGGAAAGGGGGGATACCTAGTCAGTTATACAACAGAAAGGGAAAGGGGGGATACCTAGTCAGTTATACAACAGAAAGGGAAAGGGGGGATACCTAGTCAGTTATTAAACAGAAAGGGGATACCTTGTCAGTTATACAACAGAAAGGGGGGATACCTAGTCAGTTATACAACAGAAAGGGGGATACCTAGTCAGTTATACAACAGAAAGGGGGGTACCTAGTCAGTTATACAACAGAAAGGGAAAGGGGGATACCTAGTCAGTTATACAACAGAAAGGGAAAGGGGGATACCTAGTCAGTTATAAAACAGAAAGGGGGGATACCTAGTCAGTTATACAACAGAAAGGGAAAGGGGTGTACCTAGTCAGTTATACAACAGAAAGTGGGGATACCTAGTCAGTTATACAACAGAAAGGGGGATACCTAGTAAATTATACAACAGAAAGGGAAAGGGGGATATCTAGTCAGTTATACAATAGAAAGGGAAAGGGGGGATACCTAGTCAGTTATACAACAGAAAGGAAAAGGGGGGATACCTAGTCAGTTATACAACAGAAAGGGAAAGGGGGCCGCGATCCGGGGGGGGGACCTAGTCAGTTATACAACAGAAAGGGAAAGGGGGGATACCGCAGTCCGGGGAGGGGGGTCCGCAGTTATACAACAGAAAGGGAAAGGGGGGATACCTAGTCAGTTATACAAAAGAAAGGGGGGATACCTAGTCAGTTATTAAACAGAAAGGGGATACCTAGTCAGTTATACAACAGAAAGGGGGGATACCTAGTCAGTTGTACAACAGAAAGGGAAAGGGGGATACCTAGTCAGTTATACAACAGAAAGAGAAAGGGGGATACCTAGTCAGTTATAAAACAGAAAGGGGGGATACCTAGTCAGTTATACAACAGAAAGGTGGATGCCTAGTCAGTTATACAACAGAAAGGGAGAGGGGGGATGCCTAGTCAGTTATACAACAGAAAGGGAAAGGGGGGATGCCTAGGCAGTTATACAACAGAAAGGGGAATACCTAGTCAGTTATACAACAGAAAGGGGGGATACCTAGTCAGTTATACAACAGAAAGGGGGGATACCTAGTCAGTTATACAACAGAAAGGGGGGATACCTAGTCAGTTGTACAACAGAAAGGGAAAGGGGGATACCTAGTCAGTTATACAACAGAAAGGTGGATGCCTAGTCAGTTATACAACAGAAAGGGAAAGGGGGGATGCCTAGTCAGTTATACAACAGAAAGGGAAAGGGGGGATGCCTAGGCAGTTATACAACAGAAAGGGGAATACCTAGTCAGTTATACAACAGAAAGGGGGGATACCTAGTCAGTTATACAACAGAAAGGGGGGATACCTAGTCAGTTATACAACAGAAAGGGAAAGGGGGATACCTAGTCAGTTGTACAACAGAAAGGGAAAGGGGGATACCTAGTCAGTTATACAACAGAAAGGGGGATACCTAGTCAATTATACAACGGAAAGGGGGGATACCTAGTCAGTTATACAACAGAAAGGGAAAGGGGGATGCCTAGTCAGTTATACAACAGAAAGGGGAATACCTAGTCAGTTATACAACAGAAAGGGGGGATACCTAGTCAGTTGTACAACAGAAAGGGAAAGGGGGATACCTAGTCAGTTATACAACAGAAAGGGGGATACCTAGTCAATTATACAACAGAAAGGGAAAGGGGGTATACCTAGTCAGTTATACAACAAAGGGAAAGGGGGGATACCTAGTCAGTTATACAACAGAAAGGGAAAGGGGGGATACCTAGTCAGTTATACAACAGAAAGGGAAAGGGGGATACCTAGTCAGTTATACATCGGAAAGGGAAAGGGGGATACCTAGTCCGTTATACAACAAAGGGAAAGGGGGATGCCTAGTCAGTTATACAACAGAAAGGGAAATGGGGATACCTAGTCAGTTATACAACAGAAAGGGGGATACCTAGTCAGTTGTACAACAGAAAGGGAAAGGGGGGATACCTAGTCAGTTATACAACAGAAAGGGGGATACCTAGTCAATTATACAACAGAAAGGGAAAGGGGGGATACCTAGTCAGTTATACAGCAAAGGGAAAGGGGGGATGCCTAGTCAGTTATACAACAGAAAGGGGGGATACCTAGTCAGTTCTACAACAGAAAGGGAAAGGGGGATACCTAGTCAGTTATACAACAGAAAGGGGGATACCTAGTCAGTTGTACAACAGAAAGGGAAAGGGGGATACCTAGTCAGTTATACAACAGAAAGGGGGATACCTAGTCAATTATACAACAGAAAGGGAAAGGGGGGATACCTAGTCAGTTATACAACAAAGGGAAAGGGGGGATACCTAGTCAGTTATACAACAAAGGGAAAGGGGGGATACCTAGTCAGTTATACAACGGAAAGGGGGGATACCTAGTCAGTTATACAACAGAAAGGGAAAGGGGGGATACCTAGTCAGTTATACAACAGGAAGGGGGGCTACCTAGTCAGTTATACAACAGAAAGGGGGGATACCAAGTCAGTTATACAACAGAAAGGGGGGATACCTAGTCAGTTATACAACAGAAAGGTGGATGCCTAGTCAGTTATACAACAGAAAGGGAAAGGGGGGATACCTAGTCAGTTATACAACAGAAAGGGAAAGGGGGGATGCCTAGTCAGTTATACAACAGACAGGGAAAGGGGGAATACCTAGTCAGTTATACAACAGAAAGGGGGATACCTAGTCAGTTATACAACAGAAAGGGGGGATACCTAGTCAGTTATACAACAGAAAGGGGGGATACCTAGTCAGTTATACAACAGAAAGGGAAAGGGGGATACCTAGTCAGTTGTACAACAGAAAGGGAAAGGGGGATACCTAGTCAGTTATACAACAGAAATGAGAATACCTAGTCAGTTATACAACAGAAAGGGGGGGTACCTAGTCAGTTATACAACAGAAAGGGAAAGTGGGATACCTAGTCAGTTATACAACAGAAAGGGGGGATACCTAGTCAGTTATACAACAGAAAGGGGGGATACCTAGTCAGTTATACAACAGAAAGGGGGGATACCTAGTCAGTTATACAACAGAAAGGGAAAGGGGGGATGTCTAGTCAGTTATACAACAGAAAGGGAAAGGGGGGATGTCTAGTCAGTTATACAACAGAAAGTGAAAGGGGGGATACCTAGTCAGTTATACAACAGAAAGGGGGGATACCTAGTCAGTTATACAACAGAAAGGGGTATACCTAGTCAGTTGTACAACAGAAAGGGAAAGGGGGGATACCTAGTCAGTTATACAACAGAAAGGGGGATACCTAGTCAATTATACAACAGAAAGGGAAAGGGGGGATACCTAGTCAGTTATACAACAGAAAGGGAACGGGGGTTACCTAGTCACTTATACAACAGAAAGGGGATACCTAGTCAATTATACATAAGAAAGGGACAGGGGGGATACCTAGTCAGTTATACAACAGAAAGGGGGATACCTAGTCAGTTGTACAACAGAAAGGGGTATACCTAGTCAGTTATACAACAGAAAAGGGGTTACCTAGTCAGTTATACAACAGAAAGGGGGATACCTAGTCAATTATACAACAGAAAGGGGGGGTACCTAGTCAGTTATACAACAGAAAGGGAAAGGGGGATACCTAGTCAGTTATACAACAGAAAGGGGGGATACCTAGTCAGTTATACAACAAAGGGAAAGGGGGATACCTAGTCAGTTATACAACAGAAAGGGGGGATACCTAGTCAGTTATACAACAGAAAGGGGGGATACCTAGTCAGTTATACAACAGAAAGGGAAAGTGGGATACCTAGTCAGTTATACAACAGAAAGGGGGGATACCTAGTCAGTTATACAACAGAAAGGGGGGATACCTAGTCAGTTATACAACAGAAAGGGGGGATACCTAGTCAGTTATACAACAGAAAGGGAAAGGGGGGATGTCTAGTCAGTTATACAACAGAAAGGGAAAGGGGGGATGTCTAGTCAGTTATACAACAGAAAGTGAAAGGGGGGATACCTAGTCAGTTATACAACAGAAAGGGGGATACCTAGTCAGTTGTACAACAGAAAGGGAAAGGGGGGATACCTAGTCAGTTATACAACAGAAAGGGGTATACCTAGTCAGTTGTACAACAGAAAGGGAAAGGGGGGATACCTAGTCAGTTATACAACAGAAAGGGGGATACCTAGTCAATTATACAACAGAAAGGGAAAGGGGGGATACCTAGTCAGTTATACAACAGAAAGGGAACGGGGGTTACCTAGTCACTTATACAACAGAAAGGGGATACCTAGTCAATTATACATAAGAAAGGGACAGGGGGGATACCTAGTCAGTTATACAACAGAAAGGGGGATACCTAGTCAGTTGTACAACAGAAAGGGGGATACCTAGTCAGTTATACAACAGAAAAGGGGTTACCTAGTCAGTTATACAACAGAAAGGGGGCTACCTAGTCAATTATACAACAGAAAGGGGGGGTACCTAGTCAGTTATACAACAGAAAGGGAAAGGGGGATACCTAGTCAGTTATACAACAGAAAGGGGGGATACCTAGTCAGTTATACAACAGAAAGGGAAAGGGGGGATACCTAGTCAGTTATACAACAGAAAGGGAAAGGGGGGATACCTAGTCAGTTATACAACAGAAAGGGAAAGGGGGGATACCTAGTCAGTTATACAAAAGAAAGGGGGGATACCTAGTCAGTTATAAAACAGAAAGGGGGATACCTAGTCAGTTATACAACAGAAAGGGGGGATACCTAGTCAGTTGTACAACAGAAAGGGAAAGGGGATACCTAGTCAGTTATACAACAGAAAGGGAAAGGTGATACCTAGTCAGTTATACAACAGAAAGGGAAAGGGGATACCTAGTCAGTTATACAACAGAAAGTGGGGGTACCTAGTCAGTTATACAACAGAAAGGGAAAGGGGGGATACCTCGTCAGTTATAAAACAGAAAGGGAAGGGGGGATGCCTAGTCAGTTATACAACAGACAGGGAAAGGGGGAATACCTAGTCAGTTATACAACAGAAAGGGGGGATACCTAGTCAGTTATACAACAGAATGGGGGGATACCTAGTCAGTTATACAACAGAAAGGGGGGATACCTAGTCAGTTATACAACAGAAAGGGAAAGGGGGATACCTAGTCAGTTGTACAACAGAAAGGGAAAGGGGGATACCTAGTCAGTTATACAACAGAAATGAGAATACCTAGTCAGTTATACAACAGAAAGGGGGGGTACCTAGTCAGTTATACAACAGAAAGGGAAAGTGGGATACCTAGTCAGTTATACAACAGAAAGGGGGGATACCTAGTCAGTTATACAACAGAAAGGGGGGATACCTAGTCAGTTATACAACAGAAAGGGGGGATACCTAGTCAGTTATACAACAGAAAGGGAAAGGGGGGATGTCTAGTCAGTTATACAACAGAAAGGGAAAGGGGGGATGTCTAGTCAGTTATACAACAGAAAGTGAAAGGGGGGATACCTAGTCAGTTATACAACAGAAAGGGGGATACCTAGTCAGTTGTACAACAGAAAGGGAAAGGGGGGATACCTAGTCAGTTATACAACAGAAAGGGGTATACCTAGTCAGTTGTACAACAGAAAGGGAAAGGGGGGATACCTAGTCAGTTATACAACAGAAAGGGGGATACCTAGTCAATTATACAACAGAAAGGGAAAGGGGGGATACCTAGTCAGTTATACAACAGAAAGGGAACGGGGGTTACCTAGTCACTTATACAACAGAAAGGGGATACCTAGTCAATTATACATAAGAAAGGGACAGGGGGGATACCTAGTCAGTTATACAACAGAAAGGGGGATACCTAGTCAGTTGTACAACAGAAAGGGGGATACCTAGTCAGTTATACAACAGAAAAGGGGTTACCTAGTCAGTTATACAACAGAAAGGGGGCTACCTAGTCAATTATACAACAGAAAGGGGGGGTACCTAGTCAGTTATACAACAGAAAGGGAAAGGGGGATACCTAGTCAGTTATACAACAGAAAGGGGGGATACCTAGTCAGTTATACAACAGAAAGGGAAAGGGGGGATACCTAGTCAGTTATACAACAGAAAGGGAAAGGGGGGATACCTAGTCAGTTATACAACAGAAAGGGAAAGGGGGGATACCTAGTCAGTTATACAAAAGAAAGGGGGGATACCTAGTCAGTTATAAAACAGAAAGGGGGATACCTAGTCAGTTATACAACAGAAAGGGGGGATACCTAGTCAGTTGTACAACAGAAAGGGAAAGGGGATACCTAGTCAGTTATACAACAGAAAGGGAAAGGGGATACCTAGTCAGTTATACAACAGAAAGGGAAAGGGGATACCTAGTCAGTTATACAACAGAAAGTGGGGGTACCTAGTCAGTTATACAACAGAAAGGGAAAGGGGGATACCTAGTCAGTTATAAAACAGAAAGGGGGGATACCTAGTCAGTTATACAACAGAAAGGTGGATGCCTAGTCAGTTATACAACAGAAAGGGAAAGGGGGGATACCTAGTCAGTTATACAACAAAAAGGGAAAGGGGGGATGCCTAGGCAGTTATACAACAGAAAGGGGAATACCTAGTCAGTTATACAACAGAAAGGGGGATACCTAGTCAGTTATACAACAGAAAGGGGGGATACCTAGTCAGTTATACAACAGAAAGGGAAAGGGGATACCTAGTCAGTTGTACAACAGAAAGGGAAAGGGGGATACCTAGTCAGTTATACAACAGAAAGGGAAAGGGGGTACCTAGTCAGTTATACAACAGAAAGGGAAAGGGGGTACCTAGTCAGTTATACAACAGAAAGGGAAAGGGGGATACCTAGTCCGTTATACAACAAAGGGAAAGGGGGATGCCTAGTCAGTTATACAACAGAAAGGGAAATGGGGATACCTAGTCAGTTATACAACAGAAAAGGGGATACCTAGTCAGTTGTACAACAGAAAGGGAAAGGGGGGATACCTAGTCAGTTATACAACAGAAAGGGTGATACCTAGTCAATTGTACAACAGAAAGGGATAGGGGGGATACCTAGTCAGTTATACAACAAAGGGAAAGGGGGGATACCTAGTCAGTTATACAACGGAAAGGGGGGATACCTAGTCAGTTATACAACAGAAAGGGAAAGGGGGGATACCTAGTCAGTTATACAACAGGAAGGGGGGATACCTAGTCAGTTATACAACAGAAAGGGGGGATACCAAGTCAGTTATACAACAGAAAGGGGGATACCTAGTCAGTTATACAACAGAAAGGGGGGTACCTAGTCAGTTATACAACAGAAAGGGAAAGGGGGATACCTAGTCAGTTATACAACAGAAAGGGAAAGGGGGATACCTAGTCAGTTATAAAACAGAAAGGGGGGATACCTAGTCAGTTATACAACAGAAAGGGAAAGGGGTATACCTAGTCAGTTATACAACAGAAAGTGGGGATACCTAGTCAGTTATACAACAGAAAGGGGGATACCTAGTAAATTATACAACAGAAAGGGAAAGGGGGATATCTAGTCAGTTATACAATAGAAAGGGAAAGGGGGGATACCTAGTCAGTTATACAACAGAAAGGAAAAGGGGGGATACCTAGTCAGTTATACAACAGAAAGGGAAAGGGGGGATACCTAGTCAGTTATACAACAGAAAGGGAAAGGGGGGATACCTAGTCAGTTATACAACAGAAAGGGAAAGGGGGGATACCTAGTCAGTTATACAACAGAAAGGGGGGATACCTAGTCAGTTGTACAACAGAAAGGGAAAGGGGGATACCTAGTCAGTTATACAACAGAAAGAGAAAGGGGGATACCTAGTCAGTTATAAAACAGAAAGGGGGGATACCTAGTCAGTTATACAACAGAAAGGTGGATGCCTAGTCAGTTATACAACAGAAAGGGAGAGGGGGGATGCCTAGTCAGTTATACAACAGAAAGGGAAAGGGGGGATGCCTAGGCAGTTATACAACAGAAAGGGGAATACCTAGTCAGTTATACAACAGAAAGGGGGGATACCTAGTCAGTTATACAACAGAAAGGGGGGATACCTAGTCAGTTATACAACAGAAAGGGGGGATACCTAGTCAGTTGTACAACAGAAAGGGAAAGGGGGATACCTAGTCAGTTATACAACAGAAAGGTGGATGCCTAGTCAGTTATACAACAGAAAGGGAAAGGGGGGATGCCTAGTCAGTTATACAACAGAAAGGGAAAGGGGGGATGCCTAGGCAGTTATACAACAGAAAGGGGAATACCTAGTCAGTTATACAACAGAAAGGGGGGATACCTAGTCAGTTATACAACAGAAAGGGGGGATACCTAGTCAGTTATACAACAGAAAGGGAAAGGGGGATACCTAGTCAGTTGTACAACAGAAAGGGAAAGGGGGATACCTAGTCAGTTATACAACAGAAAGGGGGATACCTAGTCAATTATACAACGGAAAGGGGGGATACCTAGTCAGTTATACAACAGAAAGGGAAAGGGGGATGCCTAGTCAGTTATACAACAGAAAGGGGAATACCTAGTCAGTTATACAACAGAAAGGGGGGATACCTAGTCAGTTGTACAACAGAAAGGGAAAGGGGGATACCTAGTCAGTTATACAACGAAAGGGGGCCGCCCGAAAGGGGGGGATACCTAGTCAGTTATACAACAGGGAAAGGGGGCCGCCCGAAAGGGGGGGGATACCTAGTCAGTTATACAACAGAAAGGGAAAGGGGGATACCTAGTCAGTTATACATCGGAAAGGGAAAGGGGGATACCTAGTCCGTTATACAACAAAGGGAAAGGGGGATGCCTAGTCAGTTATACAACAGAAAGGGAAATGGGGATACCTAGTCAGTTATACAACAGAAAGGGGGATACCTAGTCAGTTGTACAACAGAAAGGGAAAGGGGGGATACCTAGTCAGTTATACAACAGAAAGGGGGATACCTAGTCAATTGTACAACAGAAAGGGAAAGGGGGGATACCTAGTCAGTTATACAACAGAAAGGGGGATACCTAGTCAATTGTACAACAGAAAGGGAAAGGGGGGATACCTAGTCAGTTATACAACAAAGGGAAAGGGGGGATACCTAGTCAGTTATACAACGGAAAGGGGGGATACCTAGTCAGTTATACAACAGAAAGGGAAAGGGGGGATACCTAGTCAGTTATACAACAGAAAGGGGGGATACCAAGTCAGTTATACAACAGAAAGGGGAGATACCTAGTCAGTTATACAACAGAAAGGGGGGATACCTAGTCAGTTATACAACAGAAAGGTGGATGCCTAGTCAGTTATACAACAGAAAGGGAAAGGGGGGATACCTAGTCAGTTATACAACAGACAGGGAAAGGGGGAATACCTAGTCAGTTATACAACAGAAAGGGGGGATACCTAGTAAGTTATACAACAGAAAGGGGGGATACCTAGTCAGTTGTACAACAGAAAGGGAAAGGGGGATACCTAGTCCGTTATACAACAGAAAGAGAAAGGGGGATACCTAGTCCGTTATACAACAAAGGGAAAGGGGGATGCCTAGTCAGTTATACAACAGAAAGGGAAATGGGGATACCTAGTCAGTTATACAACAGAAAGGGGGATACCTAGTCAGTTGTACAACAGAAAGGGAAAGGGGGGATACCTAGTCAGTTATACAACAGAAAGGGTGATACCTAGTCAATTGTACAACAGAAAGGGAAAGGGGGGATACCTAGTCAGTTATACAACAAAGGGAAAGGGGGGATACCTAGTCAGTTATACAACAAAGGGAAAGGGGGGATACCTAGTCAGTTATACAACGGAAAGGGGGGATACCTAGTCAGTTATACAACAGAAAGGGAAAGGGGGGATACCTAGTCAGTTATACAACAGAAAGGGGGATACCTAGTCAATTATACAACAGAAAGGGGGGGTACCTAGTCAGTTATACAACAGAAAGGGAAAGGGGGATACCTAGTCAGTTATACAACAGAAAGGGGGGATACCTAGTCAGTTATACAACAGAAAGGGAAAGGGGGGATACCTAGTCAGTTATACAACAGAAAGGGAAAGGGGGGATACCTAGTCAGTTATACAACAGAAAGGGAAAGGGGGGATACCTAGTCAGTTATACAACAGAAAGGGAAAGGGGTATACCTAGTCAGTTATACAACAGAAAGGGGGGATACCTAGTCAGTTATACAACAGAAAGGGGGGATACCTAGTCAGTTATACAACAGAAAGGGAAAGGGGATACCTAGTCAGTTATACAACAGAAAGGGAAAGGGGATACCTAGTCAGTTATACAACAGAAAGGGAAAGGGGATACCTAGTCAGTTATACAACAGAAAGTGGGGGTACCTAGTCAGTTATACAACAGAAAGGGAAAGGGGGATACCTAGTCAGTTATACAACAGAAAGGTGGATGCCTAGTCAGTTATACAACAGAAAGGGAAAGGGGGGATACCTAGTCAGTTATACAACAGAAAGGGAAAGGGGGGATGCCTAGGCAGTTATACAACAGAAAGGGGAATACCTAGTCAGTTATACAACAGAAAGGGGGATACCTAGTCAGTTATACAACAGAAAGGGGGGATACCTAGTCAGTTATACAACAGAAAGGGAAAGGGGATACCTAGTCAGTTGTACAACAGAAAGGGAAAGGGGGATACCTAGTCAGTTATACAACAGAAAGGGAAAGGGGGTACCTAGTCAGTTATACAACAGAAAGGGAAAGGGGGTACCTAGTCAGTTATACAACAGAAAGGGAAAGGGGGATACCTAGTCCGTTATACAACAAAGGGAAAGGGGGATGCCTAGTCAGTTATACAACAGAAAGGGAAATGGGGATACCTAGTCAGTTATACAACAGAAAAGGGGATACCTAGTCAGTTGTACAACAGAAAGGGAAAGGGGGGATACCTAGTCAGTTATACAACAGAAAGGGTGATACCTAGTCAATTGTACAACAGAAAGGGAAAGGGGGGATACCTAGTCAGTTATACAACAAAGGGAAAGGGGGGATACCTAGTCAGTTATACAACGGAAAGGGGGGATACCTAGTCAGTTATACAACGGAAAGGGGGGATACCTAGTCAGTTATACAACAGAAAGGGAAAGGGGGGATACCTAGTCAGTTATACAACAGGAAGGGGGGATACCTAGTCAGTTATACAACAGAAAGGGGGGATACCAAGTCAGTTATACAACAGAAAGGGGGATACCTAGTCAGTTATACAACAGAAAGGGGGGTACCTAGTCAGTTATACAACAGAAAGGGAAAGGGGGATACCTAGTCAGTTATACAACAGAAAGGGAAAGGGTGATACCTAGTCAATTGTACAACAGAAAGGGAAAGGGGGGATACCTAGTCAGTTATACAACAAAGGGAAAGGGGGGATACCTAGTCAGTTATACAACGGAAAGGGGGGATACCTAGTCAGTTATACAACGGAAAGGGGGGATACCTAGTCAGTTATACAACAGAAAGGGAAAGGGGGGATACCTAGTCAGTTATACAACAGGAAGGGGGGATACCTAGTCAGTTATACAACAGAAAGGGGGGATACCAAGTCAGTTATACAACAGAAAGGGGGATACCTAGTCAGTTATACAACAGAAAGGGGGGTACCTAGTCAGTTATACAACAGAAAGGGAAAGGGGGATACCTAGTCAGTTATACAACAGAAAGGGAAAGGGGGATACCTAGTCAGTTATAAAACAGAAAGGGGGGATACCTAGTCAGTTATACAACAGAAAGGGAAAGGGGTATACCTAGTCAGTTATACAACAGAAAGTGGGGATACCTAGTCAGTTATACAACAGAAAGGGGGATACCTAGTAAATTATACAACAGAAAGGGAAAGGGGGATATCTAGTCAGTTATACAATAGAAAGGGAAAGGGGGGATACCTAGTCAGTTATACAACAGAAAGGAAAAGGGGGGATACCTAGTCAGTTATACAACAGAAAGGGAAAGGGGGGATACCTAGTCAGTTATACAACAGAAAGGGAAAGGGGGGATACCTAGTCAGTTATACAACAGAAAGGGAAAGGGGGGATACCTAGTCAGTTATACAACAGAAAGGGAAAGGGGGGATACCTAGTCAGTTATACAACAGAAAGGGAAAGGGGGGATACCTAGTCAGTTATACAAAAGAAAGGGGGGATACCTAGTCAGTTATTAAACAGAAAGGGGATACCTAGTCAGTTATACAACAGAAAGGGGGGATACCTAGTCAGTTGTACAACAGAAAGGGAAAGGGGGATACCTAGTCAGTTATACAACAGAAAGAGAAAGGGGGATACCTAGTCAGTTATAAAACAGAAAGGGGGGATACCTAGTCAGTTATACAACAGAAAGGTGGATGCCTAGTCAGTTATACAACAGAAAGGGAGAGGGGGGATGCCTAGTCAGTTATACAACAGAAAGGGAAAGGGGGGATGCCTAGGCAGTTATACAACAGAAAGGGGAATACCTAGTCAGTTATACAACAGAAAGGGGGGATACCTAGTCAGTTATACAACAGAAAGGGGGGATACCTAGTCAGTTATACAACAGAAAGGGGGGATACCTAGTCAGTTGTACAACAGAAAGGGAAAGGGGGATACCTAGTCAGTTATACAACAGAAAGGTGGATGCCTAGTCAGTTATACAACAGAAAGGGAAAGGGGGGATGCCTAGTCAGTTATACAACAGAAAGGGAAAGGGGGGATGCCTAGGCAGTTATACAACAGAAAGGGGAATACCTAGTCAGTTATACAACAGAAAGGGGGGATACCTAGTCAGTTATACAACAGAAAGGGGGGATACCTAGTCAGTTATACAACAGAAAGGGAAAGGGGGATACCTAGTCAGTTGTACAACAGAAAGGGAAAGGGGGATACCTAGTCAGTTATACAACAGAAAGGGGGATACCTAGTCAATTATACAACGGAAAGGGGGGATACCTAGTCAGTTATACAACAGAAAGGGAAAGGGGGATGCCTAGTCAGTTATACAACAGAAAGGGGAATACCTAGTCAGTTATACAACAGAAAGGGGGGATACCTAGTCAGTTGTACAACAGAAAGGGAAAGGGGGATACCTAGTCAGTTATACAACAGAAAGGGGGATACCTAGTCAATTATACAACAGAAAGGGAAAGGGGGTATACCTAGTCAGTTATACAACAAAGGGAAAGGGGGGATACCTAGTCAGTTATACAACAGAAAGGGAAAGGGGGGATACCTAGTCAGTTATACAACAGAAAGGGAAAGGGGGATACCTAGTCAGTTATACATCGGAAAGGGAAAGGGGGATACCTAGTCCGTTATACAACAAAGGGAAAGGGGGATGCCTAGTCAGTTATACAACAGAAAGGGAAATGGGGATACCTAGTCAGTTATACAACAGAAAGGGGGATACCTAGTCAGTTGTACAACAGAAAGGGAAAGGGGGGATACCTAGTCAGTTATACAACAGAAAGGGGGATACCTAGTCAATTGTACAACAGAAAGGGAAAGGGGGGATACCTAGTCAGTTATACAACAGAAAGGGGGATACCTAGTCAATTGTACAACAGAAAGGGAAAGGGGGGATACCTAGTCAGTTATACAACAAAGGGAAAGGGGGGATACCTAGTCAGTTATACAACGGAAAGGGGGGATACCTAGTCAGTTATACAACAGAAAGGGAAAGGGGGGATACCTAGTCAGTTATACAACAGAAAGGGGGGATACCAAGTCAGTTATACAACAGAAAGGGGAGATACCTAGTCAGTTATACAACAGAAAGGGGGGATACCTAGTCAGTTATACAACAGAAAGGTGGATGCCTAGTCAGTTATACAACAGAAAGGGAAAGGGGGGATACCTAGTCAGTTATACAACAGACAGGGAAAGGGGGAATACCTAGTCAGTTATACAACAGAAAGGGGGGATACCTAGTAAGTTATACAACAGAAAGGGGGGATACCTAGTCAGTTGTACAACAGAAAGGGAAAGGGGGATACCTAGTCCGTTATACAACAGAAAGGGAAAGGGGGTACCTAGTCAGTTATACAACAGAAAGGGAAAGGGGGTACCTAGTCAGTTATACAACAGAAAGGGAAAGGGGGATACCTAGTCCGTTATACAACAAAGGGAAAGGGGGATGCCTAGTCAGTTATACAACAGAAAGGGAAATGGGGATACCTAGTCAGTTATACAACAGAAAAGGGGATACCTAGTCAGTTGTACAACAGAAAGGGAAAGGGGGGATACCTAGTCAGTTATACAACAGAAAGGGTGATACCTAGTCAATTGTACAACAGAAAGGGAAAGGGGGGATACCTAGTCAGTTATACAACAAAGGGAAAGGGGGGATACCTAGTCAGTTATACAACGGAAAGGGGGGATACCTAGTCAGTTATACAACGGAAAGGGGGGATACCTAGTCAGTTATACAACAGAAAGGGAAAGGGGGGATACCTAGTCAGTTATACAACAGGAAGGGGGGATACCTAGTCAGTTATACAACAGAAAGGGGGGATACCAAGTCAGTTATACAACAGAAAGGGGGATACCTAGTCAGTTATACAACAGAAAGGGGGGTACCTAGTCAGTTATACAACAGAAAGGGAAAGGGGGATACCTAGTCAGTTATACAACAGAAAGGGAAAGGGGGATACCTAGTCAGTTATAAAACAGAAAGGGGGGATACCTAGTCAGTTATACAACAGAAAGGGAAAGGGGTATACCTAGTCAGTTATACAACAGAAAGTGGGGATACCTAGTCAGTTATACAACAGAAAGGGGGATACCTAGTAAATTATACAACAGAAAGGGAAAGGGGGATATCTAGTCAGTTATACAATAGAAAGGGAAAGGGGGGATACCTAGTCAGTTATACAACAGAAAGGAAAAGGGGGGATACCTAGTCAGTTATACAACAGAAAGGGAAAGGGGGGATACCTAGTCAGTTATACAACAGAAAGGGAAAGGGGGGATACCTAGTCAGTTATACAACAGAAAGGGAAAGGGGGGATACCTAGTCAGTTATACAACAGAAAGGGAAAGGGGGGATACCTAGTCAGTTATACAACAGAAAGGGAAAGGGGGGATACCTAGTCAGTTATACAAAAGAAAGGGGGGATACCTAGTCAGTTATTAAACAGAAAGGGGATACCTAGTCAGTTATACAACAGAAAGGGGGGATACCTAGTCAGTTGTACAACAGAAAGGGAAAGGGGGATACCTAGTCAGTTATACAACAGAAAGAGAAAGGGGGATACCTAGTCAGTTATAAAACAGAAAGGGGGGATACCTAGTCAGTTATACAACAGAAAGGTGGATGCCTAGTCAGTTATACAACAGAAAGGGAGAGGGGGGATGCCTAGTCAGTTATACAACAGAAAGGGAAAGGGGGGATGCCTAGGCAGTTATACAACAGAAAGGGGAATACCTAGTCAGTTATACAACAGAAAGGGGGGATACCTAGTCAGTTATACAACAGAAAGGGGGGATACCTAGTCAGTTATACAACAGAAAGGGGGGATACCTAGTCAGTTGTACAACAGAAAGGGAAAGGGGGATACCTAGTCAGTTATACAACAGAAAGGTGGATGCCTAGTCAGTTATACAACAGAAAGGGAAAGGGGGGATGCCTAGTCAGTTATACAACAGAAAGGGAAAGGGGGGATGCCTAGGCAGTTATACAACAGAAAGGGGAATACCTAGTCAGTTATACAACAGAAAGGGGGGATACCTAGTCAGTTATACAACAGAAAGGGGGGATACCTAGTCAGTTATACAACAGAAAGGGAAAGGGGGATACCTAGTCAGTTGTACAACAGAAAGGGAAAGGGGGATACCTAGTCAGTTATACAACAGAAAGGGGGATACCTAGTCAATTATACAACGGAAAGGGGGGATACCTAGTCAGTTATACAACAGAAAGGGAAAGGGGGATGCCTAGTCAGTTATACAACAGAAAGGGGAATACCTAGTCAGTTATACAACAGAAAGGGGGGATACCTAGTCAGTTGTACAACAGAAAGGGAAAGGGGGATACCTAGTCAGTTATACAACAGAAAGGGGGATACCTAGTCAATTATACAACAGAAAGGGAAAGGGGGTATACCTAGTCAGTTATACAACAAAGGGAAAGGGGGGATACCTAGTCAGTTATACAACAGAAAGGGAAAGGGGGGATACCTAGTCAGTTATACAACAGAAAGGGAAAGGGGGATACCTAGTCAGTTATACATCGGAAAGGGAAAGGGGGATACCTAGTCCGTTATACAACAAAGGGAAAGGGGGATGCCTAGTCAGTTATACAACAGAAAGGGAAATGGGGATACCTAGTCAGTTATACAACAGAAAGGGGGATACCTAGTCAGTTGTACAACAGAAAGGGAAAGGGGGGATACCTAGTCAGTTATACAACAGAAAGGGGGATACCTAGTCAATTGTACAACAGAAAGGGAAAGGGGGGATACCTAGTCAGTTATACAACAGAAAGGGGGATACCTAGTCAATTGTACAACAGAAAGGGAAAGGGGGGATACCTAGTCAGTTATACAACAAAGGGAAAGGGGGGATACCTAGTCAGTTATACAACGGAAAGGGGGGATACCTAGTCAGTTATACAACAGAAAGGGAAAGGGGGGATACCTAGTCAGTTATACAACAGAAAGGGGGGATACCAAGTCAGTTATACAACAGAAAGGGGAGATACCTAGTCAGTTATACAACAGAAAGGGGGGATACCTAGTCAGTTATACAACAGAAAGGTGGATGCCTAGTCAGTTATACAACAGAAAGGGAAAGGGGGGATACCTAGTCAGTTATACAACAGACAGGGAAAGGGGGAATACCTAGTCAGTTATACAACAGAAAGGGGGGATACCTAGTAAGTTATACAACAGAAAGGGGGGATACCTAGTCAGTTGTACAACAGAAAGGGAAAGGGGGATACCTAGTCCGTTATACAACAGAAAGGGAAAGGGGGATACCTAGTCCGTTATACAACAAAGGGAAAGGGGGATGCCTAGTCAGTTATACAACAGAAAGGGAAATGGGGATACCTAGTCAGTTATACAACAGAAAGGGGGATACCTAGTCAGTTGTACAACAGAAAGGGAAAGGGGGGATACCTAGTCAGTTATACAACAGAAAGGGTGATACCTAGTCAATTGTACAACAGAAAGGGAAAGGGGGGATACCTAGTCAGTTATACAACAAAGGGAAAGGGGGGATACCTAGTCAGTTATACAACAAAGGGAAAGGGGGGATACCTAGTCAGTTATACAACGGAAAGGGGGGATACCTAGTCAGTTATACAACAGAAAGGGAAAGGGGGGATACCTAGTCAGTTATACAACAGGAAGGGGGGCTACCTAGTCAGTTATACAACAGAAAGGGGGGATACCAAGTCAGTTATACAACAGAAAGGGGGGATACCTAGTCAGTTATACAACAGAAAGGTGGATGCCTAGTCAGTTATACAACAGAAAGTGAAAGGGGGGATACCTAGTCAGTTATACAACAGAAAGGGAAAGGGGGGATGCCTAGTCAGTTATACAACAGACAGGGAAAGGGGGAATACCTAGTCAGTTATACAACAGAAAGGGGGATACCTAGTCAGTTATACAACAGAAAGGGGGGATACCTAGTCAGTTATACAACAGAAAGGGGGGATACCTAGTCAGTTATACAACAGAAAGGGAAAGGGGGATACCTAGTCAGTTGTACAACAGAAAGGGAAAGGGGGATACCTAGTCAGTTATACAACAGAAATGAGAATACCTAGTCAGTTATACAACAGAAAGGGGGGGTACCTAGTCAGTTATACAACAGAAAGGGAAAGTGGGATACCTAGTCAGTTATACAACAGAAAGGGGGGATACCTAGTCAGTTATACAACAGAAAGGGGGGATACCTAGTCAGTTATACAACAGAAAGGGGGGATACCTAGTCAGTTATACAACAGAAAGGGAAAGGGGGGATGTCTAGTCAGTTATACAACAGAAAGGGAAAGGGGGGATGTCTAGTCAGTTATACAACAGAAAGTGAAAGGGGGGATACCTAGTCAGTTATACAACAGAAAGGGGGGATACCTAGTCAGTTATACAACAGAAAGGGGTATACCTAGTCAGTTGTACAACAGAAAGGGAAAGGGGGGATACCTAGTCAGTTATACAACAGAAAGGGGGATACCTAGTCAGTTATACAACAGAAAGGGAACGGGGGTTACCTAGTCACTTATACAACAGAAAGGGGATACCTAGTCAGTTATACATAAGAAAGGGACAGGGGGGATACCTAGTCAGTTGTACAACAGAAAGGGGTATACCTAGTCAGTTATACAACAGAAAAGGGGTTACCTAGTCAGTTATACAACAGAAAGGGGGATACCTAGTCAATTATACAACAGAAAGGGGGGGTACCTAGTCAGTTATACAACAGAAAGGGAAAGGGGGATACCTAGTCAGTTATACAACAGAAAGGGGGGATACCTAGTCAGTTATACAACAAAGGGAAAGGGGGATACCTAGTCAGTTATACAACAGAAAGGGGGGATACCTAGTCAGTTATACAACAGAAAGGGGGGATACCTAGTCAGTTATACAACAGAAAGGTTGATGCCTAGTCAGTTATACAACAGAAATTGAAAGGGGGGATACCTAGTCAGTTATAAAACAGAAAGGGAAGGGGGGATGCCTAGTCAGTTATACAACAGACAGGGAAAGGGGGAATACCTAGTCAGTTATACAACAGAAAGGGGGGATACCTAGTCAGTTATACAACAGAATGGGGGGATACCTAGTCAGTTATACAACAGAAAGGGGGGATACCTAGTCAGTTATACAACAGAAAGGGAAAGGGGGATACCTAGTCAGTTGTACAACAGAAAGGGAAAGGGGGATACCTAGTCAGTTATACAACAGAAATGAGAATACCTAGTCAGTTATACAACAGAAAGGGGGGATACCTAGTCAGTTATACAACAGAAAGGGGGGATACCTAGTCAGTTATACAACAGAAAGGGAAAGGGGGGATGTCTAGTCAGTTATACAACAGAAAGGGAAAGGGGGGATGTCTAGTCAGTTATACAACAGAAAGTGAAAGGGGGGATACCTAGTCAGTTATACAACAGAAAGGGGGATACCTAGTCAGTTGTACAACAGAAAGGGAAAGGGGGGATACCTAGTCAGTTATACAACAGAAAGGGGGATACCTAGTCAGTTGTACAACAGAAAGGGAAAGGGGGGATACCTAGTCAGTTATACAACAGAAAGGGGGATACCTAGTCAATTATACAACAGAAAGGGAAAGGGGGGATACCTAGTCAGTCATACAACAGAAAGGGAACGGGGGTTACCTAGTCACTTATACAACAGAAAGGGGATACCTAGTCAATTATACATAAGAAAGGGACAGGGGGGATACCTAGTCAGTTATACAACAGAAAGGGGGATACCTAGTCAGTTGTACAACAGAAAGGGGGATACCTAGTCAGTTATACAACAGAAAAGGGGTTACCTAGTCAGTTATACAACAGAAAGGGGGATACCTAGTCAATTATACAACAGAAAGGGGGGGTACCTAGTCAGTTATACAACAGAAAGGGAAAGGGGGATACCTAGTCAGTTATACAACAGAAAGGGGGGATACCTAGTCAGTTATACAACAGAAAGGGAAAGGGGGGATACCTAGTCAGTTATACAACAGAAAGGGAAAGGGGGGATACCTAGTCAGTTATACAACAGAAAGGGAAAGGGGGGATACCTAGTCAGTTATACAAAAGAAAGGGGGGATACCTAGTCAGTTATAAAACAGAAAGGGGGATACCTAGTCAGTTATACAACAGAAAGGGGGGATACCTAGTCAGTTGTACAACAGAAAGGGAAAGGGGATACCTAGTCAGTTATACAACAGAAAGGGAAAGGGGATACCTAGTCAGTTATACAACAGAAAGGGAAAGGGGATACCTAGTCAGTTATACAACAGAAAGTGGGGGTACCTAGTCAGTTATACAACAGAAAGGGAAAGGGGGATACCTAGTCAGTTATAAAACAGAAAGGGGGGATACCTAGTCAGTTATACAACAGAAAGGTGGATGCCTAGTCAGTTATACAACAGAAAGGGAAAGGGGGGATACCTAGTCAGTTATACAACAGAAAGGGAAAGGGGGGATGCCTAGGCAGTTATACAACAGAAAGGGGAATACCTAGTCAGTTATACAACAGAAAGGGAGATACCTAGTCAGTTATACAACAGAAAGGGGAGATACCTAGTCAGTTATACAACAGAAAGGGAAAGGGGATACCTAGTCAGTTGTACAACAGAAAGGGAAAGGGGGATACCTAGTCAGTTGTACAACAGAAAGGGAAAGGGGGTACCTAGTCAGTTATACAACAGAAAGGGAAAGGGGGTACCTAGTCAGTTATACAACAGAAAGGGAAAGGGGGATACCTAGTCCGTTATACAACAAAGGGAAAGGGGGATGCCTAGTCAGTTATACAACAGAAAGGGAAATGGGGATACCTAGTCAGTTATACAACAGAAAAGGGGATACCTAGTCAGTTGTACAACAGAAAGGGAAAGGGGGGATACCTAGTCAGTTATACAACAGAAAGGGTGATACCTAGTCAATTGTACAACAGAAAGGGAAAGGGGGGATACCTAGTCAGTTATACAACAAAGGGAAAGGGGGGATACCTAGTCAGTTATACAACGGAAAGGGGGGATACCTAGTCAGTTATACAACGGAAAGGGGGGATACCTAGTCAGTTATACAACAGAAAGGGAAAGGGGGGATACCTAGTCAGTTATACAACAGGAAGGGGGGATACCTAGTCAGTTATACAACAGAAAGGGGGGATACCAAGTCAGTTATACAACAGAAAGGGGGGATACCTAGTCAGTTATACAACAGAAAGGTGGATGCCTAGTCAGTTATACAACAGAAAGGGAAAGGGGGGATACCTAGTCAGTTATACAACAGAAAGGGAAAGGGGGGATGCCTAGTCAGTTATACAACAGACAGGGACAGGGGGAATACCTAGTCAGTTATACAACAGAAAGGGGGGATACCTAGTCAGTTATACAACAGAAAGGGGGGATACCTAGTCAGTTATACAACAGAAAGGGAAAGGGGGATACCTAGTCAGTTGTACAACAGAAAGGGAAAGGGGGATACCTAGTCAGTTATACAACAGAAATGAGAATACCTAGTCAGTTATACAACAGAAAGGGGGGGTACCTAGTCAGTTATACAACAGAAAGGGAAAGTGGGATACCTAGTCAGTTATACAACAGAAAGGGGGGATACCTAGTCAGTTATACAACAGAAAGGGGGGATCCCTAGTCAGTTATACAACAGAAAGGGGGGTTACCTAGTCAGTTATACAACAGAAAGGGAAAGGGGGGATACCTAGTCAGTTATACAACAGAAAGGGAAAGGGGGGATGCCTAGTCAGTTATACAACAGACAGGGACAGGGGGAATACCTAGTCAGTTATACAACAGAAAGGGGGGATACCTAGTCAGTTATACAACAGAAAGGGGGGATACCTAGTCAGTTATACAACAGAAAGGGAAAGGGGGATACCTAGTCAGTTGTACAACAGAAAGGGAAAGGGGGATACCTAGTCAGTTATACAACAGAAATGAGAATACCTAGTCAGTTATACAACAGAAAGGGGGGGTACCTAGTCAGTTATACAACAGAAAGGGAAAGTGGGATACCTAGTCAGTTATACAACAGAAAGTGGGGTTACCTAGTCAGTTATACAACAGAAAGGGAAAGGGGGGATGTCTAGTCAGTTATACAACAGAAAGGGAAAGGGGGGATGTCTAGTCAGTTATACAACAGAAAGGGAAAGGGGGGATGTCTAGTCAGTTATACAACAGAAAGTGAAAGGGGGGATACCTAGTCAGTTGTACAACAGAAAGGGAAAGGGGGGATACCTAGTCAGTTATACAACAGAAAGGGGTATACCTAGTCAGTTGTACAACAGAAAGGGAAAGGGGGGATACCTAGTCAGTTATACAACAGAAAGGGGGATACCTAGTCAATTATACAACAGAAAGGGAAAGGGGGGATACCTAGTCAGTTATACAACAGAAATGGAACGGGGGTTACCTAGTCAGTTGTACAACAGAAAGGGGAATACCTAGTCAGTTATACAACAGAAAAGGGGTTACCTAGTCAGTTATACAACAGAAAGGGGGATACCTAGTCAATTATACAACAGAAAGGGGGGGTACCTAGTCAGTTATACAACAGAAAGGGAAAGGGGGATACCTAGTCAGTTATACAACAGAAAGGGGGGATACCTAGTCAGTTATACAACAAAGGGAAAGGGGGATACCTAGTCAGTTATACAACAGAAAGGGGGGATACCTAGTCAGTTATACAACAGAAAGGGGGGATACCTAGTCAGTTATACAACAGAAAGGGAAAGGGGGGATACCTAGTCAGTTATACAACAGAAAGGGAAAGGGGGGATACCTAGTCAGTTATACAAAAGAAAGGGGGGATACCTAGTCAGTTATAAAACAGAAAGGGGGATACCTAGTCAGTTATACAACAGAAAGGGGGGATACCTAGTCAGTTGTACAACAGAAAGGGAAAGGGGATACCTAGTCAGTTATACAACAGAAAGGGAAAGGGGATACCTAGTCAGTTATACAACAGAAAGGGGGGTACCTAGTCAGTTATACAACAGAAAGGGAAAGGGGGATACCTAGTCAGTTATACAACAGAAAGGGAAAGGGGGATACCTAGTCAGTTATAAAACAGAAAGGGGGGATGCCTAGTCAGTTATACAACAGAAAGGGAAAGGGGGGATACCTAGTCAGTTATACAACAGAAAGGGAAAGGGGGGATGCCTAGGCAGTTATACAACAGAAAGGGGAATACCTAGTCAGTTATACAACAGAAAGGGGGGATACCTAGTCAGTTATACAACAGAAAGGGGGGATACCTAGTCAGTTATACAACAGAAAGGGAAAGGGGGGATACCTAGTCAGTTATACAACAGAAAGGGGGGATACCTAGTCAGTTGTACAACAGAAAGGGAAAGGGGATACCTAGTCAGTTATACAACAGAAAGGGAAAGGGGATACCTAGTCAGTTATACAACAGAAAGGGGGGTACCTAGTCAGTTATACAACAGAAAGGGAAAGGGGGATACCTAGTCAGTTATACAACAGAAAGGGAAAGGGGGATACCTAGTCAGTTATAAAACAGAAAGGGGGGATACCTAGTCAGTTATACAACAGAAAGGTGGATGCCTAGTCAGTTATACAACAGAAAGGGAAAGGGGGGATACCTAGTCAGTTATACAACAGAAAGGGAAAGGGGGGATGCCTAGGCAGTTATACAACAGAAAGGGGAATACCTAGTCAGTTATACAACAGAAAGGGGGGATACCTAGTCAGTTATACAACAGAAAGGGGGGATACCTAGTCAGTTATACAACAGAAAGGGAAAGGGGGGATACCTAGTCAGTTATACAACAGAAAGGGGGGATACCTAGTCAGTTATACAACAGAAAGGGGGGATACCTAGTCAGTTATACAACAGAAAGGGGGGATACCTAGTCAGTTATACAACAGAAAGGGAAAGGGGGATACCTAGTCAGTTATACAACAGAAAGGGGGGATACCTAGTCAGTTATACAACAGAAAGGTAAAGGGGGATACCTAGTCAGTTATACAACAGAAAGGGGGGATACCTAGTCAGTTATACAACAGAAAGGGGGGATACCTAGTCAGTTATACAACAGAAAGGGAAAGGGGGGATACCTAGTCAGTTATACAACAGAAAGGGAAAGGGGGGATACCTAGTCAGTTATACAACAGAAAGGGAAAGGGTGGATACCTAGTCAGTTATACAAAAGAAAGGGGGGATACCTAGTCAGTTATAAAACAGAAAGGGGGATACCTAGTCAGTTATACAACAGAAAGGGGGGATACCTAGTCAGTTGTACAACAGAAAGGGAAAGGGGATACCTAGTCAGTTATACAACAGAAAGGGGGGATACCTAGTCAGTTATACAACAGAAAGGGGGGATACCTAGTCAGTTATACAACAGAAAGGGGGGATACCTAGTCAGTTATACAACAGAAAGGGAAAGGGGGGATGTCTAGTCAGTTATACAACAGAAAGGGAAAGGGGGGATGTCTAGTCAGTTATACAACAGAAAGTGAAAGGGGGGATACCTAGTCAGTTATACAACAGAAAGGGGGGATACCTAGTCAGTTGTACAACAGAAAGGGAAAGGGGGGATACCTAGTCAGTTATACAACAGAAAGGGGTATACCTAGTCAGTTGTACAACAGAAAGGGAAAGGGGGGATACCTAGTCAGTTATACAACAGAAAGGGGGATACCTAGTCAATTATACAACAGAAAGGGAAAGGGGGGATACCTAGTCAGTTATACAACAGAAAGGGAATGGGGGTTACCTAGTCACTTATACAACAGAAAGGGGATACCTAGTCAATTATACATAAGAAAGGGACAGGGGGGATACCTAGTCAGTTATACAACAGAAAGGGGGATACCTAGTCAGTTGTACAACAGAAAGGGGGATACCTAGTCAGTTATACAACAGAAAGGGGGTTACCTAGTCAGTTATACAACAGAAAGGGGGATACCTAGTCAATTATACAACAGAAAGGGGGGGTACCTAGTCAGTTATACAACAGAAAGGGAAAGGGGGATACCTAGTCAGTTATACAACAGAAAGGGGGGATACCTAGTCAGTTATACAACAGAAAGGGGGGGATACCTAGTCAGTTATACAACAGAAAGGGGGGATACCTAGTCAGTTATACAACAGAAAGGGAAAGGGGGATACCTAGTCAGTTATACAACAGAAAGGGAAAGGGGGGATACCTAGTCAGTTATACAACAAAGGGAAAGGGGGGACGCCTAGTCAGTTATACAACAGAAAGGTGAATACCTAGTCAGTTATACAACAGAAAGGGGGATACCTAGTCAGTTATACAACAGAAAGGGGGATACCTAGTCAGTTATACAACAGAAAGGGGGGATACCTAGTCAATTATACAACAGAAAGGGGGATACCTAGTCAGTTATACAACAGAAAGGGGGGATACCTAGTCAGTTATACAACAGAAAGGGAAAGGGGGGATGTCTAGTCAGTTATACAACAGAAAGGGAAAGGGGGGATGTCTAGTCAGTTATACAACAGAAAGGGAAAGGGGGGATGTCTAGTCAGTTATACAACAGAAATTGAAAGGGGGGATACCTAGTCAGTTGTACAACAGAAAGGGAACGGGGGTTACCTAGTCACTTATACAACAGAAAGGGGATACCTAGTCAATTATACATAAGAAAGGGACAGGGGGGATACCTAGTCAGTTATACAACAGAAAGGGGGATACCTAGTCAGTTGTACAACAGAAAGGGGGATACCTAGTCAGTTATACAACAGAAAGGGGGTTACCTAGTCAGTTATACAACAGAAAGGGGGATACCTAGTCAATTATACAACAGAAAGGGGGGGGTACCTAGTCAGTTATACAACAGAAAGGGAAAGGGGGATACCTAGTCAGTTATACAACAGAAAGGGGGATACCTAGTCAGTTATACAACAAAGGGAAAGGGGGATACCTAGTCAGTTATACAACAGAAAGGGGGGATACCTAGTCAGTTATACAACAGAAAGGGGGGATACCTAGTCAGTTATACAACAAAGGGGGGATACCTAGTCAGTTATACAACAGAAAGGGGGGATACCTAGTCAATTATACAACAGAAAGGGAAAGGGGGGATGCCTAGTCAGTTATACAACAAAGGGAAAGGGGGGATGCCTAGTCAGTTATACAACAGAAAGGTGAATACCTAGTCAGTTATACAACAGAAAGGGGGGATACCTAGTCAGTTATACAACAGAAAGGGAAAGGGGGGATGTCTAGTCAGTTATACAACAGAAAGGGAAAGGGGGGATGTCTAGTCAGTTATACAACAGAAAGTGAAAGGGGGGATACCTAGTCAGTTATACAACAGAAAGGGGGGATACCTAGTCAGTTATACAACAAAGGGGGGATACCTAGTCAGTTATACAACAGAAAGGGGGGATACCTAGTCAATTATACAACAGAAAGGGAAAGGGGGGATGCCTAGTCAGTTATACAACAAAGGGAAAGGGGGGATGCCTAGTCAGTTATACAACAGAAAGGTGAATACCTAGTCAGTTATACAACAGAAAGGGGGGATACCTAGTCAGTTATACAACAGAAAGGGAAAGGGGGGATGTCTAGTCAGTTATACAACAGAAAGGGAAAGGGGGGATGTCTAGTCAGTTATACAACAGAAAGTGAAAGGGGGGATACCTAGTCAGTTATACAACAGAAAGGGGGGATACCTAGTCAGTTATACAACAGAAAGGGGGGATACCTAGTCAGTTATACAACAGAAAGGGGGGATACCTAGTCAGTTATACAACAGAAAGGTAAAGGGGGATACCTAGTCAGTTATACAACAGAAAGGGGGGATACCTAGTCAGTTATACAACAGAAAGGGGGATACCTAGTCAATTATACAACAGAAAGGGAAAGGGGGGATACCTAGTCAGTTATACAGCAAAGGGAAAGGGGGGATGCCTAGTCAGTTATACAACAGAAAGGGGAATACCTAGTCAGTTATACAACAGAAAGGGGGGGATACCTAGTCAGTTATACAACAGAAAGGGGGGGATACCTAGTCAGTTATACAACAGAAAGGGGGGATACCTAGTCAGTTATACAACAGAAAGGGAAAGGGGGATACCTAGTCAGTTATACAACAGAAAGGGAAAGGGGGGATACCTAGTCAGTTATACAACAGAAAGGGGTATACCTAGTCAGTTGTACAACAGAAAGGGAAAGGGGGGATACCTAGTCAGTTATACAACAGAAAGGGGGATACCTAGTCAATTATACAACAGAAAGGGGGGGTACCTAGTCAATTATACAACAGAAAGGGGGGGTACCTAGTCAGTTATACAACAGAAAGGGAAAGGGGGATACCTAGTCAGTTATACAACAGAAAGGGGGGATACCTAGTCAGTTATACAACAGAAAGGGGGGATACCTAGTCAGTTATACAACAGAAAGGGGGGATACCTAGTCAATTATACAACAGAAAGGGGGGATACCTAGTCAGTTATACAACAGAAAGGGAAAGGGGGATACCTAGTCAGTTATACAACAGAAAGGGGGGATACCTAGTCAGTTATACAACAGAAAGGTAAAGGGGGATACCTAGTCAGTTATACAACAGAAAGGGGGGATACCTAGTCAGTTATACAACAGAAAGGGAAAGGGGGGATACCTAGTCAGTTATACAACAGAAAGGGAAAGGGGGGATACCTAGTCAGTTATACAACAGAAAGGGAAAGGGGGGATACCTAGTCAGTTATACAACAGAAAGGGAAAGGGTGGATACCTAGTCAGTTATACAAAAGAAAGGGGGGATACCTAGTCAGTTATAAAACAGAAAGGGGGATACCTAGTCAGTTATACAACAGAAAGGGGGGATACCTAGTCAGTTGTACAACAGAAAGGGAAAGGGGATACCTAGTCAGTTATACAACAGAAAGGGGGGATACCTAGTCAGTTATACAACAGAAAGGGGGGATACCTAGTCAGTTATACAACAGAAAGGGGGGATACCTAGTCAGTTATACAACAGAAAGGGAAAGGGGGGATGTCTAGTCAGTTATACAACAGAAAGGGAAAGGGGGGATGTCTAGTCAGTTATACAACAGAAAGTGAAAGGGGGGATACCTAGTCAGTTATACAACAGAAAGGGGGGATACCTAGTCAGTTGTACAACAGAAAGGGAAAGGGGGGATACCTAGTCAGTTATACAACAGAAAGGGGTATACCTAGTCAGTTGTACAACAGAAAGGGAAAGGGGGGATACCTAGTCAGTTATACAACAGAAAGGGGGATACCTAGTCAATTATACAACAGAAAGGGAAAGGGGGGATACCTAGTCAGTTATACAACAGAAAGGGAATGGGGGTTACCTAGTCACTTATACAACAGAAAGGGGATACCTAGTCAATTATACATAAGAAAGGGACAGGGGGGATACCTAGTCAGTTATACAACAGAAAGGGGGATACCTAGTCAGTTGTACAACAGAAAGGGGGATACCTAGTCAGTTATACAACAGAAAGGGGGTTACCTAGTCAGTTATACAACAGAAAGGGGGATACCTAGTCAATTATACAACAGAAAGGGGGGGTACCTAGTCAGTTATACAACAGAAAGGGAAAGGGGGATACCTAGTCAGTTATACAACAGAAAGGGGGGATACCTAGTCAGTTATACAACAGAAAGGGGGGGATACCTAGTCAGTTATACAACAGAAAGGGGGGATACCTAGTCAGTTATACAACAGAAAGGGAAAGGGGGATACCTAGTCAGTTATACAACAGAAAGGGAAAGGGGGGATACCTAGTCAGTTATACAACAAAGGGAAAGGGGGGACGCCTAGTCAGTTATACAACAGAAAGGTGAATACCTAGTCAGTTATACAACAGAAAGGGGGATACCTAGTCAGTTATACAACAGAAAGGGGGATACCTAGTCAGTTATACAACAGAAAGGGGGGATACCTAGTCAATTATACAACAGAAAGGGGGATACCTAGTCAGTTATACAACAGAAAGGGGGGATACCTAGTCAGTTATACAACAGAAAGGGAAAGGGGGGATGTCTAGTCAGTTATACAACAGAAAGGGAAAGGGGGGATGTCTAGTCAGTTATACAACAGAAAGGGAAAGGGGGGATGTCTAGTCAGTTATACAACAGAAATTGAAAGGGGGGATACCTAGTCAGTTGTACAACAGAAAGGGAACGGGGGTTACCTAGTCACTTATACAACAGAAAGGGGATACCTAGTCAATTATACATAAGAAAGGGACAGGGGGGATACCTAGTCAGTTATACAACAGAAAGGGGGATACCTAGTCAGTTGTACAACAGAAAGGGGGATACCTAGTCAGTTATACAACAGAAAGGGGGTTACCTAGTCAGTTATACAACAGAAAGGGGGATACCTAGTCAATTATACAACAGAAAGGGGGGGGTACCTAGTCAGTTATACAACAGAAAGGGAAAGGGGGATACCTAGTCAGTTATACAACAGAAAGGGGGATACCTAGTCAGTTATACAACAAAGGGAAAGGGGGATACCTAGTCAGTTATACAACAGAAAGGGGGGATACCTAGTCAGTTATACAACAGAAAGGGGGGATACCTAGTCAGTTATACAACAAAGGGGGGATACCTAGTCAGTTATACAACAGAAAGGGGGGATACCTAGTCAATTATACAACAGAAAGGGAAAGGGGGGATGCCTAGTCAGTTATACAACAAAGGGAAAGGGGGGATGCCTAGTCAGTTATACAACAGAAAGGTGAATACCTAGTCAGTTATACAACAGAAAGGGGGGATACCTAGTCAGTTATACAACAGAAAGGGAAAGGGGGGATGTCTAGTCAGTTATACAACAGAAAGGGAAAGGGGGGATGTCTAGTCAGTTATACAACAGAAAGTGAAAGGGGGGATACCTAGTCAGTTATACAACAGAAAGGGGGGATACCTAGTCAGTTATACAACAAAGGGGGGATACCTAGTCAGTTATACAACAGAAAGGGGGGATACCTAGTCAATTATACAACAGAAAGGGAAAGGGGGGATGCCTAGTCAGTTATACAACAAAGGGAAAGGGGGGATGCCTAGTCAGTTATACAACAGAAAGGTGAATACCTAGTCAGTTATACAACAGAAAGGGGGGATACCTAGTCAGTTATACAACAGAAAGGGAAAGGGGGGATGTCTAGTCAGTTATACAACAGAAAGTGAAAGGGGGGATACCTAGTCAGTTATACAACAGAAAGGGGGGATACCTAGTCAGTTATACAACAGAAAGGGGGGATACCTAGTCAGTTATACAACAGAAAGGGGGGATACCTAGTCAGTTATACAACAGAAAGGTAAAGGGGGATACCTAGTCAGTTATACAACAGAAAGGGGGGATACCTAGTCAGTTATACAACAGAAAGGGGGATACCTAGTCAATTATACAACAGAAAGGGAAAGGGGGGATACCTAGTCAGTTATACAGCAAAGGGAAAGGGGGGATGCCTAGTCAGTTATACAACAGAAAGGGGAATACCTAGTCAGTTATACAACAGAAAGGGGGGGATACCTAGTCAGTTATACAACAGAAAGGGGGGGATACCTAGTCAGTTATACAACAGAAAGGGGGGATACCTAGTCAGTTATACAACAGAAAGGGAAAGGGGGATACCTAGTCAGTTATACAACAGAAAGGGAAAGGGGGGATACCTAGTCAGTTATACAACAGAAAGGGGTATACCTAGTCAGTTGTACAACAGAAAGGGAAAGGGGGGATACCTAGTCAGTTATACAACAGAAAGGGGGATACCTAGTCAATTATACAACAGAAAGGGGGGGTACCTAGTCAATTATACAACAGAAAGGGGGGGTACCTAGTCAGTTATACAACAGAAAGGGAAAGGGGGATACCTAGTCAGTTATACAACAGAAAGGGGGGATACCTAGTCAGTTATACAACAGAAAGGGGGGATACCTAGTCAATTATACAACAGAAAGGGGGGATACCTAGTCAGTTATACAACAGAAAGGGGGGATACCTAGTCAGTTATACAACAGAAAGGGAAAGGGGGGATGTCTAGTCAGTTATACAACAGAAAGGGAAAGGGGGGATGTCTAGTCAGTTATACAACAGAAAGGGAAAGGGGGGATTTCTAGTCAGTTATACAACAGAAAGTGAAACGGGGGATACCTAGTCAGTTGTACAACAGAAAGGGAAAGGGGGGATACCTAGTCAGTTATACAACAGAAAGGTGGATGCCTAGTCAGTTATACAACAGAAAGGGAAAGGGGGGATACCTAGTCAGTTATACAACAGAAAGGGAAAGGGGGGATGCCTAGGCAGTTATACAACAGAAAGGGGAATACCTAGTCAGTTATACAACAGAAAGGGGGGATACCTAGTCAGTTATACAACAGAAAGGGGGGATACCTAGTCAGTTATACAACAGAAAGGGAAAGGGGGGATACCTAGTCAGTTATACAACAGAAAGGGGGGATACCTAGTCAGTTATACAACAGAAAGGGGGGATACCTAGTCAGTTATACAACAGAAAGGGGGGATACCTAGTCAGTTATACAACAGAAAGGGAAAGGGGGATACCTAGTCAGTTATACAACAGAAAGGGGGGATACCTAGTCAGTTATACAACAGAAAGGTAAAGGGGGATACCTAGTCAGTTATACAACAGAAAGGGGGGATACCTAGTCAGTTATACAACAGAAAGGGGGGATACCTAGTCAGTTATACAACAGAAAGGGAAAGGGGGGATACCTAGTCAGTTATACAACAGAAAGGGAAAGGGGGGATACCTAGTCAGTTATACAACAGAAAGGGAAAGGGTGGATACCTAGTCAGTTATACAAAAGAAAGGGGGGATACCTAGTCAGTTATAAAACAGAAAGGGGGATACCTAGTCAGTTATACAACAGAAAGGGGGGATACCTAGTCAGTTGTACAACAGAAAGGGAAAGGGGATACCTAGTCAGTTATACAACAGAAAGGGGGGATACCTAGTCAGTTATACAACAGAAAGGGGGGATACCTAGTCAGTTATACAACAGAAAGGGGGGATACCTAGTCAGTTATACAACAGAAAGGGAAAGGGGGGATGTCTAGTCAGTTATACAACAGAAAGGGAAAGGGGGGATGTCTAGTCAGTTATACAACAGAAAGTGAAAGGGGGGATACCTAGTCAGTTATACAACAGAAAGGGGGGATACCTAGTCAGTTGTACAACAGAAAGGGAAAGGGGGGATACCTAGTCAGTTATACAACAGAAAGGGGTATACCTAGTCAGTTGTACAACAGAAAGGGAAAGGGGGGATACCTAGTCAGTTATACAACAGAAAGGGGGATACCTAGTCAATTATACAACAGAAAGGGAAAGGGGGGATACCTAGTCAGTTATACAACAGAAAGGGAATGGGGGTTACCTAGTCACTTATACAACAGAAAGGGGATACCTAGTCAATTATACATAAGAAAGGGACAGGGGGGATACCTAGTCAGTTATACAACAGAAAGGGGGATACCTAGTCAGTTTTACAACAGAAAGGGGGATACCTAGTCAGTTATACAACAGAAAGGGGGTTACCTAGTCAGTTATACAACAGAAAGGGGGATACCTAGTCAATTATACAACAGAAAGGGGGGGTACCTAGTCAGTTATACAACAGAAAGGGAAAGGGGGATACCTAGTCAGTTATACAACAGAAAGGGGGGATACCTAGTCAGTTATACAACAGAAAGGGGGGGATACCTAGTCAGTTATACAACAGAAAGGGGGGATACCTAGTCAGTTATACAACAGAAAGGGAAAGGGGGATACCTAGTCAGTTATACAACAGAAAGGGAAAGGGGGGATACCTAGTCAGTTATACAACAAAGGGAAAGGGGGGACGCCTAGTCAGTTATACAACAGAAAGGTGAATACCTAGTCAGTTATACAACAGAAAGGGGGATACCTAGCCAGTTATACAACAGAAAGGGGGATACCTAGTCAGTTATACAACAGAAAGGGGGGATACCTAGTCAATTATACAACAGAAAGGGGGATACCTAGTCAGTTATACAACAGAAAGGGGGGATACCTAGTCAGTTATACAACAGAAAGGGAAAGGGGGGATGTCTAGTCAGTTATACAACAGAAAGGGAAAGGGGGGATGTCTAGTCAGTTATACAACAGAAAGGGAAAGGGGGGATGTCTAGTCAGTTATACAACAGAAATTGAAAGGGGGGATACCTAGTCAGTTGTACAACAGAAAGGGAACGGGGGTTACCTAGTCACTTATACAACAGAAAGGGGATACCTAGTCAATTATACATAAGAAAGGGACAGGGGGGATACCTAGTCAGTTATACAACAGAAAGGGGGATACCTAGTCAGTTGTACAACAGAAAGGGGGATACCTAGTCAGTTATACAACAGAAAGGGGGTTACCTAGTCAGTTATACAACAGAAAGGGGGATACCTAGTCAATTATACAACAGAAAGGGGGGGGTACCTAGTCAGTTATACAACAGAAAGGGAAAGGGGGATACCTAGTCAGTTATACAACAGAAAGGGGGATACCTAGTCAGTTATACAACAAAGGGAAAGGGGGATACCTAGTCAGTTATACAACAGAAAGGGGGGATACCTAGTCAGTTATACAACAGAAAGGGGGGATACCTAGTCAGTTATACAACAAAGGGGGGATACCTAGTCAGTTATACAACAGAAAGGGGGGATACCTAGTCAATTATACAACAGAAAGGGAAAGGGGGGATGCCTAGTCAGTTATACAACAAAGGGAAAGGGGGGATGCCTAGTCAGTTATACAACAGAAAGGTGAATACCTAGTCAGTTATACAACAGAAAGGGGGGATACCTAGTCAGTTATACAACAGAAAGGGAAAGGGGGGATGTCTAGTCAGTTATACAACAGAAAGGGAAAGGGGGGATGTCTAGTCAGTTATACAACAGAAAGTGAAAGGGGGGATACCTAGTCAGTTATACAACAGAAAGGGGGGATACCTAGTCAGTTATACAACAAAGGGGGGATACCTAGTCAGTTATACAACAGAAAGGGGGGATACCTAGTCAATTATACAACAGAAAGGGAAAGGGGGGATGCCTAGTCAGTTATACAACAAAGGGAAAGGGGGGATGCCTAGTCAGTTATACAACAGAAAGGTGAATACCTAGTCAGTTATACAACAGAAAGGGGGGATACCTAGTCAGTTATACAACAGAAAGGGAAAGGGGGGATGTCTAGTCAGTTATACAACAGAAAGGGAAAGGGGGGATGTCTAGTCAGTTATACAACAGAAAGTGAAAGGGGGGATACCTAGTCAGTTATACAACAGAAAGGGGGGATACCTAGTCAGTTATACAACAGAAAGGGGGGATACCTAGTCAGTTATACAACAGAAAGGGGGGATACCTAGTCAGTTATACAACAGAAAGGTAAAGGGGGATACCTAGTCAGTTATACAACAGAAAGGGGGGATACCTAGTCAGTTATACAACAGAAAGGGGGATACCTAGTCAATTATACAACAGAAAGGGAAAGGGGGGATACCTAGTCAGTTATACAGCAAAGGGAAAGGGGGGATGCCTAGTCAGTTATACAACAGAAAGGGGAATACCTAGTCAGTTATACAACAGAAAGGGGGGGATACCTAGTCAGTTATACAACAGAAAGGGGGGGATACCTAGTCAGTTATACAACAGAAAGGGGGGATACCTAGTCAGTTATACAACAGAAAGGGAAAGGGGGATACCTAGTCAGTTATACAACAGAAAGGGAAAGGGGGGATACCTAGTCAGTTATACAACAGAAAGGGGTATACCTAGTCAGTTGTACAACAGAAAGGGAAAGGGGGGATACCTAGTCAGTTATACAACAGAAAGGGGGATACCTAGTCAATTATACAACAGAAAGGGGGGGTACCTAGTCAATTATACAACAGAAAGGGGGGGTACCTAGTCAGTTATACAACAGAAAGGGAAAGGGGGATACCTAGTCAGTTATACAACAGAAAGGGGGGATACCTAGTCAGTTATACAACAGAAAGGGGGGATACCTAGTCAATTATACAACAGAAAGGGGGGATACCTAGTCAATTATACAACAGAAAGGGGGGATACCTAGTCAGTTATACAACAGAAAGGGGGGATACCTAGTCAGTTATACAACAGAAAGGGAAAGGGGGGATGTCTAGTCAGTTATACAACAGAAAGGGAAAGGGGGGATGTCTAGTCAGTTATACAACAGAAAGGGAAAGGGGGGATGTCTAGTCAGTTATACAACAGAAAGGGAAAGGGGGGATTTCTAGTCAGTTATACAACAGAAAGTGAAACGGGGGATACCTAGTCAGTTGTACAACAGAAAGGGAAAGGGGGGATACCTAGTCAGTTATACAACAGAAAGGGGTATAGCTAGTCAGTTGTACAACAGAAAGGGAACGGGGGTTACCTAGTCACTTATACAACAGAAAGGGGATACCTAGTCAATTATACATAAGAAAGGGACAGGGGGGATACCTAGGCGGTTATACAACAGAAAGGGGGGGGGTACCTAGTCAGTTATACAACAGAAAGGGAAAGGGGGATACCTAGTCAGTTATACAACAGAAAGGGGGATACCTAGTCAGTTATACAACAAAGGGAAAGGGGGATACCTAGTCAGTTATACAACAGAAAGGGGGGATACCTAGTCAGTTATACAACAGAAAGGGGGGATACCTAGTCAGTTATACAACAGAAAGGGGGGATACCTAGTCAGTTATACAACAGAAAGGGGGGATACCTAGTCAATTATACAACAGAAAGGGAAAGGGGGGATGCCTAGTCAGTTATACAACAAAGGGAAAGGGGGGATGCCTAGTCAGTTATACAACAGAAAGGTGAATACCTAGTCAGTTATACAACAGAAAGGGGGGATACCTAGTCAGTTATACAACAGAAAGGGGGGATACCTAGTCAGTTATACAACAGAAAGGGAAAGGGGGGATGTCTAGTCAGTTATACAACAGAAAGGGAAAGGGGGGATGTCTAGTCAGTTATACAACAGAAAGTGAAAGGGGGGATACCTAGTCAGTTATACAACAGAAAGCGGGGATACCTAGTCAGTTATACAACAGAATGGGGGGATACCTAGTCAGTTATACAACAGAAAGGGGGGATACCTAGTCAGTTATACAACAGAAAGGTAAAGGGGGATACCTAGTCAGTTATACAACAGAAAGGGGGGATACCTAGTCAGTTATACAACAGAAAGGGGGATACCTAGTCAATTATACAACAGAAAGGGAAAGGGGGGATACCTAGTCAGTTATACAGCAAAGGGAAAGGGGGGATGCCTAGTCAGTTATACAACAGAAAGGGGAATACCTAGTCAGTTATACAACAGAAAGGGGGGGATACCTAGTCAGTTATACAACAGAAAGGGGGGGATACCTAGTCAGTTATACAACAGAAAGGGGGGATACCTAGTCAGTTATACAACAGAAAGGGAAAGGGGGATACCTAGTCAGTTATACAACAGAAAGGGAAAGGGGGGATACCTAGTCAGTTATACAACAGAAAGGGGTATACCTAGTCAGTTGTACAACAGAAAGGGAAAGGGGGGATACCTAGTCAGTTATACAACAGAAAGGGGGATACCTAGTCAATTATACAACAGAAAGGGGGGTTACCTAGTCAATTATACAACAGAAAGGGGGGGTACCTAGTCAGTTATACAACAGAAAGGGAAAGGGGGATACCTAGTCAGTTATACAACAGAAAGGGGGGATACCTAGTCAGTTATACAACAGAAAGGGGGGATACCTAGTCAGTTATACAACAGAAAGGGGGGATACCTAGTCAGTTATACAACAGAAAGGGGGGGTACCTAGTCAGTTATACAACAGAAAGGGGGGATACCTAGTCAATTATACAACAAAGGGAAAGGGGGGATGCCTAGTCAGTTATACAACAGAAAGGTGAATACCTAGTCAGTTATACAACAGAAAGGGGGGATACCTAGTCAGTTATACAACAGAAAGGGGGGATACCTAGTCAGTTATACAACAGAAAGGGAAAGGGGGGATGTCTAGTCAGTTATACAACAGAAAGGGAAAGGGGGATACCTAGTCAGTTATACAACAGAAAGGGGGGATACCTAGTCAGTTATACAACAGAAAGGGGGGATACCTAGTCAGTTATACAACAGAAAGGGGGGATACCTAGTCAGTTATACAACAGAAAGGGGGGGTACCTAGTCAGTTATACAACAGAAAGGGGGGATACCTAGTCAATTATACAACAAAGGGAAAGGGGGGATGCCTAGTCAGTTATACAACAGAAAGTTGAATACCTAGTCAGTTATACAACAGAAAGGGGGGATACCTAGTCAGTTATACAACAGAAAGGGGGGATACCTAGTCAGTTATACAACAGAAAGGGAAAGGGGGGATGTCTAGTCAGTTATACAACAGAAAGGGAAAGGGGGGATACCTAGTCAGTTATACAACAGAAAGGGGGGATACCTAGTCAGTTATACAACAGAAAGGGGGGATACCTAGTCAGTTATACAACAGAAAGGGGGGATACCTAGTCAGTTATACAACAGAAAGGGAAAGGGGGATACCTAGTCAGTTATACAACAGAAAGGGGGGATACCTAGTCAGTTATACAACAGAAAGGTAAAGGGGGATACCTAGTCAGTTATACAACAGAAAGGGGGGATACCTAGTCAATTATACAACAGAAAGGGAAAGGGGGGATACCTAGTCAGTTATACAGCAAAGGGAAAGGGGGGATGCCTAGTCAGTTATACAACAGAAAGGGGAATACCTAGTCAGTTATACAACAGAAAGGGGGGGATACCTAGTCAGTTATACAACAGAAAGGGGGGGATACCTAGTCATTTATACAACAGAAAGGGGGGATACCTAGTCAGTTATACAACAGAAAGGGAAAGGGGGATACCTAGTCAGTTATACAACAGAAAGGGAAAGGGGGGATACCTAGTCAGTTATACAACAAAGGGAAAGGGGGGATGCCTAGTCAGTTATACAACAAAAAGGGGAATACCTAGTCAGTTATACAACAGAAAGTGGGGATACCTAGTCAGTTATACAACAGAAAGGGGGATACCTAGTCAATTATACAACAGAAAGGGAAAGGGGGGATACCTAGTCAGTCATACAACAAAGGGAAAGGGGGGATGCCTAGTCAGTTATACAACAGAAAGGGGAATACCTAGTCAGTTATACAACAGAATGGGGGGATACCTATTCAGTTATACAACAGAAAGCGGGGATACCTAGTCAGTTATACAACAGAAAGGGAAAGGGGGATTCTGTTGATGATTAGTTATTTGAGAAGGAGACAAGTCAAGACGCTGGACCGGGTGATTCAGTTTATAGTAAGGCAGTTTATTATGAGACAAAGATATTTGGCAAAGCGTGCACGGACTCCTTCGTTTAGCTCATAGGGAACTAGCAGAAGAGAGCCCCGAAACATAGTATACATCCAATTTATACAATGAAATAACAGTGTGTTGACGTTGAGTCTAGTAGGTCCGCTCTCCTGACTGGTCGATGAGTGGAGGGACGGTCCACTCTCCAGGTGGTGTCGACTTCCCATTGGCCCTTGGCAGTGTCCTTTGTCCTCGGAGTCCAACACACCTAAGTGTGTGTGTGTGTGTGTGTGTATTTCTGGTAATTCGTGTCTGGGTGCTTGCGATATTCATGGAATGTTGTTCTTTACACCAGTGGTCAGTTCGTGTGGCTAGGGCTTAAGTCAGCCATCTGTCTCTGGGTGTGGTCGTGATTGGTATCAGTTGGTCGCTCAATATGTCTCTGGAATTTTGTTGTGTGCTGTTGTGAAACATGTTGTGCAAATGCCCTCCTTATATATCATTAGGTAAAACGTTAGATTATCTTTATTACAATACCTAGTCAGTTATACAACAGAAAGGGGGGATACCTAGTCAGTTATACAACAGAAAGGGAAAGGGGGGATGTCTAGTCAGTTATACAACAGAAAGGGAAAGGGGGGATGTCTAGTCAGTTATACAACAGAAAGGGGAATACCTAGTCAGTTATACAACAGAATGGGGGGATACCTATTCAGTTATACAACAGAAAGCGGGGATACCTAGTCAGTTATACAACAGAAAGGGAAAGGGGGATTCTGTTGATGATTAGTTATTTGAGAAGGAGACAAGTCAAGACGCTGGACCGGGTGATTCAGTTTATAGTAAGGCAGTTTATTATGAGACAAAGATATTTGGCAAAGCGTGCACGGACTCCTTCGTTTAGCTCATAGGGAACTAGCAGAAGAGAGCCCCGAAACATAGTATACATCCAATTTATACAATGAAATAACAGTGTGTTGACGTTGAGTCTAGTAGGTCCGCTCTCCTGACTGGTCGATGAGTGGAGGGACGGTCCACTCTCCAGGTGGTGTCGACTTCCCATTGGCCCTTGGCAGTGTCCTTTGTCCTCGGAGTCCAACACACCTAAGTGTGTGTGTGTGTGTGTGTGTATTTCTGGTAATTCGTGTCTGGGTGCTTGCGATATTCATGGAATGTTGTTCTTTACACCAGTGGTCAGTTCGTGTGGCTAGGGCTTAAGTCAGCCATCTGTCTCTGGGTGTGGTCGTGATTGGTATCAGTTGGTCGCTCAATATGTCTCTGGAATTTTGTTGTGTGCTGTTGTGAAACATGTTGTGCAAATGCCCTCCTTATATATCATTAGGTAAAACGTTAGATTATCTTTATTACAATACCTAGTCAGTTATACAACAGAAAGGGGGGATACCTAGTCAGTTATACAACAGAAAGGGAAAGGGGGGATGTCTAGTCAGTTATACAACAGAAAGGGAAAGGGGGGATGTCTAGTCAGTTATACAACAGAAAGGGAAAGGGGGGATACCTAGTCAGTTATACAACAGAAAGGGGGGATACCTAGTCAGTTGTACAACAGAAAGGGAAAGGGGGGATACCTAGTCTGGTGGAGACTCTCCTTGTTGTGATGACTTCTGGGGTGGTAATGAGGTTGTGGTGTAGACTCTCCTTGTTGTGATGACTGTACTGGGGTTGTAATGGGGTAGTGGTGGAGACTCCTTGTTGTGATGACTGTACTGGGGTGGTAATGAGGTAGTGGTGGAGACTCTCCTTGTGATGACTGTACTGGGGTGGTATTGAGGTAGTGGTGGAGACTCTCCTTGTTGTGATGACTGTAGTGGGGTTGTAATGAGGTAGTGGTGGAGACTCTCCTTGTTGTGATGACTGTACTGGGGTTGTAATGAGGTAGTGGTGGAGACTCTCCTTGTTGTGATGACTGTAGTGGGGTTGTAATGAGGTATTGGTGGAGACTCTCCTTGTTGTGATGACTGTTCTGGGGTGGTAATGAGGTAGTGGTGTAGACTCTCCTTGTTGTGCTGACTCTACTGGGGTTGTAATGAGGTAGTGGTGGAGACTCTCCTTGTTGTGATGACTGTAGTGGTGGAGACTCTCCTTGTTGTGTTGACTGTAGTGGGGTTGTAATGAGGTAGTGGTGGAGACTACTTGTTGTGATGACTATACTGGGGTTGTAATTTTGTGGAGGCAAAACATAACACTTTTTCAGTCAGTCAGGGATTTCCTCAACAGGCACTCACTACACTCACTGTCTCGGTCTCTCTGTGTGTGTGTGTGTGTGTGTGTGTGTCTCTGTGTGTGTGTGTGTGTGTGTGTGTGTGTGTGTGCGTGTGTGTGTGTGTGCAGGCTGAGCAGTACTCGGGAGGCGTTGGCAGCATCAGAGAGAGAGATGGAACAACAGAGGAAGCAGCACTCTGTGACCGTAGACAAACTACTTCTGCAGACACACAACCTAGAGACCGCCCTGAAGACTGACCGCCTGGTTATCACTGAAGAGAGGTACACACACACACACACACACACACACACACACACACACACACACACACACACACACACACACACACACACACAACCTAGAGACCGCCCTGAAGACTGACCGCCTGGTTATCACTGAAGAGAGGTACACACACACAGACACACACACACACACACACACAACCTAGAGACCGCCCTGAAGACTGACCGGCTGGTTATTACTGAAGAGAGGTACACACACACACACACACACACACAAACACCCAGCCTAGAGACTGACCACCTGGTTGTAATCCATATTGTGATAATACCTCTCTGTGTTCCAGGAGGAAGCTAGCCCAGCTGCAGCACGCCTACACCTGTCTCTTTAAGGACTACGACTGCAAACTAAAGACTGAGGTGTGTGTGTGTGGTGTGTGTGTGTGGTGTGTGTGTGTGTGTGTGTGTGTGTGTGTGTGTGTGTGTGTGTGTGTGTGTGTGTGTGTGTGTGTGTGTGTGTGTGTGTGTGTGTGTGTGTGTGTGTGTGTGTGTATACCTGCCTACACCTGTCTCTTTAAGGACTACGACTGCAAACTAAAGACTGAGGGTGTGTGTGTGTGTGTGTGTGTGTGTGTGTGTGTGTGTGTGTGTGTGTGTGTGTGTGTGTGTGTGTGTGTGTGTGTGTGTGTGTGTGTGTGTGTGTGTGTATATATACCTGCCTACACCTGTCTCTTTAAGGACTACAACTCCAAACTCAAGACTGAGGTGTGTGGCAGAAGGTGTGTGTGTGGCAGAAGGTGTGTGTGTGGCAGAAGGTGTGTGTGTGGCAGAAGGTGTGTGTGTGTGTATACCTGCCTACACCTGTCTGTTTAAGGACTATGACTCCAAACTAAAGACTGAGGTGTGTGTGGTGTGTGTGTAGGGAGGAGACATGGTTGTTCGTCTGGAGGAAGCAGAGAGAGCGTTGGCTCTGAAACAGGACCTGATTGACAAGCTGAAGGAAGAGGTGGAGCAACACAGAGGATCTCTAGAAACCGTCCCTGTTCTCACCGCCCAGGTACACCCTCACACCTGTTCTCACCCCAGGTACTCTGTTTCAGCTGTCAGTCTAGCTGTTTGGAGAAGGTGCTTTTATCCAAAGTCAACCTCCGTTCTCTACCCACTACCCTGGCATTACAGCCTCCGTTCTCTGTATTCTGTGACCTTCTTAATTTTGTAAATTGAAATAAAGTATTTAAAGTCCTGTCTGTCTGTCTTTTTTTCTGTCTTTTTTTCTTTCTTTTTTTCTTTCTTAGGCTGAGATCTACAAGGCGGACTTCCTAGCGGAGCGGGAGGCCAGAGAGAAGTTGAACCAGAGGAAGGAGGAGCTTCAGGACCAGCTGAACAGAGCGCTGGCAGAGATGGAGCGTCTGAAACAGGAGGAGGCGTCACGGTAACACACACCACACACAGCGCTGGCTGAGATGGAGCGTCTGAAACAGGAGGAGGCGTCACGGTAACACACACACACACACACTGGAATTTTTTATTTTTTTATTTCACCTTTATTTAACCAGGTAGGCCAGTTGAGAACAAGTTCTCATTTAAAACTGCGACCTGGCCAAGATGAAGCAAAGCAGTTCGACACATACAACAACACAGAGTTACACATGGAGTAAACAAACATACAGTCAATAATACAGTAGAAAAATAAGTCTATATACAATGTGAGCAAATGAGGTGAGATAAGGGAGGTAAAGGCAATAAATAAGCCATGGTGGTGAAGTAAATACAATATAGCAATTAAACACTGGAATGGTAGCTTTCACAGTAGATGAGTGTGCAAAGGAGCAAAATAAATAAATAAATACAGTATGGGGATGAGGTAGTTGGATGGGCTGTTTACAGATAGCTATGTACAGCTGCAGTGATCTGTGAGCTGCTCTGACAGCTGGTGCTTAAAGCTAGTGAGGTAGATATGAGTCTCCAGCTTCAGAGATTTTTGCAGTTCGTTCCAGTCATTGGCAGCAGAGAACTGGAAGGAGAGGCGGCCAAAGGAGGAATTGGCTTTGGGGGTGACAAGTGAGATATACTGTGAGGGGGGAAAAGTATTTGATCCCCTGCTGATTTTGTATGTTTGCCCACTGACAAAGAAATGATCAGTCTATAATTTTAATGGTAGGTTTATTTGAACAGTGAGAGACAGAATAACAACAAAAAATCCTGAAAAACGCATGTCAAAAATGTTATAAATTGATTTGCATTTTAATGAGGGAAATAAGTATTTGACCCCCTCTCAATCAGAAAGATTTCTTGCCTCCCAGGTGTCTTTTATACAGGTAACGAGCTGAGATAACGAGATTTGTCAGTGGGCAAATGTACAAAATCAGCAGGGGATCAAATACTTTTTTTCCTTCACTGTACTTGCTGGACCAGCGAGCAGAGATAAGGTGGGACTTTACCTAGCAGGGTCTTGTAGATGACCTGTAGCCAGTGGGTTTGGCGACGAGTATGAAGCGAGGGCCAGCCAACGAGAGCGTACAGGTCGCAGTGGTGGGTAGTGTATGGGGCTTTGGTGACAAAACGGATGGCACTGTGAGACTGCATCCAATTTGTTGAGTGTTGGAGGCTATTTTGTAAATGACATCGCCGAAGTCGAGGATCGGTAGGATGGTCAGTTTTACGACGGTATGTTTGAATGGGATGTGTGGATTCAAATGAAGTATTTAATGTGTGTGTGTTGTTTGTTTGTTTGTTTCAGGGCTCGGATGGAGAAGATGCAGCAGAGACACCTGGAGGTCTTCAGACCACCACGACCCCACATCACCCCACAACCAGGTACACATCACCCCCCACAACCAGGTACACATCACCCCCCACAACCAGGTACACATCACCCCCCACAACCAGGTACACATCACCCCCCACAACCAGGTACACATCACCCCCCACAACCAGGTACACATCACCCCCCACAACCAGGTACACATCACCCCCACAACCAGGTACACATCACTCCCACAACCAGGTACACATCACTCCCACAACCAGGTACACATCACTCCCACAACCAGGTACACATCACCCCCACAACCAGGTACACATCACCCCCACAACCAGGTACACATATCACCCCCACAACCAGGTACACATATCACCCCCACAACCAGGTACACATATCACCCCCACAACCAGGTACACATATCACCCCCACAACCAGGTACACATATCACCCCCACAACCAGGTACACATATCACCCCCACAACCAGGTACACATATCACCCCCACAACCAGGTACACACATCAGCCCCACCACCAGGTACACACATCACCCCCACCACCAGGTACACACATCACCCCCACAACCAGGTACACACATCACCCCCACAACCAGGTACACACATCACCCCCACAACCAGGTACAGCATGTGAGCAGAGTTGAGCTGTTGGAAATCCCACTCATCTCTCATGGAGCCACGTCCAACCACTCCGCTCCTGTTCATTAAAATCACCATTTAACCAACACCTTTTTTCTGACTACCTGGACCTTCCAATTGGTTATGAAGTATTGAAACCAAACCATATGATTTGAATGAGAAGTATTACAATCAATATAAAATGGTGACTGTAAGAAGAGCTCATCATTCCAAATAGACTACATGTCATATTAAACAGCATATTAACACTCTGAATAGGATACATGTCATATTAACACTCTGAATAGGATACATCATATTAAACAGCATATTAACACTCTGAATAGGATACATGTCATATTAAACAGTATATTAACACTCTGAATAGGATACATGTCATATTAAACAGCATATTAACACTCTGAATAGGATACATGTCATATTATACAGCATATTAACACTCTGAATAGGATACATGTCATATTAACACTCTGAATAGGATACATGTCATATTAAACAGCATATTAACACTGAATAGGATACATGTCATATTAACACTCTGAATAGGATACATGTCATATTAACACTCTGAATAGGATACATGTCATATTAAACAGCATATTAACACTCTGAATAGACTACATGTCATATTAAACAGCATATTAACACTCTGAATAGGATACATGTCATAGTAAACAACAGCATATTAACACTCTGAATAGGATACATGTCATATTAAACAGCATATAAACACTCTGAATAGGATACATGGCATATTAAACAGCATATTAACACTCTGAATAGGATACATGTCATATTAACACTCTGAATAGACTACATGTCATATTAACACTCGGAATAGGATACATGTCATATTAAACAGCATATTAACACTCTGAATAGGATACATGTCATATTAACACTCTGAATAGGATACATGGCATAGTAAACAGCATATTAACACTCTGAATAGGATACATGTCATATTAACACTCTGAATAGGATACATGTCATATTAAACAGCATATTAACACTCTGAATAGGATACATGTCATATTAAACAGCATATCAACACTCTGAATAGGCTACATGTCATATTAACACTCTGAATCGGATACATGTCATAGTAAACAGCATATTAACACTCTGAATAGTATACATGTCATATTAAACAGTATATTAACACTCTAAATAGGTCAGGAGACAGACAAGGAGTCTAAGAAGGAACTAAATGAATTATTTAGGCTATATTATTTCAGTTGTTTCAAGGCTGTAGTCTACAAAGAAATACATTGTGAAGCATTAGGGAGTGAGACACAATAGGCTGGTAGGGAGATAAAGCTCTCAGCATTTAAACAACATTTACTTGGATTAAAATCATTATAGTCTATACGTTGTGCATATAGGCTGTGACTTACATAGAATTAAATACAAATTAAACAAAAAAGGCCTTATTAGGGTCTTTCATTACATTCTTTTTTATAGATTTTTAGAAACAGGAGTTTGGCCACTCTGGGGCTTCAGACTCATGTGATGGTACCTGGAGAGACGGCCAGTGTCTTCAGACTCGTGATGGTACCTGGAGAGACGGCCAGTGTCTTCAAACTCATGTGATGGTACCTGGAGAGACGGCCACTCTGGGGCTTCAGGCTCATGTGATGGTACCTGGAGAGACGACCAGTCTGGGGCTTCAGGCTCATGTGATGGTACCTGGAGAGACCACCAGTCTGGGGCTTCAGGCTCATGTGATGGTACCTGGAGAGACGGCCACTCTGGGGCTTCAGGCTCATGTGATGGTACCTGGAGAGACGGCCACTCTGGGGCTTCAGGCTCATGTGATGGTACCTGGAGAGACGGCCACTCTGGGGCTTCAGGCTCATGTGATGGTACCTGGAGAGACGGTCATTGGTGTTTGTTCTTCACTGGTTGCCCTTTTCTTGTGGCAACAGGTCACAAATATTGCTGCTGTGATGGAACACTGTGGTATTTCCCCCAATCGATATGGGAGTTTTCGAAAACAACTCCAGTTTTGGAATTCTTGGTGGATCTGTGTAATCTGAGGGAAATATGTGTCTCTAATATGGTCCTACATTTGTCAGGAGGTTAGGAAGTGCAGCTCAGTTTCCATCTCATGTTGTGGGCAGTGTGCACAGCCTGCCAGGTCTGCCTACGGCGGCCTTTCTCAATAGCAAGGCTATGCTCACTGAGTCTGTACATAGTCAAAGCTTTCCTTAAGTTTGAGTCACAGTGGTCAGTTATTCTGCCAATGTGTACTCTCTGTTTAGTGCCAGATAGCTAGCTAGCTCTCGCTCATAGTAAATAATACAACTAAAGAAAAATGTATAAAACAACAATAAAATGGTAACAGTCAATATTAGAAATATAATAAACATAAAAGACTAAACATAAGTCAGTTATTGCTTACTATGCAGATGTTATTATCCAGTGTCCCTCGGGCTATGTTGCTCCTTCGCCCATGAGTACTTTTTTCCTTTGGCTTCAATAAGTTACTATTTGTAATTATTTTTTACATCTTAGTCATTTAGCAGACGCTCTTATCCAGAGCGACTTACAGTAGTGAATGCATACATTTAATTTAATTTCATGCATTTTAATTTTTTTTGTACTGGCCCCCTGTGGAAATCGAACCCACAACCCTGGCGTTGCAAACACCATGCTCTACCAACTGAGCCACAGGGAAGACTAATAAATAAATGTAATAATGTAATAATAAATGTAGTAATCTCTGTCTCTCTGTCTCATATCCCCAGGGAATACCTTTAACACTTCCTCGCGCAGCGTGGGATTGTCTGCAGAGGGAGTGGCCGGAGGCGGGGCTGAAGAGCTTCCTGACTACCGCTGTCCAAAGTGCCAGTACCAAGCCCCCGACATGGACACCCTGCAGATACATGTCATGGACTGTATCCAGTAACACACACACACACACACACACACACACACACACACACACACACACTGCAGATACATGTCATGGACTGTATCCAGTAAAACACACACACACACTGCAGATACATGTCATGGACTGTATCCAGTAACACACACACACACACACACACACTGCAGATACATGTCATGGACTGTATCCAGTAAAACACACACACACACACACACACACACACACACACACACACACACACACACACACACACTGCAGATACATGTCATGGACTGTATCCAGTAGCGCACGCACACACACACACACACACACACACACACACACACACACACACACACACACACACACACTGCAGATACATGTCACACACCTATAAACACACACACTTAGACAGATATGGTGGGGGGGCTGAAACGAGAGTAGATCATCAGAATGATGACGTCATTGTCGTAGACCTCTCTCCTTCTCATCTCTCTCTCTCTACAGTCCTCCCCCACACTCACGCCTCCCTCCCTCCATATCTCTCTCTCTCCCCATATCTCTCTCTCTCTCCCCATATCTCTCTCTCTCTCCCCATATCAATCTCTCTCTATCAGTCTCTGTCTCTCTCTGTCTCTCTCTCTCTACAGTCCTCCCCCACACTCACACCTCCCTCCCTCCATATCTCTCTCTCTCCCTCTCTCTCCCCATATCAATCTCTCTCTCTATCAGTCTCTCTCTCTCTCTCTCCCAATATCAATCAATCTCTCTCTCTCTCCACATCCCTCCTTCCTGCTGTCCTTCTCTCTCTCCACATCCCTCCTTCCTGCTATCCCTCTCTCTCTCTCTCTCTACATCCCTCCTTCCTGCTCTCTCTCTCTCTCTCTCTCTCTCTCTCCACATCCCTCCTTCCTGCTATCACTCTCAGACTGAAAGTGTAAATGAGTCTTCTTGACCTCCAACACCTTGACCCTGTGTACCAGGGGTGTATTCATTACGGAAACCGTTTAAGAACCAAACTGAAGCAAAAAGAGCAAAACAAGAGTTTCTATTGGACAAATTCCCGGTAGGTCCCTCCCCCGTTTTTTGTTCTGTTTGCTTCAGGTTAGGAAACGTTTCGCAACATATTGAATACCGCCCCGTGGTGTCTGTCAGAATGTGAGCGTATGGTAATTAACCATGGCCATTTGTGTTAATATTGTCTGTAATTCTAGATCTTTCAAGTACAGAGTGTTTTAAATTGTTGTATTGGAGACGTAATAAATATATAAATATTGACATATCACAAAGTTTCGGAAGGTTTTAATTAATATGTTTAGTTTCCTGCTTTACCTGAGCTGAGTGCATGATGGGACACTGGGATGAGACCAAATCCTCATTTCCACAGAAAGATATAACCATGTTTTTCCTGTATTTAGTATGTGGTTTAATCCAAAATATACAAATAAAATCTAGAAGAGAAAGTGAGGTGGTTGATTAAACAATGTGAAAGGATATTTCTGACACCAGTGATGGGGGAAAAACTCAGGATTTCTAAACCCTTTGGAGGTTTCACCAACCCCCAAAAAACAAACGGTTTATTACTCTGAGCTTTGAACACAGTGACATCTGCTGGTTAGAATGAAATATTATCGTGTTTATTTATTTAGATTCGATGGAAAGGTGTCAGCGTTGGCAATCTAAATGTCGTTAGACTGCGGGGCGGTTCGCATTCTACATCCTGTTTACCCTTTTTTTGGCTCCAGGTTCACTATTTGTTTTCCCAAACTCTGCATCCGTGCTATTATTTAGGATGCGGAAGACAAATGATCATAGGCTCAACTAAATAAAACTCATTATTTGAACAATGATGGGAAAACCTTCGTTTCACAGGAAATCTTTTTTTCAACCATTGCCAGGAATCGATCTTGCTGTCTGATCCCAAATCACGACCCTACCTGCTGAGCTACAGTTCAGGTGCTATAAACAAAATACATTTAATTAAATTAATAAATTAGGTGTCCGGGAGAGGTTCGGTGTTTGAAAACACTGGCATCACGGCCCAATCAGCAGGATCTGGCATAGACCAAATTATTTTCCGATCATTTTTTTTCATTCAGTTCCACTGTTCCTACCAGCAAAATAAAGTTCTGAACCAGTATGAACCAAAAAATAACGGTTTATATCGTTCCTTTCTGAACCTCTGAAATCGTTTATTTTGTTTTACATTTAGCTTGACATGAAATTACTTCACCAATGGATAGAGCAGCGGGCAAGCTATGTACATGCATTGAACAGACTACCTGACGCTGGACCGGGGCTGCCTGACGCCGGACCGGGGCTGCCTGACGCCGGACCGGAGCTACCTAGAACATGACTCCGTTCCATTACATTATACATAATGCCGCCTAGAGTTTGAGAGCTAGACCAGATTCAGTGGGCAAATGCTCACCTTTGATGGCCACTGGCATGCTGGAGAAGTGTACTCTTCACGGATGAATCCCGATTTCAACTGTACCTTGGCAGATGGCAGACCAGTGTGTATGGCGTCCTGTGAGCGATCTGATGTCAAATTTGAGCCAGGTTTGACTTTGTTTAAACTCATTGAAATTTTGCAAATTGTTAATGTCACCCGGAAGCAAGTTCCAGAGTTGTACTCCTTTCACAGAGAAGGTTGACTGAGCAAGTGCTGTCCTGCACATTGTAATTCTACAGTTACCGTTAGTGCATGTTTATCAAACTTAAGTTGAGTCTAAAATGATTCCGAAATATTTGGAATCTGCTTGATTTGCTCTCCTTTGATCATTATGTTGAGTGATTCTAACATTGGCAGTTTTTTGGAGGAAAAACAAAACAGAGGTCTTCTTGATATGTCAATGTCAAGCAATGTGTTATCAAGCTATTTTACAAGTGAAACCATATGTTGTGTCAACACATCAGTAAATGCAAGACATGTTTTTCCTGCCGCATAAACTACGGTGTCATCAGCATACATCTGGATACTAGCTCCTGGACATACCTCGGGGAAGATCATCTATGTATAAACTAAAAAGAAGCGGGCCAAGAACCGATCCTTGTGGGACACCCGTTCTGCTTTCACATTGCCTTTGTCCAATAAACGTTTAAAACGATCAGAAAACAGTTAGCTTTTTGAGTGTTTTACATCCAAAACCAAATTGCTGTGAATGCAAGAATTGATTGTCCTCCAAGTAGGCTATTAATTGCGCTGCAACAACTTTCTTCGGTACCTTTGATAGAATTGGGAGAATGCTAATCGGCCTATAGCTATATGCCTGTCGCTCTTGCTGCTGGTGAATCTCTGATCCACCTCTACACAGATGACACCATTCTGTATACTTCTGGCCCTTCTTTGGACACTGTGTTAACAACCCTCCAGACGAGCTTCAATGCCATACAATTCTCCTTCCGTGGTTTCCAACTGCTCCTAAATACAAGTAAAACTAAATGCATGCTCTTCAACCGATCGCTGCCTGCAACTGCCCGTCTGTCCAGCATCACTTCTCTGGACGGTTCTGACTTAGAATTTGTGGACAACTACAAATACCTATGTCTGGTTAGACTGTAAACTCTCCTTCCAGACTCACATCAATCATCTCCAATCCAAAGTTAAATCTAGAATTGGCTTCCTATTTCGCAAAAAAGCATCCTTCACTCATGCTGCCAAACTTACCCTCGTAAAACTGACCATCCTACCAATCCTCGACTTCGGCGACGTCATTTACAAAATAGCCTCCAATACCCTACTCAACAAGCTGGATGCAGTCTATCACAGTGCCATCCGTTTTGTCACCAAAGCCCCATATACTACCCACCACTGCGACCTGTACGCTCTCGTTGGCTGGCCTTCGCTTCATAATCGTCGCCAAACACATTGGCTCCAGGTCATCTACAAGACCCTGCTAGGTAAAGTCCCACCTTATCTCCGCTCACTGGTCACCATAGCAGCACCCACCTGTAGCACGCGCTCCAGCAGGTATATCTCTCTGGTCACCCCTAAAGCCAACTCCTTTGGTCGTCTCTCCTTCCAGTTCTCTGCTGCCAATGACTGGAACGAACTACAAAAATCTCTGAACTGGAAACACTTATCTCCCTCACTAGCTTTAAGCACCAGCTATCTGAACAGCTCCCAGATCACTGCACCTGCACATAGCCCATCTATAATTTAGCCCAAACTACTACCTCTTCCCCTACTTTATTTATTTATTTATTTTATTTATTTTGCTCCTTTGCACCATATTATTTATATTTTAACTTTGAACTTTCTTCAAATAACAAATCTACCATTCCAGTGTTTTACTTGCTATATTTTATTTACTCTGCCACCATGGCCTTTTTTGCCTTTACCTCCCTTATCTCACATCATTTGCTCACATTGTATATAGTCTTATTTTCTTTCTACTGTATCATTGATTGTATGTTGTTTTACTCCATGTGTAACTCTGTTGTTGTCGAACTGCTTTGCTTTATCTTGGCCAGGTCGCAATTGTAAATGAGAACTTGTTCTCAACTTGCCTACCTGGTTAAATAAAGGTGAAATAAATAAATACAAATATATATGCCTGTTTAACTTCACCCGATTTAAATGGGCATTACCATTTTCCAACCCTGTGGAAACTAGTTCTTATTGACAGATCGATCAGCTGGATGAAAGGCTTGACCAGTATGTCACTGTTACGGTGTCTAAATTAAATCCTTCTTGTCAATAGGTGGTTTTAAAGTGATTCATTATTAGACTTTAAACATTATTAAAGTGGCCAGTGATTCCAAGTCTATGTATATAGGGCAGCAGCCTCTAAGGTGTAGGGTTGCGTAACTGGGGGGAGGCCAGCTAGTGATGGCTATTTAAGTTTGATGGCCTTAAGATCGAAGCTGTTTTTCAGTCTCTTGGTCCCAGCTTTCTGTACTGACCTCTCCTTATGGCTGATAGCGCGGTAAACAGGCCAATGGCTCAGGAGGTTTATGTCCTGGAGGGCAGGTACAGTTGAAGTTGGAAGTTTACATACACCTTAGCCAATTACATTTAAACTCAGTTTTTCACAATTCCTGACATTTAATCCTAGTAAAAAATCCCCATCTTAGGTCAGTTAGGATCACCACTTTATTTTAAGAATGTGAAATGTCAGAATAATAGTAGAGAGAATGATTTATTTCAGCTTTTATTTCTTTCATCACATTCCCAGTGGGTCAGAAGTTTACATATACTCAATTAGTATTTGGTAGCATTGCCTTTTAAATTATTTAACTTGGGTCAAATGTTTCGGGTAGCCTTCCTCAAGCTTCCCACAATAAGTTGGGTGAATTTTGGCCCATTCCTCCTGACAGAGCTGGTGTAACTGAGTCAGGTTTGTAGGCCTCCTTGTTCGCACACACTTTTTCAGTTCTGCCCACAAATGTTCTATAGGTTTGAGGTCTTTGTGATGGCCACTCCAATACCTTGACTTTGTTGTCCTTAAGCCGTTTTGCCACAACTTTGGAAGTATGCTTGGGGTCATTGTCCATTTGGAAGCCCCATTTGCGACCAAGCTTTAACTTCCTGATGTCTTGAGGGGGGGCAGTGCCCCTGTGACAACAATTTTGGACCCCCTTGTGGCTCCCCTAGTATGAAATAATTTTTGCGTAACAAATTTTCGCTATCGTTCTTTTATTTACATCCGTTATTAGACAGTGGCAACGCGGAACATGGTCTTTTGCCTGCTAATGCCTGCAATGCAGTGAAGAAAACGATATGACAACAATAACGTCTAATGTAACTGGTCCCTCTAACAGTACAACTGGCCCCAGCTTGGCCTAGTTGAAATGGTCTAGAACAGCCACTGGTCTTGAGATGTTGCTTCAATATATCCACATAATTTTCCTCCCTCATGATGCCATCTATTTTGTGAAGTGCACCAGTTCCTCCTGCAGCAAAGCACCCTCACAACATGATGCTGCCACCCCCATGCTTCACGGTTGGGATGGGGTTCTTCAGCTTGCAAGCCTCCCTCTTTTTCCTACAAACATAACGATGTTCATTATGGCCAAACAGTTCTATTTTTGTTTCATCAGACCAGAGGACATTTCTCCAAAAAGTACGATTTTTGTCCCCATGTGCAGTTGCAAACCATAGTCTGGCTTTTTTATGGCCGTTTTGGAGCAGTTGCCTCTTCCTTGCTGAGCGGCCTTTCAGGTTATGTCGAAATAGGACTCGTTTTCCTGTGGATATAAATCATTTTGTACCTGTTTCCTCCAGCATCTTCACAAGGTCCTTTGTTGTTGTTCTGGGATTTATTTGCACTTTTCGCACCAAAGTACGTTCATCTCTAGGAGACAGAACGCGTCTCCTTCCTGAGCGGTATGATGGCTGCGTGGTCCCATGGTGTTTATAGTTGTGTACTATTGTTTGTACAGATGAACGTGGTACCTTCAGGCGTTTGGAAATTGCTCCCAAGGATGAACCAGACTCGTGGTCTACAATTTTTTACTGAGGTCTTGGCTGATTTCTTTTGATATTCCCATGATGTCAAGCAAAGAGGCACTGAGTTTGAAGGTAGGCCTTGAAATACATCCACAGGTACACCTCCAATTGACTCAAATGATGTCAATTAGCCTATCAGAAGCTTCTAAAGCAATTTTCCAAGCTGTTTAAAGGCACAGTAAACTTCTGACTCACTGGAATTGTGATACAGTGAATTATAAGTGAAATAATCTGTCTGTAAACAATTGTTGGAAAAATGACTTGTGTCATGCACAAAGTAGATGTCCTAACCGACTTGCCAAAACTATAGTTTGTTAACAATACATTTGTGGAGTGGTTGAAAAACAAGTTTTAATGACTCCAATCTAAGTTTAGGTAAACTTTCGACTTCAGCTGTAGTTTGCCCGTCGTTGTTGGTAATCAAGCCCACTAATGTTGTGTCGTCTGCAAACTTGATGATTGAGTTGGAGGAGTGCGTGGCCAGGGAGTACAGGAGTGGGCTGAGCACACACCCTTGTGGGTCCCCTGTGTTGAAGAACAGCGATGTGGAGGTGTTGTTTCCTACCTTCACCACCTGGGGGCGGCCTGTCAGGAAGTCAAGAAGTCCAGGACCCAGTTGCACAGGGTCGGGGTTCAGACCCAGCGCCCGAGCTTAATGATGAGCTTGGAGGGTACTATGGTGTTGAATGCTGAGGTGTAGTCAATGAACAGCATTCTCACATAGGTATTCCTCTTGTCCAGATGGGACGGGGCAGAGTGATGGAGATTGCATTGTCTGTGGATCTATTGGGGTGGTATGCAAACTGAAGTGGGTTTAGGGTGGCAGTTAAGGTGGAGGTGATATGATCCTTAACTAGCCTCTCAAAACACTTCATTATGACAGAAGTGAGTACTACGGGGCGACAGTCATTTAGTTCAGTTACCTTTACCTTTCATTAGTTGTCTTATGGAGTCACCAAACCAGGCTTTTCCATGAGTACCTTTCCCACTTTTCAGATACTATAGAGATCATCATGTAACACTCGTCATTGAAGGGGGACCAAAACGCAGCGGGTAAAGTGCTCATCCTCTTATTTATTAAAGAAAACACTTAATCAATACAAAACAAACGACGAAAACAGTCCAGTAAGGTGCATAGACTATACTAGAAACAACCACCCACAAAACACAGTGAAAACAAACGCAACTAAATATGGCCTCCAATTAGAGACAACAACAACCAGCTGCCTCTAATTGGAGGTCATTGACAAAACTCACATAGAACTAGAAAAGCTAGATAAACATAGAAATAAGAAAACTAGAACCTAAACCCACCATACCCAAGCACACAAAACAAACACCCCCTGCAACGCCCTGACCAACTACAATGACAAATAACCCCTTTTACTGGCCAGGACGTGACACATCATTTCATGACGACATGAATTGATTTTGTTCATTTGATAGTACCTTTTACTGAATTGTCTTAAATTTCCCCAAACTGTTGCAAATCTTTCTTTGGGATGTAACACTTAATTGGCTTTTGATTTCCACCAGGAAGATGTTTCTTCGATAATTTACTTACAATGAATGTTGTGATCAGATAATCCTGCTTTTGTCATTCAATCCTCTGTGTTTCTTGAATATCAGGGTTTGTATCAGTCTGTTTCTGGTTATTCTGCTGGGCTCATCAACCATTTGACAGAAATGACTGTTTTAAGCCTATTTCTGCCAGGTTTGTCCATCCAGTTGATGTTGAAGTCACCAATTTTTTTGTTGTTGCTATTTGGACCTGGATTTAACATTTTAATTCTTCTAATTTGACAATACTCTACATCAGGGGGATTATACACAACTGGGATATTACAATTTAGTGATTTATTTTACACCTTTATTTATTTACACCTAGACACTTCCCAGATATACAGCGCCAGTCAAAAGTTTGCACACATCTAGTCATTCAAGGGTTTTTCTTAAGTTTTACTATTTTCTACATTGTAGAATAATAGTGAAGACATCAAAGCTATGAAATAACACATATGGAATCATGTAGTAATCAAGAAAGTTGATTTGTTCAACAAATCAAAATATATTTGAGATTCTTCCAAGTAGCCATCCTTTGGCTTGATGACAGCTTTGCATACTCTTGGCAGTCTCTCAACCAACTTTTTACTGGTACTGTATGTTTGTAAACCGTTAAAAAGTACCATAATGATTGAGTATCCATATAGCTGTACCATGTACGCTGCTACTGAGTAAAGCTCCAATTGTTCTCGACTATTCCACCTACTAAAAACTCTCCACATCCCAAGTTGGATTGTCGTCACCATGACTGGCAGACCACCCCTGTCCAGCTGGGTCTTCGAGAGATTCTCCGTAGAGCGCCAGGACGACAGGATTGTGTCGAGGCACAGATCTGGGGAAGGGCACCAAAACATTTCTGCAGCATTGAATGTCCCCAAGAACACAGTGGCCTCCATCATTCTTAAATGGAAGAAGTTTGGAACCACCAAGACTCTTCCTAGAGTGGCCGCCCAGCCAAACAGAGCAATCGGGGGAGAAGGGCCTTGGTCAGGGAGGTGACCAAGAACCCGATGGTCACTCTGACAGAGCTCCAGAGTTACTCTGTGGAAATTGGAGAACCTTCCAGAAGGACAACCATCTCTACAGCACTCCACCAATCAGGGCTTTCATTAAAAGACACGACAGCCCGCTTGGAGTTTGCCAAAAGGCATCTAAAATACTCTGACAAGATTCTCTGATCTGACGAAACCAAGATTGAATTCTTTGGCCTGAATGCCAAGCATCACGTCTGGAGGAAACCTGGCACCATCCTTACGGTGAAGCATGGTGGTGGTGGCAGTGTTCCCGGGGACCTTCAATGCTGCAGACATTTTTTGGTACCCTTCCCCAGATCTGTGCCTCAACACAATCCTGTCTCGGAGCTCTACAGACAATTCCTTTGACCGCATGGCTTGGTTTTTGCTCTTACATGCACTGTTAACCTTATATAGACAGGTGTGTGCCTTTCCAAATCATGTCCATTCAATTGAATCTACCAATGAAGTTGTAGAAGCATCTTAAGGATGATCAATGGAAACAGGATGCAGCTGAGCTCAATTTTGAGTCTCATAACAAAGGGTCTGAATACTTATGTAAATATCTTTTATTTGTAATAAATTTGCCAAAAATTCTAAAAACCTGTTTTCACTTTGTCATTATGGGGTATTGTGTGTAGATGATTAAAAAAGAAACATTTTCCTCATCAATTTTAGAATAAGGCTGTAATGTAACAACGTGGAAAAAGTCAAGGGGTCTGAATACTTTCCGAATGCACTGCAGTAGCAATTGTGTGTAATGTTGAGTCATCCGCAGACAGAGACGTGCTGAGTCATCCGCAGACAGAGACATTGGCTTTACTCAAAGCCAGTGGCATGTCGTTAGTAAAGATTGAAAAAAATAATGACTTAAAAAAAATGTGTAATTACTTTTGACATGCTAAAGAGTTTGGTCTTGCTAAAACCCATACATGCTCCTCCCTCAAGACCATAGCCCAGTGGTTCAGCCTAAATCATTCTGTTTCCCACTAATTAAAATCATAGATTTTATTTAAGCGTGACAATGCAGTGATTTGATGATCTGTTTATTGTGTATTTTTCAAAAACATACAACCAATGACTGGAACCCAACAGACTAACCCCCACACCCTTCCTGAGACACACGTCCACTCTGCCTGGCCCCATTGGCTGAGGTTAGGAATGTGGAGCTTCATAAACAGGAAGAGGGCGGGCTTTGTGCTGGCAGATTGGACGACCCCATTGGTCCAGAGAGAGGCACTCAACCATGCCTCTGAAACAATGGATGGAGCCAGACATCTTGATAGACAAGCCGATTTATCCAATAGAAACACATTAAACACAAGAACATTTTCATACTCCTCCTACAAAGACAACACACACCTTGATCCATTTCCCATTCACTGATTTGAGGGAAAACTGTTTGAATGTTAATTTAATTTGGAAGAACTGTTCGGAGAGCCCTGTCCATTCCTTCTCCTTCCAGTGGGCTGGTGTTTTGGTCTGTAGCTCTTCAACCTGAACAGGGGAACGAGAGAAGGCAACACCCATACACACACAGTTCAAAGTGTCAGAGCAGAGGGGGCTGGTGAGGGGAGGATGGCTCATAATAATGGCTGGAACGGAGTCAATGGGATTGGCATCAAACACATGTACTTGATACCGTTCCACCTATATCTCTCCAGCCATTACCACGAGCCTGACCTCCCCAATTAAGGTGCCACCAGCCTCCTGTGTGTCAGAGAGAGTGTCTATGACAGCATATTGCTGGGGGCGGGACTAGTAGAGCTGCTATTCTGATTGGCTGCAGCAGTCCCTCGGGGCAGGACTTCGATGATGCGAGCGCCGCGTTCTCCTTTCTCAACGATGCCGATGATCCAGGCTCCTCCCCACGACCCTTCATCTCCGCACAGAACCTGGCTGCCTGCTCTCTGGGGAGACACACCAGCAGGCCGGCCACACGCACGCATCAGAGGAGGTGTGTGTGTGTGTGTGTGTGTGTGTGTGTGTGTGTGTGTGTGTGTGTGTGTGTGTGTGTGTGTGTGTCCGTCTCCTACCAGAGGTCTCGGTAGAAGATGTTTCCACAGGCCTTGCTGATGGTGGACATCTTGGCGATGATGGGGAGGTTATGGATGACGACGGCTACCTCAGCACGCTGCAGAGGTAGCAGCTAGGTTACGGGCGTGCCCAAGCAACCCCAACCCAGTCACGTCTGTGGCTGCGTGGGCCTGGAACCTGTGCATGTGTCCGGCCGCTAGGCTCGCACATACAGAGGAACACCAGCACACAGAACCACCATCATCATCATCATCCTACACCTTCCCCATTATCATCATCCTCCTACACCTTCCCCATTATTATCATCATCATCATCCTACACCTTCCCCATTATTATCATCATCATCATCCTACACCTTCCCCATTATCATCATCATCCTACACCTTCCCCATTATCATCATCCTCCTACACCTTCCCCATTATTATCATCATCATCCTACACCTTCCCCATTATCATCATCATCCTACACCTTCCCCATTATCATCATCATCCTACCCCTTCCCCATTATCATCATCATCCTACACCTTCCCCATTATCATCATCATCCTACACCTTCCCCATCATCATCATCCTACACCTTCGCCATCATCATCATCCTCCTACACCTTCCCCATCATCATCATCATCCTACACCTTCCCCATCATCATCATCCTCCTCCTACACCTTCCCCATCATCATCCTACACCTTCCCCATCATCATCCTACACCTTCCCCATCATCATCATCATCCTCCTACACCTTCCCCATCATCATCATCATCCTCCTACACCTTCCTCATCATCATCCTCCTACACCTTCCCCATTATCATCATCATCCTACACCTTCCCCATTATCATCATCATCCTACACCTTCCCCATTATCATCATCATCCTACACCTTCCCCATTATCATCATCATCCTACACCTTCACCATCATCATCATCCTCCTACACTTTCCCCATCATCATCATCCTACACCTTCCCCATCATCATCATCATCATCATCCTCCTACACCTTCCCCATCATCATCATCCTCCTACACCTTCCCATCATCATCATCATCATCCTACACCTTCCCCATCATCATCATCATCATCCTCCTACACCTTCCCCATTATTATCATCCTACACCTTCCCCATCATCATCATCCTACACCTTCCCCATCATCATCATCCTACACCTTCCCCATTATTATCATCCTACACCTTCCCCATCATCATCATCATCATCCTACACCTTCCCCATCATCGTCATCATCATCCTACACCTTCCCCATCATCGTCATCCTACACCTTCCCCATTATTATAATCCTACACCTTCCCCATTATTATCATCCTACACCTTCCCCATCATCATCATCCTACACCTTCCCCATCATCATCATCCTACACCTTCCCCATTATCATCATCCTACACCTTCCCCATCATCATCATCCTACACCTTCCCCATCATCATCATCCTACACCTTCCCCATCATCATCATCCTACACCTTCCCCATCATCATCATCATCCTACACCTTCCCCATCATCATCGTCAATCCTACACCTTCCCCATCATCATCCTACACCTTCCCCATCATCATCCTCCTACTCCTTCCCCATCATCATCATGCTCCTACACCTTCCCCCATCATCATCATCCTCCTACACCTTCCCCATCATCATCATCATCATCATCATCCTACACATTCCCCATCATCATCATCATCCTACACATTCCCCATCATCATCATCATCCTACACCTTCCCCATCATCATCATCATCATCCTACACCTTCCCCATCATCATCCTACACCTTCACCATTATTATCATCATCCTACACCTTCCCCATTATCATCATCATCCTTTACCTTCCCCATTATCATCATCATCATCATCCTACACCTTCCCCGGCTGGATTGTGTTGAAGGCAGAAGAAAAGTCAACAAACAGAACCCAGACATGGGATTTGGCTCCTTCTAGATGTCTATAGACGATGTTGAGGAGAGTACACCCTCTAGATGTCTGTAGACCATGTTGAGGAGAGTACACCCTCTAGATGTCTGTAGACCATGTTGAGGAGAGTACACCCTCTAGATGTCTGTAGACCATGTTGAGGAGAGTACACCCTCTAGATGTCTATAGACCATGTTGAGGAGAGTACACCCTCTAGATGTCTGTAGACCATGTTGAGGAGAGTACACCCTCTAGATGTCTGTAGACCATGTTGAGGAGAGTACACCCTCTAGATGTCTGTAGACCATGTTGAGGAGAGTACACCCTCTAGATGTCTGTAGACCATGTTGAGGAGAGTACACCCTCTAGATGTCTGTAGACCATGTTGAGGAGAGTACACCCTCTAGATGTCTGTAGACCATGTTGAGGAGAGTACACCCTCTAGATGTCTGTAGACCATGTTGAGGAGAGTACACCCTCTAGATGTCTGTAGACCATGTTGAGGAGAGTACACCCTCTAGATGTCTGTAGACCATGTTGAGGAGAGTACACCCTCTAGATGTCAAGGTGTGACCTTCATCAACATCACTTAAAGACGCAATGCAGAGTGCCTGGATACAGCCCTTAGCCGTGGTATATTGGCCATATACCACAACACCCCCGAGGTGCCTTATTGCTATTATAAACTGGTTACCAACGTAATTAGAGCAGTAAAAATACATGTTTTGTCATAACCATGGTATACGGTCTGATATACTACGGCTGTCAGCCAATCAGCATTCAGGGCTCAAACCACCCAGTTCATAATTGGAATTAGCAAATGACAGAGGATTTTAATGAACTATGAAGTCTGTGCAATTGGACAATTTTTTTGTATTCAATTTCTGCCTTCACTAATGCACCTTGCCTAATGTTATTGTTACTTTGGGACTGTGAGCGCAATGTCCTGTAAAAAAAAAATAGAAATAATTAACACGTACTGAGCTCTAAAACCAATAAACCAAAAGAATATAGCAAATGTGCATTTATATTTGGAAGCCTTTATGCATTTAATAAAAATCAGCCTCAAAACCAGTTAATTTCTGCTTCATTACAGTCTATAAGTTCACAGATGAGAAAGAAAAAGCAGTTGGCAGCTGAGACCACATGTATTTGACTGGGCTTGTGGATTTTACAGTGAAAGTAGTATATTTTACATACAACAATGGCATTTCCAGTTAATTCCATAGTGAATCTAGAGTAGCTCACTTATACATTCTCACCAGTGCATTACAGAGACAGATCAGCTGTTTTAACAGTAGTCTCTCTACAGAGACAGACCAGCTGTTTTAACAGTAGTCTCTCTACAGAGACTGACCAGCCGTTTTAACAGTGGTTAACTATACTTGTGGGGACCAGACGTTCTCACAAGAATAGTAAACAAACACCAATTTGACCAACTGGGCGACCTTTTGTTAGTCCCCACAAGGTCAAATGCTATTTGTAGGCAGTTAAGGGTTAAGGTTAGAATTAGGTTTAGGAGCTAGGGTTAGGTTTAGGTTTAGGAGCTAGGGTTAGTTTTAGGTTTAGGAGCTAGGGTTAGAATTAGGTTTAGGAGCTAGGGTTAGAATTAGGTTTAGGAGTTAGGGTTAGAATTAGGTTTAGGAGCTAGGGTTAGAATTAGGTTTAGGAGCTAGGGTTAGAATTAGGAGCTAGGATTAGGTTTAGGAGCTAGGGTTAGGATTAGGTTTAGGAGCTAGGGTTAGGATTAGGTTTAGGAGCTAGGGTTAGAATTAGGTTTAGGAGCTAGGGTTAGAATTAGGTTTAGGAGCTAGGGTTAGAATTAGGGGTTAGGGAATATAGGATTTTGAATGGGACTGAATTGTGTGTCCCCACAAGGTTAGTGATACAAGACTGTGTGTGTGTGTGTGTGTGTGTGTGTGTGTGTGTGTGTGTGTGTGTGTGTGTGTGTGTGTGTGTGTGTGTGTGTGTGTGTGTTGCATTCTGGTACAACAGCTTGGAAAGGAATGCAAAGGAAGTAGGGAGACAGGAAGAAGTGGGTGAAACTTAAAAGTTTAATAGTTGAACAGAACATCTTTCTGAGTGACTCGGAATAACATCTGAACCCAAATTACATCGTACATTAAAATAAAACAATGTATTAACACACCATCACAGACAGCGGAAGTGGAACAGGTCTTTAGAGAACAAGATACAGTATTGTTGTACTTTGTTCTCCTTCACAGGGAGGAGTTTAGTGACCTGGCTTGGGCATTCAAAGAGCTAGCTGTCATCACGGCCATGTTCCAGGCTGACTACATTACCTCGTCACGGCCATGTTCCAGGCTGACTACATTACCTCGTCATGGCCATGTTCCAGGCTGACTACATTACCTCGTCACGGCCATGTTCCAGGCTGACTACATTACCTCGTCACGGCCATGTTCCAGGCTGACTACATTACCTCGTCATGGCCATGTTCCAGGCTGACTACATTACCTCGTCACGGCCATGTTCCAGGCTGACTACATTACCTCGTCACGGCCATGTTCCAGGCTGACTACATTACCTCGTCACGGCCATGTTCCAGGCTGACTACATTACCTCGTCACGGCCATGTTCCAGGCTGACTACATTACCAAATCATATTATATAGCAATCTGATGCCCGAATGCACAGTCGGTGACATAGCAGGTAACGATTGGTTGATGTAATGCAACGTCTGCATAACTAGTGCTACGTTCAGGACTGTAAAACAACAGATCCACCTGTCAAGATGTCTTCTAAAACCATACAGTATTATGGACAGTAATCTAGTTGCCGGGCAGATTAGGTATTCTTAAAAAAACAACTCTGCCTCTGGCCACTGATTGGTTGTTTAACGTGTTTAAAAAAAAAAAGAAGGCACGTGAAGAGAGTGTGCTGGCTTTGGAACGGCGTTGTCATGACGACTATGGCTGTGTCCCAAATGTCATCCCAGTGCACTACGTCTGAGCAGGATTCTATGGCTAGTGCAAGAAGTACACTTTACAGGGAATAGGGTGCCTATTTGGATGTAAACCATAGTCCTTACAAAACACGTCTCAAAACACAGCCCACTCCCTGTGCACTACCCTCTGTTCAGAAGGTAGGGGACAGGGTATGATTTGAGAATCCCCTGTCTCTACAACAGTACTCCTACTGCAAGCCTGCATGCATCTACACACAGTTCCTCTCAAAAGTAAGTTAAGACTCTAACTGCCACATCAGATACAACAATGCACCTAACAGTAATATATCCAACATGGACCCAGTGGGGGTTCTGACTAGGGGAATAGACAGTAATATATCCAACATGGACCCAGTGGGAGTTCTGACTAGGGGAATAGACAGTAATATATCCAACATGGACCCAGTGGGGGTTCTGACTAGGGGAATAGACAGTAATATATCCAACATGGACCCAGTGGGGGTTCTGACAGTAATATATCCAAAATGGACCCAGTGGGGGTTCTGACTAGGGGAATAGACAGAAATATATCCAACATGGACCCAGTGGGGGTTCTGACTAGGGGAATAGACAGTAATATATCCAACATGGACCCAGTGGGGGTTCTGACTAGGGGAATAGACAGTAATATATCCAACATGGACATAGTGGGGATTCTGACAGTAATATATCCAACATGGACCCAGTGGGGGTTCTGACTAGGGGAATATACAGTAATATATCCAACATGGACCCAGTGGGGGTTCTGACTAGGGGAATATACAGCAATATATCCAACATGGACCCAGTGGGGGTTCTGACAAGATGAATAGACAGTAATATATCCAACATGGACCCAGTGGGGGTTCTGACGGTAATATATCCAACATGGACCCAGTAGGGGTTCTGACTAGGGGAATAGACAGTAATATATCCAACATGGACCCAGTGGGGGTTCTGACTAGGGGAATAGACAGTAATATATCCAACATGGACCCAGTGGGGGTTCTGACTAGGGGAATAGACAGTAATATATCCAACATGGACCCAGTGGGGGTTCTGACTAGAGGAATAGACAGTAATATATCCAACATGGACCCAGTGGGGGTTCTGACAGTAATATATCCAACATGGACCCAGTGGGGGTTCTGACAGTAATATATCCAACATGGACCCAGTGGGGGTTCTGACAGTAATATATCCAACATGGACAGAGTAGGGGATTCTGACTATGGGAATAGACAGTAATATATCCAACATGGACCCAGTGGGAGTTCTGACTAGGGGAATAGACAGTAATATATCCAACATGGACCCAGTGGGGGTTCTGACTAGGGGAATAGACAGTAATATATCCAACATGGACCCAGTGGGGGTTCTGACAGTAATATATCCAAAATGGACCCAGTGGGGGTTCTGACTAGGGGAATAGACAGTAATATATCCAACATGGACCCAGTGGGGGTTCTGACTAGGGGAATATACAGTAATATATCCAACATGGACCCAGTGGGGGTTCTGACTAGGGGAATATACAGTAATATATCCAACATGGACCCAGTGGGGGTTCTGACTAGGGGAATAGACAGTAATATATCCAACATGGACCCAGTGGGGGTTCTGACTTGGGGAATAGACAGTAATATATCCAACATGGACCCAGTGGGGGTTCTGACAGTAATATATCCAACATGGACCCAGTGGGGGTTCTGACTAGGGGAATAGACAGTAATATATCCAACATGGACCCAGTGGGGGTTCTGACTAGGGGAATAGACAGTAATATATCCAACATGGACCCAGTGGGGGTTATGACAGTAATATATCCAAAATGGACCCAGTGGGGGTTCTGACTAGGGGAATAGACAGTAATATATCCAACATGGACCCAGTGGGGGTTCTGACAGTAATATATCCAAAATGGACCCAGTGGGGGTTCTGACTAAGGGAATAGACAGTAATATATCCAACATGGACCCAGTGGGAGTTCTGACTAGGGGAATAGACAGTAATATATCCAACATGGACCCAGTGGGGGTTCTGACTAGGGGAATAGACAGTAATATATCCAACATGGACCCAGTGGGGGTTCTGACAGTAATATATCCAAAATGGACCCAGTGGGGGTTCTGACTAGGGGAATAGACAGTAATATATCCAACATGGACCCAGTGGGGGTTCTGACTAGGGGAATAGACAGTAATATACCCAACATGGACCAAGTGGGGGTTCTGACTAGGGGAATATACAGTAATAATATCCAACATGGACCCAGTGGGGGTTCTGACTAGGGGAATATACAGTAATATATCCAACATGGACCCAGTGGGGGTTCTGACTAGGGGAATAGACAGTAATATATCCAACATGGACCCAGTGGGGGTTCTGACTAGGGGAATAGACAGTAATATATCCAACATGGACCAAGTGGGGGTTCTGACTAGGGGAATATACAGTAATAATATCCAACATGGACCCAGTGGGGGTTCTGACTAGGGGAATATACAGTAATATATCCAACATGGACCCAGTGGGGGTTCTGACTAGGGGAATAGACAGTAATATATCCAACATGGACCCAGTGGGGGTTCTGACTAGGGGAATAGACAGTAATATATCCAACATGGACCCAGTGGGGGTTCTGATAGTAATATATCCAACATGGACCCAGTGGGGGTTCTGACAGTAATATATCCAACATGGACCCAGTGGGGGTTCTGACAGTAATATATCCAACATGGACACAGTGGGGATTCTGACTAAGGGAATAGACAGTAATATATCCAACATGGACCCAGTGGGGGTTCTGACTAGGGGAATAGACAGTAATATATCCAACATGGACCCAGTGGGGGTTCTGACAGTAATATATCCAACATGGACCAAGTGGGGGTTCTGACAGTAATATATCCAACATGGACCCAGTGGGGGTTCTGACAGTAATATATCCAACATGGACACAGTGGGGATTCTGACTAGGGGAATAGACAGTAATATATCCAACATGGACCCAGTAGGTGTTCTGACTAAGGGAATAGACAGTAATATATCCAACATGGAGTCCAGTGGGAGTTCTGACTAGGGGAATAGACAGTAATATATCCAACATGGACCCAGTGGGGGTTCTGACTAGGGGAATAGACAGTAATATATCCAACATGGACCCAGTGGGGGTTCTGACAGTAATATATCCAAAATGGACCAAGTGGGGGTTCTGACTAGGGGAATAGACAGTAATATATCCAACATGGACCCAGTGGGGGTTCTGACTAGGGGAATAGACAGTAATATACCCAACATGGACCCAGTGGGGATTCTGACAGTAATATATCCAACATGGACCCAGTGGGGGTTCTGACTAGGGGAATAGACAGTAATATATCCAACATGGACCAAGTGGGGGTTCTGACTAGGGGAATATACAGTAATATATCCAACATGGACCCAGTGGGGGTTCTGACTAGGGGAATAGACAGTAATATATCCAACATGGACCCAGTGGGGGTTCTGACTAGGGGAATAGACAGTAATATATCCAACATGGACCCAGTGGGGGTTCTGACTAGGGGAATAGACAGTAATATACCCAACATGGACCCAGTGGGGATTCTGACAGTAATATATCCAACATGGACCCAGTGGGGGTTCTGACTAGGGGAATAGACAGTAATATATCCAACATGGACCAAGTGGGGGTTCTGACTACTGGAATATACAGTAATATATCCAACATGGACCCAGTGGGGGTTCTGACTAGGGGAATAGACAGTAATATATCCAACATGGACCCAGTGGGGGTTCTGACTAGGGGAATAGACAGTAATATATCCAACATGGACCCAGTGGGGGTTCTGACAGTAATATATCCAAAATGGACCAAGTGGGGGTTCTGACTAGGGGAATAGACAGTAATATATCCAACATGGACCCAGTGGGGGTTCTGACTAGGGGAATAGACAGTAATATACCCAACATGGACCCAGTGGGGATTCTGACAGTAATATATCCAACATGGACCCAGTGGGGGTTCTGACTAGGGGAATAGACAGTAATATATCCAACATGGACCAAGTGGGGGTTCTGACTACTGGAATATACAGTAATATATCCAACATAGACCCAGTGGGGGTTCTGACTAGGGGAATAGACAGTAATATATCCAACATGGACCCAGTGTGGGTTCTGACTAGGGGAATAGACAGTAATATATCCAACATGGACCCAGTGGGGGTTCTGACAGTAATATATCCAACATGGACCCAGTGGGGGTTCTGACTAGGGGAATAGACAGTAATATATCCAACATTGTACCAGTGGGGGTTCTGACTAGAGGAATAGACAGTAATATATCCAACATGGACCCAGTGGGGGTTCTGACAGTAATATATCCAACATGGACCCAGTAGGGGTTCTGACTAGGGGAATAGACAGTAATATATCCAACATGGACCCAGTGGGGGTTCTGACTAGGGGAATAGACAGTAATATATCCAACATGGAACCAGTAGGGGTTCTGACAGTAATATATCCAACATGGACACAGTGGGGATTCTGACTAGGGGAATAGACAGTAATATATCCAACATGGACCCAGTAGGGGTTCTGACTAAGGGAATAGACAGTAATATATCCAACATGGACCCAGTGGGGGTTCTGACTAGGGGAATAGACAGTAATATATCCAACATGGACCCAGTGGGGGTTCTGACAGTAATATATCCAAAATGGACCCAGTGGGGGTTCTGACTAGGGGAATAGACAGTAATATATCCAACATGGACCCAGTGGGGGTTCTGACTAGGGGAATAGACAGTAATATACCCAACATGGACCCAGTGGGGATTCTGACAGTAATATATCCAACATGGACCCAGTGGGGGTTCTGACTAGGGGAATAGACAGTAATATATCCAACATGGACCAAGTGGGGGTTCTGACTAGGGGAATATACAGTAATAATATCCAACATGGACCCAGTGGGGGTTCTGACTAGGGGAATATACAGTAATATATCCAACATGGACCCAGTGGGGGTTCTGACTAGGGGAATAGACAGTAATATATCCAACATGGACCCAGTGGGGGTTCTGACTAGGGGAATAGACAGTAATATATCCAACATGGACCCAGTGGGGGTTCTGATAGTAATATATCCAACATGGACCCAGTGGGGGTTCTGACAGTAATATATCCAACATGGACCCAGTGGGGGTTCTGACAGTAATATATCCAACATGGACACAGTGGGGATTCTGACTAAGGGAATAGACAGTAATATATCCAACATGGACCCAGTGGGGGTTCTGACTAGGGGAATAGACAGTAATATATCCAACATGGACCCAGTGGGGGTTCTGACAGTAATATATCCAACATGGACCCAGTGGGGGTTCTGACAGTAATATATCCAACATGGACCCAGTGGGGGTTCTGACAGTAATATATCCAACATGGACACAGTGGGGATTCTGACTAGGGGAATAGACAGTAATATATCCAACATGGACCCAGTAGGGGTTCTGACTAAGGGAATAGACAGTAATATATCCAACATGGACCCAGTGGGAGTTCTGACTAGGGGAATAGACAGTAATATATCCAACATGGACCCAGTGGGGGTTCTGACTAGGGGAATAGACAGTAATATATCCAACATGGACCCAGTGGGGGTTCTGACAGTAATATATCCAAAATGGACCAAGTGGGGGTTCTGACTAGGGGAATAGACAGTAATATATCCAACATGGACCCAGTGGGGGTTCTGACTAGGGGAATAGACAGTAATATACCCAACATGGACCCAGTGGGGATTCTGACAGTAATATATCCAACATGGACCCAGTGGGGGTTCTGACTAGGGGAATAGACAGTAATATATCCAACATGGACCAAGTGGGGGTTCTGACTACTGGAATATACAGTAATATATCCAACATGGACCCAGTGGGGGTTCTGACTAGGGGAATAGACAGTAATATATCCAACATGGACCCAGTGTGGGTTCTGACTAGGGGAATAGACAGTAATATATCCAACATGGACCCAGTGGGGGTTCTGACAGTAATATATCCAACATGGACCCAGTGGGGGTTCTGACTAGGGGAATAGACAGTAATATATCCAACATTGTACCAGTGGGGGTTCTGACTAGAGGAATAGACAGTAATATATCCAACATGGACCCAGTGGGGGTTCTGACAGTAATATATCCAACATGGACCCAGTAGGGGTTCTGACTAGGGGAATAGACAGTAATATATCCAACATGGACCCAGTGGGGGTTCTGACTAGGGGAATAGACAGTAATATATCCAACATGGAACCAGTAGGGGTTCTGACAGTAATATATCCAACATGGACACAGTGGGGATTCTGACTAGGGGAATAGACAGTAATATATCCAACATGGACCCAGTAGGGGTTCTGACTAAGGGAATAGACAGTAATATATCCAACATGGACCCAGTGGGGGTTCTGACTAGGGGAATAGACAGTAATATATCCAACATGGACCCAGTGGGGGTTCTGACAGTAATATATCCAAAATGGACCCAGTGGGGGTTCTGACTAGGGGAATAGACAGTAATATATCCAACATGGACCCAGTGGGGGTTCTGACTAGGGGAATAGACAGTAATATACCCAACATGGACCATGTGGGGATTCTGACAGTAATATATCCAACATGGACCCAGTGGGGGTTCTGACTAGGGGAATAGACAGTAATATATCCAACATGGACCAAGTGGGGGTTCTGACTAGGGGAATATACAGTAATAATATCCAACATGGACCCAGTGGGGGTTCTGACTAGGGGAATATACAGTAATATATCCAACATGGACCCAGTGGGGGTTCTGACTAGGGGAATAGACAGTAATATATCCAACATGGACCCAGTGGGGGTTCTGACTAGGGGAATAGACAGTAATATATCCAACATGGACCCAGTGGGGGTTCTGATAGTAATATATCCAACATGGACCCAGTGGGGGTTCTGACAGTAATATATCCAACATGGACCCAGTGGGGGTCTGACAGTAATATATCCAACATGGACACAGTGGGGATTCTGACTAAGGGAATAGACAGTAATATATCCAACATGGACCCAGTGGGGGTTCTGACTAGGGGAATAGACAGTAATATATCCAACATGGACCCAGTGGGGGTTCTGACAGTAATATATCCAACATGGACCCAGTGGGGGTTCTGACAGTAATATATCCAACATGGACCCAGTGGGGGTTCTGACAGTAATATATCCAACATGGACACAGTGGGGATTCTGACTAGGGGAATAGACAGTAATATATCCAACATGGACCCAGTAGGGGTTCTGACTAGGGGAATAGACAGTAATATATCCAACATGGACCCAGTGGGAGTTCTGACTAGGGGAATAGACAGTAATATATCCAACATGGACCCAGTGGGGGTTCTGACTAGGGGAATAGACAGTAATATATCCAACATGGACCCAGTGGGGGTTCTGACAGTAATATATCCAAAATGGACCAAGTGGGGGTTCTGACTAGGGGAATAGACAGTAATATATCCAACATGGACCCAGTGGGGGTTCTGACTAGGGGAATAGACAGTAATATACCCAACATGGACCCAGTGGGGATTCTGACAGTAATATATCCAACATGGACCCAGTGGGGGTTCTGACTAGGGGAATAGACAGTAATATATCCAACATGGACCAAGTGGGGGTTCTGACTAGGGGAATATACAGTAATATATCCAACATGGACCCAGTGGGGGTTCTGACTAGGGGAATAGACAGTAATATATCCAACATGGACCCAGTGGGGGTTCTGACTAGGGGAATAGACAGTAATATATCCAACATGGACCCAGTGGGGGTTCTGACTAGGGGAATAGACAGTAATATATCCAACATTGGACCCAGTGGGGGTTCTGACTAGAGGAATAGACAGTAATATATCCAACATGGACCCAGTGGGGGTTCTGACAGTAATATATCCAACATGGACTCAGTAGGGGTTCTGACTAGGGGAATAGACAGTAATATATCCAACATGGACCCAGTGGGGGTTCTGACTAGGGGAATAGACAGTAATATATCCAACATGGAACCAGTAGGGGTTCTGACAGTAATATATCCAACATGGACACAGTGGGGATTCTGACTAGGGGAATAGACAGTAATATATCCAACATGGACCCAGTAGGGGTTCTGACTAAGGGAATAGACAGTAATATATCCAACATTGTACCAGTGGGGGTTCTGACTAGAGGAATAGACAGTAATATATCCAACATGGACCCAGTGGGGGTTCTGACAGTAATATATCCAACATGGACCCAGTAGGGGTTCTGACTAGGGGAATAGACAGTAATATATCCAACATGGACCCAGTGGGGGTTCTGACTAGGGGAATAGACAGTAATATATCCAACATGGAACCAGTAGGGGTTCTGACAGTAATATATCCAACATGGACACAGTGGGGATTCTGACTAGGGGAATAGACAGTAATATATCCAACATGGACCCAGTAGGGGTTCTGACTAAGGGAATAGACAGTAATATATCCAACATGGACCCAGTGGGGGTTCTGACTAGGGGAATAGACAGTAATATATCCAACATGGACCCAGTGGGGGTTCTGACAGTAATATATCCAAAATGGACCCAGTGGGGGTTCTGACTAGGGGAATAGACAGTAATATATCCAACATGGACCCAGTGGGGGTTCTGACTAGGGGAATAGACAGTAATATACCCAACATGGACCCAGTGGGGATTCTGACAGTAATATATCCAACATGGACCCAGTGGGGGTTCTGACTAGGGGAATAGACAGTAATATATCCAACATGGACCAAGTGGGGGTTCTGACTAGGGGAATATACAGTAATAATATCCAACATGGACCCAGTGGGGGTTCTGACTAGGGGAAAATACAGTAATATATCCAACATGGACCCAGTGGGGGTTCTGACTAGGGGAATAGACAGTAATATATCCAACATGGACCCAGTGGGGGTTCTGACTAGGGGAATAGACAGTAATATATCCAACATGGACCCAGTGGGGGTTCTGATAGTAATATATCCAACATGGACCCAGTGGGGGTTCTGACAGTAATATATCCAACATGGACCCTTTGGGGGTTCTGACAGTAATATATCCAACATGGACACAGTGGGGATTCTGACTAAGGGAATAGACAGTAATATATCCAACATGGACCCAGTGGGGGTTCTGACTAGGGGAATAGACAGTAATATATCCAACATGGACCCAGTGGGGGTTCTGACTAGGGGAATAGACAGTAATATATCCAACATGGACCCAGTGGGGGTTCTGACAGTAATATATCCAACATGGACCCAGTGGGGGTTCTGACAGTAATATATCCAAAATGGACCAAGTGGGGGTTCTGACTAGGGGAATAGACAGTAATATATCCAACATGGACCCAGTGGGGGTTCTGACTAGGGGAATAGACAGTAATATACCCAACATGGACCCAGTGGGGATTCTGACAGTAATATATCCAACATGGACCCAGTGGGGGTTCTGACTAGGGGAATAGACAGTAATATATCCAACATGGACCAAGTGGGGGTTCTGACTACTGGAATATACAGTAATATATCCAACATGGACCCAGTGGGGGTTCTGACTAGGGGAATAGACAGTAATATATCCAACATGGACCCAGTGTGGGTTCTGACTAGGGGAATAGACAGTAATATATCCAACATGGACCCAGTGGGGGTTCTGACAGTAATATATCCAACATGGACCCAGTGGGGGTTCTGACTAGGGGAATAGACAGTAATATATCCAACATTGTACCAGTGGGGGTTCTGACTAGAGGAATAGACAGTAATATATCCAACATGGACCCAGTGGGGGTTCTGACAGTAATATATCCAACATGGACCCAGTAGGGGTTCTGACTAGGGGAATAGACAGTAATATATCCAACATGGACCCAGTGGGGGTTCTGACTAGGGGAATAGACAGTAATATATCCAACATGGAACCAGTAGGGGTTCTGACAGTAATATATCCAACATGGACACAGGGGGGATTCTGACTAGGGGAATAGACAGTAATATATCCAACATGGACCCAGTAGGGGTTCTGACTAAGGGAATAGACAGTAATATATCCAACATGGACCCAGTGGGAGTTCTGACTAGGGGAATAGACAGTAATATATCCAACATGGACTCAGTGGGGGTTCTGACAGTAATATATCCAAAATGGACCCAGTGGGGGTTCTGACTTGGGGAATAGACAGTAATATATCCAACATGGACCCAGTGGGGGTTCTGACTAGGGGAATAGACAGTAATATACCCAACATGGACCCAGTGGGGATTCTGACAGTAATATATCCAACATGGACCCAGTGGGGGTTCTGACTAGGGGAATAGACAGTAATATATCCAACATGGACCAAGTGGGGGTTCTGACTAGGGGAATATACAGTAATAATATCCAACATGGACCCAGTGGGGGTTCTGACTAGGGGAATATACAGTAATATATCCAACATGGACCCAGTGGGGGTTCTGACTAGGGGAATAGACAGTAATATATCCAACATGGACCCAGTGGGGGTTCTGACTAGGGGAATAGACAGTAATATATCCAACATGGACCCAGTGGGGGTTCTGACAGTAATATATCCAACATGGACACAGTGGGGATTCTGACTAAGGGAATAGACAGTAATATATATCCAACATGGACCCAGTGGGGGTTCTGACTAGGGGAATAGACAGTAATATATCCAACATGGACCCAGTGGGGGTTCTGACAGTAATATATCCAACATGGACCCAGTGGGGGTTCTGACAGTAATATATCCAACATGGACCCAGTGGGGGTTCTGACAGTAATATATCCAACATGGACACAGTGGGGATTCTGACTAGGGGAATAGACAGTAATATATGCAACATGGACCCAGTGGGAGTTCTGACTAGGGGAATAGACAGTAATATATCCAACATGGACCCAGTGGGGGTTCTGACAGTAATATATCCAAAATGGACCAAGTGGGGGTTCTGACTAGGGGAATAGACAGTAATATATCCAACATGGACCCAGTGGGGGTTCTGACTAGGGGAATAGACAGTAATATACCCAACATGGACCCAGTGGGGATTCTGACAGTAATATATCCAACATGGACCCAGTGGGGGTTCTGACTAGGGGAATAGACAGTAATATATCCAACATGGACCAAGTGGGGGTTCTGACTACTGGAATATACAGTAATATATCCAACATTGACCCAGTGGGGGTTCTGACTAGGGGAATAGACAGTAATATATCCAACATGGACCCAGTGTGGGTTCTGACTAGGGGAATAGACAGTAATATATCCAACATGGACCCAGTGGGGGTTCTGACAGTAATATATCCAACATGGACCCAGTGGGGGTTCTGACTAGGGGAATAGACAGTAATATATCCAACATTGTACCAGTGGGGGTTCTGACTAGAGGAATAGACAGTAATATATCCAACATGGACCCAGTGGGGGTTCTGACAGTAATATATCCAACATGGACCCAGTAGGGGTTCTGACTAGGGGAATAGACAGTAATATATCCAACATGGACCCAGTGGGGGTTCTGACTAGGGGAATAGACAGTAATATATCCAACATGGAACCTGTGCGGGTTCTGACTAGGGGAATAGACAGTAATATATCCAACATGGACCCAGTGGGGGTTCTGACTAGGGGAATAGACAGTAATATATCCAACATGGACCCAGTGGGGGTTCTGACAGTAATATATCCAACATGGACCCAGTGGGGGTTCTGACAGTAATATATCCAACATGGACCCAGTGGGGGTTCTGACAGTAATATATCCAACATGGACACAGTGGGGATCCTGACTAGGGGAATAGACAGTAATATATCCAACATGGACCCAGTGGGGGTTCTGACTAGGGGAATAGACAGTAATATATCCAACATGGACCCAGTGGGGGTTCTGACTAGGGGAATAGACAGTAACATTTCCAAAATGGACCCAGTGGGGGTTCTGACTAGGGGAATAGACAGTAAATATCCAATATTGACCCAGTGGGGGTTCTGACTAGGGGAATAGACAGTAATATATCCAACATGGAACCAGTGGGGGTTCTGACTAGGGGAATAGACAGTAATATATCCAAAATGGACACAGTGGGGGTTCTGACTAGGGGAATAGACAGTAATTTTTCCAACATGGACCCAGTGGGGGTTCTGACTAGGGTAATAGACAGTAATATATCCAACATGGACCCAGTGGGGGTTCTGACAGTAATATATCCAACATGGACCCAGTGGAGGTTCTGACAGTAATATATCCAACATGGACCCAGTGGGGGTTCTGACTAGGGGAATAGACAATAATATATCCAACATGGACCCAGTGGGGATTCTGACTAGGGGAATAGACAGTAATATATCCAACATGGACCAGTGGGTTCTGACTAGGGGAATAGACAGTAATATATCCAACATGGACCCAGTGGGGGTTCTGACTAGGGGAATAGACAGTAATATATCCAACATGGACCCAGTGGGGGTTCTGACTAGGGGAATAGACAGTAATATATCCAACATGGACCCAGTGGGGGTTCTGACAGTAATATATCCAACATGGACCAAGTGGGGGTTCTGACTAGGGGAATAGACAGTAATATATCCAACATGGACCCAGTGGGGGTTCTGACTAGGGGAATAGACAGTAATATATCCAACATGGACCCAGTGGGGGTTCTGACAGTAATATATCCAACATGGACCCAGTGGGGGTTCTGACTAGGGGAATAGACAGTAATATATCCAACATGGACCAAGTGGGGGTTCTGACTAGGGGAATAGACAGTAATATATCCAACATGGACCCAGTGGGGGTTCTGACTAGGGGAATAGACAGTAATATATCCAACATGGACCCAGTGGGGGTTCTGACTAGGGGAATAGACAGTAATATATCCAACATGGACCCAGTGGGGGTTCTGACAGTAATATATCCAACATGGACCCAGTGGGGGTTCTGACTAGGGGAATAGACAGTAATATATCCAACATGGACCCAGTGGGGGTTCTGACTAGGGGAATAGACAGTAATATATCCAACATGGACCCAGTGGGGGTTCTGACAGTAATATATCCAACATGGACCCAGTGGGGGTTCTGACAGTAATATATCCAACATGGACCCAGTGGGGGTTCTGACAGTAATATATCCAACATGGACACAGTGGGGATTCTGACTAGGGGAATAGACAGTAATATATCCAACATGGACCCAGTGGGGGGTCTGACTAGGGAATAGACAGTAATATATCCAACATGGACCCAGTAGGGGTTCTGACTAGGGGAATAGACAGTAATATATCCAACATGGACCCAGTGGGAGTTTTGACAGTAATATATCCAACATGGACCCAGTGGGGGTTCTGACTAGGGGAATAGACAGTAATATATCCAACATGGACACAGTGGGGGTTCTGACAGTAATATATCCAACATGGACCCAGTGGGGGTTCTGACTAGGGGAATAGACAGTAATATATCCAACATGGACCAAGTGGGGGTTCTGACTAGGGGAATAGACAGTAATATATCCAACATGGACCCAGTGGGGGTTCTGACTAGGGGAATAGACAGTAATATATCCAACATGGACCCAGTGGGGGTTCTGACAGTAATATATCCAACATGGACCCAGTGGGGGTTCTGACTAGGGGAATAGACAGTAATATATCCAACATGGACCCAGTGGGGGTTCAGACAAGAGGAATAGACAGTAATATATCCAACATGGACCCAGTGGGGGTTCTGACAGTAATATATCCAACATGGACCCAGTAGGGGTTCTGACTAGGGGAATAGACAGTAATTTATCCAACATGGACCCAGTGGGGGTTCTGACTAGGGGTATAGACAGTAATATATCCAACATGGACCCAGTGGGGGTTCTGACTAGGGGAATAGACAGTAATATATCCAACATGGACCCAGTGGGGGTTCTGACTAGGGGAATAGACAGTAATATATCCAACATGGACCCAGTGGGGGTTCTGACAGTAATATATCCAACATGGACACAGTGGGGATTCTGACTAGGGGAATAGACAGTAATATATCCAACATGGACCCAGTAGGGGTTCTGACTAAGGGAATAGACAGTAATATATCCAACATGGACCCAGTGGGAGTTCTGACTAGGGGAATAGACAGTAATATATCCAACATGGACCCAGTGGGGGTTCTGACTAGGGGAATAGACAGTAATATATCCAACATGGACCCAGTGGGGGTTCTGACAGTAATATATCCAAAATGGACCAAGTGGGGGTTCTGACTAGGGGAATAGACAGTAATATATCCAACATGGACCCAGTGGGGGTTCTGACTAGGGGAATAGACAGTAATATACCCAACATGGACCCAGTGGGGATTCTGACAGTAATATATCCAACATGGACCCAGTGGGGGTTCTGACTAGGGGAATAGACAGTAATATATCCAACATGGACCAAGTGGGGGTTCTGACTACTGGAATATACAGTAATATATCCAACATGGACCCAGTGGGGGTTCTGACTAGGGGAATAGACAGTAATATATCCAACATGGACCCAGTGTGGGTTCTGACTAGGGGAATAGACAGTAATATATCCAACATGGACCCAGTGGGGGTTCTGACAGTAATATATCCAACATGGACCCAGTGGGGGTTCTGACTAGGGGAATAGACAGTAATATATCCAACATTGTACCAGTGGGGGTTCTGACTAGAGGAATAGACAGTAATATATCCAACATGGACCCAGTGGGGGTTCTGACAGTAATATATCCAACATGGACCCAGTAGGGGTTCTGACTAGGGGAATAGACAGTAATATATCCAACATGGACCCAGTGGGGGTTCTGACTAGGGGAATAGACAGTAATATATCCAACATGGAACCAGTAGGGGTTCTGACAGTAATATATCCAACATGGACACAGGGGGGGTTCTGACTAGGGGAATAGACAGTAATATATCCAACATGGACCCAGTAGGGGTTCTGACTAAGGGAATAGACAGTAATATATCCAACATGGACCCAGTGGGAGTTCTGACTAGGGGAATAGACAGTAATATATCCAACATGGACTCAGTGGGGGTTCTGACAGTAATATATCCAAAATGGACCCAGTGGGGGTTCTGACTTGGGGAATAGACAGTAATATATCCAACATGGACCCAGTGGGGGTTCTGACTAGGGGAATAGACAGTAATATACCCAACATGGACCCAGTGGGGATTCTGACAGTAATATATCCAACATGGACCCAGTGGGGGTTCTGACTAGGGGAATAGACAGTAATTAATCCAACATGGACCAAGTGGGGGTTCTGACTAGGGGAATATACAGTAATAATATCCAACATGGACCCAGTGGGGGTTCTGACTAGGGGAATATACAGTAATATATCCAACATGGACCCAGTGGGGGTTCTGACTAGGGGAATAGACAGTAATATATCCAACATGGACCCAGTGGGGGTTCTGACTAGGGGAATAGACAGTAATATATCCAACATGGACCCAGTGGGGGTTCTGACAGTAATATATCCAACATGGACACAGTGGGGATTCTGACTAAGGGAATAGACAGTAATATATATCCAACATGGACCCAGTGGGGGTTCTGACTAGGGGAATAGACAGTAATATATCCAACATGGACCCAGTGGGGGTTCTGACAGTAATATATCCAACATGGACCCAGTGGGGGTTCTGACAGTAATATATCCAACATGGACCCAGTGGGGGTTCTGACAGTAATATATCCAACATGGACACAGTGGGGATTCTGACTAGGGGAATAGACAGTAATATATGCAACATGGACCCAGTGGGAGTTCTGACTAGGGGAATAGACAGTAATATATCCAACATGGACCCAGTGGGGGTTCTGACAGTAATATATCCAAAATGGACCAAGTGGGGGTTCTGACTAGGGGAATAGACAGTAATATATCCAACATGGACCCAGTGGGGGTTCTGACTAGGGGAATAGACAGTAATATACCCAACATGGTCCCAGTGGGGATTCTGACAGTAATATATCCAACATGGACCCAGTGGGGGTTCTGACTAGGGGAATAGACAGTAATATATCCAACATGGACCAAGTGGGGGTTCTGACTACTGGAATATACAGTAATATATCCAACATTGACCCAGTGGGGGTTCTGACTAGGGGAATAGACAGTAATATATCCAACATGGACCCAGTGTGGGTTCTGACTAGGGGAATAGACAGTAATATATCCAACATGGACCCAGTGGGGGTTCTGACAGTAATATATCCAACATGGACCCAGTGGGGGTTCTGACTAGGGGAATAGACAGTAATATATCCAACATTGTACCAGTGGGGGTTCTGACTAGAGGAATAGACAGTAATATATCCAACATGGACCCAGTGGGGGTTCTGACAGTAATATATCCAACATGGACCCAGTAGGGGTTCTGACTAGGGGAATAGACAGTAATATATCCAACATGGACCCAGTGGGGGTTCTGACTAGGGGAATAGACAGTAATATATCCAACATGGAACCTGTGCGGGTTCTGACTAGGGGAATAGACAGTAATATATCCAACATGGACCCAGTGGGGGTTCTGACTAGGGGAATAGACAGTAATATATCCAACATGGACCCAGTGGGGGTTCTGACAGTAATATATCCAACATGGACCCAGTGGGGGTTCTGACAGTAATATATCCAACATGGACCCAGTGGGGGTTCTGACAGTAATATATCCAACATGGACACAGTGGGGATTCTGACTAGGGGAATAGACAGTAATATATCCAACATGGACCCAGTGGGGGTTCTGACTAGGGGAATAGACAGTAATATATCCAACATGGACCCAGTGGGGGTTCTGACTAGGGGAATAGACAGTAATATATCCAACATGGACCCAGTGGGGGTTCTGACAGTAATATATCCAACATGGACCCAGTGGGGGTTCTGACTAGGGGAATAGACAGTAATATATCCAACATGGACCCAGTGGGGGTTCTGACTAGGGGAATAGACAGTAATATACCCAACATGGACCCAGTGGGGATTCTGACAGTAATATATCCAACATGGACCCAGTGGGGGTTCTGACTAGGGGAATAGACAGTAATATATCCAACATGGACCAAGTGGGGGTTCTGACTACTGGAATATACAGTAATATATCCAACATGGACCCAGTGGGGGTTCTGACTAGGGGAATAGACAGTAATATATCCAACATGGACCCAGTGTGGGTTCTGACTAGGGGAATAGACAGTAATATATCCAACATGGACCCAGTGGGGGTTCTGACAGTAATATATCCAACATGGACCCAGTGGGGGTTCTGACTAGGGGAATAGACAGTAATATATCCAACATTGTACCAGTGGGGGTTCTGACTAGAGGAATAGACAGTAATATATCCAACATGGACCCAGTGGGGGTTCTGACAGTAATATATCCAACATGGACCCAGTAGGGGTTCTGACTAGGGGAATAGACAGTAATATATCCAACATGGACCCAGTGGGGGTTCTGACTAGGGGAATAGACAGTAATATATCCAACATGGACCCAGTGGGGGTTCTGACTAGGGGAATAGACAGTAATATATCCAACATGGACCCAGTGGGGGTTCTGACTAGGGGAATAGACAGTAATATATCCAACATGGACCCAGTGGGGGTTCTGACAGTAATATATCCAACATGGACCCAGTGGGGGTTCTGACAGTAATATATCCAACATGGACCCAGTGGGGGTTCTGACAGTAATATATCCAACATGGACACAGTGGGGATCCTGACTAGGGGAATAGACAGTAATATATCCAACATGGACCCAGTGGGAGTTCTGACTAGGGGAATAGACAGTAATATATCCAACATGGACCCAGTGGGGGTTCTGACTAGGGGAATAGACAGTAATATATCCAACATGGACCCAGTGGGGGTTCTGACAGTAATATATCCAAAATGGACCAAGTGGGGGTTCTGACTAGGGGAATAGACAGTAATATATCCAACATGGACCCAGTGGGGGTTCTGACTAGGGGAATAGACAGTAATATACCCAACATGGACCCAGTGGGGATTCTGACAGTAATATATCCAACATGGACCCAGTGGGGGTTCTGACTAGGGGAATAGACAGTAATATATCCAACATGGACCAAGTGGGGGTTCTGACTACTGGAATATACAGTAATATATCCAACATGGACCCAGTGGGGGTTCTGACTAGGGGAATAGACAGTAATATATCCAACATGGACCCAGTGTGGGTTCTGACTAGGGGAATAGACAGTAATATATCCAACATGGACCCAGTGGGGGTTCTGACAGTAATATATCCAACATGGACCCAGTGGGGGTTCTGACTAGGGGAATAGACAGTAATATATCCAACATTGTACCAGTGGGGGTTCTGACTAGAGGAATAGACAGTAATATATCCAACATGGACCCAGTGGGGGTTCTGACAGTAATATATCCAACATGGACCCAGTAGGGGTTCTGACTAGGGGAATAGACAGTAATATATCCAACATGGACCCAGTGGGGGTTCTGACTAGGGGAATAGACAGTAATATATCCAACATGGAACCAGTAGGGGTTCTGACAGTAATATATCCAACATGGACACAGGGGGGATTCTGACTAGGGGAATAGACAGTAATATATCCAACATGGACCCAGTAGGGGTTCTGACTAAGGGAATAGACAGTAATATATCCAACATGGACCCAGTGGGAGTTCTGACTAGGGGAATAGACAGTAATATATCCAACATGGACTCAGTGGGGGTTCTGACAGTAATATATCCAAAATGGACCCAGTGGGGGTTCTGACTTGGGGAATAGACAGTAATATATCCAACATGGACCCAGTGGGGGTTCTGACTAGGGGAATAGACAGTAATATACCCAACATGGACCCAGTGGGGATTCTGACAGTAATATATCCAACATGGACCCAGTGGGGGTTCTGACTAGGGGAATAGACAGTAATATATCCAACATGGACCAAGTGGGGGTTCTGACTAGGGGAATATACAGTAATAATATCCAACATGGACCCAGTGGGGGTTCTGACTAGGGGAATATACAGTAATATATCCAACATGGACCCAGTGGGGGTTCTGACTAGGGGAATAGACAGTAATATATCCAACATGGACCCAGTGGGGGTTCTGACTAGGGGAATAGACAGTAATATATCCAACATGGACCCAGTGGGGGTTCTGACAGTAATATATCCAACATGGACACAGTGGGGATTCTGACTAAGGGAATAGACAGTAATATATATCCAACATGGACCCAGTGGGGGTTCTGACTAGGGGAATAGACAGTAATATATCCAACATGGACCCAGTGGGGGTTCTGACAGTAATATATCCAACATGGACCCAGTGGGGGTTCTGACAGTAATATATCCAACATGGACCCAGTGGGGGTTCTGACAGTAATATATCCAACATGGACACAGTGGGGATTCTGACTAGGGGAATAGACAGTAATATATGCAACATGGACCCAGTGGGAGTTCTGACTAGGGGAATAGACAGTAATATATCCAACATGGACCCAGTGGGGGTTCTGACAGTAATATATCCAAAATGGACCAAGTGGGGGTTCTGACTAGGGGAATAGACAGTAATATATCCAACATGGACCCAGTGGGGGTTCTGACTAGGGGAATAGACAGTAATATACCCAACATGGACCCAGTGGGGATTCTGACAGTAATATATCCAACATGGACCCAGTGGGGGTTCTGACTAGGGGAATAGACAGTAATATATCCAACATGGACCAAGTGGGGGTTCTGACTACTGGAATATACAGTAATATATCCAACATTGACCCAGTGGGGGTTCTGACTAGGGGAATAGACAGTAATATATCCAACATGGACCCAGTGTGGGTTCTGACTAGGGGAATAGACAGTAATATATCCAACATGGACCCAGTGGGGGTTCTGACAGTAATATATCCAACATGGACCCAGTGGGGGTTCTGACTAGGGGAATAGACAGTAATATATCCAACATTGTACCAGTGGGGGTTCTGACTAGAGGAATAGACAGTAATATATCCAACATGGACCCAGTGGGGGTTCTGACAGTAATATATCCAACATGGACCCAGTAGGGGTTCTGACTAGGGGAATAGACAGTAATATATCCAACATGGACCCAGTGGGGGTTCTGACTAGGGGAATAGACAGTAATATATCCAACATGGAACCTGTGCGGGTTCTGACTAGGGGAATAGACAGTAATATATCCAACATGGACCCAGTGGGGGTTCTGACTAGGGGAATAGACAGTAATATATCCAACATGGACCCAGTGGGGGTTCTGACAGTAATATATCCAACATGGACCCAGTGGGGGTTCTGACAGTAATATATCCAACATGGACCCAGTGGGGGTTCTGACAGTAATATATCCAACATGGACACAGTGGGGATTCTGACTAGGGGAATAGACAGTAATATATCCAACATGGACCCAGTGGGGGTTCTGACTAGGGGAATAGACAGTAATATATCCAACATGGACCCAGTGGGGGTTCTGACTAGGGGAATAGACAGTAATATATCCAACATGGACCCAGTGGGGGTTCTGACAGTAATATATCCAAAATGGACCCAGTGGGGGTTCTGACTAGGGGAATAGACAGTAATATATCCAACATGGACCCAGTGGGGGTTCTGACTAGGGGAATAGACAGTAATATATCCAACATGGACCCAGTGGGGGTTCTGACAGTAATATATCCAACATGGACCCAGTGGGGGTTCTGACTAGGGGAATAGACAGTAATATATCCAACATGGACCCAGTGGGGGTTCTGACTAGGGGAATAGACAGTAATATATCCAACATGGACCCAGTGGGGGTTCTGACTAGGGGAATAGACAGTAATATATCCAACATGGACCCAGTGGGGGTTCTGACAGTAATATATCCAACATGGACCCAGTGGGGGTTCTGACTAGGGGAATAGACAGTAATATATCCAACATGGAGCCAGTGGGGGTTCAGACAAGAGGAATAGACAGTAATATATCCAACATGGACCCAGTGGGGGTTCTGACAGTAATATATCCAACATGGACCCAGTAGGGGTTCTGACTAGGGGAATAGACAGTAATATATCCAACATGGACCCAGTGGGGGTTCTGACTAGGGGTATAGACAGTAATATATCCAACATGGACCCAGTGGGGGTTCTGACTAGGGGAATAGACAGTAATATATCCAACATGGACCCAGTGGGGGTTCTGACTAGGGTTCTGACAGTAATATATCCAACATGGACCCAGTGGGGGTTCTGACAGTAATATATCCAACATGGACCCAGTGGGGGTTCTGACAGTAATATATCCAACATGGACACCGTGGGGATTCTGACTAGGGGAATAGACAGTAATATATCCAACATGGACCCAGTGGGGGTTCTGACTAAGGGAATAGACAGTAATATATCAAACATGGACCCAGTGGGAGTTCTGACTAGGGGAATAGACAGTAATATATCCAACATGGACCCAGTGGGGGTTCTGACTAGGGGAATAGACAGTAATATATCCAACATGGACCCAGTAGGGGTTCTGACTAAGGGAATAGACAGTAATATATCCAACATGGACCCAGTGGGAGTTCTGACTAGGGGAATAGACAGTAATATATCCAACATGGACCCAGTGGGGGTTCTGACTAGGGGAATAGACAGTAATATATCCAACATGGACCCAGTGGGGGTTCTGACAGTAATATATCCAAAATGGACCAAGTGGGGGTTCTGACTAGGGGAATAGACAGTAATATATCCAACATGGACCCAGTGGGGGTTCTGACTAGGGGAATAGACAGTAATATACCCAACATGGACCCAGTGGGGATTCTGACAGTAATATATCCAACATGGACCCAGTGGGGGTTCTGACTAGGGGAATAGACAGTAATATATCCAACATGGACCAAGTGGGGGTTCTGACTACTGGAATATACAGTAATATATCCAACATGGACCCAGTGGGGGTTCTGACTAGGGGAATAGACAGTAATATATCCAACATGGACCCAGTGTGGGTTCTGACTAGGGGAATAGACAGTAATATATCCAACATGGACCCAGTGGGGGTTCTGACAGTAATATATCCAACATGGACCCAGTGGGGGTTCTGACTAGGGGAATAGACAGTAATATATCCAACATTGTACCAGTGGGGGTTCTGACTAGAGGAATAGACAGTAATATATCCAACATGGACCCAGTGGGGGTTCTGACAGTAATATATCCAACATGGACCCAGTAGGGGTTCTGACTAGGGGAATAGACAGTAATATATCCAACATGGACCCAGTGGGGGTTCTGACTAGGGGAATAGACAGTAATATATCCAACATGGAACCAGTAGGGGTTCTGACAGTAATATATCCAACATGGACACAGGGGGGATTCTGACTAGGGGAATAGACAGTAATATATCCAACATGGACCCAGTAGGGGTTCTGACTAAGGGAATAGACAGTAATATATCCAACATGGACCCAGTGGGAGTTCTGACTAGGGGAATAGACAGTAATATATCCAACATGGACTCAGTGGGGGTTCTGACAGTAATATATCCAAAATGGACCCAGTGGGGGTTCTGACTTGGGGAATAGACAGTAATATATCCAACATGGACCCAGTGGGGGTTCTGACTAGGGGAATAGACAGTAATATACCCAACATGGACCCAGTGGGGATTCTGACAGTAATATATCCAACATGGACCCAGTGGGGGTTCTGACTAGGGGAATAGACAGTAATATATCCAACATGGACCAAGTGGGGGTTCTGACTAGGGGAATATACAGTAATAATATCCAACATGGACCCAGTGGGGGTTCTGACTAGGGGAATATACAGTAATATATCCAACATGGACCCAGTGGGGGTTCTGACTAGGGGAATAGACAGTAATATATCCAACATGGACCCAGTGGGGGTTCTGACTAGGGGAATAGACAGTAATATATCCAACATGGACCCAGTGGGGGTTCTGACAGTAATATATCCAACATGGACACAGTGGGGATTCTGACTAAGGGAATAGACAGTAATATATATCCAACATGGACCCAGTGGGGGTTCTGACTAGGGGAATAGACAGTAATATATCCAACATGGACCCAGTGGGGGTTCTGACAGTAATATATCCAACATGGACCCAGTGGGGGTTCTGACAGTAATATATCCAACATGGACCCAGTGGGGGTTCTGACAGTAATATATCCAACATGGACACAGTGGGGATTCTGACTAGGGGAATAGACAGTAATATATGCAACATGGACCCAGTGGGAGTTCTGACTAGGGGAATAGACAGTAATATATCCAACATGGACCCAGTGGGGGTTCTGACAGTAATATATCCAAAATGGACCAAGTGGGGGTTCTGACTAGGGGAATAGACAGTAATATATCCAACATGGACCCAGTGGGGGTTCTGACTAGGGGAATAGACAGTAATATACCCAACATGGACCCAGTGGGGATTCTGACAGTAATATATCCAACATGGACCCAGTGGGGGTTCTGACTAGGGGAATAGACAGTAATATATCCAACATGGACCAAGTGGGGGTTCTGACTACTGGAATATACAGTAATATATCCAACATTGACCCAGTGGGGGTTCTGACTAGGGGAATAGACAGTAATATATCCAACATGGACCCAGTGTGGGTTCTGACTAGGGGAATAGACAGTAATATATCCAACATGGACCCAGTGGGGGTTCTGACAGTAATATATCCAACATGGACCCAGTGGGGGTTCTGACTAGGGGAATAGACAGTAATATATCCAACATTGTACCAGTGGGGGTTCTGACTAGAGGAATAGACAGTAATATATCCAACATGGACCCAGTGGGGGTTCTGACAGTAATATATCCAACATGGACCCAGTAGGGGTTCTGACTAGGGGAATAGACAGTAATATATCCAACATGGACCCAGTGGGGGTTCTGACTAGGGGAATAGACAGTAATATATCCAACATGGAACCTGTGCGGGTTCTGACTAGGGGAATAGACAGTAATATATCCAACATGGACCCAGTGGGGGTTCTGACTAGGGGAATAGACAGTAATATATCCAACATGGACCCAGTGGGGGTTCTGACAGTAATATATCCAACATGGACCCAGTGGGGGTTCTGACAGTAATATATCCAACATGGACCCAGTGGGGGTTCTGACAGTAATATATCCAACATGGACACAGTGGGGATCCTGACTAGGGGAATAGACAGTAATATATCCAACATGGACCCAGTGGGGGTTCTGACTAGGGGAATAGACAGTAATATATCCAACATGGACCCAGTGGGGGTTCTGACTAGGGGAATAGACAGTAATATATCCAACATGGACCCAGTGGGGGTTCTGACTAGGGGAATAGACAGTAAATATCCAACATGGACCCAGTGGGGGTTCTGACTAGGGGAATAGACAGTAATATATCCAACATGGACCCAGTGGGGGTTCTGACTAGGGGAATAGACAGTAATATATCCAACATGGACCCAGTGGGGGTTCTGACTAGGGGAATAGACAGTAATATATCCAACATGGACCCAGTGGGGGTTCTGACTAGGGGAATAGACAGTAATATATCCAACATGGACCCAGTGGGGGTTCTGACTAGGGGAATAGACAGTAATATATCCAACATGGACCCAGTGGGGGTTCTGACAGTAATATATCCAACATGGACCCAGTGGGGGTTCTGACTAGGGGAATAGACAGTAATATATCCAACATGGACCCAGTGGGGGTTCTGACTAGGGGAATAGACAGTAATATATCCAACATGGACCCAGTGGGGGTTCTGACAGTAATATATCCAACATGGACCCAGTGGGGGTTCTGACTAGGGGAATAGACAGTAATATATCCAACATGGACCCAGTGGGGGTTCTGACTAGGGGAATAGACAGTAATATATCCAACATGGACCCAGTGGGGGTTCTGACTAGGGGAATAGACAGTAATATATCCAACATGGACCCAGTGGGGGTTCTGACTAGGGGAATAGACAGTAATATATCCAACATGGACCCAGTGGGGGTTCTGACTAGGGGAATAGACAGTAATATATCCAACATGGACCCAGTGGGGGTTCTGACAGTAATATATCCAACATGGACCCAGTGGGGGTTCTGACTAGGGGAATAGACAGTAATATATCCAACATGGACCCAGTGGGGGTTCTGACTAGGGGAATAGACAGTAATATATCCAACATGGACCCAGTGGGGGTTCTGACAGTAATATATCCAACATGGACCCAGTGGGGTTCTGACTAGGGGAATAGACAGTAATATATCCAACATGGACCCAGTGGGGGTTCTGACTAGGGGAATAGACAGTAATATATCCAACATGGACCCAGTGGGGGTTCTGACTAGGGGAATAGACAGTAATATATCCAACATGGACCCAGTGGGGGTTCTGACTAGGGGAATAGACAGTAATATATCCAACATGGACCCAGTGGGGGTTCTGACTAGGGGAATAGACAGTAATATATCCAACATGGACCCAGTGGGGGTTCTGACAGTAATATATCCAACATGGACCCAGTGGGGGTTCTGACTAGGGGAATAGACAGTAATATTCCAACATGGACCCAGTGGGGGTTCTGACTAGGGGAATAGACAGTAATATATCCAACATGGACCCAGTGGGGGTTCTGACTAGGGGAATAGACAGTAATATATCCAACATGGACCCAGTGGGGGTTCTGACTAGGGGAATAGACAGTAATATATCCAACATGGACCCAGTGGGGGTTCTGACAGTAATATATCCAACATGGACCCAGTGGGGGTTCTGACTAGGGGAATAGACAGTAATATATCCAACATGGACCCAGTGGGGGTTCTGACTAGAGGAATAGACAGTAATATATCCAACATGGACCCAGTGGGGGTTCTGACAGTAATATATCCAACATGGACCCAGTAGGGGTTCTGACTAGGGGAATAGACAGTAATATATCCAACATGGACCCAGTGGGGGTTCTGACTAGGGGAATAGACAGTAATATATCCAACATGGACCCAGTGGGGGTTCTGACTAGGGGAATAGACAGTAATATATCCAACATGGACCCAGTGGGGGTTCTGACTAGGGGAATAGACAGTAATATATCCAACATGGACCCAGTGGGGGTTCTGACAGTAATATATCCAACATGGACCCAGTGGGGGTTCTGACTAGGGGAATAGACAGTAATATATCCAACATGGACCCAGTGGGGGTTCTGACTAGAGGAATAGACAGTAATATATCCAACATGGACCCAGTGGGGGTTCTGACAGTAATATATCCAACATGGACCCAGTAGGGGTTCTGACTAGGGGAATAGACAGTAATATATCCAACATGGACCCAGTGGGGGTTCTGACTAGGGGAATAGACAGTAATATATCCAACATGGACCCAGTGGGGGTTCTGACTAGGGGAATAGACAGTAATATATCCAACATGGACCCAGTGGGGGTTCTGACTAGGGGAATAGACAGTAATATATCCAACATGGACCCAGTGGGGGTTCTGACAGTAATATATCCAACATGGACCCAGTGGGGGTTCTGACAGTAATATATCCAACATGGACCCAGTGGGGGTTCTGACAGTAATATATCCAACATGGACACAGTGGGGATTCTGACTAGGGGAATAGACAGTAATATATCCAACATGGACCCAGTGGGGGTTCTGACTAGGGGAATAGACAGTAATATATCCAACATGGACCCAGTGGGGGTTCTGACTAGGGGAATAGACAGTAACATTTCCAAAATGGACCCAGTGGGGGTTCTGACTAGGGGAATAGACAGTAAATATCCAATATTGACCCAGTGGGGGTTCTGACTAGGGGAATAGACAGTAATATATCCAACATGGAACCAGTGGGGGTTCTGACTAGGGGAATAGACAGTAATATATCCAACATGGACCCAGTGGGGGTTCTGACTAGGGGAATAGACAGTAATTTTTCCAACATGGACCCAGTGGGGGTTCTGACTAGGGGAATAGACAGTAATATATCCAACATGGACCCAGTGGGGGTTCTGACAGTAATATATCCAACATGGACCCAGTGGAGGTTCTGACAGTAATATATCCAACATGGACCCAGTGGGGGTTCTGACTAGGGGAATAGACAATAATATATCCAACATGGACCCAGTGGGGGTTCTGACTAGGGGAATAGACAGTAATATATCCAACATGGACCCAGTGGGATTTCTGACTAGGGGAATAGAAAGTAATATATCCAACATGGACCCAGTGGGGGTTCTGACTAGGGGAATAGACAGTAATATATCCAACATGGACCCAGTGGGGGTTCTGACAGTAATATATCCAACATGGACCCAGTGGGGGTTCTGACAGTAATATATCCAACATGGACCAAGTGGGGGTTCTGACTAGGGGAATAGACAGTAATATATCCAACATGGACCCAGTGGGGGTTCTGACAGTAATATATCCAACATGGACCCAGTGGGGGTTCTGACAGTAATATATCCAACATGGACCCAGTGGGGGTTCTGACTAGAGGAATAGACAGTAATATAACCAACATGGACCCAGTGGGGGTTCTGACTAGGGGAATAGACAGTAATATATCCAACATGGACCCAGTGGGAGTTCTGACAGTAATATATCCAACATGGACCCAGTGGGGGTTCTGACTAGGGGAATAGACAGTAATATATCCAACATGGACCCAGTGGGGGTTCTGACAGTAATATATCCAACATGGACCCAGTGGGGGTTCTGACTAGGGGAATAGACAGTAATATATCCAACATGGACCAAGTGGGGGTTCTGACTAGGGGAATAGACAGTAATATATCCAACATGGACCCAGTGGGGGTTCTGACTAGGGGAATAGACAGTAATATATCCAACATGGACCCAGTGGGGGTTCTGACAGTAATATATCCAACATGGACCCAGTGGGGGTTCTGACTAGGGGAATAGACAGTAATATATCCAACATGGACCCAGTGGGGGTTCAGACAAGAGGAATAGACAGTAATATATCCAACATGGACCCAGTGGGGGTTCTGACAGTAATATATCCAACATGGACCCAGTGGGGGTTCTGACTAGGGGAATAGACAGTAATATATCCAACATGGACCCAGTGGGGGTTCTGACTAGGGGAATAGACAGTAATATATCCAACATGGACCCAGTGGGGGTTCTGACTAGGGGAATAGACAGTAATATATCCAACATGGACCCAGTGGGGGTTCTGACTAGGGGAATAGACAGTAATATATCCAACATGGACCCAGTGGGGGTTCTGACAGTAATATATCCAACATGGACCCAGTGGGGGTTCTGACAGTAATATATCCAACATGGACCCAGTGGGGGTTCTGACTAGGGGAATAGACAGTAATATATCCAACATGGACCCAGTGGGGGTTCTGACTAGGGGAATAGACAGTAATATATCCAACATGGACCCAGTGGGGGTTCTGACTAGGGGAATAGACAGTAATATATCCAACATGGACCCAGTGGGGGTTCTGACTAGGGGAATAGACAGTAATATATCCAACATGGACCCAGTGGGGGTTCTGACAGTAATATATCCAACATGGACCCAGTGGGGGTTCTGACTAGGGGAATAGACAGTAATATATCCAACATGGACCCAGTGGGGGTTCTGACTAGGGGAATAGACAGTAATATATCCAACATGGACCCAGTGGGGGTTCTGACTAGGGGAATAGACAGTAATATATCCAACATGGACCCAGTGGGGGTTCTGACTAGGGGAATAGACAGTAATATATCCAACATGGACCCAGTGGGGGTTCTGACTAGGGGAATAGACAGTAATATATCCAACATGGACCCAGTGGGGGTTCTGACAGTAATATATCCAACATGGACCCAGTGGGGGTTCTGACTAGGGGAATAGACAGTAATATATCCAACATGGACCACAGTGGGGGTTCTGACTAGGGGAATAGACAGTAATATATCCAACATGGACCCAGTGGGGGTTCTGACTAGGGGAATAGACAGTAATATATCCAACATGGACCCAGTGGGGGTTCTGACTAGGGGAATAGACAGTAATATATCCAACATGGACCCAGTGGGGGTTCTGACAGGGGATAGACAGTAATATATCCAACATGGACCCAGTGGGGGTTCTGACTAGGGGAATACACAGTAATATATCCAACATGGACCCAGTGGGGGTTCAGACAAGAGGAATAGACAGTAATATATCCAACATGGACCCAGTGGGGGTTCTGACAGTAATGTATCCAACATGGACCCAGTAGGGGTTCTGACTAGGGGAATAGACAGTAATATATCCAACATGGACCCAGTGGGGGTTCTGACTAGGGGAATAGACAGTAATATATCCAACATGGACCCAGTGGGGGTTCTGACTAGGGGAATAGACAGTAATATATCCAACATGGACCCAGTGGGGGTTCTGACTAGGGGAATAGACAGTAATATATCCAACATGGACCCAGTGGGGGTTCTGACAGTAATATATCCAACATGGACCCAGTGGGGGTTCTGACAGTAATATATCCAACATGGACACCAGTGGGGGTTCTGACTAGAGGAATAGACAGTAATATATCCAACATGGACCCAGTGGGGGTTCTGACTAAGGGAATAGACAGTAATATATCCAACATGGACCCAGTGGGGGTTCTGACTAGGGAATAGACAGTAATATATCCAACATGGACCCAGTGGGGGTTCTGACTAGGGGAATAGACAGTAATATATCCAACATGGACCCAGTGGGGGTTCTGACAGTAATATATCCAACATGGACCCAGTGGGGGTTCTGACAAGGGGAATAGACAGTAATATATCCAACATGGACCCAGTGGGGGTTCTGACTAGGGGAATAGACAGTAATATATCCAACATGGACCCAGTGGGGGTTCTGACAGTAATATATCCAACATGGACCCAGTGGGGGTTCTGACAGTAATATATCCAACATGGACCCAGTGGGGGTTCTGACTAGGGGAATAGACAGTAATATATCCAACATGGACCCAGTGGGGGTTCTGACTAGGGGAATAGACAGTAATATATCCAACATGGACCCAGTGGGGGTTCTGACTAGGGGAATAGACAGTAATATATCCAACATGGACCCAGTGGGGGTTCTGACTAGGGGAATAGACAGTAATATATCCAACATGGACCCAGTGGGGGTTCTGACTAGGGGAATAGACAGTAATATATCCAACATGGACCCAGTGGGGGTTCTGACAGTAATATATCCAACATGGACCCAGTGGGGGTTCTGACAAGGGGAATAGACAGTAATATATCCAACATGGACCCAGTGGGGGTTCTGACTAGGGGAATAGACAGTAATATATCCAACATGGACCCAGTGGGGGTTCTGACAGTAATATATCCAACATGGACCCAGTGGGGGTTCTGACTAGGGGAATAGACAGTAATATATCCAACATGGACCCAGTGGGGGTTCTGACAGTAATATATCCAACATGGACCCAGTAGGGGTTCTGACTAGGGGAATAGACAGTAATATATCCAACATGGACCCAGTGGGGGTTCTGACTAGGGGAATAGACAGTAATATATCCAACATGGACCCAGTGGGGGTTCTGACTAGGGGAATAGACAGTAATATAACCAACATGGACCCAGTGGGGGTTCTGACTAGGGGAATAGACAGTATTATATCCAACATGGACCCAGTGGGAGTTTTGACAGTAATATATCCAACATGGACCCAGTGGGGGTTCTGACAGTAATATATCCAACATGGACCCAGTGGGGGTTCTGACAGTAATATATCCAACATGGACACAGTGGGGGTTCTGACTAGGGGAATAGACAGTAATATATCCAACATGGACCCAGTGGGGGTTCTGACTAGGGGAATAGACAGTAATATATCCAACATGGACCCAGTGGGGGTTCTGACTAGGGGAATAGACAGTAATATATCCAACATGGACCCAGTGGGGGTTCTGACTAGGGGAATAGACAGTAATATATCCAACATGGACCCAGTGGGGGTTCTGACAGTAATATATCCAACATGGACCCAGTGGGGGTTCTGACTAGGGGAATAGACAGTAATATATCCAACATGGACCCAGTGGGGGTTCTGACTAGGGGAATAGACAGTAATATATCCAACATGGACCCAGTGGGGGTTCTGACAGTAATATATCCAACATGGACCCAGTAGGGGTTCTGACTAGGGGAATAGACAGTAATATATCCAACATGGACCCAGTGGGGGTTCTGACTAGGGGAATAGACAGTAATATATCCAACATGGACCCAGTGGGGGTTCTGACTAGGGGAATAGACAGTAATATACCAACATGGACCCAGTGGGGATTCTGACAGTAATATATCCAACATGGACCCAGTGGGGGTTCTGACTAGGGGAATAGACAGTAATATATCCAACATGGACCCAGTGGGGGTTCTGACTAGGGGAATAGACAGTAATATATCCAACATGGACCCAGTGGGGGTTCTGACTAGGGGAATAGACAGTAATATATCCAACATGGACCCAGTGGGGGTTCTGACTAGGGGAATAGACAGTAATATATCCAACATGGACCCAGTGGGGGTTCTGACAGTAATATATCCAACATGGACCCAGTGGGGGTTCTGACTAGGGGAATAGATAGTAATATATCCAACATGGACCCAGTGGGGGTTCTGACTAGAGGAATAGACAGTAATATATCCAACATGGACCCAGTGGGGGTTCTGACAGTAATATATCCAACATGGACCCAGTGGGGGTTCTGACTAGGGGAATAGACAGTAATATATCCAACATGGACCCAGTGGGGGTTCTGACTAGGGGAATAGACAGTAATATATCCAACATGGACCCAGTGGGGGTTCTGACTAGGGGAATAGACAGTAATATATCCAACATGGACCCAGTGGGGGTTCTGACTAGGGGAATAGACAGTAATATATCCAACATGGACCCAGTGGGGGTTCTGACAGTAATATATCCAACATGGACCCAGTGGGGGTTCTGACAGTAATATATCCAACATGGACCCAGTGGGGGTTCTGACTAGGGGAATAGACAGTAACATTTCCAAAATGGACCCAGTGGGGGTTCTGACTAGGGGAATAGACAGTAAATATCCAATATTGACCCAGTGGGGGTTCTGACTAGGGGAATAGACAGTAATATATCCAACATGGAACCAGTGGGGGTTCTGACTAGGGGAATAGACAGTAATATATCCAACATGGACCCAGTGGGGGTTCTGACTAGGGGAATAGACAGTAATTTTTCCAACATGGACCCAGTGGGGGTTCTGACTAGGGGAATAGACAGTAATATATCCAACATGGACCCAGTGGGGGTTCTGACAGTAATATATCCAACATGGACCCAGTGGAGGTTCTGACAGTAATATATCCAACATGGACCCAGTGGGGGTTCTGACTAGGGGAATAGACAATAATATATCCAACATGGACCCAGTGGGGGTTCTGACTAGGGGAATAGACAGTAATATATCCAACATGGACCCAGTGGGGGTTCTGACTAGGGGAATAGACAGTAATATATCCAACATGGACCAAGTGGGGGTTCTGACTAGGGGAATAGACAGTAATATATCCAACATGGACCCAGTGGGGGTTCTGACAAGGGGAATAGACAGTAATATATCCAACATGGACCCAGTGGGGGTTCTGACAGTAATATATCCAACATGGACCCAGTGGGGGTTCTGACTAGGGGAATAGACAGTAATATATCCAACATGGACCCAGTGGGGGTTCAGACAAGAGGAATTGACAGTAATATATCCAACATGGACCCAGTGGGGGTTCTGACAGTAATATATCCAACATGGACCCAGTAGGGGTTCTGACTAGGGGAATAGACAGTAATATATACAACATGGACCCAGTGGGGGTTCTGACTAGGGGTATAGACAGTAATATATCCAACATGGACCCAGTGGGGGTTCTGACTAGGGGAATAGACAGTAATATATCCAACATGGACCCAGTGGGGGTTCTGACTAGGGGAATAGACAGTATTATGTCCAACATGGACCCAGTGGGGGTTCTGACTAGGGGAATAGACAGTAATATATCCAACATGGACCCAGTGGGGGTTCTGACAGTAATATATCCAACATGGACCCAGTGGGGGTTCTGACAGTAATATATCCAACATGGACACCGTGGGGATTCTGACTAGGGGAATAGACAGTAATATATCCAACATGGACCCAGTGGGGGTTCTGACTAAGGGAATAGACAGTAATATATCCAACATGGACCCAGTGGGAGTTCTGACTAGGGGAATAGACAGTAATATATCCATCATGGACCAAGTGGGGGTTCTGACTAGGGGAATAGACAGTAATATATCCAACATGGACCCAGTGGGGGTTCTGACAGTAATATTTCCAAAATGGACCCAGTGGGGGTTCTGACTAGGGGAATAGACAGTAATATATCCAATATTGACCCAGTGGGGGTTCTGACTAGGGGAATAGACAGTAATATATCCAACATGGAACCAGTGGGGGTTCTGACTAGGGGAATAGACAGTAATATATCCAACATGGACCCAGTGGGGGTTCTGACTAGGGGAATAGACAGTAATTTTTCCAACATGGACCCAGTGGGGGTTCTGACTAGGGGAATAGACAGTAATATATCCAACATGGACCCAGTGGGGGTTCTGACAGTAATATATCCAACATGGACCCAGTGGAGGTTCTGACAGTAATATATCCAACATGGACCCAGTGGGGGTTCTGACTAGGGGAATAGACAATAATATATCCAACATGGACCCAGTGGGGGTTCTGACTAGGGGAATAGACAGTAATATATCCAACATGGACCCAGTGGGATTTCTGACTAGGGGAATAGAAAGTAATATATCCAACATGGACCCAGTGGGGGTTCTGACAAGGGGAATAGACAGTAATATATCCAACATGGACCCAGTGGGGGTTCTGACAGTAATATATCCAACATGGACCCAGTGGGGGTTCTGATTAGGGGAATAGACAGTAATATATCCAACATGGACCCAGTGGGGGTTCTGACTAGAGGAATAGACAGTAATATAACTAACATGGACCCAGTAGGGGTTCTGACTAGGGGAATAGACAGTAATATACCCAACATGGACCCAGTGGGAGTTTTGACAGTAATATATCCAACATGGACCCAGTGGGGGTTCTATCTAGGGGAATAGACAGTAATATATCCAACATGGACACAGTGGGGGTTCTGACAGTAATATATCCAACATGGACCCAGTGGGGGTTCTGACTAGGGGAATAGACAGTAATATATCCAACATGGACCCAGTGGGGGTTCTGACAAGGGGAATAGACAGTAATATATCCAACATGGACCCAGTGGGGGTTCTGACTAGGGGAATAGACAGTAATATATCCAACATGGACACAGTGGGGGTTCTGACAGTAATATATCCAACATGGACCAAGTGGGGGTTCTGACTAGGGGAATATACAGTAATATATCCAACATGGACCCAGTGGGGGTTCTGACTAGGGGAATATACAGTAATATGTCCAACATGGACCCAGTGGGGGTTCTGACTAGGGGAATAGACAGTAATATGTCCAACATGGACCCACTGGGGGTTCTGACAAGGGGAATAGACAGTAATATATCCAACATGGACCCAGTGGGGGTTCTGACAGTAATATATCCAACATGGACCCAGTGGGGGTTCTGACTAGGGGAATAGACAGTAATATATCCAACATGGACCCAGTGGGGGTTCTGACAAGAGGAATAGACAGTAATATATCCAACATGGACCCAGTGGGGGTTCTGACAGTAATATATCCAACATGGACCCAGTAGGGGTTCTGACTAGGGGAATAGACAGTAATATATCCAACATGGACACAGTGGGGGTTCTGACTACGGGAATAGACAGTAATATATCCAACTTGGACCCAGTGGGGGTTCTGACTCGGGGAATAGACAGTAATATATCCAACATGGACCCAGTGGGGGTTCTGACTAGGGGAATATACAGTAATATATCCAACATGGACCCAGTGGGCGTTCTGACAGTAATATTTCCAAAATGGACCCAGTGGGGGTTCTGACAGTAATATATCCAACATGGACCCAGTGGGGGTTCTGACAGAAATATATCCAACATGGACACAGTGGGGATTCTGACTAGGGGAATAGACAGTAATATATCCAACATGGACCCAGTGGGGGTTCTGACTAGGGGAATAGACAGTAATATATCCAACATGGACCCAGTGGGGGTTCTGACTAGGGGAATAGACAGTAACATTTCCAAAATGGACCCAGTGGGGGTTCTGACTAGGGGAATAGACAGTAATATATCCAATATTGACCCAGTGGGGGTTCTGACTAGGGGAATAGACAGTAATATATCCAACATGGAACCAGTGGGGGTTCTGACTAGGGGAATAGACAGTAATATATCCAACATGGACCCAGTGGGGGTTCTGACTAGGGGAATAGACAGTAATTTTTCCAACATGGACCCAGTGGGGGTTCTGACTAGGGGAATAGACAGTAATATATCCAACATGGACCCAGTGGGGGTTCTGACAGTAATATATCCAACATGGACCCAGTGGAGGTTCTGACAGTAATATATCCAACATGGACCCAGTGGGGGTTCTGACTAGGGGAATAGACAATAATATATCCAACATGGACCCAGTGGGGGTTCTGACTAGGGGAATAGACAGTAATATATCCAACATGGACCCAGTGGGATTTCTGACTAGGGGAATAGAAAGTAATATATCCAACATGGACCCAGTGGGGGTTCTGACTAGGGGAATAGACAGTAATATATCCAACATGGACCCAGTGGGGGTTCTGACAGTAATATATCCAACATGGACCCAGTGGGGGTTTTGACAGTAATATATCCAACATGGACCCAGTGGGGGTTCTGATTAGGGGAATAGACAGTAATATATCCAACATGGACCCATTTGGGGTTCTGACTAGAGGAATAGACAGTAATATAACTAACATGGACCCAGTGGGGGTTCTGACTAGGGGAAAAGACAGTAATATATCCAACATGGACCCAGTGGGGGTTCTGACAAGGGGAATAGACAGTAATATATCCAACATGGACCCAGTGGGGGTTCTGACAGTAATATATCCAACATGGACCCAGTGGGGGTTCTGACTAGGGGAATAGACAGTAATATATCCAACATGGACCCAGTGGGGGTTCTGACAAGAGGAATAGACAGTAATATATCCAACATGGACCCAGTGGGGGTTCTGACAGTAATATATCCAACATGGACCCAGTAGGGGTTCTGACTAGGGGAATAGACAGTAATATATCCAACATGGACCCAGTGGGGGTTCTGACTAGGGGTATAGACAGTAATATATCCAACATGGACCCAGTGGGGGTTCTGACAGTAATATATCCAACATGGACACAGTTGGGATTCTGACTAGGGGAATAGACAGTAATATATCCAACATGGACCCAGTGGGGGTTCTGACTAAGGGAATAGACAGTAATATATCCAACATGGACCCAGTGGGAGTTCTGACTAGGGGAATAGACAGTAATATATCCAACATGGACCCAGTGGGGGTTCTGACTAGGGGAATACACAGTAATATATCCAACATGGACCCAGTGGGGGTTCTGACAGTAATATATCCAAAATGGACCCAGTGGGGGTTCTGACAAGGGGAATAGACAGTAATATATCCAACATGGACCCAGTGGGGGTTCTGACTAGGGGAATAGACAGTAATATATCCAACATGGACCCAGTGGGGGTTCTGACAGTAATATATCCAACATGGACCCAGTGGGGGTTCTGACTAGGGGAATAGACAGTAATATATCCAACATTGTACCAGTGGGGGTTCTGACTAGAGGAATAGACAGTAATATATCCAACATGGACCCAGTGGGGGTTCTGACAGTAATATATCCAACATGGAGCCAGTAGGGGTTCTGACTAGGGGAATAGACAGTAATATATCCAACATGGACCCAGTGGGGGTTCTGACTAGGGGAATAGACAGTAATATATCCAACATGGACCCAGTGGGGGTTCTGACTAGGGGAATAGACAGTAATATGTCCAACATGGACCCAGTGGGGGTTCTGACTAGGGGAATAGACAGTAATATATCCAACATGGACCCAGTGGGGGTTCTGACAGTAATATATCCAACATGGACCCAGTGGGGGTTCTGACAGTAATATATCCAACATGGACCCAGTGGGGGTTCTGACAGTAATATATCCAACATGGACACAGTGGGGATTCTGACTAGGGGAATAGACAGTAATATATCCAACATGGACCCAGTGGGGGTTCTGACTAGGGGAATAGACAGTAATATATCCAACATGGACCCAGTGGGGGTTCTGACTAGGGGAATAGACAGTAACATTTCCAAAATGGACCCAGTGGGGGTTCTGACTAGGGGAATAGACAGTAATATATCCAACATGTACCCAGTGGGGGTTCTGACAGTAATATATCCAAAATGGACCCAGTGGGGGTTCTGACAAGGGGAATAGACAGTAATATATCCAACATGGACCCAGTGGGGGTTCTGACTAGGGGAATAGACAGTAATATATCCAACATGGACCCAGTGGGGGTTCTGACAGTAATATATCCAACATGGACCCAGTGGGGGTTCTGACTAGGGGAATAGACAGTAATATATCCAACATTGTACCAGTGGGGGTTCTGACTAGAGGAATAGACAGTAATATATCCAACATGGACCCAGTGGGGGTTCTGACAGTAATATATCCAACATGGAGCCAGTAGGGGTTCTGACTAGGGGAATAGACAGTAATATATCCAACATGGACCCAGTGGGGGTTCTGACAGTAATATATCCAACATGGACCCAGTGGGGGTTCTGACAGTAATATATCCAACATGGACCCAGTGGGGGTTCTGACAGTAATATATCCAACATGGACACAGTGGGGATTCTGACTAGGGGAATAGACAGTAATATATCCAACATGGACCCAGTGGGGGTTCTGACTAGGGGAATAGACAGTAATATATCCAACATGGACCCAGTGGGGGTTCTGACTAGGGGAATAGACAGTAACATTTCCAAAATGGACCCAGTGGGGGTTCTGACTAGGGGAATAGACAGTAATATATCCAACATGTACCCAGTGGGGGTTCTGACAGTAATATATCCAAAATGGACCCAGTGGGGGTTCTGACAAGGGGAATAGACAGTAATATATCCAACATGGACCCAGTGGGGGTTCTGACTAGGGGAATAGACAGTAATATATCCAACATGGACCCAGTGGGGGTTCTGACAGTAATATATCCAACATGGACCCAGTGGGGGTTCTGACTAGGGGAATAGACAGTAATATATCCAACATTGTACCAGTGGGGGTTCTGACTAGAGGAATAGACAGTAATATATCCAACATGGACCCAGTGGGGGTTCTGACAGTAATATATCCAACATGGAGCCAGTAGGGGTTCTGACTAGGGGAATAGACAGTAATATATCCAACATGGACCCAGTGGGGGTTCTGACAGTAATATATCCAACATGGACCCAGTGGGGGTTCTGACTAGGGGTATAGACAGTAATATATCCAACATGGACCCAGTGGGGGTTCTGACAGTAATATATCCAACATGGACACAGTTGGGATTCTGACTAGGGGAATAGACAGTAATATATCCAACATGGACCCAGTGGGGGTTCTGACTAAGGGAATAGACAGTAATATATCCAACATGGACCCAGTGGGAGTTCTGACTAGGGGAATAGACAGTAATATATCCAACATGGACCCAGTGGGGGTTCTGACTAGGGGAATACACAGTAATATATCCAACATGGACCCAGTGGGGGTTCTGACAGTAATATATCCAAAATGGACCCAGTGGGGGTTCTGACAAGGGGAATAGACAGTAATATATCCAACATGGACCCAGTGGGGGTTCTGACTAGGGGAATAGACAGTAATATATCCAACATGGACCCAGTGGGGGTTCTGACAGTAATATATCCAACATGGACCCAGTGGGGGTTCTGACTAGGGGAATAGACAGTAATATATCCAACATTGTACCAGTGGGGGTTCTGACTAGAGGAATAGACAGTAATATATCCAACATGGACCCAGTGGGGGTTCTGACAGTAATATATCCAACATGGAGCCAGTAGGGGTTCTGACTAGGGGAATAGACAGTAATATATCCAACATGGACCCAGTGGGGGTTCTGACTAGGGGAATAGACAGTAATATATCCAACATGGACCCAGTGGGGGTTCTGACTAGGGGAATAGACAGTAATATGTCCAACATGGACCCAGTGGGGGTTCTGACTAGGGGAATAGACAGTAATATATCCAACATGGACCCAGTGGGGGTTCTGACAGTAATATATCCAACATGGACCCAGTGGGGGTTCTGACAGTAATATATCCAACATGGACCCAGTGGGGGTTCTGACAGTAATATATCCAACATGGACACAGTGGGGATTCTGACTAGGGGAATAGACAGTAATATATCCAACATGGACCCAGTGGGGGTTCTGACTAGGGGAATAGACAGTAATATATCCAACATGGACCCAGTGGGGGTTCTGACTAGGGGAATAGACAGTAACATTTCCAAAATGGACCCAGTGGGGGTTCTGACTAGGGGAATAGACAGTAATATATCCAACATGTACCCAGTGGGGGTTCTGACAGTAATATATCCAAAATGGACCCAGTGGGGGTTCTGACAAGGGGAATAGACAGTAATATATCCAACATGGACCCAGTGGGGGTTCTGACTAGGGGAATAGACAGTAATATATCCAACATGGACCCAGTGGGGGTTCTGACAGTAATATATCCAACATGGACCCAGTGGGGGTTCTGACTAGGGGAATAGACAGTAATATATCCAACATTGTACCAGTGGGGGTTCTGACTAGAGGAATAGACAGTAATATATCCAACATGGACCCAGTGGGGGTTCTGACAGTAATATATCCAACATGGAGCCAGTAGGGGTTCTGACTAGGGGAATAGACAGTAATATATCCAACATGGACCCAGTGGGGGTTCTGACAGTAATATATCCAACATGGACCCAGTGGGGGTTCTGACAGTAATATATCCAACATGGACCCAGTGGGGGTTCTGACAGTAATATATCCAACATGGACACAGTGGGGATTCTGACTAGGGGAATAGACAGTAATATATCCAACATGGACCCAGTGGGGGTTCTGACTAGGGGAATAGACAGTAATATATCCAACATGGACCCAGTGGGGGTTCTGACTAGGGGAATAGACAGTAACATTTCCAAAATGGACCCAGTGGGGGTTCTGACTAGGGGAATAGACAGTAATATATCCAACATGTACCCAGTGGGGGTTCTGACAGTAATATATCCAAAATGGACCCAGTGGGGGTTCTGACAAGGGGAATAGACAGTAATATATCCAACATGGACCCAGTGGGGGTTCTGACTAGGGGAATAGACAGTAATATATCCAACATGGACCCAGTGGGGGTTCTGACAGTAATATATCCAACATGGACCCAGTGGGGGTTCTGACTAGGGGAATAGACAGTAATATATCCAACATTGTACCAGTGGGGGTTCTGACTAGAGGAATAGACAGTAATATATCCAACATGGACCCAGTGGGGGTTCTGACAGTAATATATCCAACATGGAGCCAGTAGGGGTTCTGACTAGGGGAATAGACAGTAATATATCCAACATGGACCCAGTGGGGGTTCTGACTAGGGGAATAGACAGTAATATATCCAACATGGACCCAGTGGGGGTTCTGACTAGGGGAATAGACAGTAATATATCCAACATGGACCCAGTGGGGGTTCTGACAGTAATATATCCAACATGGACCCAGTGGGGGTTCTGACAGTAATATATCCAACATGGACCCAGTGGGGGTTCTGACAGTAATATATCCAACATGGACCCAGTGGGGGTTCTGACTAGGGGAATAGACAGTAATATATCCAACATTGTACCAGTGGGGGTTCTGACTAGAGGAATAGACAGTAATATATCCAACATGGACCCAGTGGGGGTTCTGACAGTAATATATCCAACATGGAGCCAGTAGGGGTTCTGACTAGGGGAATAGACAATAATATATCCAACATGGACCCAGTGGGGGTTCTGACTAGGGGAATAGACAGTAATATATCCAACATGGACCCAGTGGGGGTTCTGACTAGGGGAATAGACAGTAATATATCCAACATGGACCCAGTGGGGGTTCTGACAGTAATATATCCAACATGGACCCAGTGGGGGTTCTGACAGTAATATATCCAACATGGACCCAGTGGGGGTTCTGACAGTAATATATCCAACATGGACACAGTGGGGATTCTGACTAGGGGAATAGACAGTAATATATCCAACATGGACCCAGTGGGGGTTCTGACTAGGGGAATAGACAGTAATATATCCAACATGGACCCAGTGGGGGTTCTGACTAGGGGAATAGACAGTAACATTTCCAAAATGGACCCAGTGGGGGTTCTGACTAGGGGAATAGACAGTAATATATCCAATATTGTCCCAGTGGGGGTTCTGACTAGGGGAATTGACAGTAATATATCCAACATGGAACCAGTGGGGGTTCTGACTAGGGGAATAGACAGTAATATATCCAACATGGACCCAGTGGGGGTTCTGACTAGGGGAATAGACAGTAATTTTTCCAACATGGACCCAGTGGGGATTCTGACTAGGGGAATAGACAGTAATATATCCAACATGGACCCAGTGGGGGTTCTGACAGTAATATATCCAACATGGACCCAGTGGAGGTTCTGACAGTAATATATCCAACATGGACAAAGTGGGGGTTCTGACTAAGGGAATAGACAATAATATATCCAACATGGACCCAGTGGGGGTTCTGACTAGGGGAATAGACAGTAATATATCCAACATGGACCCAGTGGGGGTTCTGACAGTAATATATCCAACATGGACCCAGTGGGGGTTCTGACTAGGGGAATAGACAGTAATATATCCAACATTGTACCAGTGGGGGTTCTGACTAGAGGAATATACAGTAATATATCCAACATGGACCCAGTGGGGGTTCTGACAGTAATATATCCAACATGGACCCAGTAGGGGTTCTGACTAGGGGAATAGACAGTAATATATCCAACATGGACCCAGTGGGGGTTCTGACTAGGGGAATAGACAGTAATATATCCAACATGGACCCAGTGGGGGTTCTGACTAGGGGAATAGACAGTAATATATCCAACATGGACCCAGTGGGGGTTCTGACTAGGGGAATAGACAGTAATATATCCAACATGGACCAAGTGGGGGTTCTGACAGTAATATATCCAACATGGACCCAGTGGGGGTTCTGACAGTAATATATCCAACATGGACCCAGTGGGGGTTCTGACAGAAATATATCCAACATGGACACAGTGGGGATTCTGACTAGGGGAATAGACAGTAATATATCCAACATGGACCCAGTGGGGGTTCTGACTAGGGGAATAGACAGTAATATATCCAACATGGACCCAGTGGGGGTTCTGACTAGGGGAATAGACAGTAACATTTCCAAAATGGACCCAGTGGGGGTTCTGACTAGGGGAATAGACAGTAATATATCCAATATTGACCCAGTGGGGGTTCTGACTAGGGGAATAGACAGTAATATATCCAACATGGAACCAGTGGGGGTTCTGACTAGGGGAATAGACAGTAATATATCCAACATGGACCCAGTGGGGGTTCTGACTAGGGGAATAGACAGTAATTTTTCCAACATGGACCCAGTGGGGGTTCTGACTAGGGGAATAGACAGTAATATATCCAACATGGACCCAGTGGGGGTTCTGACAGTAATATATCCAACATGGACCCAGTGGAGGTTCTGACAGTAATATATCCAACATGGACCCAGTGGGGGTTCTGACTAGGGGAATAGACAATAATATATCCAACATGGACCCAGTGGGGGTTCTGACTAGGGGAATAGACAGTAATATATCCAACATGGACCCAGTGGGATTTCTGACTAGGGGAATAGAAAGTAATATATCCAACATGGACCCAGTGGGGGTTCTGACTAGGGGAATAGACAGTAATATATCCAACATGGACCCAGTGGGGGTTCTGACAGTAATATATCCAACATGGACCCAGTGGGGGTTTTGACAGTAATATATCCAACATGGACCCAGTGGGGGTTCTGATTAGGGGAATAGACAGTAATATATCCAACATGGACCCAGTGGGGGTTCTGACTAGAGGAATAGACAGTAATATAACTAACATGGACCCAGTGGGGGTTCTGACTAGGGGAATAGACAGTAATATATCCAACATGGACCCAGTGGGGGTTCTGACAAGGGGAATAGACAGTAATATATCCAACATGGACCCAGTGGGGGTTCTGACAGTAATATATCCAACATGGACCCAGTGGGGGTTCTGACTAGGGGAATAGACAGTAATATATCCAACATGGACCCAGTGGGGGTTCTGACAAGAGGAATAGACAGTAATATATCCAACATGGACCCAGTGGGGGTTCTGACAGTAATATATCCAACATGGACCCAGTAGGGGTTCTGACTAGGGGAATAGACAGTAATATATCCAACATGGACCCAGTGGGGGTTCTGACTAGGGGTATAGACAGTAATATATCCAACATGGACCCAGTGGGGGTTCTGACAGTAATATATCCAACATGGACACAGTTGGGATTCTGACTAGGGGAATAGACAGTAATATATCCAACATGGACACAGTGGGGGTTCTGACTAAGGGAATAGACAGTAATATATCCAACATGGACCCAGTGGGAGTTCTGACTAGGGGAATAGACAGTAATATATCCAACATGGACCCAGTGGGGGTTCTGACTAGGGGAATAGACAGTAATATATCCAACATGGACCCAGTGGGGGTTCTGACAGTAATATATCCAAAATGGACCCAGTGGGGGTTCTGACAAGGGGAATAGACAGTAATATATCCAACATGGACCCAGTGGGGGTTCTGACTAGGGGAATAGACAGTAATATATCCAACATGGACCCAGTGGGGGTTCTGACAGTAATATATCCAACATGGACCCAGTGGGGGTTCTGACTAGGGGAATAGACAGTAATATATCCAACATTGTACCAGTGGGGGTTCTGACTAGAGGAATAGACAGTAATATATCCAACATGGACCCAGTGGGGGTTCTGACAGTAATATATCCAACATGGAGCCAGTAGGGGTTCTGACTAGGGGAATAGACAGTAATATATCCAACATGGACCCAGTGGGGGTTCTGACTAGGGGAATAGACAGTAATATATCCAACATGGACCCAGTGGGGGTTCTGACTAGGGGAATAGACAGTAATATGTCCAACATGGACCCAGTGGGGGTTCTGACTAGGGGAATAGACAGTAATATATCCAACATGGACCCAGTGGGGGTTCTGACAGTAATATATCCAACATGGACCCAGTGGGGGTTCTGACAGTAATATATCCAACATGGACACAGTGGGGATTCTGACTAGGGGAATAGACAGTAATATATCCAACATGGACCCAGTGGGGGTTCTGACTAGGGGAATAGACAGTAATATATCCAACATGGACCCAGTGGGGGTTCTGACTAGGGGAATAGACAGTAACATTTCCAAAATGGACCCAGTGGGGGTTCTGACTAGGGGAATAGACAGTAATATATCCAACATGGACCCAGTGGGGGTTCTGACAGTAATATATCCAAAATGGACCCAGTGGGGGTTCTGACAAGGGGAATAGACAGTAATATATCCAACATGGACCCAGTGGGGGTTCTGACTAGGGGAATAGACAGTAATATATCCAACATGGACCCAGTGGGGGTTCTGACAGTAATATATCCAACATGGACCCAGTGGGGGTTCTGACTAGGGGAATAGACAGTAATATATCCAACATTGTACCAGTGGGGGTTCTGACTAGAGGAATAGACAGTAATATATCCAACATGGACCCAGTGGGGGTTCTGACAGTAATATATCCAACATGGAGCCAGTAGGGGTTCTGACTAGGGGAATAGACAGTAATATATCCAACATGGACCCAGTGGGGGTTCTGACTAGGGGAATAGACAGTAATATATCCAACATGGACCCAGTGGGGGTTCTGACTAGGGGAATAGACAGTAATATATCCAACATGGACCCAGTGGGGGTTCTGACAGTAATATATCCAACATGGACCCAGTGGGGGTTCTGACAGTAATATATCCAACATGGACCCAGTGGGGGTTCTGACAGTAATATATCCAACATGGACCCAGTGGGGGTTCTGACTAGGGGAATAGACAGTAATATATCCAACATTGTACCAGTGGGGGTTCTGACTAGAGGAATAGACAGTAATATATCCAACATGGACCCAGTGGGGGTTCTGACAGTAATATATCCAACATGGAGCCAGTAGGGGTTCTGACTAGGGGAATAGACAGTAATATATCCAACATGGACCCAGTGGGGGTTCTGACTAGGGGAATAGACAGTAATATATCCAACATGGACCCAGTGGGGGTTCTGACTAGGGGAATAGACAGTAATATATCCAACATGGACCCAGTGGGGGTTCTGATAGTAATATATCCAACATGGACCCAGTGGGGGTTCTGACAGTAATATATCCAACATGGACCCAGTGGGGGTTCTGACAGTAATATATCCAACATGGACACAGTGGGGATTCTGACTAGGGGAATAGACAGTAATATATCCAACATGGACCCAGTGGGGGTTCTGACTAGGGGAATAGACAGTAATATATCCAACATGGACCCAGTGGGGGTTCTGACTAGGGGAATAGACAGTAACATTTCCAAAATGGACCCAGTGGGGGTTCTGACTAGGGGAATAGACAGTAATATATCCAATATTGTCCCAGTGGGGGTTCTGACTAGGGGAATTGACAGTAATATATCCAACATGGAACCAGTGGGGGTTCTGACTAGGGGAATAGACAGTAATATATCCAACATGGACCCAGTGGGGGTTCTGACTAGGGGAATAGACAGTAATTTTTCCAACATGGACCCAGTGGGGATTCTGACTAGGGGAATAGACAGTAATATATCCAACATGGACCCAGTGGGGGTTCTGACAGTAATATATCCAACATGGACCCAGTGGAGGTTCTGACAGTAATATATCCAACATGGACCCAGTGGGGGTTCTGACTAAGGGAATAGACAATAATATATCCAACATGGACCCAGTGGGGGTTCTGACTAGGGGAATAGACAGTAATATATCCAACATGGACCCAGTGGGATTTCTGACTAGGGGAATAGACAGTAATATATCCAACATGGACCCAGTGGGGGTTCTGACTAGGGGAATAGACAGTAATATATCCAACATGGACCCAGTGGGGGTTCTGACAGTAATATATCCAACATGGACCCAGTGGGGGTTCTGACTAGGGGAATAGACAGTAATATATCCAACATTGTACCAGTGGGGGTTCTGACTAGAGGAATATACAGTAATATATCCAACATGGACCCAGTGGGGGTTCTGACAGTAATATATCCAACATGGACCCAGTAGGGGTTCTGACTAGGGGAATAGACAGTAATATATCCAACATGGACCCAGTGGGGGTTCTGACTAGGGGAATAGACAGTAATATATCCAACATGGACCCAGTGGGGGTTCTGACTAGGGGAATAGACAGTAATATATCCAACATGGACCCAGTGGGGGTTCTGACTAGGGGAATAGACAGTAATATATCCAACATGGACCCAGTGGGGGTTCTGACAGTAATATATCCAACATGGACCCAGTGGGGGTTCTGACTAGGGGAATAGACAGTAATATATCCAACATTGTACCAGTGGGGGTTCTGACTAGAGGAATAGACAGTAATATATCCAACATGGACCCAGTGGGGGTTCTGACAGTAATATATCCAACATGGAGCCAGTAGGGGTTCTGACTAGGGGAATAGACAGTAATATATCCAACATGGACCCAGTGGGGGTTCTGACTAGGGGAATAGACAGTAATATATCCAACATGGACCCAGTGGGGGTTCTGACTAGGGGAATAGACAGTAATATATCCAACATGGACCCAGTGGTGGTTCTGACTAGGGGAATAGACAGTAATATATCCAACATGGACCCAGTGGGGGTTCTGACAGTAATATATCCAACATGGACCCAGTGGGGGTTCTGACAGTAATATATCCAACATGGACCCAGTGGGGGTTCTGACAGTAATATATCCAACATGGACACAGTGGGGATTCTGACTAGGGGAATAGACAGTAATATATCCAACATGGACCCAGTGGGGGTTCTGACTAGGGGAATAGACAGTAATATATCCAACATGGACCCAGTGGGGGTTCTGACTAAGGGAATAGACAGTAACATTTCCAAAATGGACCCAGTGGGGGTTCTGACTAGGGGAATAGACAGTAATATATCCAATATTGTCCCAGTGGGGGTTCTGACTAGGGGAATAGACAGTAATATATCCAACATGGAACCAGTGGGGGTTCTGACTAGGGGAATAGACAGTAATATATCCAACATGGACCCAGTGGGGGTTCTGACTAGGGGAATAGACAGTAATTTTTCCAACATGGACCCAGTGGGGATTCTGACTAGGGGAATAGACAGTAATATATCCAACATGGACCCAGTGGGGGTTCTGACAGTAATATATCCAACATGGACCCAGTGGAGGTTCTGACAGTAATATATCCAACATGGACCCAGTGGGGGTTCTGACTAGGGGAATAGACAGTAATATATCCAACATTGTACCAGTGGGGGTTCTGACTAGAGGAATATACAGTAATATATCCAACATGGACCCAGTGGGGGTTCTGACAGTAATATATCCAACATGGACCCAGTAGGGGTTCTGACTAGGGGAATAGACAGTAATATATCCAACATGGACCCAGTGGGGGTTCTGACTAGGGGAATAGACAGTAATATATCCAACATGGACCCAGTGGGGGTTCTGACTAGGGGAATAGACAGTAATATATCCAACATGGACCCAGTGGGGGTTCTGACTAGGGGAATAGACAGTAATATATCCAACATGGACCCAGTGGGGGTTCTGACAGTAATATATCCAACATGGACCCAGTGGGGGTTCTGACAGTAATATATCCAACATGGACCCAGTGGGGGTTCAGACAGAAATATATCCAACATGGACACAGTGGGGATTCTGACTAGGGGAATAGACAGTAATATATCCAACATGGACCCAGTGGGGGTTCTGACTAGGGGAATAGACAGTAATATATCCAACTTGGACCCAGTGGGGGTTCTGACCAGGGGAATAGACAGTAACATTTCCAAAATGGACCCAGTGGGGGTTCTGACTAGGGGAATAGACAGTAATATATCCAATATAGACCCAGTGGGGGTTCTGACTAGGGGAATAGACAGTAATATATCCAACATGGAACCAGTGGGGGTTCTGACTAGGGGAATAGACAGTAATATATCCAACATGGACCCAGTGGGGGTTCTGACTAGGGGAATAGACAGTAATTTTTCCAACATGGACCCAGTGGGGGTTCTGACTAGGGGAATAGACAGTAATATATCCAACATGGACCCAGTAGGGGTTCTGACAGTAATATATCCAACATGGACCCAGTGGAGGTTCTGACAGTAATATATCCAACATGGACCCAGTGGGGGTTCTGACTAGGGGAATAGACAATAATATATCCAACATGGACCCAGTGGGGGTTCTGACTAGGGGAATAGACAGTAATATATCCAACATGGACCCAGTGGGATTTCTGACTAGGGGAATAGAAAGTAATATATCCAACATGGACCCAGTGGGGGTTCTGACTAGGGGAATAGACAGTAATATATCCAACATGGACCCAGTGGGGGTTCTGACAGTAATATATCCAACATGGACCCAGTGGGGGTTCTGACAGTAATATATCCAACATGGACCCAGTGGGGGTTCTGATTAGGGGAATAGACAGTAATATATCCAACATGGACCCAGTGGGGGTTCTGACTAGAGGAATAGACAGTAATATAACTAACATGGACCCAGTAGGGGTTCTGACTAGGGGAATAGACAGTAATATATCCAACATGGACCCAGTGGGAGTTTTGACAGTAATATATCCAACATGGACCCAGTGGGGGTTCTGACTAGGGGAATAGACAGTAATATATCCAACATGGACACAGTGGGGGTTCTGACAGTAATATATCCAACATGGACCCAGTGGGGGTTCTGACTAGGGGAATAGACAGTAATATATCCAACATGGACCAAGTGGGGGTTCTGACTAGGGGAATATACAGTAATATATCCAACATGGACCCAGTGGGGGTTCTGACTAGGGGAATATACAGTAATATATCCAACATGGACCCAGTGGGCGTTCTGACAGTAATATTTCCAACATGGACCCAGTGGGGGTTCTGACAGTAATATATCCAACATGGACCCAGTGGGGGTTCTGACAGAAATATATCCAACATGGACACAGTGGGGATTCTGACTAGGGGAATAGACAGTAATATATCCAACATGGACCCAGTGGGGTTCTCACTAGGCGAATAGACAGTAATATATCCAACATGGACCCAGTGGGGGTTCTGACTAGGGGAATAGACAGTAACATTTCCAAAATGGACCCAGTGGGGGTTCTGACTAGGGGAATAGACAGTAATATATACAATATTGACCCAGTGGGGGTTCTGACTAGGGGAATAGACAGTAATATATCCAACATGGAACCAGTGGGGGTTCTGACTAGGGGAATAGACAGTAATATATCCAACATGGACCCAGTGGGGGTTTTGACTAGGGGAATAGACAGTAATTTTTCCAACATGGACCCAGTGGGGGTTCTGACTAGGGGAATAGACAGTAATATATCCAACATGGACCCAGTGGGGGTTCTGACAGTAATATATCCAACATGGACCCAGTGGAGGTTCTGACAGTAATATATCCAACATGGACCCAGTGGGGGTTCTGACTAGGGGAATAGACAGTAATATATCCAACATGGACCCAGTGGGGGTTCTGACAGTAATATATCCAACATGGACCCAGTGGGGGTTCTGACAGTAATATATCCAACATGGACCCAGTGGGGGTTCTGATTAGGGGAATAGACAGTAATATATCCAACATGGACCCAGTGGGGGTTCTGACTAGAGTAATAGACAGTAATATAACTAACATGGACCCAGTAAGGGTTCTGACTAGGGGAATAGACAGTAATATATCCAACATGGACCCAGTGGGGGTTCTGACTAGAGGAATAGACAGTAATATAACTAACATGGACCCAGTAGGGGTTCTGACTAGGGGAATAGACAGTAATATATCCAACATGGACCCAGTGGGAGTTTTGACAGTAATATATCCAACATGGACCCAGTGGGGGTTCTGACTAGGGGAATAGACAGTAATATATCCAACATGGACACAGTGGGGGTTCTGACAGTAATATATCCAACATGGACCCAGTGGGGGTTCTGACTAGGGGAATAGACAGTAATATATCCAACATGGACCAAGTGGGGGTTCTGACTAGGGGAATATACAGTAATATATCCAACATGGACCCAGTGGGGGTTCTGACTAGGGGAATATACAGTAATATATCCAACATGGACCCAGTGGGCGTTCTGACAGTAATATTTCCAACATGGACCCAGTGGGGGTTCTGACAGTAATATATCCAACATGGACCCAGTGGGGGTTCTGACAGAAATATATCCAACATGGACACAGTGGGGATTCTGACTAGGGGAATAGACAGTAATATATCCAACATGGACCCAGTGGGGTTCTCACTAGGCGAATAGACAGTAATATATCCAACATGGACCCAGTGGGGGTTCTGACTAGGGGAATAGACAGTAACATTTCCAAAATGGACCCAGTGGGGGTTCTGACTAGGGGAATAGACAGTAATATATACAATATTGACCCAGTGGGGGTTCTGACTAGGGGAATAGACAGTAATATATCCAACATGGAACCAGTGGGGGTTCTGACTAGGGGAATAGACAGTAATATATCCAACATGGACCCAGTGGGGGTTTTGACTAGGGGAATAGACAGTAATTTTTCCAACATGGACCCAGTGGGGGTTCTGACTAGGGGAATAGACAGTAATATATCCAACATGGACCCAGTGGGGGTTCTGACAGTAATATATCCAACATGGACCCAGTGGAGGTTCTGACAGTAATATATCCAACATGGACCCAGTGGGGGTTCTGACTAGGGGAATAGACAGTAATATATCCAACATGGACCCAGTGGGGGTTCTGACAGTAATATATCCAACATGGACCCAGTGGGGGTTCTGACAGTAATATATCCAACATGGACCCAGTGGGGGTTCTGATTAGGGGAATAGACAGTAATATATCCAACATGGACCCAGTGGGGGTTCTGACTAGAGTAATAGACAGTAATATAACTAACATGGACCCAGTAAGGGTTCTGACTAGGGGAATAGACAGTAATATATCCAACATGGACACAGTGGGAGTTTTGACAGTAATATATCCAACATGCACCCATTTGGGGTTCTGACTAAGGGAATAGACAGTAATATATCCAACATGGACACAGTGGGGGTTCTGACAGTAATATATCCAACATGGACCCAGTGGGGGTTCTGACTAGGGGAATAGACAGTAATATATCCAACATGGACCAAGTGGGGGTTCTGACTAGGGGAATATACAGTAATATATCCAACATGGACCCAGTGGGGGTTCTGACTAGGGGAATATACAGTAATATATCCAACATGGACCCAGTGGGGGTTCTGACTAGGGGAATAGACAGTAATATATCCAACATGGACCCAGTGGGGGTTCTGACAAGGGGAATAGACAGTAATATATCCAACATGGACCCAGTGGGGGTTCTGACTAGGGGAATAGACAGTAATATATCCAACATGGACACAGTGGGGGTTCTGACTAGGGGAATAGACAGCAATATATCCAACATGGACCCAGTGGGGGTTCTGACAAGGGGAATAGACAGTAATATATCCAACATGGACCCAGTGGGGGTTCTGACAGTAATATATCCAACATGGACCCAGTGGGGGTTCTGACTAGGGGAATAGACAGTAATATATCCAACATGGACCCAGTGGGGGTTCTGACAAGAGGAATAGACAGTAATATATCCAACATGGACCCAGTGGGGGTTCTGACAGTAATATATCCAACATGGACCCAGTAGGGGTTCTGACTAGGGGAATAGACAGTAATATATCCAACATGGACCCAGTGGGGGTTCTGACTAGGGGTATAGACAGTAATATATCCAACATGGACCCAGTGGGTGTTCTGACAGTAATATATCCAACATGGACACAGTTGGGATTCTGACTAGGGGAATAGACAGTAATATATCCAACATGGACCCAGTGGGGGTTCTGACAAGGGGAATAGACAGTAATATATCCAACATGGACCCAGTGGGGGTTCTGACAGTAATATATCCAAAATGGACCCAGTGGGGGTTCTGACAAGGGGAATAGACAGTAATATATCCAACATGGACCCAGTGGGGGTTCTGACTAGGGGAATAGACAGTAATATTTCCAACATGGACCCAGTGGGGGTTCTGACAGTAATATATCCAACATGGACCCAGTGGGGGTTCTGACTAGGGGAATAGACAGTAATATATCCAACATTTTACCAGTGGGGGTTCTGACTAGAGGAATAGACAGTAATATATCCAACATGGACCCAGTGGGGGTTCTGACAGTAATATATCCAACATGGAGCCAGTAGGGGTTCTGACTAGGGGAATAGACAGTAATATATCCAACATGGACCCAGTGGGGGTTCTGACTAGGGGAATAGACAGTAATATATCCAACATGGACCCAGTGGGGGTTCTGACTAGGGGAATAGACAGTAATATATCCAACATTGACCCAGTGGGGGTTCTGACTAGGGGAATAGACAGTAATATATCCAACATGGACCCAGTGGGGGTTCTGACAGTAATATATCCAACATGGACCCAGTGGGGGTTCTGACAGTAATATATCCAACATGGACACAGTGGGGATTCTGACTAGGGGAATAGACAGTAATATATCCAACATGGACCCAGTGGGGGTTCTGACTAGGGGAATAGACAGTAATATATCCAACATGGACCCAGTGGGGGTTCTGACTAGGGGAATAGACAGTAACATTTCCAAAATGGACCCAGTGGGGGTTCTGACTAGGGGAATAGACAGTAATATATCCAATATTGTCCCAGTGGGGGTTCTGACTAGGGGAATAGACAGTAATATATCCAACATGGAACCAGTGGGGGTTCTGACTAGGGGAATAGACAGTAATATATCCAACATGGACCCAGTGGGGGTTCTGACTAGGGGAATAGACAGTAATTTTTCCAACATGGACCCAGTGGGGATTCTGACTAGGGGAATAGACAGTAATATATCCAACATGGACCCAGTGGGGGTTCTGACAGTAATATATCCAACATGGACCCAGTGGAGGTTCTGACAGTAATATATCCAACATGGACCCAGTGGGGGTTCTGACTAGGGGAATAGACAATAATATATCAAACATGGACCCAGTGGGGGTTCTGACTAGGGGAATAGACAGTAATATATCCAACATGGACCCAGTGGGATTTCTGACTAGGGGAATAGACAGTAATATATCCAACATGGACCCAGTGGGGGTTCTGACTAGGGGAATAGACAGTAATATATCCAACATGGACCCAGTGGGGGTTCTGACAGTAATATATCTAACATGGACCCAGTGGGGGTTCTGACTAGGGGAATAGACAGTAATATATCCAACATTGTACCAGTGGGGGTTCTGACAAGAGGAATAGACAGTAATATATCCAACATGGACCCAGTGGGGGTTCTGACAGTAATATATCCAACATGGACCCAGTAGGGGTTCTGACTAGGGGAATAGACAGTAATATATCCAACATGGACCCAGTGGGGGTTCTGACTAGGGGAATAGACAGTAATATATCCAACATGGACCCAGTGGGGGTTCTGACTAGGGGAATAGACAGTAATATATCCAACATGGACCCAGTGGGGGTTCTGACTAGGGGAATAGACAGTAATATATCCAACATGGACCCAGTGGGGGTTCTGACAGTAATATATCCAACATGGACCCAGTGGGGGTTCTGACAGTAATATATCCAACATGGACCCAGTGGGGGTTCTGACAGAAATATATCCAACATGGACACAGTGGGGATTCTGACTAGGGGAATAGACAGTAATATATCCAACATGGACCCAGTGGGGGTTCTGACTAGGGGAATAGACAGTAACATTTCCAAAATGGACCCAGTGGGGGTTCTGACTAGGGGAATAGACAGTAATATATCCAATATTGACCCAGTGGGGGTTCTGACTAGGGGAATAGACAGTAATATATCCAACATGGAACCAGTGGGGGTTCTGACTAGGGGAATAGACAGTAATATATCCAACATGGACCCAGTGGGGGTTCTGACTAGGGGAATAGACAGTAATTTTTCCAACATGGACCCAGTGGGGGTTCTGACTAGGGGAATAGACAGTAATATATCCAACATGGACCCAGTGGGGGTTCTGACAGTAATATATCCAACATGGACCCAGTGGAGGTTCTGACAGTAATATATCCAACATGGACCCAGTGGGGGTTCTGACTAGGGGAATAGACAATAATATATCCAACATGGACCCAGTGGGGGTTCTGACTAGGGGAATAGACAGTAATATATCCAACATGGACCCAGTGGGATTTCTGACTAGGGGAATAGAAAGTAATATATCCAACATGGACCCAGTGGGGGTTCTGACTAGGGGAATAGACAGTAATATATCCAACATGGACCCAGTGGGGGTTCTGACAGTAATATATCCAACATGGACCCAGTGGGGGTTCTGACAGTAATATATCCAACATGGACCCAGTGGGGGTTCTGATTAGGGGAATAGACAGTAATATATCCAACATGGACCCAGTGGGGGTTCTGACTAGAGGAATAGACAGTAATATAACTAACATGGACCCAGTAGGGGTTCTGACTAGGGGAATAGACAGTAATATATCCAACATGGACCCAGTGGGAGTTTTGACAGTAATATATCCAACATGGACCCAGTGGGGGTTCTGACTAGGGGAATAGACAGTAATATATCCAACATGGACACAGTGGGGGTTCTGACAGTAATATATCCAACATGGACCCAGTGGGGGTTCTGACTAGGGGAATAGACAGTAATATATCCAACATGGACCAAGTGGGGGTTCTGACTAGGGGAATATACAGTAATATATCCAACATGGACCCAGTGGGGGTTCTGACTAGGGGAATATACAGTAATATATCCAACATGGACCCAGTGGGGGTTCTGACTAGGGGAATAGACAGTAATATATCCAACATGGACCCAGTGGGGGTTCTGACAAGGGGAATAGACAGTAATATATCCAACATGGACCCAGTGGGGGTTCTGACTAGGGGAATAGACAGTAATATATCCAACATGGACACAGTGGGGGTTCTGACAGTAATATATCCAACATGGACCCAGTGGGGGTTCTGACTAGGGGAATAGACAGTAATATATCCAACATGGACCAAGTGGGGGTTCTGACTAGGGGAATATACAGTAATATATCCAACATGGACCCAGTGGGGGTTCTGACTAGGGGAATAGACAATAATATATCCAACATGGACCCAGTGGGGGTTCTGACTAGGGGAATAGACAGTAATATATCCAACATGGACCCAGTGGGATTTCTGACTAGGGGAATAGAAAGTGATATATCCAACATGGACCCAGTGGGGGTTCTGACTAGGGAATAGACAGTAATATATCCAACATGGACCCAGTGGGGGTTCTGACAGTAATATATCCAACATGGACCCAGTGGGGGTTCTGACAGTAATATATCCAACATGGACCCAGTGGGGGTTCTGACTAGGGGAATAGACAGTAATATATCCAACATGGACCCAGTGGGAGTTTTGACAGTAATATATCCAACATGGACCCAGTGGGGGTTCTGACTAGAGGAATAGACAGTAATATAACTAACATGGACCCAGTAGGGGTTCTGACTAGGGGAATAGACAGTAATATATCCAACATGGACCCAGTGGGAGTTTTGACAGTAATATATCCAACATGGACCCAGTGGGGGTTCTGACTAGGGGAATAGACAGTAATATATCCAACATGGACACAGTGGGGGTTCTGACAGTAATATATCCAACATGGACCCAGTGGGGGTTCTGACTAGGGGAATAGACAGTAATATATCCAACATGGACCAAGTGGGGGTTCTGACTAGGGGAATATACAGTAATATATCCAACATGGACCCAGTGGGGGTTCTGACTAGGGGAATATACAGTAATATATCCAACATGGACCCAGTGGGGGTTCTGACTAGGGGAATAGACAGTAATATATCCAACATGGACCCAGTGGGGGTTCTGACAAGGGGAATAGACAGTAATATATCCAACATGGACCCAGTGGGGGTTCTGACAGTAATATATCCAACATGGACCCAGTGGGGGTTCTGACTAGGGGAATAGACAGTAATATATCCAACATGGACCCAGTGGGGGTTCTGACAAGAGGAATAGACAGTAATATATCCAACATGGACCCAGTGGGGGTTCTGACAGTAATATATCCAACATGGACCCAGTAGGGGTTCTGACTAGGGGAATAGACAGTAATATATCCAACATGGACCCAGTGGGGGTTCTGACTAGGGGTATAGACAGTAATATATCCAACATGGACCCAGTGGGGGTTCTGACAGTAATATATCCAACATGGACACAGTTGGGATTCTGACTAGGGGAATAGACAGTAATATATCCAACATGGACCCAGTGGGGGTTCTGACAAGGGGAATAGACAGTAATATATCCAACATGGACCCAGTGGGGGTTCTGACAGTAATATATCCAAAATGGACCCAGTGGGGGTTCTGACAAGGGGAATAGACAGTAATATATCCAACATGGACCCAGTGGGGGTTCTGACTAGGGGAATAGACAGTAATATATCCAACATGGACCCAGTGGGGGTTCTGACAGTAATATATCCAACATGGACCCAGTGGGGGTTCTGACTAGGGGAATAGACAGTAATATATCCAACATTGTACCAGTGGGGGTTCTGACTAGAGGAATAGACAGTAATATATCCAACATGGACCCAGTGGGGGTTCTGACAGTAATATATCCAACATGGAGCCAGTAGGGGTTCTGACTAGGGGAATAGACAGTAATATATCCAACATGGACCCAGTGGGGGTTCTGACTAGGGGAATAGACAGTAATATATCCAACATGGACCCAGTGGGGGTTCTGACTAGGGGAATAGACAGTAATATATCCAACATTGACCCAGTGGGGGTTCTGACTAGGGGAATAGACAGTAATATATCCAACATGGACCCAGTGGGGGTTCTGACTAGGGGAATATACAGTAATATATCCAACATGGACCCAGTGGGGGTTCTGACAGTAATATATCCAACATGGACCCAGTGGGGGTTCTGACAGTAATATATCCAACATGGACACAGTGGGGATTCTGACTAGGGGAATAGACAGTAATATATCCAACATGGACCCAGTGGGGGTTCTGACTAGGGGAATAGACAGTAATATATCCAACATGGACCCAGTGGGGGTTCTGACTAGGGGAATAGACAGTAACATTTCCAAAATGGACCCAGTGGGGGTTCTGACTAGGGGAATAGACAGTAATATATCCAACATGGACCCAGTGGGGGTTCTGACTAGGGGAATAGACAGTAATTTTTCCAACATGGACCCAGTGGGGATTCTGACTAGGGGAATAGACAGTAATATATCCAACATGGACCCAGGGGGGTTCTGACAGTAATATATCCAACATGGACCCAGTGGAGGTTCTGACAGTAATATATCCAACATGGACCCAGTGGGGGTTCTGACTAGGGGAATAGACAATAATATATCCAACATGGACCCAGTGGGGGTTCTGACTAGGGGAATAGACAGTAATATATCCAACATGGACCCAGTGGGATTTCTGACTAGGGGAATAGACAGTAATATATCCAACATGGACCCAGTGGGGGTTCTGACTAGGGGAATAGACAGTAATATATCCAACATGGACCCAGTGGGGGTTCTGACAGTAATATATCTAACATGGACCCAGTGGGGGTTCTGACTAGGGGAATAGACAGTAATATATCCAACATTGTACCAGTGGGGGTTCTGACAAGAGGAATAGACAGTAATATATCCAACATGGACCCAGTGGGGGTTCTGACAGTAATATATCCAACATGGACCCAGTAGGGGTTCTGACTAGGGGAATAGACAGTAATATATCCAACATGGACCCAGTGGGGGTTCTGACTAGGGGAATAGACAGTAATATATCCAACATGGACCCAGTGGGGGTTCTGACTAGGGGAATAGACAGTAATATATCCAACATGGACCCAGTGGGGGTTCTGACTAGGGGAATAGACAGTAATATATCCAACATGGACCCAGTGGGGGTTCTGACAGTAATATATCCAACATGGACCCAGTGGGGGTTCTGACAGTAATATATCCAACATGGACCCAGTGGGGGTTCTGACAGAAATATATCCAACATGGACACAGTGGGGATTCTGACTAGGGGAATAGACAGTAATATATCCAACATGGACCCAGTGGGGGTTCTGACTAGGGGAATAGACAGTAACATTTCCAAAATGGACCCAGTGGGGGTTCTGACTAGGGGAATAGACAGTAATATATCCAATATTGACCCAGTGGGGGTTCTGACTAGGGGAATAGACAGTAATATATCCAACATGGAACAAGTGGGGGTTCTGACTAGGGGAATAGACAGTAATATATCCAACATGGACCCAGTGGGGGTTCTGACTAGGGGAATAGACAGTAATTTTTCCAACATGGACCCAGTGGGGGTTCTGACTAGGGGAATAGACAGTAATATATCCAACATGGACCCAGTGGGGGTTCTGACAGTAATATATCCAACATGGACCCAGTGGAGGTTCTGACAGTAATATATCCAACATGGACCCAGTGGGGGTTCTGACTAGGGGAATAGACAATAATATATCCAACATGGACCCAGTGGGGGTTCTGACTAGGGGAATAGACAGTAATATATCCAACATGGACCCAGTGGGATTTCTGACTAGGGGAATAGAAAGTAATATATCCAACATGGACCCAGTGGGGGTTCTGACTAGGGGAATAGACAGTAATATATCCAACATGGACCCAGTGGGGGTTCTGACAGTAATATATCCAACATGGACCCAGTGGGGGTTCTGACAGTAATATATCCAACATGGACCCAGTGGGGGTTCTGATTAGGGGAATAGACAGTAATATATCCAACATGGACCCAGTGGGGGTTCTGACTAGAGGAATAGACAGTAATATAACTAACATGGACCCAGTAGGGGTTCTGACTAGGGGAATAGACAGTAATATATCCAACATGGACCCAGTGGGAGTTTTGACAGTAAAATATCCAACATGGACCCAGTGGGGGTTCTGACTAGGGGAATAGACAGTAATATATCCAACATGGACACAGTGGGGGTTCTGACAGTAATATATCCAACATGGACCCAGTGGGGGTTCTGACTAGGGGAATAGACAGTAATATATCCAACATGGACCAAGTGGGGGTTCTGACTAGGGGAATATACAGTAATATATCCAACATGGACCCAGTGGGGGTTCTGACTAGGGAAATATACAGTAATATATCCAACATGGACCCAGTGGGGGTTCTGACTAGGGGAATAGACAGTAATATATCCAACATGGACCCAGTGGGGGTTCTGACAAGGGGAATAGACAGTAATATATCCAACATGGACCCAGTGGGGGTTCTGACTAGGGGAATAGACAGTAATATATCCAACATGGACACAGTGGGGGTTCTGACAGTAATATATCCAACATGGACCCAGTGGGGGTTCTGACTAGGGGAATAGACAGTAATATATCCAACATGGACCAAGTGGGGGTTCTGACTAGGGGAATATACAGTAATATATCCAACATGGACCCAGTGGGGGTTCTGACTAGGGGAATATACAGTAATATATCTAACATGGACCCAGTGGGGGTTCTGACTAGGGGAATAGACAGTAATATATCCAACATGGACCCAGTGGGGGTTCTGACAAGGGGAATAGACAGTAATATATCCAACGTGAACCCAGTGGGGGTTCTGACAGTAATATATCCAACATGGACCCAGTGGGGGTTCTGACTAGGGGAATAGACAGTAATATATCCAACATGGACCCAGTGGGGGTTCTGACAAGAGGAATAGACAGTAATATATCCAACATGGACCCAGTGGGGGTTCTGACAGTAATATATCCAACATGGACCCAGTAGGGGTTCTGACTAGGGGAATAGACAGTAATATATCCAACATGGACCCAGTGGGGGTTCTGACTAGGGGAATAGACAGTAATATATCCAACATGGACCCAGTGGGGGTTCTGACAGTAATATATCCAATATGGACCCAGTGGGGGTTCTGACTAGGGGAATAGACAGTAATATATCAAACATTGTACCAGTGGGGGTTCTGACTAGAGGAATAGACAGTAATATATCCAACATGGACCCAGTGGGGGTTCTGACAGTAATATATCCAACATGGAGCCAGTAGGGGTTCTGACTAGGGGAATAGACAGTAATATATCCAACATGGACCCAGTGGGGGTTCTAACTAGGGGAATAGACAGTAATATATCCAACATGGACCCAGTGGGGGTTCTGACTAGGGGAATAGACAGTAATATATCCAACATGGACCCAGTGGGGGTTCTGACTAGGGGAATAGACAGTAATATATCCAACATGGACCCAGTGGGGGTTCTGACAGTAATATATCCAACATGGACCCAGTGGGGGTTCTGACAGTAATATATCCAACATGGACCCAGTGGGGGTTCTGACAGTAATATATCCAACATGGACACAGTGGGGATTCTGACTAGGGGATTAGACAGTAATATATCCAACATGGACCCAGTGGGGCTTCTGACTAGGGGAATAGACAGTAATATATCCAACATGGACCCAGTGGGGGTTCTGACTAGGGGAATAGACAGTAACATTTCCAAAATGGACCCAGTGGGGGTTCTGACTAGGGGAATAGACAGTAATATATCCAATATTGTCCCAGTGGGGGTTCTGACTAGGGGAATAGACAGTAATATATCCAACATGGAACCAGTGGGGGTTCTGACTAGGGGAATAGACAGTAATATATCCAACATGGACCCAGTGGGGGTTCTGAATAGGGGAATAGACAGTAATTTTTCCAACATGGACCCAGTGGGGATTCTGACTAGGGGAATAGACAGTAATATATCCAACATGGACCCAGTGGGGGTTCTGACATTAATATATCCAACATGGACCCAGTGGAGGTTCTGACAGTAATATATCCAACATGGACCCAGTGGGGGTTCTGACTAGGGGAATAGACAATAATATATCCAACATGGACCCAGTGGGGGTTCTGACTTGGTGGAATAGACAGTAATATATCCAACATGGTCCCAGTGGGATTTCTGACTAGGGGAATAGACAGTAATATATCCAACATGGACCCAGTGGGGGTTCTGACTAGGGGAATAGACAGTAATATATCCAACATGGACCCAGTGGGGGTTCTGACAGTAATATATCCAACATGGACCCAGTGGGGGTTCTGACAGTAATATATCCAACATGGACCCAGTGGGGGTTCTGACTAGGGGAATAGACAGTAATATATCCAACATGGACCCAGTGGGGGTTCTGACTAGAGGAATAGACAGTAATATAACTAACATGGACCCAGTAGGGGTTCTGACTAGGGGAATAGACAGTAATATATCCAACATGGACCCAGTGGGAGTTTTGACAGTAATATATCCAACATGGACCCAGTCGGGGTCCTGACTAGGGCAATAGACAGTAATATATCCAACATGGACACAGTGGGGGTTCTGACAGTAATATATCCAACATGGACCCAGTGGGGGTTCTGACTAGGGGAATAGACAGTAATATATCCAACATGGACCAAGTGGGGGTTCTGACTAGGGGAATATACAGTAATATATCCAACATGGACCCAGTGGGGGTTCTGACTAGGGGAATATACAGTAATATATCCAACATGGACCTTGTGGGGGTTCTGACTAGGGGAATAGACAGTAATATATCCAACATGGACCCAATGGGGGTTCTGACTAGGGGAATAGACAGTAATATATCCAACATGGACCCAGTGGGGGTTCTGACAGTAATATATCCAACATGGACCCAGTGGGGGTTCTGACTAGGGGAATAGACAGTAATATATCCAACATGGACCCAGTGGGGGTTCTGACTAGGGGAATAGATAGTAATATATCCAACATGGACCCAGTGGGGGTTCTGACTAGGGGAATATACAGTAATATATCCAACATGGACCCAGTGGGGGTTCTGACTAGGGGAATATACAGTAATATATCCAACATGGACCTTGTGGGGGTTCTGACTAGGGGAATAGACAGTAATATATCCAACATGGACCCAATGGGGGTTCTGACTAGGGGAATAGACAGTAATATATCCAACATGGACCCAGTTGGGGTTCTGACAGTAATATATCCAACATGGACCCAGTAGGGGTTCTGACTAGGGGAATAGATAGTAATATATCCAACATGGACCCAGTGGGGGTTCTGACTAGGGGTATAGACAGTAATATATCCAACATGGACCCAGTGGGGGTTCTGACTAGGGGAAAAGACAGTAAAATATCCAACATGGACCCAGTGGGGGTTCTGACAGTAATATATCCAACATGGACCCAGTGGGGGTTCTGACAGTAATATATCCAACATGGACCCAGTGGGGGTTCTGACTAGGGGAATAGACAGTAATATATCCAACATGGACCCAGTGGGGGTTCTGACTAGAGGAATAGACAGTAATATAACTAACATGGACCCAGTAGGGGTTCTGACTAGGGGAATAGACAGTAATATATCCAACATGGACCCAGTGGGAGTTTTGACAGTAATATATCCAACATGGACCCAGTCGGGGTCCTGACTAGGGCAATAGACAGTAATATATCCAACATGGACACAGTGGGGGTTCTGACAGTAATATATCCAACATGGACCCAGTGGGGGTTCTGACTAGGGGAATAGACAGTAATATATCCAACATGGACCAAGTGGGGGTTCTGACTAGGGGAATATACAGTAATATATCCAACATGGACCCAGTGGGGGTTCTGACTAGGGGAATATACAGTAATATATCCAACATGGACCCAGTGGGGGTTCTGACAAGGGGAATAGACAGTAATATATCCAACGTGAACCCAGTGGGGGTTCTGACAGTAATATATCCAACATGGACACAGTGGGGGTTCTGACTAGTGGAATAGACAGTAATATATCCAACATGGACCCAGTGGGGGTTCTGACAAGAGGAATAGACAGTAATATATCCAACATGGACCCAGTGGGGGTTCTGACAGTAATATATCCAACATGGACCCAGTAGGGGTTCTGACTAGGGGAATAGACAGTAATATATCCAACATGGACCCAGTGGGGGTTCTGACTAGGGGAATAGACAGTAATATATCCAACATGGACCCAGTGGGGGTTCTGACAGTAATATATCCAATATGGACCCAGTGGGGGTTCTGACTAGGGGAATAGACAGTAATATATCAAACATTGTACCAGTGGGGGTTCTGACTAGAGGAATAGACAGTAATATATCCAACATGGACCCAGTGGGGGTTCTGACAGTAATATATCCAACATGGAGCCAGTAGGGGTTCTGACTAGGGGAATAGACAGTAATATATCCAACATGGACCCAGTGGGGGTTCTAACTAGGGGAATAGACAGTAATATATCCAACATGGACCCAGTGGGGGTTCTGACTAGGGGAATAGACAGTAATATATCCAACATGGACCCAGTGGGGGTTCTGACTAGGGGAATAGACAGTAATATATCCAACATGGACCCAGTGGGGGTTCTGACAGTAATATATCCAACATGGACCCAGTGGGGGTTCTGACAGTAATATATCCAACATGGACCCAGTGGGGGTTCTGACAGTAATATATCCAACATGGACACAGTGGGGATTCTGACTAGGGGATTAGACAGTAATATATCCAACATGGACCCAGTGGGGGTTCTGACTAGGGGAATAGACAGTAATATATCCAACATGGACCCAGTGGGGGTTCTGACTAGGGGAATAGACAGTAACATTTCCAAAATGGACCCAGTGGGGGTTCTGACTAGGGGAATAGACAGTAATATATCCAATATTGTCCCAGTGGGGGTTCTGACTAGGGGAATAGACAGTAATATATCCAACATGGAACCAGTGGGGGTTCTGACTAGGGGAATAGACAGTAATATATCCAACATGGACCCAGTGGGGGTTCTGACTAGGGGATTAGACAGTAATATATCCAACATGGACCCAGTGGGGGTTCTGACTAGGGGAATAGACAGTAATATATCCAACATGGACCCAGTGGGGGTTCTGACTAGGGGAATAGACAGTAACATTTCCAAAATGGACCCAGTGGGGGTTCTGACTAGGGGAATAGACAGTAATATATCCAATATTGTCCCAGTGGGGGTTCTGACTAGGGGAATAGACAGTAATATATCCAACATGGACACAGTGGGGGTTCTGACAGTAATATATCCAACATGGACCCAGTGGGGGTTCTGACTAGGGGAATAGACAGTAATATATCCAACATGGACCAAGTGGGGGTTCTGACTAGGGGAATATACAGTAATATATCCAACATGGACCCAGTGGGGGTTCTGACTAGGGGAATATACAGTAATATATCCAACATGGACCCAGTGGGGGTTCTGACTAGGGGAATAGACAGTAATATATCCAACATGGACCCAGTGGGGGTTCTGACAGTAATATATCCAACATGGACCCAGTAGGGGTTCTGACAGTAATATATCCAACATGGACCCAGTGGGGGTTCTGACTAGGGGAATAGACAGTAATATATCCAACATGGACCCAGTGGGGGTTCTGACTAGAGGAATAGACAGTAATATAACTAACATGGACCCAGTAGGGGTTCTGACTAGGGGAATAGACAGTAATATATCCAACATGGACCCAGTGGGAGTTTTGACAGTAATATATCCAACATGGACCCAGTCGGGGTCCTGACTAGGGCAATAGACAGTAATATATCCAACATGGACACAGTGGGGGTTCTGACAGTAATATATCCAACATGGACCCAGTGGGGGTTCTGACTAGGGGAATAGACAGTAATATATCCAACATGGACCAAGTGGGGGTTCTGACTAGGGGAATATACAGTAATATATCCAACATGGACCCAGTGGGGGTTCTGACTAGGGGAATATACAGTAATATATCCAACATGGACCCAGTGGGGGTTCTGACTAGGGGAATAGACAGTAATATATCCAACATGGACCCAGTGGGGGTTCTGACTAGGGGAATAGACAGTAATATATCCAACATGGACCCAGTGGGGGTTCTGACAGTAATATATCCAACATGGACCCAGTGGGGGTTCTGACTAGGGGAATAGACAGTAATATATCCAACATGGACCCAGTTGGGGTTCTGACAGTAATATATGCAACATGGACCCAGTAGGGGTTCTGACTAAGGGAATAGACAGTAATATATCCAACATGGACCCAGTGGGGGTTCTGACTAGGGGTATAGACAGTAATATATCCAACATGGACCCAGTGGGGGTTCTGACTAGGGGAATAGACAGTAATTTTTCCAACATGGACACAGTGGGGATTCTGACTAGGGGAATAGACAGTAATATATCCAACATGGACCCAGTGGGGGTTCTGACAGTAATATATCCAACATGGACCCAGTGGAGGTTCTGACAGTAATATATCCAACATGGACCCAGTGGGGGTTCTGACTAGGGGAATAGACAATAATATATCCAACATGGACCCAGTGGGGGTTCTGACTAGGGGAATAGACAGTAATACATCCAACATGGTCCCAATGGGATTTCTGACTAGGGGAATAGACAGTAATATATCCAACATGGACCCAGTGGGGGTTCTGACTAGGGGAATAGACAGTAATATATCCAACATGGACCCAGTGGGGGTTCTGACAGTAATATATCCAACATGGACCCAGTGGGGGTTCTGACAGTAATATATCCAACATGGACCCAGTGGGGGTTCTGACTAGGGGAATAGACAGTAATATATCCAACATGGACCCAGTGGGGGTTCTGACTAGAGGAATAGACAGTAATATATCCAACATGGACCCAGTGGGAGTTTTGACAGTAATATATCCAACATGGACCCAGCCGGGGTCCTGACTAGGGCAATAGACAGTAATATATCCAACATGGACCCAGTGGGGGTTCTGACAGTAATATATCCAACATGGACCCAGTGGGGGTTCTGACTAGGGGAATAGACAGTAATATATCCAACATGGACCAAGTGGGGGTTCTGACTAGGGGAATATACAGTAATATATCCAACATGGACCCAGTGGGGGTTCTGACTATGGGAATATACAGTAATATATCCAACATGGACCAAATGGGGGTTCTGACTAGGGGAATAGACAGTCATATATCCAACATGGACCCAGTTGGGGTTCTGACTAGGGGAATAGACAGTAATATATCCAACATGGACCCAGTGGGGGTTCTGACAAGAGGAATAGACAGTAATATATCCAACATGGACCCAGTTGGGGTTCTGACAGTAATATATCCAACATGGACCCAGTAGGGGTTCTGACTAGGGGAATAGACAGTAATATATCCAACATGGACCCAGTGGGGGTTCTGACTAGGGGTATAGACAGTAATATATCCAACATGGAACCAGTGGGGGTTCTGACAGTAATATATCCAACATGGACCCAGTGGGGGTTCTGACAGTAATATATCCAACATGGACCCAGTGGGGGTTCTGACTAGGGGAATAGACAGTAATATATCCAACATGGACCCAGTGGGGGTTCTGACTAGAGGAATAGACAGTAATATAACTAACATGGACCCAGTAGGGGTTCTGACTAGGGGAATAGACAGTAATATATCCAACATGGACCCAGTGGGAGTTTTGACAGTAATATATCCAACATGGACCCAGTCGGGGTCCTGACTAGGGCAATAGACAGTAATATATCCAACATGGACACAGTGGGGGTTCTGACAGTAATATATCCAACATGGACCCAGTGGGGGTTCTGACTAGGGGAATAGACAGTAATATATCCAACATGGACCCAGTGGGGGTTCTAACTAGGGGAATAGACAGTAATATATCCAACATGGACCCAGTGGGGGTTCTGACTAGGGGAATAGACAGTAATATATCCAACATGGACCCAGTGGGGGTTCTGACTAGGGGAATAGACAGTAATATATCCAACATGGACCCAGTGGGGGTTCTGACAGTAATATATCCAACATGGACCCAGTGGGGGTTCTGACAGTAATATATCCAACATGGACCCAGTGGGGGTTCTGACAGTAATATATCCAACATGGACACAGTGGGGATTCTGACTAGGGGATTAGACAGTAATATATCCAACATGGACCCAGTGGGGCTTCTGACTAGGGGAATAGACAGTAATATATCCAACATGGACCCAGTGGGGGTTCTGACTAGGGGAATAGACAGTAACATTTCCAAAATGGACCCAGTGGGGGTTCTGACTAGGGGAATAGACAGTAATATATCCAATATTGTCCCAGTGGGGGTTCTGACTAGGGGAATAGACAGTAATATATCCAACATGGAACAAGTGGGGGTTCTGACTAGGGGAATAGACAGTAATATATCCAACATGGACCCAGTGGGGGTTCTGAATAGGGGAATAGACAGTAATTTTTCCAACATGGACCCAGTGGGGATTCTGACTAGGGGAATAGACAGTAATATATCCAACATGGACCCAGTGGGGGTTCTGACATTAATATATCCAACATGGACCCAGTGGAGGTTCTGACAGTAATATATCCAACATGGACCCAGTGGGGGTTCTGACTAGGGGAATAGACAATAATATATCCAACATGGACCCAGTGGGGGTTCTGACTTGGTGGAATAGACAGTAATATATCCAACATGGTCCCAGTGGGATTTCTGACTAGGGGAATAGACAGTAATATATCCAACATGGACCCAGTGGGGGTTCTGACTAGGGGAATAGACAGTAATATATCCAACATGGACCCAGTGGGGGTTCTGACAGTAATATATCCAACATGGACCCAGTGGGGGTTCTGACAGTAATATATCAAACATGGACCCAGTGGGGGTTCTGACTAGGGGAATAGACAGTAATATATCCAACATGGACCCAGTGGGGGTTCTGACTAGAGGAATAGACAGTAATATAACTAACATGGACCCAGTAGGGGTTCTGACTAGGGGAATAGACAGTAATATATCCAACATGGACCCAGTGGGAGTTTTGACAGTAATATATCCAACATGGACCCAGTCGGGGTCCTGACTAGGGCAATAGACAGTAATATATCCAACATGGACACAGTGGGGGTTCTGACAGTAATATATCCAACATGGACCCAGTGGGGGTTCTGACTAGGGGAATAGACAGTAATATATCCAACATGGACCAAGTGGGGGTTCTGACTAGGGGAATATACAGTAATATATCCAACATGGACCCAGTGGGGGTTCTGACTAGGGGAATATACAGTAATATATCCAACATGGACCTTGTGGGGGTTCTGACTAGGGGAATAGACAGTAATATATCCAACATGGACCCAATGGGGGTTCTGACTAGGGGAATAGACAGTAATATATCCAACATGGACCCAGTGGGGGTTCTGACAGTAATATATCCAACATGGACCCAGTGGGGGTTCTGACTAGGGGAATAGACAGTAATATATCCAACATGGACCCAGTGGGGGTTCTGACTAGGGGAATAGATAGTAATATATCCAACATGGACCCAGTGGGGGTTCTGACTAGGGGAATATACAGTAATATATCCAACATGGACCCAGTGGGGGTTCTGACTAGGGGAATATACAGTAATATATCCAACATGGACCTTGTGGGGGTTCTGACTAGGGGAATAGACAGTAATATATCCAACATGGACCCAATGGGGGTTCTGACTAGGGGAATAGACAGTAATATATCCAACATGGACCCAGTTGGGGTTCTGACAGTAATATATCCAACATGGACCCAGTAGGGGTTCTGACTAGGGGAATAGATAGTAATATATCCAACATGGACCCAGTGGGGGTTCTGACTAGGGGTATAGACAGTAATATATCCAACATGGACCCAGTGGGGGTTCTGACTAGGGGAAAAGACAGTAAAATATCCAACATGGACCCAGTGGGGGTTCTGACAGTAATATATCCAACATGGACCCAGTGGGGGTTCTGACAGTAATATATCCAACATGGACCCAGTGGGGGTTCTGACTAGGGGAATAGACAGTAATATATCCAACATGGACCCAGTGGGGGTTCTGACTAGAGGAATAGACAGTAATATAACTAACATGGACCCAGTAGGGGTTCTGACTAGGGGAATAGACAGTAATATATCCAACATGGACCCAGTGGGAGTTTTGACAGTAATATATCCAACATGGACCCAGTCGGGGTCCTGACTAGGGCAATAGACAGTAATATATCCAACATGGACACAGTGGGGGTTCTGACAGTAATATATCCAACATGGACCCAGTGGGGGTTCTGACTAGGGGAATAGACAGTAATATATCCAACATGGACCAAGTGGGGGTTCTGACTAGGGGAATATACAGTAATATATCCAACATGGACCCAGTGGGGGTTCTGACTAGGGGAATATACAGTAATATATCCAACATGGACCCAGTGGGGGTTCTGACAAGGGGAATAGACAGTAATATATCCAACGTGAACCCAGTGGGGGTTCTGACAGTAATATATCCAACATGGACACAGTGGGGGTTCTGACTAGTGGAATAGACAGTAATATATCCAACATGGACCCAGTGGGGGTTCTGACAAGAGGAATAGACAGTAATATATCCAACATGGACCCAGTGGGGGTTCTGACAGTAATATATCCAACATGGACCCAGTAGGGGTTCTGACTAGGGGAATAGACAGTAATATATCCAACATGGACCCAGTGGGGGTTCTGACTAGGGGAATAGACAGTAATATATCCAACATGGACCCAGTGGGGGTTCTGACAGTAATATATCCAATATGGACCCAGTGGGGGTTCTGACTAGGGGAATAGACAGTAATATATCAAACATTGTACCAGTGGGGGTTCTGACTAGAGGAATAGACAGTAATATATCCAACATGGACCCAGTGGGGGTTCTGACAGTAATATATCCAACATGGAGCCAGTAGGGGTTCTGACTAGGGGAATAGACAGTAATATATCCAACATGGACCCAGTGGGGGTTCTAACTAGGGGAATAGACAGTAATATATCCAACATGGACCCAGTGGGGGTTCTGACTAGGGGAATAGACAGTAATATATCCAACATGGACCCAGTGGGGGTTCTGACTAGGGGAATAGACAGTAATATATCCAACATGGACCCAGTGGGGGTTCTGACAGTAATATATCCAACATGGACCCAGTGGGGGTTCTGACAGTAATATATCCAACATGGACCCAGTGGGGGTTCTGACAGTAATATATCCAACTTGGACACAGTGGGGATTCTGACTAGGGGATTAGACAGTAATATATCCAACATGGACCCAGTGGGGGTTCTGACTAGGGGAATAGACAGTAATATATCCAACATGGACCCAGTGGGGGTTCTGACTAGGGGAATAGACAGTAACATTTCCAAAATGGACCCAGTGGGGGTTCTGACTAGGGGAATAGACAGTAATATATCCAATATTGTCCCAGTGGGGGTTCTGACTAGGGGAATAGACAGTAATATATCCAACATGGAACCAGTGGGGGTTCTGACTAGGGGAATAGACAGTAATATATCCAACATGGACCCAGTGGGGGTTCTGAATAGGGGAATAGACAGTAATTTTTCCAACATGGACCCAGTGGGGATTCTGACTAGGGGAATAGACAGTAATATATCCAACATGGACCCAGTGGGGGTTCTGACATTAATATATCCAACATGGACCCAGTGGAGGTTCTGACAGTAATATATCCAACATGGACCCAGTGGGGGTTCTGACTAGGGGAATAGACAATAATATATCCAACATGGACCCAGTGGGGGTTCTGACTAGGGAATAGACAGTAATATATCCAACATGGTCCCAGTGGGATTTCTGACTAGGGGAATAGACAGTAATATATCCAACATGGACCCAGTGGGGGTTCTGACTAGGGGAATAGACAGTAATATATCCAACATGGACCCAGTGGGGGTTCTGACAGTAATATATCCAACATGGACCCAGTGGGGGTTCTGACAGTAATATATCCAACATGGACCCAGTGGGGGTTCTGACTAGGGGAATAGACAGTAATATATCCAACATGGACCCAGTGGGGGTTCTGACTAGAGGAATAGACAGTAATATAACTAACATGGACCCAGTAGGGGTTCTGACTAGGGGAATAGACTGTAATATATCCAACATGGACCCAGTGGGAGTTTTGACAGTAATATATCCAACATGGACCCAGTCGGGGTCCTGACTAGGGCAATAGACAGTAATATATCCAACATGGACACAGTGGGGGTTCTGACAGTAATATATCCAACATGGACCCAGTGGGGGTTCTGACTAGGGGAATAGACAGTATTATATCCAACATGGACCAAGTGGGGGTTCTGACTAGGGGAATATACAGTAATATATCCAACATGGACCCAGTGGGGGTTCTGACTAGGGGAATATACAGTAATATATCCAACATGGACCTTGTGGGGGTTCTGACTAGGGGAATAGACAGTAATATATCCAACATGGACCCAGTGGGGGTTCTGACTAGGGGAATAGACAGTAATATATCCAACATGGACCCAGTGGGGGTTCTGACAGTAATATATCCAACATGGACCCAGTGGGGGTTCTGACTAGGGGAATAGACAGTAATATATCCAACATGGACCCAGTGGGGGTTCTGACAAGAGGAATAGACAGTAATATATCCTACATGGACCCAGTTGGGGTTCTGACAGTAATATATCCAACATGGACCCAGTAGGGGTTCTGACTAGGGGAATAGATAGTAATATATCCAACATGGACCCAGTGGGGGTTCTGACTAGGGGTATAGACAGTAATATATCCAACATGGACCCAGTGGGGGTTCTGACTAGGGGAAAAGACAGTAATATATCCAACATGGACCCAGTGGGGGTTCTGACAGTAATATATCCAACATGGACCCAGTGGGGGTTCTGACAGTAATATATCCAACATGGACCCAGTGGGGGTTCTGACTAGGGGAATAGACAGTAATATATCCAACATGGACCCAGTGGGGGTTCTGACTAGAGGAATAGACAGTAATATAACTAACATGGACCCAGTAGGGGTTCTGACTAGGGGAATAGACAGTAATATATCCAACATGGACCCAGTGGGGGTTCTGACTAGGGGAATATACAGTAATATATCCAACATGGACCCAGTGGGGGTTCTGACTAGGGGAATAGACAGTAATATATCCAACATGGACCCAGTGGGGGTTCTGACAGTAATATATCCAACATGGACCCAGTAGGGGTTCTGACAGTAATATATCCAACATGGACCCAGTGGGGGTTCTGACTAGGGGAATAGACAGTAATATATCCAACATGGACCCAGTGGGGGTTCTGACTAGAGGAATAGACAGTAATATAACTAACATGGACCCAGTAGGGGTTCTGACTAGGGGAATAGACAGTAATATATCCAACATGGACCCAGTGGGAGTTTTGACAGTAATATATCCAACATGGACCCAGTCGGGGTCCTGACTAGGGGAATAGACAGTAATATATCCAACATGGACACAGTGGGGGTTCTGACAGTAATATATCCAACATGGACCCAGTGGGGGTTCTGACTAGGGGAATAGACAGTAATATATCCAACATGGACCAAGTGGGGGTTCTGACTAGGGGAATATACAGTAATATATCCAACATGGACCCAGTGGGGGTTCTGACTAGGGGAATATACAGTAATATATCCAACATGGACCCAGTGGGGGTTCTGACTAGGGGAATAGACAGTAATATATCCAACATGGACCCAGTGGGGGTTCTGACAGTAATATATCCAACATGGACCCAGTAGGGGTTCTGACAGTAATATATCCAACATGGACCCAGTGGGGGTTCTGACTAGGGGAATAGACAGTAATATATCCAACATGGACCCAGTGGGGGTTCTGACTAGAGGAATAGACAGTAATATAACTAACATGGACCCAGTAGGGGTTCTGACTAGGGGAATAGACAGTAATATATCCAACATGGACCCAGTGGGAGTTTTGACAGTAATATATCCAACATGGACCCAGTCGGGGTCCTGACTAGGGCAATAGACAGTAATATATCCAACATGGACACAGTGGGGGTTCTGACAGTAATATATCCAACATGGACCCAGTGGGGGTTCTGACTAGGGGAATAGACAGTAATATATCCAACATGGACCAAGTGGGGGTTCTGACTAGGGGAATATACAGTAATATATCCAACATGGACCCAGTGGGGGTTCTGACTAGGGGAATATACAGTAATATATCCAACATGGACCCAGTGGGGGTTCTGACTAGGGGAATAGACAGTAATATATCCAACATGGACCCAGTGGGGGTTCTGACTAGGGGAATAGACAGTAATATATCCAACATGGACCCAGTGGGGGTTCTGACAGTAATATATCCAACATGGACCCAGTGGGGGTTCTGACTAGGGGAATAGACAGTAATATATCCAACATGGACCCAGTTGGGGTTCTGACAGTAATATATGCAACATGGACCCAGTAGGGGTTCTGACTAAGGGAATAGACAGTAATATATCCAACATGGACCCAGTGGGGGTTCTGACTAGGGGTATAGACAGTAATATATCCAACATGGACCCAGTGGGGGTTCTGACTAGGGGAATAGACAGTAATTTTTCCAACATGGACACAGTGGGGATTCTGACTAGGGGAATAGACAGTAATATATCCAACATGGACCCAGTGGGGGTTCTGACAGTAATATATCCAACATGGACCCAGTGGAGGTTCTGACAGTAATATATCCAACATGGACCCAGTGGGGGTTCTGACTAGGGGAATAGACAATAATATATCCAACATGGACCCAGTGGGGGTTCTGACTAGGGGAATAGAAAGTAATACATCCAACATGGTCCCAATGGGATTTCTGACTAGGGGAATAGACAGTAATATATCCAACATGGACCCAGTGGGGGTTCTGACTAGGGGAATAGACAGTAATATATCCAACATGGACCCAGTGGGGGTTCTGACAGTAATATATCCAACATGGACCCAGTGGGGGTTCTGACAGTAATATATCCAACATGGACCCAGTGGGGGTTCTGACTAGGGGAATAGACAGTAATATATCCAACATGGACCCAGTGGGGGTTCTGACTAGAGGAATAGACAGTAATATATCCAACATGGACCCAGTGGGAGTTTTGACAGTAATATATCCAACATGGACCCAGCCGGGGTCCTGACTAGGGCAATAGACAGTAATATATCCAACATGGACCCAGTGGGGGTTCTGACAGTAATATATCCAACATGGACCCAGTGGGGGTTCTGACTAGGGGAATAGACAGTAATATATCCAACATGGACCAAGTGGGGGTTCTGACTAGGGGAATATACAGTAATATATCCAACATGGACCCAGTGGGGGTTCTGACTATGGGAATATACAGTAATATATCCAACATGGACCAAGTGGGGGTTCTGACTAGGGGAATAGACAGTCATATATCCAACATGGACCCAGTTGGGGTTCTGACTAGGGGAATAGACAGTAATATATCCAACATGGACCCAGTGGGGGTTCTGACAAGAGGAATAGACAGTAATATATCCAACATGGACCCAGTTGGGGTTCTGACAGTAATATATCCAACATGGACCCAGTAGGGGTTCTGACTAGGGGAATAGACAGTAATATATCCAACATGGACCCAGTGGGGGTTCTGACTAGGGGTATAGACAGTAATATATCCAACATGGACCCAGTGGGGGTTCTGACAGTAATATATCCAACATGGACCCAGTGGGGGTTCTGACAGTAATATATCCAACATGGACCCAGTGGTTCTGACTAGGGGAATAGACAGTAATATATCCAACATGGACCCAGTGGGGGTTCTGACTAGAGGAATAGACAGTAATATAACTAACATGGACCCAGTAGGGGTTCTGACTAGGGGAATAGACAGTAATATATCCAACATGGACCCAGTGGGAGTTTTGACAGTAATATATCCAACATGGACCCAGTCGGGGTCCTGACTAGGGCAATAGACAGTAATATATCCAACATGGACACAGTGGGGGTTCTGACAGTAATATATCCAACATGGACCCAGTGGGGGTTCTGACTAGGGGAATAGACAATAATATATCCAACATGGACCCAGTGGGGGTTCTGACTAGGGGAATAGACAGTAATACATCCAACATGGTCCCAATGGGATTTCTGACTAGGGGAATAGACAGTAATATATCCAACATGGACCCAGTGGGGGTTCTGACTAGGGGAATAGACAGTAATATATCCAACATGGACCCAGTGGGGGTTCTGACAGTAATATATCCAACATGGACCCAGTGGGGGTTCTGACAGTAATATATCCAACATGGACCCAGTGGGGGTTCTGACTAGGGGAATAGACAGTAATATATCCAACATGGACCCAGTGGGGGTTCTGACTAGAGGAATAGACAGTAATATATCCAACATGGACCCAGTGGGAGTTTTGACAGTAATATATCCAACATGGACCCAGCCGGGGTCCTGACTAGGGCAATAGACAGTAATATATCCAACATGGACCCAGTGGGGGTTCTGACAGTAATATATCCAACATGGACCCAGTGGGGGTTCTGACTAGGGGAATAGACAGTAATATATCCAACATGGACCAAGTGGGGGTTCTGACTAGGGGAATATACAGTAATATATCCAACATGGACCCAGTGGGGGTTCTGACTATGGGAATATACAGTAATATATCCAACATGGACCCAGTGGGGGTTCTGACTAGGGGAATAGACAGTAATATATCCAACATGGACCCAGTTGGGGTTCTGACTAGGGGAATAGACAGTAATATATCCAACATGGACCCAGTGGGGGTTCTGACAGTAATATATCCATCATGGACCCAGTGGGGGTTCTGACTAGGGGAATAGACAGTAATATATCCAACATGGACCCAGTGGGGGTTCTGACAAGAGGAATAGACAGTAATATATCCAACATGGACCCAGTTGGGGTTCTGACAGTAATATATCCAACATGGACCCAGTAGGGGTTCTGACTAGGGGAATAGACAGTAATATATCCAACATGGACCCAGTGGGGGTTCTGACTAGGGGTATAGACAGTAATATATCCAACATGGACCCAGTGGGGGTTCTGACAGTAATATATCCAACATGGACCCAGTGGGGGTTCTGACAGTAATATATCCAACATGGACCCAGTGGGGGTTCTGACTAGGGGAATAGACAGTAATATATCCAACATGGACCCAGTGGGGGTTCTGACTAGAGGAATAGACAGTAATATAACTAACATGGACCCAGTAGGGGTTCTGACTAGGGGAATAGACAGTAATATATCCAACATGGACCCAGTGGGAGTTTTGACAGTAATATATCCAACATGGACCCAGTCGGGGTCCTGACTAGGGCAATAGACAGTAATATATCCAACATGGACACAGTGGGGGTTCTGACAGTAATATATCCAACATGGACCCAGTGGGGGTTCTGACTAGGGGAATATACAGTAATATATCCAACATGGACCAAGTGGGGGTTCTGACTAGGGGAATATACAGTAATATATCCAACATGGACCCAGTGGGGGTTCTGACTAGGGGAATATACAGTAATATATCCAACATGGACCCAGTGGGGGTTCTGACTAGGGGAATAGACAGTAATATATCCAACATGGACCCAGTGGGGGTTCTGACAGTAATATATCCAACATGGACCCAGTAGGGGTTCTGACAGTAATATATCCAACATGGACCCAGTGGGGGTTCTGACTAGGGGAATAGACAGTAATATATCCAACATGGACCCAGTGGGGGTTCTGACTAGAGGAATAGACAGTAATATAACTAACATGGACCCAGTAGGGGTTCTGACTAGGGGAATAGACAGTAATATATCCAACATGGACCCAGTGGGAGTTTTGACAGTAATATATCCAACATGGACCCAGTCGGGGTCCTGACTAGGGCAATAGACAGTAATATATCCAACATGGACACAGTGGGGGTTCTGACAGTAATATATCCAACATTGACCCAGTGGGGGTTCTGACTAGGGGAATAGACAGTAATATATCCAACATGGACCAAGTGGGGGTTCTGACTAGGGGAATATACAGTAATATATCCAACATGGACCCAGTGGGGGTTCTGACTAGGGGAATATACAGTAATATATCCAACATGGACCCAGTCGGGGTCCTGACTAGGGCAATAGACAGTAATATATCCAACATGGACCCAGTGGGGGTTCTGACAGTAATATATCCAACATGGACCCAGTGGGGATTCTGACTAGGGGAATAGACAGTAATATATCCAACATGGACCCAGTGGGGGTTCTGACAGTAATATATCCAACATGGACACAGTGGAGGTTCTGACAGTAATATATCCAACATGGACCCAGTGGGGGTTCTGACTAGGGGAATAGACAATAATATATCCAACATGGACCCAGTGGGGGTTCTGACTAGGGGAATAGACAGTAATACATCCAACATGGTCCCAATGGGATTTCTGACTAGGGGAATAGACAGTAATATATCCAACATGGACCCAGTGGGGGTTCTGACTAGGGGAATAGACAGTAATATATCCAACATGGACCCAGTGGGGGTTCTGACAGTAATATATGCAACATGGACCCAGTGGGGGTTCTGACAGTAATATATCCAACATGGACCCAGTGGGGGTTCTGACTAGGGGAATAGACAGTAATATATCCAACATGGACCCAGTGGGGGTTCTGACTAGAGGAATAGACAGTAATATATCCAACATGGACCCAGTGGGAGTTTTGACAGTAATATATCCAACATGGACCCAGCCGGGGTCCTGACTAGGGCAATAGACAGTAATATATCCAACATGGACCCAGTGGGGGTTCTGACAGTAATATATCCAACATGGACCCAGTGGGGGTTCTGACTAGGGGAATAGACAGTAATATATCCAACATGGACCAAGTGGGGGTTCTGACTAGGGGAATATACAGTAATATATCCAACATGGACCCAGTGGGGGTTCTGACTATGGGAATATACAGTAATATATCCAACATGGACCAAGTGGGGGTTCTGACTAGGGGAATAGACAGTAATATATCCAACATGGACCCAGTTGGGGTTCTGACTAGGGGAATAGACAGTAATATATCCAACATGGACCCAGTGGGGGTTCTGACAGTAATATATCCATCATGGACCCAGTGGGGGTTCTGACTAGGGGAATAGACAGTAATATATCCAACATGGACCCAGTGGGGGTTCTGACAAGAGGAATAGACAGTAATATATCCAACATGGACCCAGTTGGGGTTCTGACAGTAATATATCCAACATGGACCCAGTAGGGGTTCTGACTAGGGGAATAGACAGTAATATATCCAACATGGACCCAGTGGGGGTTCTGACTAGGGGTATAGACAGTAATATATCCAACATGGACCCAGTGGGGGTTCTGACAGTAATATATCCAACATGGACCCAGTGGGGGTTCTGACAGTAATATATCCAACATGGACCCAGTGGGGGTTCTGACTAGGGGAATAGACAGTAATATATCCAACATGGACCCAGTGGGGGTTCTGACTAGAGGAATAGACAGTAATATAACTAACATGGACCCAGTAGGGGTTCTGACTAGGGGAATAGACAGTAATATATCCAACATGGACCCAGTGGGAGTTTTGACAGTAATATATCCAACATGGACCCAGTCGGGGTCCTGACTAGGGCAATAGACAGTAATATATCCAACATGGACACAGTGGGGGTTCTGACAGTAATATATCCAACATGGACCCAGTGGGGGTTCTGACTAGGGGAATAGACAATAATATATCCAACATGGACCCAGTGGGGGTTCTGACTAGGGGAATAGACAGTAATACATCCAACATGGTCCCAATGGGATTTCTGACTAGGGGAATAGACAGTAATATATCCAACATGGACCCAGTGGGGGTTCTGACTAGGGGAATAGACAGTAATATATCCAACATGGACCCAGTGGGGGTTCTGACAGTAATATATCCAACATGGACCCAGTGGGGGTTCTGACAGTAATATATCCAACATGGACCCAGTGGGGGTTCTGACTAGGGGAATAGACAGTAATATATCCAACATGGACCCAGTGGGGGTTCTGACTAGAGGAATAGACAGTAATATATCCAACATGGACCCAGTGGGAGTTTTGACAGTAATATATCCAACATGGACCCAGCCGGGGTCCTGACTAGGGCAATAGACAGTAATATATCCAACATGGACCCAGTGGGGGTTCTGACAGTAATATATCCAACATGGACCCAGTGGGGGTTCTGACTAGGGGAATAGACAGTAATATATCCAACATGGACCAAGTGGGGGTTCTGACTAGGGGAATATACAGTAATATATCCAACATGGACCCAGTGGGGGTTCTGACTATGGGAATATACAGTAATATATCCAACATGGACCCAGTGGGGGTTCTGACTAGGGGAATAGACAGTAATATATCCAACATGGACCCAGTTGGGGTTCTGACTAGGGGAATAGACAGTAATATATCCAACATGGACCCAGTGGGGGTTCTGACAGTAATATATCCATCATGGACCCAGTGGGGGTTCTGACTAGGGGAATAGACAGTAATATATCCAACATGGACCCAGTGGGGGTTCTGACAAGAGGAATAGACAGTAATATATCCAACATGGACCCAGTTGGGGTTCTGACAGTAATATATCCAACATGGACCCAGTAGGGGTTCTGACTAGGGGAATAGACAGTAATATATCCAACATGGACCCAGTGGGGGTTCTGACTAGGGGTATAGACAGTAATATATCCAACATGGACCCAGTGGGGGTTCTGACAGTAATATATCCAACATGGACCCAGTGGGGGTTCTGACAGTAATATATCCAACATGGACCCAGTGGGGGTTCTGACTAGGGGAATAGACAGTAATATATCCAACATGGACCCAGTGGGGGTTCTGACTAGAGGAATAGACAGTAATATAACTAACATGGACCCAGTAGGGGTTCTGACTAGGGGAATAGACAGTAATATATCCAACATGGACCCAGTGGGAGTTTTGACAGTAATATATCCAACATGGACCCAGTCGGGGTCCTGACTAGGGCAATAGACAGTAATATATCCAACATGGACACAGTGGGGGTTCTGACAGTAATATATCCAACATGGACCCAGTGGGGGTTCTGACTAGGGGAATATACAGTAATATATCCAACATGGACCAAGTGGGGGTTCTGACTAGGGGAATATACAGTAATATATCCAACATGGACCCAGTGGGGGTTCTGACTAGGGGAATATACAGTAATATATCCAACATGGACCCAGTGGGGGTTCTGACTAGGGGAATAGACAGTAATATATCCAACATGGACCCAGTGGGGGTTCTGACAGTAATATATCCAACATGGACCCAGTAGGGGTTCTGACAGTAATATATCCAACATGGACCCAGTGGGGGTTGTGACTATGGGAATAGACAGTAATATATCCAACATGGACCCAGTGGGGGTTCTGACTAGAGGAATAGACAGTAATATAACTAACATGGACCCAGTAGGGGTTCTGACTAGGGGAATAGACAGTAATATATCCAACATGGACCCAGTGGGAGTTTTGACAGTAATATATCCAACATGGACCCAGTCGGGGTCCTGACTAGGGCAATAGACAGTAATATATCCAACATGGACACAGTGGGGGTTCTGACAGTAATATATCCAACATTGACCCAGTGGGGGTTCTGACTAGGGGAATAGACAGTAATATATCCAACATGGACCAAGTGGGGGTTCTGACTAGGGGAATATACAGTAATATATCCAACATGGACCCAGTGGGGGTTCTGACTAGGGGAATATACAGTAATATATCCAACATGGACCCAGTCGGGGTCCTCACTAGGGCAATAGACAGTAATATATCCAACATGGACCCAGTGGGGGTTCTGACAGTAATATATCCAACATGGACCCAGTGGGGATTCTGACTAGGGGAATAGACAGTAATATATCCAACATGGACCCAGTGGGGGTTCTGACAGTAATATATCCAACATGGACACAGTGGGGATTCTGACTAGGGGAATAGACAGTAATATATCCAACATGGACCAAGTGGGGGTTCTGACTAGGGGAATATACAGTAATATATCCAACATGGACCCAGTGGGGGTTCTGAATAGGGAAATAGACAGTAATTTTTCCAACATGGACCCAGTGGGGATTCTGACTAGGGGAATAGACAGTAATATATCCAACATGGACCCAGTGGGGGTTCTGACAGTAATATATCCAACATGGACCCAGTGGAGGTTCTGACAGTAATATATCCAACATGGACCCAGTGGGGGTTCTGACTAGGGGAATAGACAATAATATATCCAACATGGACCCAGTGGGGGTTCTGACTAGGGGAATAGACAGTAATATATCCAACATGGTCCCAGTGGGATTTCTGACTAGGGGAATAGACAGTAATATATCCAACATGGACCCAGTGGGGGTTCTGACTAGGGGAATAGACAGTAATATATCCAACATGGACCCAGTGGGGGTTCTGACAGTAATATATCCAACATGGACCTAGTGGGGGTTCTGACAGTAATATATCCAACATGGACCCAGTGGGGGTTCTGACTAGGGGAATAGACAGTAATATATCCAACATGGACCCAGTGGGGGTTCTGACTAGAGGAATAGACAGTAATATAACTAACATGGACCCAGTAGGGGTTCTGACTAGGGGAATAGACAGTAATATATCCAACATGGACCCAGTGGGAGTTTTGACAGTAATATATCCAACATGGACCCAGTCGGGGTCCTGACTAGGGCAATAGACAGTAATATATCCAACATGGACACAGTGGGGGTTCTGACAGTAATATATCCAACATGGACCCAGTAGGGGTTCTGACAGTAATATATCCAACATGGACCCAGTGGGGGTTGTGACTATGGGAATAGACAGTAATATATCCAACATGGACCCAGTGGGGGTTCTGACTAGAGGAATAGACAGTAATATAACTAACATGGACCCAGTAGGGGTTCTGACTAGGGGAATAGACAGTAATATATCCAACATGGACCCAGTGGGAGTTTTGACAGTAATATATCCAACATGGACCCAGTCGGGGTCCTGACTAGGGCAATAGACAGTAATATATCCAACATGGACACAGTGGGGGTTCTGACAGTAATATATCCAACATTGACCCAGTGGGGGTTCTGACTAGGGGAATAGACAGTAATATATCCAACATGGACCAAGTGGGGGTTCTGACTAGGGGAATATACAGTAATATATCCAACATGGACCCAGTGGGGGTTCTGACTAGGGGAATATACAGTAATATATCCAACATGGACCCAGTCGGGGTCCTCACTAGGGCAATAGACAGTAATATATCCAACATGGACCCAGTGGGGGTTCTGACAGTAATATATCCAACATGGACCCAGTGGGGATTCTGACTAGGGGAATAGACAGTAATATATCCAACATGGACCCAGTGGGGGTTCTGACAGTAATATATCCAACATGGACACAGTGGGGATTCTGACTAGGGGAATAGACAGTAATATATCCAACATGGACCAAGTGGGGGTTCTGACTAGGGGAATATACAGTAATATATCCAACATGGACCCAGTGGGGGTTCTGAATAGGGAAATAGACAGTAATTTTTCCAACATGGACCCAGTGGGGATTCTGACTAGGGGAATAGACAGTAATATATCCAACATGGACCCAGTGGGGGTTCTGACAGTAATATATCCAACATGGACCCAGTGGAGGTTCTGACAGTAATATATCCAACATGGACCCAGTGGGGGTTCTGACTAGGGGAATAGACAATAATATATCCAACATGGACCCAGTGGGGGTTCTGACTAGGGGAATAGACAGTAATATATCCAACATGGTCCCAGTGGGATTTCTGACTAGGGGAATAGACAGTAATATATCCAACATGGACCCAGTGGGGGTTCTGACTAGGGGAATAGACAGTAATATATCCAACATGGACCCAGTGGGGGTTCTGACAGTAATATATCCAACATGGACCTAGTGGGGGTTCTGACAGTAATATATCCAACATGGACCCAGTGGGGGTTCTGACTAGGGGAATAGACAGTAATATATCCAACATGGACCCAGTGGGGGTTCTGACTAGAGGAATAGACAGTAATATAACTAACATGGACCCAGTAGGGGTTCTGACTAGGGGAATAGACAGTAATATATCCAACATGGACCCAGTGGGAGTTTTGACAGTAATATATCCAACATGGACCCAGTCGGGGTCCTGACTAGGGCAATAGACAGTAATATATCCAACATGGACACAGTGGGGGTTCTGACAGTAATATATCCAACATGGACCCAGTGGGGGTTCTGACTAGGGGAATAGACAGTAATATATCCAACATGGACCAAGTGGGGGTTCTGACTAGGGGAATATACAGTAATATATCCAACATGGACCCAGTGGGGGTTCTGACTAGGGGAATATACAGTAATATATCCAACATGGACCTTGTGGGGGTTCTGACTAGGGGAATAGACAGTAATATATCCAACATGGACCCAGTGGGGGTTCTGACTAGGGGAATAGACAGTAATATATCCAACATGGACCCAGTGGGGGTTCTGACAGTAATATATCCAACATGGACCCAGTGGGGGTTCTGACTAGGGGAATAGACAGTAATATATCCAACATGGACCCAGTGGGGGTTCTGACAAGAGGAATAGACAGTAATATATCCTACATGGACCCAGTTGGGGTTCTGACAGTAATATATCCAACATGGACCCAGTAGGGGTTCTGACTAGGGGAATAGACAGTAATATATCCAACATGGACCCAGTGGGGGTTCTGACTAGGGGTATAGACAGTAATATATCCAACATGGACCCAGTGGGGGTTCTGACTAGGGGAAAAGACAGTAATATATCCAACATGGACCCAGTGGGGGTTCTGACAGTAATATATCCAACATGGACCCAGTGGGGGTTCTGACAGTAATATATCCAACATGGACCCAGTGGGGGTTCTGACTAGGGGAATAGACAGTAATATATCCAACATGGACCCAGTGGGGGTTCTGACTAGAGGAATAGACAGTAATATAACTAACATGGACCCAGTAGGGGTTCTGACTAGGGGAATAGACAGTAATATATCCAACATGGACCCAGTGGGAGTTTTGACAGTAATATATCCAACATGGACCCAGTCGGGGTCCTGACTAGGGCAATAGACAGTAATATATCCAACATGGACACAGTGGGGGTTCTGACAGTAATATATCCAACATGGACCCAGTGGGGGTTCTGACTAGGGGAATAGACAGTAATATATCCAACATGGACCAAGTGGGGGTTCTGACTAGGGGAATATACAGTAATATATCCACCATGGACCCAGTGGGGGTTCTGACTAGGGGAATATACAGTAATATATCCAACATGGACCCAGTGGGGGTTCTGACTAGGGGAATAGACAGTAATATATCCAACATGGACCCAGTGGGGGTTCTGACAGTAATATATCCAACATGGACCCAGTAGGGGTTCTGACAGTAATATATCCAACATGGACCCAGTGGGGGTTCTGACTAGGGGAATAGACAGTAATATATCCAACATGGACCCAGTGGGGGTTCTGACTAGAGGAATAGACAGTAATATAACTAACATGGACCCAGTAGGGGTTCTGACTAGGGGAATAGACAGTAATATATCCAACATGGACCCAGTGGGAGTTTTGACAGTAATATATCCAACATGGATCCAGTCGGGGTCCTGACTAGGGCAATAGACAGTAATATATCCAACATGGACACAGTGGGGGTTCTGACAGTAATATATCCAACATGGACCCAGTGGGGGTTCTGACTAGGGGAATAGACAGTAATATATCCAACATGGACCAAGTGGGGGTTCTGACTAGGGGAATATACAGTAATATATCCAACATGGACCCAGTGGGGGTTCTGACTAGGGGAATATACAGTAATATATCCAACATGGACCCAGTGGGGGTTCTGACTAGGGGAATAGACAGTAATATATCCAACATGGACCCAGTGGGGGTTCTGACTAGGGGAATAGACAGTAATATATCCAACATGGACCCAGTGGGGGTTCTGACAGTAATATATCCAACATGGACCCAGTGGGGGTTCTGACTAGGGGAATAGACAGTAATATATCCAACATGGACCCAGTGGGGGTTCTGACAAGAGGAATAGACAGTAATATATCCAACATGGACCCAGTTGGGGTTCTGACAGTAATATATCCAACATGGACCCAGTAGGGGTTCTGACTAAGGGAATAGACAGTAATATATCCAACATGGACCCAGTGGGGGTTCTGACTAGGGGTATAGACAGTAATATATCCAACATGGACCCAGTGGGGGTTCTGACTAGGGGAATAGACAGTAATTTTTCCAACATGGACCCAGTGGGGATTCTGACTAGGGGAATAGACAGTAATATATCCAACATGGACCCAGTGGGGGTTCTGACAGTAATATATCCAACATGGACCCAGTGGAGGTTCTGACAGTAATATATCCAACATGGACCCAGTGGGGGTTCTGACTAGGGGAATAGACAATAATATATCCAACATGGACCCAGTGGGGGTTCTGACTAGGGGAATAGACAGTAATATATCCAACATGGACCCAGTGGGAGTTTTGACAGTAATATATCCAACATGGACTCAGTCGGGGTCCTGACTAGGGCAATAGACAGTAATATATCCAACATGGACACAGTGGGGGTTCTGACAGTAATATATCCAACATGGACCCAGTGGGGGTTCTGACTAGGGGAATAGACAGTAATATATCCAACATGGACCAAGTGGGGGTTCTGACTAGGGGAATATACAGTAATATATCCAACATGGACCCAGTGGGGGTTCTGACTAGGGGAATATACAGTAATATATCCAACATGGACCCAGTGGGGGTTCTGACTAGGGGAATAGACAGTAATATATCCAACATGGACCCAGTGGGGGTTCTGACAGTAATATATCCAACATGGACCCAGTAGGGGTTCTGACAGTAATATATCCAACATGGACCCAGTGGGGGTTCTGACTAGGGGAATAGACAATAATATATCCAACATGGACCCAGTGGGGGTTCTGACTAGGGGAATAGACAGTAATATATCCAACATGGTCCCAATGGGATTTCTGACTAGGGGAATAGACAGTAATATATCCAACATGGACCCAGTGGGGGTTCTGACTAGGGGAATAGACAGTAATATATCCAACATGGACCCAGTGGGGGTTCTGACAGTAATATATCCAACATGGACCCAGTGGGGGTTCTGACAGTAATATATCCAACATGGACCCAGTGGGGGTTCTGACTAGGGGAATAGACAGTAATATATCCAACATGGACCCAGTGGGGGTTCTGACTAGAGGAATAGACAGTAATATATCCAACATGGACCCAGTGGGAGTTTTGACAGTAATATATCCAACATGGACCCAGTCGGGGTCCTGACTAGGGCAATAGACAGTAATATATCCAACATGGACCCAGTGGGGGTTCTGACAGTAATATATCCAACATGGACCCAGTGGGGGTTCTGACTAGGGGAATAGACAGTAATATATCCAACATGGACCAAGTGGGGGTTCTGACTAGGGGAATATACAGTAATATATCCAACATGGACCCAGTGGGGGTTCTGACTATGGGAATATACAGTAATATATCCAACATGGACCCAGTGGGGGTTCTGACTAGGGGAATAGACAGTAATATATCCAACATGGACCCAGTTGGGGTTCTGACTAGGGGAATAGACAGTAATATATCCAACATGGACCCAGTGGGGGTTCTGACAGTAATATATCCATAATGGACCCAGTGGGGGTTCTGACTAGGGGAATAGACAGTAATATATCCAACATGGACCCAGTGGGGGTTCTGACAAGAGGAATAGACAGTAATATATCCAACATGGACCCAGTTGGGGTTCTGACAGTAATATATCCAACATGGACCCAGTAGGGGTTCTGACTAGGGGAATAGACAGTAATATATCCAACATGGACCCAGTGGGGGTTCTGACTAGGGGTATAGACAGTAATATATCCAACATGGACCCAGTGGGGGTTCTGACAGTAATATATCCAACATGGACCCAGTGGGGGTTCTGACAGTAATATATCCAACATGGACCCAGTGGGGGTTCTGACTAGGGGAATAGACAGTAATATATCCAACATGGACCCAGTGGGGGTTCTGACTAGAGGAATAGACAGTAATATAACTAACATGGACCCAGTAGGGGTTCTGACTAGGGGAATAGACAGTAATATATCCAACATGGACCCAGTGGGAGTTTTGACAGTAATATATCCAACATGGACTCAGTCGGGGTCCTGACTAGGGCAATAGACAGTAATATATCCAACATGGACACAGTGGGGGTTCTGACAGTAATATATCCAACATGGACCCAGTGGGGGTTCTGACTAGGGGAATAGACAGTAATATATCCAACATGGACCAAGTGGGGGTTCTGACTAGGGGAATATACAGTAATATATCCAACATGGACCCAGTGGGGGTTCTGACTAGGGGAATATACAGTAATATATCCAACATGGACCCAGTGGGGGTTCTGACTAGGGGAATAGACAGTAATATATCCAACATGGACCCAGTGGGGGTTCTGACAGTAATATATCCAACATGGACCCAGTAGGGGTTCTGACAGTAATATATCCAACATGGACCCAGTGGGGGTTCTGACTAGGGGAATAGACAGTAATATATCCAACATGGACCAAGTGGGGGTTCTGACTAGGGGAATATACAGTAATATATCCAACATGGACCCAGTGGGGGTTCTGACTAGGGGAATATACAGTAATATATCCAACATGGACCCAGTGGGGGTTCTGACTAGGGGAATAGACAGTAATATATCCAACATGGACCCAGTGGGGGTTCTGACTAGGGGAATAGACAGTAATATATCCAACATGGACCCAGTGGGGGTTCTGACAAGAGGAATAGACAGTAATATATCCAACATGGACCCAGTTGGGGTTCTGACAGTAATATATCCAACATGGACCCAGTAGGGGTTCTGACTAAGGGAATAGACAGTAATATATCCAACATGGACCCAGTGGGGGTTCTGACTAGGGGTATAGACAGTAATATATCCAACATGGACCCAGTGGGGGTTCTGACTAGGGGAATAGACAGTAATTTTTCCAACATGGACCCAGTGGGGATTCTGACTAGGGGAATAGACAGTAATATATCCAACATGGACCCAGTGGGGGTTCTGACAGTAATATATCCAACATGGACCCAGTGGAGGTTCTGACAGTAATATATCCAACATGGACCCAGTGGGGGTTCTGACTAGGGGAATAGACAATAATATATCCAACATGGACCCAGTGGGGGTTCTGACTAGGGGAATAGACAGTAATATATCCAACATGGTCCCAATGGGATTTCTGACTAGGGGAATAGACAGTAATATATCCAACATGGACCCAGTGGGGGTTCTGACTAGGGGAATAGACAGTAATATATCCAACATGGACCCAGTGGGGGTTCTGACAGTAATATATCCAACATGGACCCAGTGGGGGTTCTGACAGTAATATATCCAACATGGACCCAGTGGGGGTTCTGACTAGGGGAATAGACAGTAATATATCCAACATGGACCCAGTGGGGGTTCTGACTAGAGGAATAGACAGTAATATATCCAACATGGACCCAGTGGGAGTTTTGACAGTAATATATCCAACATGGACCCAGTCGGGGTCCTGACTAGGGCAATAGACAGTAATATATCCAACATGGACCCAGTGGGGGTTCTGACAGTAATATATCCAACATGGACCCAGTGGGGGTTCTGACTAGGGGAATAGACAGTAATATATCCAACATGGACCAAGTGGGGGTTCTGACTAGGGGAATATACAGTAATATATCCAACATGGACCCAGTGGGGGTTCTGACTATGGGAATATACAGTAATATATCCAACATGGACCCAGTGGGGGTTCTGACTAGGGGAATAGACAGTAATATATCCAACATGGACCCAGTTGGGGTTCTGACTAGGGGAATAGACAGTAATATATCCAACATGGACCCAGTGGGGGTTCTGACAGTAATATATCCATCATGGACCCAGTGGGGGTTCTGACTAGGGGAATAGACAGTAATATATCCAACATGGACCCAGTGGGGGTTCTGACAAGAGGAATAGACAGTAATATATCCAACATGGACCCAGTTGGGGTTCTGACAGTAATATATCCAACATGGACCCAGTAGGGGTTCTGACTAGGGGAATAGACAGTAATATATCCAACATGGACCCAGTGGGGGTTCTGACTAGGGGTATAGACAGTAATATATCCAACATGGACCCAGTGGGGGTTCTGACTAGGGGAAAAGACAGTAATATATCCAACATGGACCCAGTGGGGGTTCTGACAGTAATATATCCAACATGGACCAGATGGGGGTTCTGACAGTAATATATCCAACATGGACCCAGTGGGGGTTCTGACTAGGGGAATAGACAGTAATATATCCAACATGGACCCAGTGGTGGTTCTGACTAGAGGAATAGACAGTAATATAACTAACATGGACCCAGTAGGGGTTCTGACTAGGGGAATACACAGTAATATATCCAACATGGACCCAGTGGGGGTTCTGACTAGGGGAATATAGAGTAATATATCCAACATGGACCCAGTGGGGGTTCTGACTAGGGCAATAGACAGTAATATATCCAACATGGACCCAGTGGGGGTTCTGACAGTAATATATCCAACATGGACCCAGTGGGGGTTCTGACAGTAATATATCCAACATGGACCCAGTGGGGGTTCTGACTAGGGGAATAGACAGTAATATATCCAACATGGACCCAGTGGGGGTTCTGACTAGAGGAATAGACAGTAATATAACTAACATGGACCCAGTAGGGGTTCTGACTAGGGGAATAGACAGTAATATATCCAACATGGACCCAGTGGGAGTTTTGACAGTAATATATCCAACATGGACCCAGTCGGGGTCCTGACTAGGGCAATAGACAGTAATATATCCAACATGGACACAGTGGGGGTTCTGACAGTAATATATCCAACATGGACCCAGTGGGGGTTCTGACTAGGGGAATAGACAGTAATATATCCAACATGGACCAAGTGGGGGTTCTGACTAGGGGAATATACAGTAATATATCCAACATGGACCCAGTGGGGGTTCTGACTAGGGGAATATACAGTAATATATCCAACATGGACCCAGTGGGGGTTCTGACTAGGGGAATAGACAGTAATATATCCAACATGGACCCAGTGGGGGTTCTGACTAGAGGAATAGACAGTAATATATCCAACATGGACCCAGTGGGAGTTTTGACAGTAATATATCCAACATGGACCCAGTCGGGGTCCTGACTAGGGCAATAGACAGTAATATATCCAACATGGACCCAGTGGGGGTTCTGACAGTAATATATCCAACATGGACCCAGTGGGGGTTCTGACTAGGGGAATAGACAGTAATATATCCAACATGGACCAAGTGGGGGTTCTGACTAGGGGAATATACAGTAATATATCCAACATGGACCCAGTGGGGGTTCTGACTATGGGAATATACAGTAATATATCCAACATGGACCCAGTGGGGGTTCTGACTAGGGGAATAGACAGTAATATATCCAACATGGACCCAGTTGGGGTTCTGACTAGGGGAATAGACAGTAATATATCCAACATGGACCCAGTGGGGGTTCTGACAGTAATATATCCATAATGGACCCAGTGGGGGTTCTGACTAGGGGAATAGACAGTAATATATCCAACATGGACCCAGTGGGGGTTCTGACAAGAGGAATAGACAGTAATATATCCAACATGGACCCAGTTGGGGTTCTGACAGTAATATATCCAACATGGACCCAGTAGGGGTTCTGACTAGGGGAATAGACAGTAATATATCCAACATGGACCCAGTGGGGGTTCTGACTAGGGGTATAGACAGTAATATATCCAACATGGACCCAGTGGGGGTTCTGACAGTAATATATCCAACATGGACCCAGTGGGGGTTCTGACAGTAATATATCCAACATGGACCCAGTGGGGGTTCTGACTAGGGGAATAGACAGTAATATATCCAACATGGACCCAGTGGGGGTTCTGACTAGAGGAATAGACAGTAATATAACTAACATGGACCCAGTAGGGGTTCTGACTAGGGGAATAGACAGTAATATATCCAACATGGACCCAGTGGGAGTTTTGACAGTAATATATCCAACATGGACTCAGTCGGGGTCCTGACTAGGGCAATAGACAGTAATATATCCAACATGGACACAGTGGGGGTTCTGACAGTAATATATCCAACATGGACCCAGTGGGGGTTCTGACTAGGGGAATAGACAGTAATATATCCAACATGGACCAAGTGGGGGTTCTGACTAGGGGAATATACAGTAATATATCCAACATGGACCCAGTGGGGGTTCTGACTAGGGGAATATACAGTAATATATCCAACATGGACCCAGTGGGGGTTCTGACTAGGGGAATAGACAGTAATATATCCAACATGGACCCAGTGGGGGTTCTGACAGTAATATATCCAACATGGACCCAGTAGGGGTTCTGACAGTAATATATCCAACATGGACCCAGTGGGGGTTCTGACTAGGGGAATAGACAGTAATATATCCAACATGGACCAAGTGGGGGTTCTGACTAGGGGAATATACAGTAATATATCCAACATGGACCCAGTGGGGGTTCTGACTAGGGGAATATACAGTAATATATCCAACATGGACCCAGTGGGGGTTCTGACTAGGGGAATAGACAGTAATATATCCAACATGGACCCAGTGGGGGTTCTGACTAGGGGAATAGACAGTAATATATCCAACATGGACCCAGTGGGGGTTCTGACAAGAGGAATAGACAGTAATATATCCAACATGGACCCAGTTGGGGTTCTGACAGTAATATATCCAACATGGACCCAGTAGGGGTTCTGACTAAGGGAATAGACAGTAATATATCCAACATGGACCCAGTGGGGGTTCTGACTAGGGGTATAGACAGTAATATATCCAACATGGACCCAGTGGGGGTTCTGACTAGGGGAATAGACAGTAATTTTTCCAACATGGACCCAGTGGGGATTCTGACTAGGGGAATAGACAGTAATATATCCAACATGGACCCAGTGGGGGTTCTGACAGTAATATATCCAACATGGACCCAGTGGAGGTTCTGACAGTAATATATCCAACATGGACCCAGTGGGGGTTCTGACTAGGGGAATAGACAATAATATATCCAACATGGACCCAGTGGGGGTTCTGACTAGGGGAATAGACAGTAATATATCCAACATGGTCCCAATGGGATTTCTGACTAGGGGAATAGACAGTAATATATCCAACATGGACCCAGTGGGGGTTCTGACTAGGGGAATAGACAGTAATATATCCAACATGGACCCAGTGGGGGTTCTGACAGTAATATATCCAACATGGACCCAGTGGGGGTTCTGACAGTAATATATCCAACATGGACCCAGTGGGGGTTCTGACTAGGGGAATAGACAGTAATATATCCAACATGGACCCAGTGGGGGTTCTGACTAGAGGAATAGACAGTAATATATCCAACATGGACCCAGTGGGAGTTTTGACAGTAATATATCCAACATGGACCCAGTCGGGGTCCTGACTAGGGCAATAGACAGTAATATATCCAACATGGACCCAGTGGGGGTTCTGACAGTAATATATCCAACATGGACCCAGTGGGGGTTCTGACTAGGGGAATAGACAGTAATATATCCAACATGGACCAAGTGGGGGTTCTGACTAGGGGAATATACAGTAATATATCCAACATGGACCCAGTGGGGGTTCTGACTAGGGGAATATACAGTAATATATCCAACATGGACCCAGTGGGGGTTCTGACTAGGGGAATAGACAGTAATATATCCAACATGGACCCAGTTGGGGTTCTGACTAGGGGAATAGACAGTAATATATCCAACATGGACCCAGTGGGGGTTCTGACAGTAATATATCCATCATGGACCCAGTGGGGGTTCTGACTAGGGGAATAGACAGTAATATATCCAACATGGACCCAGTGGGGGTTCTGACAAGAGGAATAGACAGTAATATATCCAACATGGACCCAGTTGGGGTTCTGACAGTAATATATCCAACATGGACCCAGTAGGGGTTCTGACTAGGGGAATAGACAGTAATATATCCAACATGGACCCAGTGGGGGTTCTGACTAGGGGTATAGACAGTAATATATCCAACATGGACCCAGTGGGGGTTCTGACTAGGGGAAAAGACAGTAATATATCCAACATGGACCCAGTGGGGGTTCTGACAGTAATATATCCAACATGGACCAGATGGGGGTTCTGACAGTAATATATCCAACATGGACCCAGTGGGGGTTCTGACTAGGGGAATAGACAGTAATATATCCAACATGGACCCAGTGGTGGTTCTGACTAGAGGAATAGACAGTAATATAACTAACATGGACCCAGTAGGGGTTCTGACTAGGGGAATACACAGTAATATATCCAACATGGACCCAGTGGGGGTTCTGACTAGGGGAATATACAGTAATATATCCAACATGGACCCAGTGGGGGTTCTGACTAGGGCAATAGACAGTAATATATCCAACATGGACCCAGTGGGGGTTCTGACAGTAATATATCCAACATGGACCCAGTGGGGGTTCTGACAGTAATATATCCAACATGGACCCAGTGGGGGTTCTGACTAGGGGAATAGACAGTAATATATCCAACATGGACCCAGTGGGGGTTCTGACTAGAGGAATAGACAGTAATATAACTAACATGGACCCAGTAGGGGTTCTGACTAGGGGAATAGACAGTAATATATCCAACATGGACCCAGTGGGAGTTTTGACAGTAATATATCCAACATGGACCCAGTCGGGGTCCTGACTAGGGCAATAGACAGTAATATATCCAACATGGACACAGTGGGGGTTCTGACAGTAATATATCCAACATGGACCCAGTGGGGGTTCTGACTAGGGGAATAGACAGTAATATATCCAACATGGACCAAGTGGGGGTTCTGACTAGGGGAATATACAGTAATATATCCAACATGGACCCAGTGGGGGTTCTGACTAGGGGAATATACAGTAATATATCCAACATGGACCCAGTGGGGGTTCTGACTAGGGGAATAGACAGTAATATATCCAACATGGACCCAGTGGGGGTTCTGACTAGGGGAATAGACAGTAATATATCCAACATGGACCCAGTGGGGGTTCTGACAGTAATATATCCAACATGGACCCAGTGGGGGTTCTGACAAGAGGAATAGACAGTAATATATCCAACATGGACCCAGTTGGGGTTCTGACAGTAATATATCCAACATGGACCCAGTAGGGGTTCTGACTAGGGGAATAGACAGTAATATATCCAACATGGACCCAGTGGGGGTTCTGACTAGGGGTATAGACAGTAATATATCCAACATGGACCCAGTGGGGGTTCTGACAGTAATATATCCAACATGGACCCAGTGGGGGTTCTGACAGTAATATATCCAACATGGACCCAGTGGGGGTTCTGACTAGGGGAATAGACAGTAATATATCCAACATGAACCCAGTGGGGGTTCTGACTAGAGGAATAGACAGTAATATAACTAACATGGACCCAGTAGGGGTTCTGAGTAGGGGAATAGACAGTAATATATCCAACATGGACCCAGTGGGAGTTTTGACAGTAATATATCCAACATGGACCCAGTCGGGGTCCTGACTAGGGCAATAGACAGTAATATATCCAACATGGACGCAGTGGGGGTTCTGACAGTAATATATCCAACATGGACCCAGTGGGGGTTCTGACTAGGGGAATATACAGTAATATATCCAACATGGACCCAGTGGGGGTTCTGACTAGGGGAATAGACAGTAATATATCCAACATGGACCCAGTGGGGGTTCTGACTAGGGGAATAGACAGTAATATATCCAACATGGACCCAGTGGGGGTTCTGACAGTAATATATCCAACATGGACCCAGTGGGGGTTCTGACTAGGGGAATAGACAGTAATATATCCAACATGGACCCAGTGGGGGTTCTGACAAGAGGAATAGACAGTAATATATCCAACATGGACCCAGTTGGGGTTCTGACAGTAATATATCCAACATGGACCCAGTAGGGGTTCTGACTAGGGGAATAGACAGTAATATATCCAACATGGACCCAGTGGGGGTTCTGACTAGGGGTATAGACAGTAATATATCCAACATGGACCCAGTGGGGGTTCTGACTAGGGGAAAAGACAGTAATATATCCAACATGGACCCAGTGGGGGTTCTGACTAGGGGAATAGACAGTAATATATCCAACATGGAACCAGTGGGGGTTCTGACAGTAATATATCCAACATGGACCCAGTGGGGGTTCTGACAGTAATATATCCAACATGGACCCAGTGGGGATTCTGACTAGGGGAATAGACAGTAATATATCCAACATGGACCCAGTGGGGGTTCTGACTAGGGGTATAGACAGTAATATATCCAACATGGACCCAGTGGGGGTTCTGACTAGGGGAATAGACAGTAATATATCCAACATGGACCCAGTGGGGGTTCTGACTAGGGGAATAGACAGTAATATATCCAACATGGACCCAGTGGGGGTTCTGACAGTAATATATCCAACATGGACCCAGTGGGGGTTCTGACAGTAATATATCCAACATGGACACAGTGGGGATTCTGACTAGGGGAATAGACAGTAATATATCCAACATGGACCCAGTGGGGGTTCTGACTAAGGGAATAGACAGTAATATATCCAACATGGACCCAGTGGGAGTTCTGACTAGGGGAATAGACAGTAATATATCCAACATGGACCCAGTGGGGGTTCTGACTAGGGGAATAGACAGTAATATATCCAACATGGACCCAGTGGGGGTTCTGACAGTAATATATCCAAAATGGACCCAGTGGGGGTTCTGACTAGGGGAATAGACAGTAATATATCCAACATGGACCCAGTGGGGGTTCTGACTAGGGGAATAGACAGTAATATATCCAACATGGACCCAGTGGGGATTCTGACAGTAATATATCCAACATGGACCCAGTGGGGGTTCTGACTAGGGGAATAGACAGTAATATATCCAACATGGACCAAGTGGGGGTTCTGACTAGGGGAATAGACAGTAATATATCCAACATGGACCCAGTGGGGGTTCTGACTAGGGGAATATACAGTAATATATCCAACATGGACCCAGTGGGGGTTCTGACTAGGGGAATAGACAGTAATATATCCAACATGGACGCAGTGTTGGTTCTGACTTGGGGAATAGACAGTAATATATCCAACATGGACCCAGTGGGGGTTCTGACTAGGGGAATAGACAGTAATATATCCAACATGGACCCAGTGGGGATTCTGACAGTAATATATCCAACATGGACCCAGTGGGGGTTCTGACTAGGGGAATAGACAGTAATATATCCAACATGGACCAAGTGGGGGTGCTGACTAGGGGAATATACAGTAATATATCCAACATGGACCCAGTGGGGGTTCTGACAAGGGGAATATACAGTAATATATCCAACATGGACCCAGTGGGGGTTCTGACTAGGGGAATAGACAGTAATATATCCAACATGGACCCAGTGGGGGTTCTGACTAGGGGAATAGACAGTAATATATCCAACATGGACCCAGTGGGGGTTCTGACTAGAGGAATAGACAGTAATATATCCAACATGGACCCAGTGGGGGTTCTGACAGTAATATATCCAACATGGACCCAGTAGGGGTTCTGACTAGGGGAATAGACAGTAATATATCCAACATGGACCCAGTGGGTGTTCTGACTAGGGGAATAGACAGTAATATATCCAACATGGACCCAGTGGGGGTTCTGACTAGGGGAATAGACAGTAATATATCCAACATGGACCCAGTGGGGGTTCTGACAGTAATATATCCAACATGGACCCAGTGGGGGTTCTGACAGTAATATATCCAACATGGACCCAGTGGGGATTCTGACTAGGGGAATAGACAGTAATATATCCAACATGGACCCAGTGGGGGTTCTGACAGTAATATATCCAACATGGACACAGTGGGGATTCTGACTAGGGGAATAGACAGTAATATATCCAACATGGACCAAGTGGGGGTTCTGACTAGGGGAATATACAGTAATATATCCAACATGGACCCAGTGGGGGTTCTGACTAGGGGAATATACAGTAATATATCCAACATGGACCCAGTGGGGGTTCTGACTAGGGGAATAGACAGTAATATATCCAACATGGACGCAGTGGGGGTTCTGACTTGGGGAATAGACAGTAATATATCCAACATGGACCCAGTGGGGGTTCTGACAGTAATATATCCAACATGGACCCAGTGGGGGTTCTGACTAGGGGAATAGACAGTAATATATCCAACATGGACCCAGTGGGGGTTCTGACAGTAATATATCCAAAATGGACCCAGTGGGGGTTCTGACTAGGGGAATAGACAGTAATATATCCAACATGGACCCAGTGGGGGTTCTGACTAGGGGAATAGACAGTAATATATCCAACATGGACCCAGTGGGGAATCTGACAGCAATATATCCAACATGGACCCAGTGGGGGTTCTGACTAGGGGAATAGACAGTAATATATCCAACATGGACCCAGTGGGGGTTCTGACTAGGGGAATAGACAGTAATATATCCAACATGGACCCAGTGGGGGTTCTGACAGTAATATATCCAACATGGACCCAGTGGGGGTTCTGACAGTAATATATCCAACATGGACCCAGTGGGGGTTCTGACAGTAATATATCCAACATGGACACAGTGGGGATTCTGACTAGGGGAATAGACAGTAATATATCCAACATGGACCCAGTGGGGGTTCTGACAGTAATATATCCAACATGGACACAGTGGGGATTCTGACTAGGGGAATAGACAGTAATATATCCAACATGGACCCAGTGGGGGTTCTGACAGTAATATATCCAACATGGACCCAGTGGGGGTTCTGACTATGGGACTAGACAGTAATATATCCAACATGGACCAAGTGGGGGTTCTGACTAGGGGAATATAAAGTAATATATCCAACATGGACCCAGTGGGGGATCTGACTAGGGGAATATACAGTAATATATCCAACATGGACCCAGTGGGGGTTCTGACTAGGGGAATAGACAGTAATATATCCAACATGGACGCAGTGGGGGTTCTGACTTGGGGAATAGACAGTAATATATCCAACATGGACCCAGTGGGGGTTCTGACAGTAATATATCCAACATGGACCCAGTGGGGGTTCTGACTAGGGGAATAGACAGTAATATATCCAACATGGACCCAGTGGGGGTTCTGACAGTAATATATCCAACATGGACCCAGTGGGGGTTCTGACTAGGGGAATAGACAGTAATATATCCAACATGGACCCAGTGGGGGTTCTGACAAGAGGAATAGACAGTAATATATCCAACATGGACCCAGTTGGGGTTCTGACAGTAATATATCCAACATGGACCCAGTAGGGGTTCTGACTAGGGGAATAGACAGTAATATATCCAACATGGACCCAGTGGGGGTTCTGACTAGGGGTATAGACAGTAATATATCCAACATGGACCCAGTGGGGGTTCTGACTAGGGGAAAAGACAGTAATATATCCAACATGGACCCAGTGGGGGTTCTGACTAGGGGAATAGACAGTAATGTATCCAACATGGACCCAGTGGGGGTTCTGACAGTAATATATCCAACATGGACCCAGTGGGGGTTCTGACAGTAATATATCCAACATGGACCCAGTGGGGGTTCTGACAGTAATATATCCAACATGGACACAGTGGGGATTCTGACTAGGGGAATAGACAGTAATATATCCAACATGGACCCAGTGGGGGTTCTGACTAAGGGAATAGACAGTAATATATCCAACATGGACCCAGTGGGAGTTCTGACTAGGGGAATAGACAGTAATATATCCAACATGGACCCAGTGGGGGTTCTGACTAGGGGAATAGACAGTAATATATCCAACATGGACCCAGTGGGGGTTCTGACAGTAATATATCCAAAATGGACCCAGTGGGGGTTCTGACAAGGGGAATAGACAGTAATATATCCAACATGGACCCAGTGGGGGTTCTGACTAGGGGAATAGACAGTAATATATCCAACATGGACCCAGTGGGGATTCTGACAGTAATATATCCAACATGGACCCAGTGGGGGTTCTGACTAGGGGACTAGACAGTAATATATCCAACATGGACCAAGTGGGGGTTCTGACTAGGGGAATATACAGTAATATATCCAACATGGACCCAGTGGGGGTTCTGACTAGGGGAATATACAGTAATATATCCAACATGGACCCAGTGGGGGTTCTGACTAGGGGAATAGACAGTAATATATCCAACATGGACGCAGTGTTGGTTCTGACTTGGGGAATAGACAGTAATATATCCAACATGGACCCAGTGGGGGTTCTGACTAGGGGAATAGACAGTAATATATCCAACATGGACCCAGTGGGGGTTCTGACAGTAATATATCCAACATGGACCCAGTGGGGGTTCTGACTAGGGGAATAGACAGTAATATATCCAACATGGACCCAGTGGGGGTTCTGACTAGGGGAATAGACAGTAATATATCCAACATGGACCCAGTGGGGGTTCTGACAAGGGGAATAGACAGTAATATATCCAACATGGACCCAGTGGGGGTTCTGACTAGGGGAATAGACAGTAATATATCCAACATGGACCCAGTGGGGGTTCTGACTAGGGGAATAGACAGTAATATATCCAACATGGACCCAGTGGGGGTTCTGACTAGGGGAATAGACAGTAATATATCCAACATGGACCCAGTGGGGGTTCTGACAGTAATATATCCAACATGGACCCAGTGGGGATTCTGACTAGGGGAATAGACAGTAATATATCCAACATGGACCCAGTGGGGGTTCTGACAGTAATATATCCAACATGGACACAGTGGGGGTTCTGACTAGGGGAATAGACAGTAATATATCCAACATGGACCCAGTGGGGGTTCTGACTAGGGGAATAGACAGTAATATATCCAACATGGACCCAGTGGGGGTTCTGACTAGGGGAATATACAGTAATATATCCAACATGGACCCAGTGGGGGTTCTGACTAGGGGAATAGACAGTAATATATCCAACATGGACCCAGTGGGGGTTCTGACTAGGGGAATAGACAGTAATATATCCAACATGGACCCAGTGGGGGTTCTGACAGTAATATATCCAACATGGACCCAGTGGGGGTTCTGACTAGGGGACTAGACAGTAATATATCCAACATGGACCCAGTGGGGGTTCTGACTAGGGGAATAGACAGTAATATATCCAACATGGACCCAGTGGGGGTTCTGACAGTAATATATCCAACATGGACCCAGTGGGGGTTCTGACTAGGGGAATAGACAGTAATATATCCAACATGGACCAAGTGGGGGTTCTGACTAGGGGAATATACAGTAATATATCCAACATGGACCCAGTGGGGGTTCTGACTAGGGGAATATACAGTAATATATCCAACATGGACCCAGTGGGGGTTCTGACTAGGGGAATAGACAGTAATATATCCAACATGGACCCAGTGGGGGTTCTGACTAGGGGAATAGACAGTAATATATCCAACATGGACCCAGTGGGGGTTCTGACTAGGGGAATAGACAGTAATATATCCAACATGGACCCAGTGGGGGTTCTGACTAGGGGAATATACAGTAATATATCCAACATGGACCCAGTGGGGGTTCTGACTAGGGGAATAGACAGTAATATATCCAACATGGACCCAGTGGGGGTTCTGACTAGGGGAATAGACAGTAATATATCCAACATGGACCCAGTGGGGGTTCTGACTAGAGGAATAGACAGTAATATATCCAACATGGACCCAGTGGGGGTTCTGACAGTAATATATCCAACATGGACCCAGTAGGGGTTCTGACTAGGGGAATAGACAGTAATATATCCAACATGGACCCAGTGGGTGTTCTGACTAGGGGTATAGACAGTAATATATCCAACATGGACCCAGTGGGGGTTCTGACTAGGGGAATAGACAGTAATATATCCAACATGGACCCAGTGGGGGTTCTGACTAGGGGAATAGACAGTAATATATCCAACATGGACCCAGTGGGGGTTCTGACAGTAATATATCCAACATGGACCCAGTGGGGGTTCTGACAGTAATATATCCAACATGGACCCAGTGGGGATTCTGACTAGGGGAATAGACAGTAATATATCCAACATGGACCCAGTGGGGGTTCTGACAGTAATATATCCAACATGGACACAGTGGGGATTCTGACTAGGGGAATAGACAGTAATATATCCAACATGGACCAAGTGGGGGTTCTGACTAGGGGAATATACAGTAATATATCCAACATGGACCCAGTGGGGGTTCTGACTAGGGGAATATACAGTAATATATCCAACATGGACCCAGTGGGGGTTCTGACTAGGGGAATAGACAGTAATATATCCAACATGGACGCAGTGGGGGTTCTGACTTGGGGAATAGACAGTAATATATCCAACATGGACCCAGTGGGGGTTCTGACAGTAATATATCCAACATGGACCCAGTGGGGGTTCTGACTAGGGGAATAGACAGTAATATATCCAACATGGACCCAGTGGGGGTTCTGACAGTAATATATCCAAAATGGACCCAGTGGGGGTTCTGACTAGGGGAATAGACAGTAATATATCCAACATGGACCCAGTGGGGGTTCTGACTAGGGGAATAGACAGTAATATATCCAACATGGACCCAGTGGGGAATCTGACAGTCAATATATCCAACATGGACCCAGTGGGGGTTCTGACTAGGGGAATAGACAGTAATATATCCAACATGGACCCAGTGGGGGTTCTGACTAGGGGAATAGACAGTAATATATCCAACATGGACCCAGTGGGGGTTCTGACAGTAAATATATCCAACATGGACCCAGTGGGGGTTCTGACAGTAATATATCCAACATGGACCCAGTGGGGGTTCTGCCTAGGGGAATATACAGTAATATATCCAACATGGACCCAGTGGGGGTTCTGACTAGGGGAATAGACAGTAATATATCCAACATGGACCCAGTGGGGGTTCTGACTTGGGGAATAGACAGTAATATATCCAACATGGACCCAGTGGGGGTTCTGACAGTAATATATCCAACATGGACCCAGTGGGGGTTCTGACTAGGGGAATAGACAGTAATATATCCAACATGGACCCAGTGGGGGTTCTGACAGTAATATATCCAACATGGACCCAGTGGGGGTTCTGACTAGGGGAATAGACAGTAATATATCCAACATGGACCCAGTGGGGGTTCTGACTAGGGGAATAGACAGTAATATATCCAACATGGACCCAGTGGGGAATCTGACAGTAATATATCCAACATGGACACAGTGGGGATTCTGACTAGGGGAATAGACAGTAATATATCCAACATGGACCAAGTGGGGGTTCTGACAGTAATATATCCAACATGGACCCAGTGGGGGTTCTGACTAGGGGAATAGACAGTAATATATCCAACATGGACCCAGTGGGGGTTCTGACTAGGGGAATAGACAGTAATATATCCAACATGGACCCAGTGGGGGTTCTGACAGTTATATATCCAACATGGACCCAGTGGGGGTTCTGACTAGGGGAATAGACAGTAATTTAACCAACATGGACCCAGTGGGGGTTCTGACTAGAGGAATAGACAGTAATATATCCAACATGGACCCAGTGGGGGTTCTGACAGTAATATATCCAACATGGACCCAGTAGGGGTTCTGACTAGGGGAATAGACAGTAATATATCCAACATGGACCCAGTGGGGGTTCTGACTAGGGGTATAGACAGTAATATATCCAACATGGACCCAGTGGGGGTTCTGACTAGGGGAATAGACAGTAATATATCCAACATGGACCCAGTGGGAGTTCTGACTAGGGGAATAGACAGTAATATATCCAACATGGACCCAGTGGGGGTTCTGACTAGGGGAATAGACAGTAATATATCCAACATGGACCCAGTGGGGGTTCTGACAGTAATATATCCAAAATGGACCCAGTGGGGGTTCTGACAAGGGGAATAGACAGTAATATATCCAACATGGACCCAGTGGGGGTTCTGACTAGGGGAATAGACAGTAATATATCCAACATGGACCCAGTGGGGATTCTGACAGTAATATATCCAACATGGACCCAGTGGGGGTTCTGACTAGGGGACTAGACAGTAATATATCCAACATGGACCAAGTGGGGGTTCTGACTAGGGGAATATACAGTAATATATCCAACATGGACCCAGTGGGGGTTCTGACTAGGGGAATATACAGTAATATATCCAACATGGACCCAGTGGGGGTTCTGACTAGGGGAATAGACAGTAATATATCCAACATGGACGCAGTGGTGGTTCTGACTTGGGGAATAGACAGTAATATATCCAACATGGACCCAGTGGGGGTTCTGACTAGGGGAATAGACAGTAATATATCCAACATGGACCCAGTGGGGATTCTGACAGTAATATATCCAACATGGACCCAGTGGGGGTTCTGACTAGGGGAATAGACAGTAATATATCCAACATGGACCAAGTGGGGGTGCTGACTAGGGGAATATACAGTAATATATCCAACATGGACCCAGTGGGGGTTCTGACAAGGGGAATATACAGTAATATATCCAACATGGACCCAGTGGGGGTTCTGACTAGGGGAATAGACAGTAATATATCCAACATGGACCCAGTGGGGGTTCTGACTAGGGGAATAGACAGTAATATATCCAACATGGACCCAGTGGGGGTTCTGACTAGAGGAATAGACAGTAATATATCCAACATGGACCCAGTGGGGGTTCTGACAGTAATATATCCAACATGGACCCAGTAGGGGTTCTGACTAGGGGAATAGACAGTAATATATCCAACATGGACCCAGTGGGGGTTCTGACTAGGGGTATAGACAGTAATATATCCAACATGGACCCAGTGGGGGTTCTGACAGTAATATATCCAACATGGACCCAGTGGGGGTTCTGACTAGAGGAATAGACAGTAATATATCCAACATGGACCCAGTGGGGGTTCTGACAGTAATATATCCAACATGGACCCAGTAGGGGTTCTGACTAGGGGAATAGACAGTAATATATCCAACATGGACCCAGTGGGGGTTCTGACTAGGGGAATAGACAGTAATATATCCAACATGGACCCAGTGGGAGTTCTGACTAGGGGAATAGACAGTAATATATCCAACATGGACCCAGTGGGGGTTCTGACTAGGGGAATAGACAGTAATATATCCAACATGGACCCAGTGGGGGTTCTGACAGTAATATATCCAAAATGGACCCAGTGGGGGTTCTGACAAGGGGAATAGACAGTAATATATCCAACATGGACCCAGTGGGGGTTCTGACTAGGGGAATAGACAGTAATATATCCAACATGGACCCAGTGGGGATTCTGACAGTAATATATCCAACATGGACCCAGTGGGGGTTCTGACTAGGGGACTAGACAGTAATATATCCAACATGGACCAAGTGGGGGTTCTGACTAGGGGAATATACAGTAATATATCCAACATGGACCCAGTGGGGGTTCTGACTAGGGGAATATACAGTAATATATCCAACATGGGCCCAGTGGGGGTTCTGACTAGGGGAATAGACAGTAATATATCCAACATGGACGCAGTGTTGGTTCTGACTTGGGGAATAGACAGTAATATATCCAACATGGACCCAGTGGGGGTTCTGACTAGGGGAATAGACAGTAATATATCCAACATGGACCCAGTGGGGATTCTGACAGTAATATATCCAACATGGACCCAGTGGGGGTTCTGACTAGGGGAATAGACAGTAATATATCCAACATGGACCAAGTGGGGGTGCTGACTAGGGGAATATACAGTAATATATCCAACATGGACCCAGTGGGGGTTCTGACAAGGGAATATACAGTAATATATCCAACATGGACCCAGTGGGGGTTCTGACTAGGGGAATAGACAGTAATATATCCAACATGGACCCAGTGGGGGTTCTGACTAGGGGAATAGACAGTAATATATCCAACATGGACCCAGTGGGGGTTCTGACTAGAGGAATAGACAGTAATATATCCAACATGGACCCAGTGGGGGTTCTGACAGTAATATATCCAACATGGACCCAGTAGGGGTTCTGACTAGGGGAATAGACAGTAATATATCCAACATGGACCCAGTGGGGGTTCTGACTAGGGGTATAGACAGTAATATATCCAACATGGACCCAGTGGGGGTTCTGACTAGGGGAATAGACAGTAATATATCCAACATGGACCCAGTGGGGGTTCTGACTAGGGGAATAGACAGTAATATATCCAACATGGACCCAGCGGGGGTTCTGACAGTAATATATCCAACATGGACCCAGTGGGGGTTCTGACAGTAATATATCCAACATGGACCCAGTGGGGATTCTGACTAGGGGAATAGACAGTAATATATCCAACATGGACCCAGTGGGGGTTCTGACAGTAATATATCCAACATGGACACAGTGGGGATTCTGACTAGGGGAATAGACAGTAATATATCCAACATGGACCAAGTGGGGGTTCTGACTAGGGGAATATACAGTAATATATCCAACATGGACCCAGTGGGGGTTCTGACTAGGGGAATATACAGTAATATATCCAACATGGACCCAGTGGGGGTTCTGACTAGGGGAATAGACAGTAATATATCCAACATGGACGCAGTGGGGGTTCTGACTTGGGGAATAGACAGTAATATATCCAACATGGACCCAGTGGGGGTTCTGACAGTAATATATCCAACATGGACCCAGTGGGGGTTCTGACTAGGGGAATAGACAGTAATATATCCAACATGGACCCAGTGGGGGTTCTGACAGTAATATATCCAAAATGGACCCAGTGGGGGTTCTGACTAGGGGAATAGACAGTAATATATCCAACATGGACCCAGTGGGGGTTCTGACTAGGGGAATAGACAGTAATATATCCAACATGGACCCAGTGGGGAATCTGACAGCAATATATCCAACATGGACCCAGTGGGGGTTCTGACTAGGGGAATAGACAGTAATATATCCAACATGGACCCAGTGGGGGTTCTGACTAGGGGAATAGACAGTAATATATCCAACATGGACCCAGTGGTGGGTTCTGACAGTAATATATCCAACATGGACCCAGTGTGGGTTCTGACAGTAATATATCCAACATGGACCCAGTGGGGGTTCTGACAGTAATATATCCAACATGGACACAGTGGGGATTCTGACTAGGGGAATAGACAGTAATATATCCAACATGGACCCAGTGGGGGTTCTGACAGTAATATATCCAACATGGACACAGTGGGGATTCTGACTAGGGGAATAGACAGTAATATATCCAACATGGACCCAGTGGGGGTTCTGACAGTAATATATCCAACATGGACCCAGTGGGGGTTCTGACTATGGGACTAGACAGTAATATATCCAACATGGACCAAGTGGGGGTTCTGACTAGGGGAATATAAAGTAATATATCCAACATGGACCCAGTGGGGGTTCTGACTAGGGGAATAGACAGTAATATATCCAACATGGACGCAGTGGGGGTTCTGACTTGGGGAATAGACAGTAATATATCCAACATGGACCCAGTGGGGGTTCTGACAGTAATATATCCAACATGGACACAGTGGGGATTCTGACTAGGGGAATAGACAGTAATATATCCAACATGGACCCAGTGGGGGTTCTGACTAGGGGAATAGACAGTAATATATCCAAAATGGACCCAGTGGGGGTTCTGACTAGGGGAATAGACAGTAATATATCCAACATGGACCCAGCGGGGGTTCTGACAGTAATATATCCAACATGGACCCAGTGGGGGTTCTGACAGTAATATATCCAACATGGACCCAGTGGGGATTCTGACTAGGGGAATAGACAGTAATATATCCAACATGGACCCAGTGGGGGTTCTGACAGTAATATATCCAACATGGACCCAGTGGGGATTCTGACTAGGGGAATAGACAGTAATATATCCAACATGGACCAAGTGGGGGTTCTGACTAGGGGAATATACAGTAATATATCCAACATGGACCCAGTGGGGGTTCTGACTAGGGGAATATACAGTAATATATCCAACATGGACCCAGTGGGGGTTCTGACTAGGGGAATAGACAGTAATATATCCAACATGGACCCAGTGGGGGTTCTGACTAGGGGAATAGACAGTAATATATCCAACATGGACCCAGTGGGGGTTCTGACAGTAATATATCCAACATGGACCCAGTGGGGGTTCTGACTAGGGGAATAGACAGTAATATATCCAACATGGACCCAGTGGGGGTTCTGACAGTAATATATCCAAAATGGACCCAGTGGGGGTTCTGACTAGGGGAATAGACAGTAATATATCCAACATGGACCCAGTGGGGGTTCTGACTAGGGGAATAGACAGTAATATATCCAACATGGACCCAGTGGGGATTCTGACAGCAATATATCCAACATGGACCCAGTGGGGGTTCTGACTAGGGGAATAGACAGTAATATATCCAACATGGACCCAGTGGGGGTTCTGACTAGGGGAATAGACAGTAATATATCCAACATGGACCCAGTGGGGGTTCTGACAGTAATATATCCAACATGGACCCAGTGTGGGTTCTGACAGTAATATATCCAACATGGACCCAGTGGGGGTTCTGACAGTAATATATCCAACATGGACCCAGTGGGGGTTCTGACAGTAATATATCCAACATGGACCCAGTGGGGATTCTGACTAGGGGAATAGACAGTAATATATCCAACATGGACCCAGTGGGGGTTCTGACAGTAATATATCCAACATGGACCCAGTGGGGGTTCTGACTAGGGGAATAGACAGTAATATATCCAACATGGACCAAGTGGGGGTTCTGACTAGGGGAATATACAGTAATATATCCAACATGGACCCAGTGGGGGTTCTGACTAGGGGAATATACAGTAATATATCCAACATGGACCCAGTGGGGGTTCTGACTAGGGGAATAGACAGTAATATATCCAACATGGACGCAGTGGGGGTTCTGACTTGGGGAATAGACAGTAATATATCCAACATGGACCCAGTGGGGGTTCTGACAGTAATATATCCAACATGGACCCAGTAGGGGTTCTGACTAGGGGAATAGACAGTAATATATCCAACATGGACCCAGTGGGGGTTCTGACTAGGGGAATAGACAGTAATATATCCAACATGGACCCAGTGGGGGTTCTGACTAAGGGAATAGACAGTAATATATCCAACATGGACCCAGTGGGGGTTCTGACTAGGGGAATAGACAGTAATATATCCAACATGGACCCAGTGGGGGTTCTGACTAGGGGAATAGACAGTAATATATCGAACATGGACCCAGTGGGGGTTCTGACAGTAATATATCCAACAAGGACCCAGTGGGGGTTCTGACTAGGGGAATAGACAGTAGTATATCCAACATGGATCCAGTGGGGGCGGGGAACAGGTGGCAGGAGATAGGGAACAGGAGGTGGGGACAGGAGGCAGGAGGTGGGGAACAGTAGAATGGAAACAGGAGAAAGGAGATGGGGAACAGGAGGCAGGAGATGGGGAACAGGAGGCAGGAGGTGGGGAACAGGAGGCAGGAGGCGGGGAACAGGAGGCAGGAGGCAGAGAAAAGGAGGCAGGAGGTGGGGAACAGGAGGCAGGAGGCAGGGAACAGGAGGCAGGAGGCAGGGAACAGGAGATGCGGAACAGGAGGCAGGATGCTTGGAACAGGAGGTGGGGAACAGGAGGCAGTGAACAGGAGGCGGGGAACAGGATGTGGGGAACAGGAGGCAGGAGACGGGGAACAGGAGGCAGGAGATCGGGAACAGGAGGCGGGGAACAGGAGGCAGGAGACGGGGAACAGGAGGCAGGAGACGGGTAACAGGAGGCAGGAGACGGGAAACAGGAGGCAGGAGACGGGGAACATGAGGCGGGGAACAGGAGGTGGGGAACAGAAGGCGGGGAACAGGAGGCAGTGAACAGGAGGCGGGGAACAGGAGGTGGGGAACAGGAGGCAGGAGACAGGGAACAGGAGGCAGGAGATGGGTAACAGGAGGCGGGGAACAGGAGGCAGGAGACGGGGAACAGGAGGCAGGAGATGGGGAACAGGAGGCGGGAGACGGGGAACAGGAGGCAGGAGATGGGGAACAGGAGGCAGGAGGTGGGGAACAGGAGATGGGGAACAGGAGGCAGGAGGTGGGAACAGGAGATGGGGAACAGGAGGTGGGGAACAGGAGGCAGGAGATGGGGAACAGGAGGCAGGAGGTGGGGAACAGTAGGCAGGAGGTGGGGAACAGGAGGCAGGAGGCGGGGAACAGGAGGCAGGAGGTGGGGAACAGGAGATGGGGAACAGGAGGTGGGGAACAGGAGGCAGGAGGCAGGAGGCGGGGAACAGGAGGCAGGAGGCGGGGAACAGGAGGCAGGAGGCGGGGAACAGGAGGCAGGAGGCAGGGAACAGGAGGCGGGGAACAGGAGGCGGGGAACAGCAGGCGAGGAACAGGAGGCGTGGAACAGCAGGCAGGAGATGGGGAACAGGAGGCGGGAGATGGGGAACAGGAGGTGGGGAACAGGAGGCAGGAGACGGGGAACAGGAGGCAGGAGATGGGGAACAGGAGGCAGGAGGTGGGGAACAGGAGATGGGGAAAAGGAGGCAGGAGGTGGGGATCAGGAGATGGGGAACAGGACGTGGGGAACAGGAGGCAGGAGATGGGGAACAGGAGGCAGGAGGTGGGGAACAGTAGGCAGGAGGTGGGGAACAGGAGGCAGGAGGCAGGGAACAGGAGGCAGGAGGTGGGGAACAGGAGATGGGGAACAGGAGGTGGGGAACAGGAGGCAGGAGGTGGGGAACAGGAGGCAGGAGGCGGGGAACAGGAGGCAGGAGATGGGGAACAGGAGGCGGGAGATGGGGAACAGGAGGTGGGGAACAGGATGCAGGAGACGGGGAACAGGAGGCAGGAGATGGGGAACAGGAGGCAGGAGATGGGGAACAGGAGATTATGGAACAGGAGGAAGGAAATGGGGAACAGGAGGCAGGAGGCGGGGAACAGGAGGCTGAAGGCGGGGAACAGGAGGCAGGAGGCGGGGAACAGGAGGCGGGGAACAGGAGGCGAGGAACAGGAGGCGGGGAACAGGAGGCAGGAGATGGGGAACAGGAGGCGGGAGATGGGGAACAGGAGGCGGGGAACAGGAGGCAGGAGACGGGGAACAGGAGGCAGGAGATGGTGAACAGGAGGCGGGAAACAGGAGGCAGGAGACGGGGAACAGGATGCAGGGAACAGGAGGTGGGGAACAGAAGGCGGGGAACAGGAGGCAGTGAACAGGAGGCGGGAACAGGAGGTGGGGAACAGGAGGAAGGAAATGGGGAACAGGAGGCAGGAGACGGGGAACAGGAGGCAGGAGGCGGGGAACAGGAGGCAGGAGGCGGGGAACAGGAGGCGGGGAACAGGAGGCGAGGAACAGGAGGCGGGGAACAGGAGGCAGGAGATGGGGAACAGGAGGCGGGAGATGGGGAACAGGAGGCGGGGAACAGGAGGCAGGAGACGGGGAACAGGAGGCAGGAGATGGGGAACAGGAGGCGGGGAACAGGAGGCAGGAGACGGGGAACAGGAGGCAGGGAACAGGAGGTGGGGAACAGAAGGCGGGGAACAGGAGGCAGTGAACAGGAGGCGGGAACAGGAGGTGGGGAACAGGAGGCAGGAGGCGGGGAACAGGAGGCAGGAGATGGGGAACAGGAGGCGGGGAACAGGAGGAGGGAGATGGGGAACAGGAGGCAGGAGACGGGGAACGGGAGGCAGGAGACGGGGAACAGGAGGCAGGAGATGGGGAACAGGAGGCAGGAGATGGGGAACAGGAGGCAGGAGGTGGGGAACAGAAGGCAGGTGACGGGGAACAGGAGATGGGGAACAGGAGGCAGGAGGTGGGAACAGGAGATGGGGAACAGGAGGTGGGGAACAGGAGGCAGGAGATTTGGAACAGGAGGCAGGAGGTGGGGAACAGTAGGCAGGAGGTGGGGAACAGGAGGCAGGAGGCGTGGAACAGGACGCAGGAGGTGGGGAACAGGAGATGGGGAACAGGAGGTAGGGAACAGGAGATAGGAGGTGGGCAACAGGAGGCAGGAGGTGGGGAACAGGAGGCAGGAGGTGGGGAACAGGAGATGGGGAACAGGAGGTGGGGAACAGGAGGCAGGAGGTGGGGAACAGGAGATGGGGAACAGGAGGCAAGAGGCAGGAAAAAGGAGGCAGAAGATGTAGAACAGGAGATGGTGAACTGGAGATGTAGAACAGGAGATTGGGAACAAGAGGCAGGAGATGGGGAACAGGAGGCAGGAGACGGGGAACAGGAGGCAGGAGGCGGGGAACAGGATGCGGGGAACAGGAGGCAGGAGATGGGGAACAGGAGGCAGGAGACGGGGAACAGGAGGCAGGAGACGGGGAACAGGAGGCAGGAGACGGGGAACAGGAGGCAGAAGATGGGGAACAGGAGGCAGGAGGTGGGGAACAGGAGGCAGGAGGTGGGGAACAGGAGATGGGGAACAGGAGGCAGGAGGTGGGAACAGGAGATGGGGAACAGGAGGTGGGGAACAGGAGGCAGGAGATGGGGAACAGGAGGCAGGAGGTGGGGAACAGTAGGCAGGAGGTGGGGAACAGGAGGCAGGAGGCGGGGAACAGGAGGCAGGAGATGGGGAACAGGAGGCAGGACATGGGGAACAGGAGGCAGGAGGTGGGGAACAGAAGGCAGGTGACGGGGAACAGGAGATGGGGAACAGGAGGCAGGAGGTGGGAACAGGAGATGGGGAACAGGAGGTGGGGAACAGGAGGCAGGAGATTTGGAACAGGAGGCAGGAGGTGGGGAACAGTAGGCAGGAGGTGGGGAACAGGAGGCAGGAGGCGTGGAACAGGACGCAGGAGGTGGGGAACAGGAGATGGGGAACAGGAGGTAGGGAACAGGAGATAGGAGGTGGGCAACAGGAGGCAGGAGGTGGGGAACAGGAGGCAGGAGGTGGGGAACAGGAGAAGGGGAACAGGAGGTGGGGAACAGGAGGCAGGAGGTGGGGAACAGGAGATGGGGAACAGGAGGCAGGAGGCAGGAAAAAGGAGGCAGAAGATGTGGAACAGGAGATGGTGAACTGGAGATGTAGAACAGGAGATTGGGAACAAGAGGCAGGAGATGGGGAACAGGAGGCAGGAGACGGGGAACAGGAGGCAGGAGGCGGGGAACAGGATGCGGGGAACAGGAGGCAGGAGATGGGGAACAGGAGGCAGGAGACGGGGAACAGGAGGCAGGAGACGGGGAACAGGAGGCAGGAGACGGGGAACAGGAGGCAGAAGATGGGGAACAGGAGGCAGGAGGTGGGAACAGGAGATGGGGAACAGGAGATGGGGAACAGGAGGCAGGAGGTGGGAACAGGAGATGGGGAACAGGAGGTGGGGAACAGGAGGCAGGAGATGGGGAACAGGAGGCAGGAGGTGGGGAACAGTAGGCAGGAGGTGGGGAACAGGAGGCAGGAGGCGGGGAACAGGAGGCAGGAGATGGGGAACAGGAGGCAGGAGATGGGGAACAGGAGGCAGGAGGTGGGGAACAGAAGGCAGGTGACGGGGAACAGGAGATGGGGAACAGGAGGCAGGAGGTGGGAACAGGAGATGGGGAACAGGAGGTGGGGAACAGGAGGCAGGAGATTTGGAACAGGAGGCAGGAGGTGGGGAACAGTAGGCAGGATGTGGTGAACAGGAGGCAGGAGGCGTGGAACAGGACGCAGGAGGTGGGGAACAGGAGATGGGGAACAGGAGGTAGGGAACAGGAGATAGGAGGTGGGCAACAGGAGGCAGGAGGTGGGGAACAGGAGGCAGGAGGTGGGGAACAGGAGATAGGGAACAGGAGGTGGGGAACAGGAGGCAGGAGGTGGGGAACAGGAGATGGGGAACAGGAGGCAGGAGGCAGGAAAAAGGAGGCAGAAGATGTGGAACAGGAGATGGTGAACTGGAGATGTAGAACAGGAGATTGGGAACAAGAGGCAGGAGATGTGGAACAGGAGGCAGGAGATGGGGAACAGGAGGCAGGAGGCGGGGAACAGGATGAGGGGAACAGGAGGCAGGAGATGGGGAACAGGAGGCAGGAGACGGGGAACAGGAGGCAGGAGACGGGGAACAGGAGGCAGGAGACGGGGAACAGGAGGCAGAAGATGGGGAACAGGAGGCAGGAGGTGGGGAACAGGAGGCAGGAGGTGGGGAACAGGAGATGGGGAACAGGAGGCAGGAGGTGGGAACAGGAGATGGGGAACAGGAGGTGGGGAACAGGAGGCAGGAGATGGGGAACAGGAGGCAGGAGGTGGGGAACAGAAGGCAGGTGACGGGGAACAGGAGATGGGGAACAGGAGGCAGGAGGTGGGAACAGGAGATGGGGAACAGGAGGTGGGGAACAGGAGGCAGGAGATTTGGAACAGGAGGCAGGAGGTGGGGAACAGTAGGCAGGATGTGGTGAACAGGAGGCAGGAGGCGTGGAACAGGACGCAGGAGGTGGGGAACAGGAGATGGGGAACAGGAGGTAGGGAACAGGAGATAGGAGGTGGGCAACAGGAGGCAGGAGGTGGGGAACAGGAGGCAGGAGGTGGGGAACAGGAGATGGGGAACAGGAGGTGGGGAACAGGAGGCAGGAGGTGGGGAACAGGAGATGGGGAACAGGAGGCAGGAGGCAGGAAAAAGGAGGCAGAAGATGTGGAACAGGAGATGGTGAACTGGAGATGTAGAACAGGAGATTGGGAACAAGAGGCAGGAGATGGGGAACAGGAGGCAGGAGATGGGGAACAGGAGGCAGGAGGCGGGGAACAGGATGAGGGGAACAGGAGGCAGGAGATGGGGAACAGGAGGCAGGAGACGGGGAACAGGAGGCAGGAGACGGGGAACAGGAGGCAGGAGACGGGGAACAGGAGGCAGAAGATGGGGAACAGGAGGCAGGAGGTGGGGAACAGGAGGCAGGAGGTGGGGAACAGGAGATGGGGAACAGGAGGCAGGAGGTGGGAACAGGAGATGGGGAACAGGAGGTGGGGAACAGGAGGCAGGAGATGGGGAACAGGAGGCAGGAGGTGGGGAACAGAAGGCAGGTGACGGGGAACAGGAGATGGGGAACAGGAGGCAGGAGGTGGGAACAGGAGATGGGGAACAGGAGGTGGGGAACAGGAGGCAGGAGATTTGGAACAGGAGGCAGGAGGTGGGGAACAGTAGGCAGGATGTGGTGAACAGGAGGCAGGAGGCGTGGAACAGGACGCAGGAGGTGGGGAACAGGAGATGGGGAACAGGAGGTAGGGAACAGGAGATAGGAGGTGGGCAACAGGAGGCAGGAGGTGGGGAACAGGAGGCAGGAGGTGGGGAACAGGAGATGGGGAACAGGAGGTGGGGAACAGGAGGCAGGAGGTGGGGAACAGGAGATGGGGAACAGGAGGCAGGAGGCAGGAAAAAGGAGGCAGAAGATGTGGAACAGGAGATGGTGAACTGGAGATGTAGAACAGGAGATTGGGAACAAGAGGCAGGAGATGGGGAACAGGAGGCAGGAGATGGGGAACAGGAGGCAGGAGGCAGGGAACAGGATGAGGGGAACAGGAGGCAGGAGATGGGGAACAGGAGGCAGGAGACGGGGAACAGGAGGCAGGAGACGGGGAACAGGAGGCAGGAGACGGGGAACAGGAGGCAGAAGATGGGGAACAGGAGGCAGGAGGTGGGGAACAGGAGGCAGGAGGTGGGGAACAGGAGATGGGGAACAGGAGGTGGGGAACAGGAGGCAGGAGATGGGGAACAGGAGGCAGGAGGTGGGGAACAGTAGGCAGGAGGTGGGGAACAGGAGGCAGGAGGCGGGGAACAGGAGTCAGGAGGTGGGGAACAGGAGATGGGGAACAGGAGGTGGGGAACAGGAGGCAGGAGGCAGGAGGCGGGGAACAGGAGGCAGGAGGCGGGGAACAGGAGGCAGGAGGCGGGGAACAGGAGGCAGGAGGCAGGGAACAGGAGGCGGGGAACAGGAGGCGGGGAACAGGAGGCGAGGAACAGGAGGCGGGGAACAGAAGGCAGGAGATGGGGAACAGGAGGCGGGAGATGGGGAACAGGAGGTGGGGAACAGGAGGCAGGAGACGGGGAACAGGAGGCAGGAGATGGGGAACAGGAGGCAGGAGGTGGGGAACAGGAGATGGGGAACAGGAGGCAGGAGGTGGGGATCAGGAGATGGGGAACAGGACGTGGGGAACAGGAGGCAGGAGATGGGGAACAGGATGCAGGAGGTGGGGAACAGTAGGCAGGAGGTGGGGAACACGATGCAGGAGGCAGGGAACAGGAGGCAGGAGGTGGGGAACAGGAGATGGGGAACAGGAGGTGGGGAACAGGAGGCAGGAGGTGGGGAACAGGAGGCAGGAGGCGGGGAACAGGAGGCAGGAGATGGGGAACAGGAGGCGGGAGATGGGGAACAGGAGGTGGGGAACAGGAGGCAGGAGACGGGGAACAGGAGGCAGGAGATGGGGAACAGGAGGCAGGAGATGGGGAACAGGAGATGGGGAACAGGAGGAAGGAAATGTGGAACAGGAGGCAGGAGGCGGGGAACAGGAGGCAGGAGGCGGGGAACAGGAGGCAGGGGTCGGGGAACAGGAGGCGGGGAACAGGAGGTGGGGAACAGGAGGCGAGGAACAGGAGGAGGGGAACAGGAGGCAGGAGATGGGGAACAGGAGGCGGGAGATGGGGAACAGGAGGCGGGGAACAGGAGGCAGGAGACGGGGAACAGGAGGAAGGAGATGGGGAACAGGAGGCGGGGAACAGGAGGCAGGAGACGGGGAACAGGAGGCAGGGAACAGGAGGTGGGGAACAGAAGGCGGGGAACAGGAGGCAGTGAACAGGAGGCGGGAACAGGAGGTGGGGAACAGGAGGCAGGAAATGGGGAACAGGAGGCAGGAGGCGGGGAACAGGAGGCAGGAGGCAGGGAACAGGAGGCAGGAGGCAGGGAACAGGAGGCGGGGAACAGGAGGTGGGGAACAGAAGGCGGGGAACAGGAGGCAGTGAACAGGAGGCGGGGAACAGGAGGTGGGGAACAGGAGGCAGGAGACGGGGAACAGGAGGCAGGAGATGGGGAACAGGAGGCGGGGAACAGGAGGCAGGAGACGGGGAACAGAAGGCAGGAGACGGGGAACAGGAGGCAGGAGACGGGGAACAGGAGGCAGGAGACGGGGAACAGGAGGCAGGAGATGGGGAACAGGAGGCAGGAGGCGGGGAACAGGAGGCGGGGAACAGGAGGCGAGGAACAGGAGGCGGGGAACAGGAGGCAGGAGATGGGGAACAGGAGGCGGGAGATGGGGAACAGGAGGCGGGGAACAGGAGGCAGGAGACGGGGAACAGGAGGCAGGAGATGGGGAACAGGAGGCGGGGAACAGGAGGCAGGAGACGGGGAACAGGAGGCAGGGAAGAGGAGGTGGGGAACAGAAGGCGGGGAACAGGAGGCAGTGAACAGGAGGCGGGAACAGGAGGTGGGGAACAGGAGGCAGGAGGCGGGGAACAGGAGGCAGGAGATGGGGAACAGGAGGCGGGGAACAGGAGGAGGGAGATGGGGAACAGGAGGCAGGAGACGGGGAACGGGAGGCAGGAGACGGGGAACAGGAGGCAGGAGATGGGGAACAGGAGGCAGGAGATGGGGAACAGGAGGCAGGAGGTGGGGAACAGAAGGCAGGTGACGGGGAACAGGAGATGGGGAACAGGAGGCAGGAGGTGGGAACAGGAGATGGGGAACAGGAGGTGGGGAACAGGAGGCAGGAGATTTGGAACAGGAGGCAGGAGGTGGGGAACAGTAGGCAGGAGGTGGGGAACAGGAGGCAGGAGGCGTGGAACAGGACGCAGGAGGTGGGGAACAGGAGATGGGGAACAGGAGGTAGGGAACAGGAGATAGGAGGTGGGCAACAGGAGGCAGGAGGTGGGGAACAGGAGGCAGGAGGTGGGGAACAGGAGATGGGGAACAGGAGGTGGGGAACAGGAGGCAGGAGGTGGGGAACAGGAGATGGGGAACAGGAGGCAGGAGGCAGGAAAAAGGAGGCAGAAGATGTGGAACAGGAGATGGTGAACTGGAGATGTAGAACAGGAGATTGGGAACAAGAGGCAGGAGATGGGGAACAGGAGGCAGGAGATGGGGAACAGGAGGCAGGAGGCGGGGAACAGGATGCGGGGAACAGGAGGCAGGAGATGGGGAACAGGAGGCAGGAGACGGGGAACAGGAGGCAGGAGACGGGGAACAGGAGGCAGGAGACGGGGAACAGGAGGCAGAAGATGGGGAACAGGAGGCAGGAGGTGGGGAACAGGAGGCAGGAGGTGGGGAACAGGAGATGGGGAACAGGAGGTGGGGAACAGGAGGCAGGAGATGGGGAACAGGAGGCAGGAGACGGGGAACAGGAGGCAGGAGACGGGGAACAGGAGGCAGGAGACGGGGAACAGGAGGCAGAAGATGGGGAACAGGAGGCAGGAGGTGGGGAACAGGAGGCAGGAGGTGGGAACAGGAGATGGGGAACAGGAGGTGGGGAACAGGAGGCAGGAGATGGGGAACAGGAGGCAGGAGGTGGGGAACAGTAGGCAGGAGGTGGGGAACAGGAGGCAGGAGGCGGGGAACAGGAGTCAGGAGGTGGGGAACAGGAGATGGGGAACAGGAGGTGGGGAACAGGAGGCAGGAGGCAGGAGGCGGGGAACAGGAGGCAGGAGGCGGGGAACAGGAGGCAGGAGGCGGGGAACAGGAGGCAGGAGGCAGGGAACAGGAGGCGGGGAACAGGAGGCGGGGAACATTAGGCGAGGAACAGGAGGCGGGGAACAGCAGGCAGGAGATGGGGAACAGGAGGCAGGAGATGGGGAACAGGAGGTGGGGAACAGGAGGCAGGAGACGGGGAACAGGAGGCAGGAGACGGGGAACAGGAGGCAGGAGATGGGGAACAGGAGGCAGGAGATGGGGAACAGGAGGCAGGAGGTGGGGAACAGTAGGCAGGAGGTGGGGAACAGGAGGCAGGAGGCTGGAACAGGACGCAGGAGGTGGGGAACAGGAGATGGGGAACAGGAGGTAGGGAACAGGAGATAGGAGGTGGGCAACAGGAGGCAGGAGGTGGGGAACAGGAGGCAGGAGGTGGGGAACAGGAGATGGGGAACAGGAGGTGGGGAACAGGAGGCAGGAGGTGGGGAACAGGAGATGGGGAACAGGAGGCAGGAGGCAGGAAAAAGGAGGCAGAAGATGTGGAACAGGAGATGGTGAACTGGAGATGTAGAACAGGAGATTGGGAACAAGAGGCAGGAGATGGGGAACAGGAGGCAGGAGATGGGGAACAGGAGGCAGGAGGCGGGGAACAGGATGCGGGGAACAGGAGGCAGGAGATGGGGAACAGGAGGCAGGAGACGGGGAACAGGAGGCAGGAGACGGGGAACAGGAGGCAGGAGACGGGGAACAGGAGGCAGAAGATGGGGAACAGGAGGCAGGAGGTGGGGAACAGGAGGCAGGAGGTGGGGAACAGGAGATGGGGAACAGGAGGCAGGAGGTGGGAACAGGAGATGGGGAACAGGAGGTGGGGAACAGGAGGCAGGAGATGGGGAACAGGAGGCAGGAGGTGGGGAACAGTAGGCAGGAGGTGGGGAACAGGAGGCAGGAGGCGGGGAACAGGAGTCAGGAGGTGGGGAACAGGAGATGGGGAACAGGAGGTGGGGAACAGGAGGCAGGAGGCAGGAGGCGGGGAACAGGAGGCAGGAGGCGGGGAACAGGAGGCAGGAGGCGGGGAACAGGAGGCAGGAGGCAGGGAACAGGAGGCGGGGAACAGGAGGCGGGGAACATTAGGCGAGGAACAGGAGGCGGGGAACAGCAGGCAGGAGATGGGGAACAGGAGGCAGGAGATGGGGAACAGGAGGCGGGGAACAGGAGGCAGGAGACGGGGAACAGGAGGCAGGAGATGGGGAACAGGAGGCAGGAGGTGGGGAACAGGAGATGGGGAACAGGAGGCAGGAGGTGGGGATCAGGAGATGGGGAACAGGACGTGGGGAACAGGAGGCAGGAGATGGGGAACAGGATGCAGGAGGTGGGGAACAGTAGGCAGGAGGTGGGGAACACGATGCAGGAGGCAGGGAACAGGAGGCAGGAGGTGGGGAACAGGAGATGGGGAACAGGAGGTGGGGAACAGGAGGCAGGAGGTGGGGAACAGGAGGCAGGAGGCGGGGAACAGGAGGCAGGAGATGGGGAACAGGAGGCGGGAGATGGGGAACAGGAGGTGGGGAACAGGAGGCAGGAGACGGGGAACAGGAGGCAGGAGATGGGGAACAGGAGGCAGGAGATGGGGAACAGGAGATGGGGAACAGGAGGAAGGAAATGTGGAACAGGAGGCAGGAGGCGGGGAACAGGAGGCAGGAGGCGGGGAACAGGAGGCAGGGGTCGGGGAACAGGAGGCGGGGAACAGGAGGCGGGGAACAGGAGGCGAGGAACAGGAGGCGGGGAACAGGAGGCAGGAGATGTGGAACAGGAGGCAGGAGATGGGGAACAGGAGGCGGGGAACAGGAGGCAGGAGACGGGGAACAGGAGGAAGGAGATGGGGAACAGGAGGCGGGGAACAGGAGGCAGGAGACGGGGAACAGGAGGCAGGGAACAGGAGGTGGGGAACAGAAGGCGGGGAACAGGAGGCAGTGAACAGGAGGCGGGAACAGGAGGTGGGGAACAGGAGGCAGGAAATGGGGAACAGGAGGCAGGAGGCGGGGAACAGGAGGCAGGAGGCAGGGAACAGGAGGCAGGAGGCAGGGAACAGGAGGCGGGGAACAGGAGGTGGGGAACAGAAGGCGGGGAACAGGAGGCAGTGAACAGGAGGCGGGGAACAGGAGGTGGGGAACAGGAGGCAGGAGACGGGGAACAGGAGGCAGGAGATGGGGAACAGGAGGCGGGGAACAGGAGGCAGGAGACGGGGAACAGAAGGCAGGAGACGGGGAACAGGAGGCAGGAGACGGGGAACAGGAGGCAGGAGATGGGGAACAGGAGGCAGGAGGCGGGGAACAGGAGGCGGGGAACAGGAGGCGAGGAACAGGAGGCGGGGAACAGGAGGCAGGAGATGGGGAACAGGAGGCGGGAGATGGGGAACAGGAGGCGGGGAACAGGAGGCAGGAGACGGGGAACAGGAGGCAGGAGATGGGGAACAGGAGGCGGGGAACAGGAGGCAGGAGACGGGGAACAGGAGGCAGGGAACAGGAGGTGGGGAACAGAAGGCGGGGAACAGGAGGCAGTGAACAGGAGGCGGGAACAGGAGGTGGGGAACAGGAGGCAGGAGGCGGGGAACAGGAGGCAGGAGATGGGGAACAGGAGGCGGGGAACAGGAGGAGGGAGATGGGGAACAGGAGGCAGGAGACGGGGAACGGGAGGCAGGAGACGGGGAACAGGAGGCAGGAGATGGGGAAAAGGAGGCAGGAGATGGGGAACAGGAGGCAGGAGGTGGGGAACAGAAGGCAGGTGACGTGGAACAGGAGATGGGGAACAGGAGGCAGGAGGTGGGAACAGGAGATGGGGAACAGGAGGTGGGGAACAGGAGGCAGGAGATTTGGAACAGGAGGCAGGAGGTGGGGAACAGTAGGCAGGAGGTGGGGAACAGGAGGCAGGAGGCGTGGAACAGGACGCAGGAGGTGGGGAACAGGAGATGGGGAACAGGAGGTAGGGAACAGGAGATAGGAGGTGGGCAACAGGAGGCAGGAGGTGGGGAACAGGAGGCAGGAGGTGGGGAACAGGAGATGGGGAACAGGAGGTGGGGAACAGGAGGCAGGAGGTGGGGAACAGGAGATGGGGAACAGGAGGCAGGAGGCAGGAAAAAGGAGGCAGAAGATGTGGAACAGGAGATGGTGAACTGGAGATGTAGAACAGGAGATTGGGAACAAGAGGCAGGAGATGGGGAACAGGAGGCAGGAGACGGGGAACAGGAGGCAGGAGGCGGGGAACAGGATGCGGGGAACAGGAGGCAGGAGATGGGGAACAGGAGGCAGGAGACGGGGAACAGGAGGCAGGAGACGGGGAACAGGAGGCAGGAGACGGGGAACAGGAGGCAGAAGATGGGGAACAGGAGGCAGGAGGTGGGGAACAGGAGGCAGGAGGTGGGGAACAGGAGATGGGGAACAGGAGGCAGGAGGTGGGAACAGGAGATGGGGAACAGGAGGTGGGGAACAGGAGGCAGGAGATGGGGAACAGGAGGCAGGAGGTGGGGAACAGTAGGCAGGAGGTGGGGAACAGGAGGCAGGAGGCGGGGAACAGGAGGCAGGAGATGGGGAACAGGAGGCAGGACATGGGGAACAGGAGGCAGGAGGTGGGGAACAGAAGGCAGGTGACGGGGAACAGGAGATGGGGAACAGGAGGCAGGAGGTGGGAACAGGAGATGGGGAACAGGAGGTGGGGAACAGGAGGCAGGAGATTTGGAACAGGAGGCAGGAGGTGGGGAACAGTAGGCAGGAGGTGGGGAACAGGAGGCAGGAGGCGTGGAACAGGACGCAGGAGGTGGGGAACAGGAGATGGGGAACAGGAGGTAGGGAACAGGAGATAGGAGGTGGGCAACAGGAGGCAGGAGGTGGGGAACAGGAGGCAGGAGGTGGGGAACAGGAGAAGGGGAACAGGAGGTGGGGAACAGGAGGCAGGAGGTGGTGAACAGGAGATGGGGAACAGGAGGCAGGAGGCAGGAAAAAGGAGGCAGAAGATGTGGAACAGGAGATGGTGAACTGGAGATGTAGAACAGGAGATTGGGAACAAGAGGCAGGAGATGGGGAACAGGAGGCAGGAGACGGGGAACAGGAGGCAGGAGGCGGGGAACAGGATGCGGGGAACAGGAGGCAGGAGATGGGGAACAGGAGGCAGGAGACGGGGAACAGGAGGCAGGAGACGGGGAACAGGAGGCAGGAGACGGGGAACAGGAGGCAGAAGATGGGGAACAGGAGGCAGGAGGTGGGGAACAGGAGGAAGGAGGTGGGGAACAGGAGATGGGGAACAGGAGGCAGGAGGTGGGAACAGGAGATGGGGAACAGGAGGTGGGGAACAGGAGTCAGGAGATGGGGAACAGGAGGCAGGAGGTGGGGAACAGTAGGCAGGAGGTGGGGAACAGGAGGCAGGAGGCAGGGAACAGGAGGCAGGAGATGGGGAACAGGAGGCAGGAGATGGGGAACAGGAGGCAGGAGGTGGGGAACAGAAGGCAGGTGACGGGGAACAGGAGATGGGGAACAGGAGGCAGGAGGTGGGAACAGGAGATGGGGAACAGGAGGTGGGGAACAGGAGGCAGGAGATTTGGAACAGGAGGCAGGAGGTGGGGAACAGTAGGCAGGATGTGGTGAACAGGAGGCAGGAGGCGTGGAACAGGACGCAGGAGGTGGGGAACAGGAGATGGGGAACAGGAGGTAGGGAACAGGAGATAGGAGGTGGGCAACAGGAGGCAGGAGGTGGGGAACAGGAGGCAGGAGGTGGGGAACAGGAGATGGGGAACAGGAGGTGGGGAACAGGAGGCAGGAGGTGGGGAACAGGAGATGGGGAACAGGAGGCAGGAGGCAGGAAAAAGGAGGCAGAAGATGTGGAACAGGAGATGGTGAACTGGAGATGTAGAACAGGAGATTGGGAACAAGAGGCAGGAGATGGGGAACAGGAGGCAGGAGATGGGGAACAGGAGGCAGGAGGCGGGGAACAGGATGCGGGGAACAGGAGGCAGGAGATGGGGAACAGGAGGGAGGAGACGGGGAACAGGAGGCAGGAGACGGGGAACAGGAGGCAGGAGACGGGGAACAGGAGGCAGAAGATGGGGAACAGGAGGCAGGAGGTGGGGAACAGGAGGCAGGAGGTGGGGAACAGGAGATGGGGAACAGGAGGCAGGAGGTGGGAACAGGAGATGGGGAACAGGAGGTGGGGAACAGGAGGCAGGAGATGGGGAACAGGAGGCAGGAGGTGGGGAACAGTAGGCAGGAGGTGGGGAACAGGAGGCAGGAGGCGGGGAACAGGAGTCAGGAGGTGGGGAACAGGAGATGGGGAACAGGAGGTGGGGAACAGGAGGCAGGAGGCAGGAGGCGGGGAACAGGAGGCAGGAGGCGGGGAACAGGAGGCAGGAGGCGGGGAACAGGAGGCAGGAGGCAGGGAACAGGAGGCGGGGAACAGGAGGCGGGGAACAGGAGGCGAGGAACAGGAGGCGGGGAACAGCAGGCAGGAGATGGGGAACAGGAGGCGGGAGATGGGGAACAGGAGGTGGGGAACAGGAGGCAGGAGACGGGGAACAGGAGGCAGGAGATGGGGAACAGGAGGCAGGAGGTGGGGAACAGGAGATGGGGAACAGGAGGCAGGAGGTGGGGATCAGGAGATGGGGAACAGGACGTGGGGAACAGGAGGCAGGAGATGGGGAACAGGATGCAGGAGGTGGGGAACAGTAGGCAGGAGGTGGGGAACACGATGCAGGAGGCAGGGAACAGGAGGCAGGAGGTGGGGAACAGGAGATGGGGAACAGGAGGTGGGGAACAGGAGGCAGGAGGTGGGGAACAGGAGGCAGGAGGCGGGGAACAGGAGGCAGGAGATGGGGAACAGGAGGCGGGAGATGGGGAACAGGAGGTGGGGAACAGGAGGCAGGAGACGGGGAACAGGAGGCAGGAGATGGGGAACAGGAGGCAGGAGATGGGGAACAGGAGATGGGGAACAGGAGGAAGGAAATGTGGAAAAGGAGGCAGGAGGCGGGGAACAGGAGGCAGGAGGCGGGGAACAGGAGGCAGGGGTCGGGGAACAGGAGGCGGGGAACAGGAGGCGGGGAACAGGAGGCGAGGAACAGGAGGCGGGGAACAGGAGGCAGGAGATGGGGAACAGGAGGCGGGAGATGGGGAACAGGAGGCGGGGAACAGGAGGCAGGAGACGGGGAACAGGAGGAAGGAGATGGGGAACAGGAGGCGGGGAACAGGAGGCAGGAGACGGGGAACAGGAGGCAGGGAACAGGAGGTGGGGAACAGAAGGCGGGGAACAGGAGGCAGTGAACAGGAGGCGGGAACAGGAGGTGGGGAACAGGAGGCAGGAAATGGGGAACAGGAGGCAGGAGGCGGGGAACAGGAGGCAGGAGGCAGGGAACAGGAGGCAGGAGGCAGGGAACAGGAGGCGGGGAACAGGAGGTGGGGAACAGAAGGCGGGGAACAGGAGGCAGTGAACAGGAGGCGGGGAACAGGAGGTGGGGAACAGGAGGCAGGAGATGGGGAACAGGAGGCAGGAGGTGGGGACAGGAGATGGGGAACAGGAGGTGGGGAACAGGAGGCAGGAGATGGGGAACAGGAGGCAGGAGGTTGGGAGCAGTAGGCAGGAGGTGGGGAACAGGAGGCAGGAGGCAGGGAACAGGAGGCAGGAGGTGGGGAACAGGAGGCAGGAGGTAGGGAACAGGAGGCAGGAGGTAGGGAACAGGAGGCAGGAGGTGGGGAACAGGAGATGGGGAACAGTAGGCAGGAGATGAGGAACAGGAGGCAGGGAACAGGAGGCAGGAGACGGGGAACAGGAGGCAGGAGATGGGGAACAGGAGGCGGGGAACAGGAGGAGGGAGATGGGGAACAGGAGGCAGGAGACGGGGAACCGGAGGCAGGAGACGGGGAACAGGAGGCAGGAGATGGGGAACAGGAGGCAGGAGATGGGGAACAGGAGGCAGGAGGTGGGGAACAGTAGGCAGGAGATGGGGAACAGGAGATGGGGAACAGGAGGCAGGAGGTGGGAACAGGAGATGGGGAACAGGAGGTGGGGAACAGGAGGCAGGAGATTGGGAACTGGAGGCAGGAGGTGGGGAACAGTAGGCAGGAGGTGGGGAACAGGAGATGGGGAACAGTAGGCAGGAGATGGGTGAACAGGAGGTGGGGAACAGTAGGCAGGAGGTGGGGAACAGGAGGCAGGAGGCGTGGAACAGGATGCAGGAGGTGGAGAACAGGAGATGGGGAACAGGAGGTGGGGAACAGGAGGCAGGAGGTGGGGAACAGGAGATGGGGAACAGGAGGCAGGAGGCAGGAAAAAGGAGGCAGAAGATGTAGAACAGGAGATTTGGAACAAGAGGCAGGAGATGGGGAACAGGAGGCAGGAGACGGGGAACAGGAGGCAGGAGGCGGGGAACAGGATGCGGGGAACAGGAGGCAGGAGGTGGGGAACAGGATGCAGGAGGTGGGGAACAGTAGGCAGGAGGTGGGGAACAGTAGGCAGGAGGTGGGGAACAGTAGGCAGGAGGTGGGGAACAGGAGGCAGGAGGCAGGGAACAGGAGGCAGGAGGTGGGGAACAGGAGATGGGGAACAGGAGGTGGGGAACAGGAGGCAGGAGGTGGGGAACAGGAGTCAGGAGGTGGGGAACAGGAGGCAGGAGATGGGGAACAGGAGGCGGCAGATGGGGAACAGGAGGTGGGGAACAGGAGGCAGGAGACGGGGAACAGGAGGCAGGAGATGGGGAACAGGAGGCAGGAGATGGGGAACAGGAGATGGGGAACAGGAGGAAGGAAATGGGGAACAGGAGGCAGGAGACGGGGAACAGGAGGCAGGAGGCGGGGAACAGGAGGCAGGAGGCGGGGAACAGGAGGCGGGGAACAGGAGGCGAGGAACAGGAGGCGGGGAACAGGAGGCAGGAGATGGGGAACAGGAGGCGGGAGATGGGGAACAGGAGGCGGGGAACAGGAGGCAGGAGACGGGGAACAGGAGGCAGGAGATGGGGAACAGGAGGCGGGGAACAGGAGGCAGGAGACGGGGAACAGGAGGCAGGGAACAGGAGGTGGGGAACAGAAGGCGGGGAACAGGAGGCAGTGAACAGGAGGCGGGAACAGGAGGTGGGGAACAGGAGGCAGGAGGCGGGGAACAGGAGGCAGGAGATGGGGAACAGGAGGCGGGGAACAGGAGGAGGGAGATGGGGAACAGGAGGCAGGAGACGGGGAACGGGAGGCAGGAGACGGGGAACAGGAGGCAGGAGATGGGGAACAGGAGGCAGGAGATGGGGAACAGGAGGCAGGAGGTGGGGAACAGAAGGCAGGTGATGGGGAACAGGAGATGGGGAACAGGAGGCAGGAGGTGGGAACAGGAGATGGGGAACAGGAGGTGGGGAACAGGAGGCAGGAGATTTGGAACAGGAGGCAGGAGGTGGGGAACAGTAGGCAGGAGGTGGGGAACAGGAGGCAGGAGGCGTGGAACAGGACGCAGGAGGTGGGGAACAGGAGATGGGGAACAGGAGGTAGGGAACAGGAGATAGGAGGTGGGCAACAGGAGGCAGGAGGTGGGGAACAGGAGGCAGGAGGTGGGGAACAGGAGATGGGGAACAGGAGGTGGGGAACAGGAGGCAGGAGGTGGGGAACAGGAGATGGGGAACAGGAGGCAGGAGGCAGGAAAAAGGAGGCAGAAGATGTGGAACAGGAGATGGTGAACTGGAGATGTAGAACAGGAGATTGGGAACAAGAGGCAGGAGATGGGGAACAGGAGGCAGGAGACGGGGAACAGGAGGCAGGAGGCGGGGAACAGGATGCGGGGAACAGGAGGCAGGAGATGGGGAACAGGAGGCAGGAGACGGGGAACAGGAGGCAGGAGACGGGGAACAGGAGGCAGAAGATGGGGAACAGGAGGCAGGAGGTGGGGAACAGGAGGCAGGAGGTGGGGAACAGGAGATGGGGAACAGGAGGCAGGAGGTGGGAACAGGAGATGGGGAACAGGAGGTGGGGAACAGGAGGCAGGAGATGGGGAACAAAGGCAGGAGGTGGGGAACAGTAGGCAGGAGGTGGGGAACAGGAGGCAGGAGGCGGGGAACAGGAGGCAGGAGGTGGGGAACAGGAGATGGGGAACAGGAGGTGGGGAACAGGAGGCAGGAGGCAGGAGGCGGGGAACAGGAGGCAGGAGGCGGGGAACAGGAGGCAGGAGGCAGGGCACAGGAGGCGGGGAACAGGAGGCGGGGAACAGGAGGCGAGGAACAGGAGGCGGGGAACAGCAGGCAGGAGATGGGGAACAGGAGGCGGGAGATGGGGAACAGGAGGTGGGGAACAGGAGGCAGGAGACGGGGAACAGGAGGCAGGAGATGGGGAACAGGAGGCAGGAGGTGGGGAACAGGAGATGGGGAACAGGAGGCAGGAGGTGGGGATCAGGAGATGGGGAACAGGACGTGGGGAACAGGAGGCAGGAGATGGGGAACAGGAGGCAGGAGGTGGGGAACAGTAGGCAGGAGGTGGGGAACACGATGCAGGAGGCAGGGAACAGGAGGCAGGAGGTGGGGAACAGGAGATGGGGAACAGGAGGTGGGGAACAGGAGGCAGGAGGTGGGGAACAGGAGGCAGGAGGCGGGGAACAGGAGGCAGGAGATGGGGAACAGGAGGCGGGAGATGGGGAACAGGAGGTGGGGAACAGGAGGCAGGAGACGGGGAACAGGAGGCAGGAGATGGGGAACAGGAGGCAGGAGATGGGGAACAGGAGATGGGGAACAGGAGGAAGGAAATGTGGAACAGGAGGCAGGAGGCGGGGAACAGGAGGCAGGAGGCGGGGAACAGGAGGCAGGGGTCGGGGAACAGGAGGCGGGGAACAGGAGGCGGGGAACAGGAGGCGAGGAACAGGAGGCGGGGAACAGGAGGCAGGAGATGGGGAACAGGAGGCGGGAGATGGGGAACAGGAGGCGGGGAACAGGAGGCAGGAGACGGGGAACAGGAGGAAGGAGATGGGGAACAGGAGGCGGGGAACAGGAGGCAGGAGACGGGGAACAGGAGGCAGGGAACAGGAGGTGGGGAACAGAAGGCGAGGAACAGGAGGCAGTGAACAGGAGGCGGGAACAGGAGGTGGGGAACAGGAGGCAGGAAATGGGGAACAGGAGGCAGGAGGCGGGGAACAGGAGGCAGGAGGCAGGGAACAGGAGGCAGGAGGCAGGGAACAGGAGGCGGGGAACAGGAGGTGGGGAACAGAAGGCGGGGAACAGGAGGCAGTGAACAGGAGGCGGGGAACAGGAGGTGGGGAACAGGAGGCAGGAGACGGGGAACAGGAGGCAGGAGATGGGGAACAGGAGGCGGGGAACAGGAGGCAGGAGACGGGGAACAGAAGGCAGGAGACGGGGAACAGGAGGCAGGAGACGGGGAACAGGAGGCAGGAGACGGGGAACAGGAGGCAGGAGATGGGGAACAGGAGGCAGGAGGTGGGGAACAGGAGGCGGGGAACGGGAGGAGGGAGATGGGGAACAGGAGGCAGGAGACGGGGAACCGGAGGCAGGAGACGGGGAACAGGAGGCAGGAGATGGGGAACAGGAGGCAGGAGATGGGGAACAGGAGGCAGGAGGTGGGGAACAGTAGGCAGGAGATGGGGAACAGGAGATGGGGAACAGGAGGCAGAAGGTGGGAACAGGAGATGGGGAACAGGAGGTGGGGAACAGGAGGCAGGAGATTGGGAACTGGAGGCAGGAGGTGGGGAACAGTAGGCAGGAGGTGGGGAACAGGAGATGGGGAACAGTAGGCAGGAGATGGGGAACAGGAGGTGGGGAACAGTAGGCAGGAGGTGGGGAACAGGAGGCAGGAGGCGTGGAACAGGATGCAGGAGGTGGGGAACAGGAGATGGGGAACAGGAGGTGGGGAACAGGAGGCAGGAGGTGGGGAACAGGAGATGGGGAACAGGAGGCAGGAGGCAGGAAAAAGGAGGCAGAAGATGTAGAACAGGAGATTTGGAACAAGAGGCAGGAGATGGGGAACAGGAGGCAGGAGACGGGGAACAGGAGGCAGGAGGCGGGGAACAGGATGCGGGGAACAGGAGGCAGGAGGTGGGGAACAGGATGCAGGAGACGGGGAACAGGAGGCAGGAGGTGGGGAACAGTAGGCAGGAGGTGGGGAACAGTAGGCAGGAGGTGGGGAACAGGAGGCAGGAGGCAGGGAACAGGAGGCAGGAGGTGGGGAACAGGAGATGGGGAACAGGAGGTGGGGAACAGGAGGCAGGAGGTGGGGAACAGGAGGCAGGAGGTGGGGAACAGGAGGCAGGAGATGGGGAACAGGAGGCGGCAGATGGGGAACAGGAGGTGGGGAACAGGAGGCAGGAGACGGGGAACAGGAGGCAGGAGATGGGGAACAGGAGGCAGGAGATGGGGAACAGGAGATGGGGAACAGGAGGAAGGAAATGGGGAACAGGAGGCAGGAGACGGGGAACAGGAGGCAGGAGGCGGGGAACAGGAGGCAGGAGGCGGGGAACAGGAGGCGGGGAACAGGAGGCGAGGAACAGGAGGCGGGGAACAGGAGGCAGGAGATGGGGAACAGGAGGCGGGAGATGGGGAACAGGAGGCGGGGAACAGGAGGCAGGAGACGGGGAACAGGAGGCAGGAGATGGGGAACAGGAGGCGGGGAACAGGAGGCAGGAGACGGGGAACAGGAGGCAGGGAACAGGAGGTGGGGAACAGAAGGCGGGGAACAGGAGGCAGTGAACAGGAGGCGGGAACAGGAGGTGGGGAACAGGAGGCAGGAGGCGGGGAACAGGAGGCAGGAGATGGGGAACAGGAGGCGGGGAACAGGAGGAGGGAGATGGGGAACAGGAGGCAGGAGACGGGGAACGGGAGGCAGGAGACGGGGAACAGGAGGCAGGAGATGGGGAACAGGAGGCAGGAGATGGGGAACAGGAGGTGGGGAACAGGAGGCAGGAGATTTGGAACAGGAGGCAGGAGGTGGGGAACAGTAGGCAGGAGGTGGGGAACTGGATGCAGGAGGCGTGGAACAGGACGCAGGAGGTGGGGAACAGGAGATGGGGAACAGGAGGTAGGGAACAGGAGATAGGAGGTGGGCAACAGGAGGCAGGAGGTGGGGAACAGGAGGCAGGAGGTGGGGAACAGGAGATGGGAAAACAGGAGGTGGGGAACAGGAGGCAGGAGGTGGGGAACAGGAGATGGGGAACAGGAGGCAGGAGGCAGGAAAAAGGAGGCAGAAGATGTGGAACAGGAGATGGTGAACTGGAGATGTAGAACAGGAGATTGGGAACAAGAGGCAGGAGATGGGGAACAGGAGGCAGGAGACGGGGAACAGGAGGCAGGAGGCGGGGAACAGGATGCGGGGAACAGGAGGCAGGAGATGGGGAACAGGAGGCAGGAGACGGGGAACAGGAGGCAGGAGACGGGGAACAGGAGGCAGGAGACGGGGAACAGGAGGCAGAAGATGGGGAACAGGAGGCAGGAGGTGGGGAACAGGAGGCAGGAGGTGGGGAACAGGAGATGGGGAACAGGAGGCAGGAGGTGGGAACAGGAGATGGGGAACAGGAGGTGGGGAACAGGAGGCAGGAGATGGGGAACAGGAGGCAGGAGGTGGGGAACAGTAGGCAGGAGGTGGGGAACAGGAGGCAGGAGGCGGGGAACAGGAGGCAGGAGGTGGGGAACAGGAGATGGGGAACAGGAGGTGGGGAACAGGAGGCAGGAGGCAGGAGGCGGGGAACAGGAGGCAGGAGGCGGGGAACAGGAGGCAGGAGGCGGGGAACAGGAGGCAGGAGGCAGGGAACAGGAGGAAGGAGATGGGGAACAGGAGGCGGGGAACAGGAGGCAGGAGACGGGGAACAGGAGGCAGGGAACAGGAGGTGGGGAACAGAAGGCGAGGAACAGGAGGCAGTGAACAGGAGGCGGGAACAGGAGGTGGGGAACAGGAGGCAGGAAATGGGGAACAGGAGGCAGGAGGCGGGGAACAGGAGGCAGGAGGCAGGGAACAGGAGGCAGGAGGCAGGGAACAGGAGGCGGGGAACAGGAGGTGGGGAACAGAAGGCGGGGAACAGGAGGCAGTGAACAGGAGGCGGGGAACAGGAGGTGGGGAACAGGAGGCAGGAGACGGGGAACAGGAGGCAGGAGATGGGGAACAGGAGGCGGGGAACAGGAGGCAGGAGACGGGGAACAGAAGGCAGGAGACGGGGAACAGGAGGCAGGAGACGGGGAACAGGAGGCAGGAGACGGGGAACAGGAGGCAGGAGATGGGGAACAGGAGGCAGGAGGTGGGGAACAGGAGGCGGGGAACAGGAGGAGGGAGATGGGGAACAGGAGGCAGGAGACGGGGAACCGGAGGCAGGAGACGGGGAACAGGAGGCAGGAGATGGGGAACAGGAGGCAGGAGATGGGGAACAGGAGGCAGGAGGTGGGGAACAGTAGGCAGGAGATGGGGAACAGGAGATGGGGAACAGGAGGCAGAAGGTGGGAACAGGAGATGGGGAACAGGAGGTGGGGAACAGGAGGCAGGAGATTGGGAACTGGAGGCAGGAGGTGGGGAACAGTAGGCAGGAGGTGGGGAACAGGAGATGGGGAACAGTAGGCAGGAGATGGGGAACAGGAGGTGGGGAACAGTAGGCAGGAGGTGGGGAACAGGAGGCAGGAGGCGTGGAACAGGATGCAGGAGGTGGGGAACAGGAGATGGGGAACAGGAGGTGGGGAACAGGAGGCAGGAGGTGGGGAACAGGAGATGGGGAACAGGAGGCAGGAGGCAGGAAAAAGGAGGCAGAAGATGTAGAACAGGAGATTTGGAACAAGAGGCAGGAGATGGGGAACAGGAGGCAGGAGACGGGGAACAGGAGGCAGGAGGCGGGGAACAGGATGCGGGGAACAGGAGGCAGGAGGTGGGGAACAGGATGCAGGAGACGGGGAACAGGAGGCAGGAGGTGGGGAACAGTAGGCAGGAGGTGGGGAACAGTAGGCAGGAGGTGGGGAACAGGAGGCAGGAGGCAGGGAACAGGAGGCAGGAGGTGGGGAACAGGAGATGGGGAACAGGAGGTGGGGAACAGGAGGCAGGAGGTGGGGAACAGGAGGCAGGAGGTGGGGAACAGGAGGCAGGAGATGGGGAACAGGAGGCGGCAGATGGGGAACAGGAGGTGGGGAACAGGAGGCAGGAGACGGGGAACAGGAGGCAGGAGATGGGGAACAGGAGGCAGGAGATGGGGAACAGGAGATGGGGAACAGGAGGAAGGAAATGGGGAACAGGAGGCAGGAGACGGGGAACAGGAGGCAGGAGGCGGGGAACAGGAGGCAGGAGGCGGGGAACAGGAGGCGGGGAACAGGAGGCGAGGAACAGGAGGCGGGGAACAGGAGGCAGGAGATGGGGAACAGGAGGCGGGAGATGGGGAACAGGAGGCGGGGAACAGGAGGCAGGAGACGGGGAACAGGAGGCAGGAGATGGGGAACAGGAGGCGGGGAACAGGAGGCAGGAGACGGGGAACAGGAGGCAGGGAACAGGAGGTGGGGAACAGAAGGCGGGGAACAGGAGGCAGTGAACAGGAGGCAGGAACAGGAGGTGGGGAACAGGAGGCAGGAGGCGGGGAACAGGAGGCAGGAGATGGGGAACAGGAGGCGGGGAACAGGAGGAGGGAGATGGGGAACAGGAGGCAGGAGACGGGGAACGGGAGGCAGGAGACGGGGAACAGGAGGCAGGAGATGGGGAACAGGAGGCAGGAGATGGGGAACAGGAGGTGGGGAACAGGAGGCAGGAGATTTGGAACAGGAGGCAGGAGGTGGGGAACAGTAGGCAGGAGGTGGGGAACTGGATGCAGGAGGCGTGGAACAGGACGCAGGAGGTGGGGAACAGGAGATGGGGAACAGGAGGTAGGGAACAGGAGATAGGAGGTGGGCAACAGGAGGCAGGAGGTGGGGAACAGGAGGCAGGAGGTGGGGAACAGGAGATGGGAAAACAGGAGGTGGGGAACAGGAGGCAGGAGGTGGGGAACAGGAGATGGGGAACAGGAGGCAGGAGGCAGGAAAAAGGAGGCAGAAGATGTGGAACAGGAGATGGTGAACTGGAGATGTAGAACAGGAGATTGGGAACAAGAGGCAGGAGATGGGGAACAGGAGGCAGGAGACGGGGAACAGGAGGCAGGAGGCGGGGAACAGGATGCGGGGAACAGGAGGCAGGAGATGGGGAACAGGAGGCAGGAGACGGGGAACAGGAGGCAGGAGACGGGGAACAGGAGGCAGGAGACGGGGAACAGGAGGCAGAAGATGGGGAACAGGAGGCAGGAGGTGGGGAACAGGAGGCAGGAGGTGGGGAACAGGAGATGGGGAACAGGAGGCAGGAGGTGGGAACAGGAGATGGGGAACAGGAGGTGGGGAACAGGAGGCAGGAGATGGGGAACAGGAGGCAGGAGGTGGGGAACAGTAGGCAGGAGGTGGGGAACAGGAGGCAGGAGGCGGGGAACAGGAGGCAGGAGGTGGGGAACAGGAGATGGGGAACAGGAGGTGGGGAACAGGAGGCAGGAGGCAGGAGGCGGGGAACAGGAGGCAGGAGGCGGGGAACAGGAGGCAGGAGGCGGGGAACAGGAGGCAGGAGGCAGGGAACAGGAGGCGGGGAACAGGAGGCGGGGAACAGGAGGCGAGGAACAGGAGGCGGGAGGTGGGGAACAGGAGGCAGGAGGTGGGGAACAGGAGAAGGGGAACAGGAGGTGGGGAACAGGAGGCAGGAGGTGGGGAACAGGAGATGGGGAACAGGAGGCAGGAGGCAGGAAAAAGGAGGCAGAAGATGTGGAACAGGAGATGGTGAACTGGAGATGTAGAACAGGAGATTGGGAACAAGAGGCAGGAGATGGGGAACAGGAGGCAGGAGACGGGGAACAGGAGGCAGGAGGCGGGGAACAGGATGCGGGGAACAGGAGGCAGGAGATGGGGAACAGGAGGCAGGAGACGGGGAACAGGAGGCAGGAGACGGGGAACAGGAGGCAGGAGACGGGGAACAGGAGGCAGAAGATGGGGAACAGGAGGCAGGAGGTGGGGAACAGGAGGCAGGAGGTGGGGAACAGGAGATGGGGAACAGGAGGCAGGAGGTGGGAACAGGAGATGGGGAACAGGAGGTGGGGAACAGGAGGCAGGAGATGGGGAACAGGAGGCAGGAGGTGGGGAACAGTAGGCAGGAGGTGGGGAACAGGAGGCAGGAGGCGGGGAACAGGAGGCAGGAGATGGGGAACAGGAGGCAGGAGATGGGGAACAGGAGGCAGGAGGTGGGGAACAGAAGGCAGGTGACGGGGAACAGGAGATGGGGAACAGGAGGCAGGAGGTGGGAACAGGAGATGGGGAACAGGAGGTGGGGAACAGGAGGCAGGAGATTTGGAACAGGAGGCAGGAGGTGGGGAACAGTAGGCAGGATGTGGTGAACAGGAGGCAGGAGGCGTGGAACAGGACGCAGGAGGTGGGGAACAGGAGATGGGGAACAGGAGGTAGGGAACAGGAGATAGGAGGTGGGCAACAGGAGGCAGGAGGTGGGGAACAGGAGGCAGGAGGTGGGGAACAGGAGATGGGGAACAGGAGGTGGGGAACAGGAGGCAGGAGGTGGGGAACAGGAGATGGGGAACAGGAGGCAGGAGGCAGGAAAAAGGAGGCAGAAGATGTGGAACAGGAGATGGTGAACTGGAGATGTAGAACAGGAGATTGGGAACAAGAGGCAGGAGATGGGGAACAGGAGGCAGGAGATGGGGAACAGGAGGCAGGAGGCGGGGAACAGGATGCGGGGAACAGGAGGCAGGAGATGGGGAACAGGAGGCAGGAGACGGGGAACAGGAGGCAGGAGACGGGGAACAGGAGGCAGGAGACGGGGAACAGGAGGCAGAAGATGGGGAACAGGAGGCAGGAGGTGGGGAACAGGAGGCAGGAGGTGGGGAACAGGAGATGGGGAACAGGAGGCAGGAGGTGGGAACAGGAGATGGGGAACAGGAGGTGGGGAACAGGAGGCAGGAGATGGGGAACAGGAGGCAGGAGGTGGGGAACAGTAGGAAGGAGGTGGGGAACAGGAGGCAGGAGGCGGGGAACAGGAGTCAGGAGGTGGGGAACAGGAGATGGGGAACAGGAGGTGGGGAACAGGAGGCAGGAGGCAGGAGGCGGGGAACAGGAGGCAGGAGGCGGGGAACAGGAGGCAGGAGGCGGGGAACAGGAGGCAGGAGGCAGGGAACAGGAGGCGGGGAACAGGAGGCGGGGAACAGGAGGCGAGGAACAGGAGGCGGGGAACAGCAGGCAGGAGATGGGGAACAGGAGGCGGGAGATGGGGAACAGGAGGTGGGGAACAGGAGGCAGGAGACGGGGAACAGGAGGTAGGAGATGGGGAACAGGAGGCAGGAGGTGGGGAACAGGAGATGGGGAACAGGAGGCAGGAGGTGGGGATCAGGAGATGGGGAACAGGACGTGGGGAACAGGAGGCAGGAGATGGGGAACAGGATGCAGGAGGTGGGGAACAGTAGGCAGGAGGTGGGGAACACGATGCAGGAGGCAGGGAACAGGAGGCAGGAGGTGGGGAACAGGAGATGGGGAACAGGAGGTGGGGAACAGGAGGCAGGAGGTGGGGAACAGGAGGCAGGAGGCGGGGAACAGGAGGCAGGAGATGGGGAACAGGAGGCGGGAGATGGGGAACAGGAGGTGGGGAACAGGAGGCAGGAGACGGGGAACAGGAGGCAGGAGGTGGGGAACAGTAGGCAGGAGGTGGGGAACAGGAGGCAGGAGGCGGGGAACAGGAGGCAGGAGATGGGGAACAGGAGGCAGGAGATGGGGAACAGGAGGCAGGAGGTGGGGTAACAGAAGGCAGGTGACGGGGAACAGGAGATGGGGAACAGGAGGCAGGAGGTGGGAACAGGAGATGGGGAACAGGAGGTGGGGAACAGGAGGCAGGAGATTTGGAACAGGAGGCAGGAGGTGGGGAACAGTAGGCAGGATGTGGTGAACAGGAGGCAGGAGGCGTGGAACAGGACGCAGGAGGTGGGGAACAGGAGATGGGGAACAGGAGGTAGGGAACAGGAGATAGGAGGTGGGCAACAGGAGGCAGGAGGTGGGGAACAGGAGGCAGGAGGTGGGGAACAGGAGATGGGGAACAGGAGGGGGGGAACAGGAGGCAGGAGGTGGGGAACAGGAGATGGGGAACAGGAGGCAGGAGGCAGGAAAAAGGAGGCAGAAGATGTGGAACAGGAGATGGTGAACTGGAGATGTAGAACAGGAGATTGGGAACAAGAGGCAGGAGATGGGGAACAGGAGGCAGGAGATGGGGAACAGGAGGCAGGAGGCGGGGAACAGGATGCGGGGAACAGGAGGCAGGAGATGGGGAACAGGAGGCAGGAGACGGGGAACAGGAGGCAGGAGACGGGGAACAGGAGGCAGGAGACGGGGAACAGGAGGCAGAAGATGGGGAACAGGAGGCAGGAGGTGGGGAACAGGAGGCAGGAGGTGGGGAACAGGAGATGGGGAACAGGAGGCAGGAGGTGGGAACAGGAGATGGGGAACAGGAGGTGGGGAACAGGAGGCAGGAGATGGGGAACAGGAGGCAGGAGGTGGGGAACAGTAGGAAGGAGGTGGGGAACAGGAGGCAGGAGGCGGGGAACAGGAGTCAGGAGGTGGGGAACAGGAGATGGGGAACAGGAGGTGGGGAACAGGAGGCAGGAGGCAGGAGGCGGGGAACAGGAGGCAGGAGGCGGGGAACAGGAGGCAGGAGGCGGGGAACAGGAGGCAGGAGGCAGGGAACAGGAGGCGGGGAACAGGAGGCGGGGAACAGGAGGCGAGGAACAGGAGGCGGGGAACAGCAGGCAGGAGATGGGGAACAGGAGGCGGGAGATGGGGAACAGGAGGTGGGGAACAGGAGGCAGGAGACGGGGAACAGGAGGCAGGAGATGGGGAACAGGAGGCAGGAGGTGGGGAACAGGAGATGGGGAACAGGAGGCAGGAGGTGGGGATCAGGAGATGGGGAACAGGACGTGGGGAACAGGAGGCAGGAGATGGGGAACAGGATGCAGGAGGTGGGGAACAGTAGGCAGGAGGTGGGGAACACGTTGCAGGAGGCAGGGAACAGGAGGCAGGAGGTGGGGAACAGGAGATGGGGAACAGGAGGTGGGGAACAGGAGGCAGGAGGTGGGGAACAGGAGGCAGGAGGCGGGGAACAGGAGGCAGGAGATGGGGAACAGGAGGCGGGAGATGGGGAACAGGATGCAGGAGGTGGGGAACAGTAGGCAGGAGGTGGGGAACACGTTGCAGGAGGCAGGGAACAGGAGGCAGGAGGTGGGGAACAGGAGATGGGGAACAGGAGGTGGGGAACAGGAGGCAGGAGGTGGGGAACAGGAGGCAGGAGGCGGGGAACAGGAGGCAGGAGATGGGGAACAGGAGGCGGGAGATGGGGAACAGGAGGTGGGGAACAGGAGGCAGGAGACGGGGAACAGGAGGCAGGAGATGGGGAACAGGAGGCAGGAGATGGGGAACAGGAGATGGGGAACAGGAGGAAGGAGACGGGGAACAGGAGGCAGGGAACAGGAGGTGGGGAACAGAAGGCGGGGAACAGGAGGCAGTGAACAGGAGGCGGGAACAGGAGGTGGGGAACAGGAGGCAGGAAATGGGGAACAGGAGGCAGGAGGCGGGGAACAGGAGGCAGGAGGCAGGGAACAGGAGGCAGGAGGCAGGGAACAGGAGGCGGGGAACAGGAGGTGGGGAACAGAAGGCGGGGAACAGGAGGCAGTGAACAGGAGGCGGGGAACAGGAGGTGGGGAACAGGAGGCAGGAGACGGGGAACAGGAGGCAGGAGATGGGGAACAGGAGGCGGGGAACAGGAGGCAGGAGACGGGGAACAGAAGGCAGGAGACGGGGAACAGGAGGCAGGAGACGGGGAACAGGAGGCAGGAGATGGGGAACAGGAGGCAGGAGATGGGGAACAGGAGGCAGGAGGTGGGGACAGGAGATGGGGAACAGGAGGTGGGGAACAGGAGGCAGGAGATGGGGAACAGGAGGCAGGAGGTGGGGAGCAGTAGGCAGGAGGTGGGGAACAGGAGGCAGGAGGCAGGGAACAGGAGGCAGGAGGTGGGGAACAGGAGGCAGGAGGTAGGGAACAGGAGGCAGGAGGTAGGGAACAGGAGGCAGGAGGTGGGGAACAGGAGATGGGGAACAGTAGGCAGGAGATGAGGAACAGGAGGCAGGGAACAGGAGGCAGGAGACGGGGAACAGGAGGCAGGAGATGGGGAACAGGAGGCGGGGAACAGGAGGAGGGAGATGGGGAACAGGAGGCAGGAGACGGGGAACCGGAGGCAGGAGACGGGGAACAGGAGGCAGGAGATGGGGAACAGGAGGCAGGAGATGGGGAACAGGAGGCAGGAGGTGGGGAACAGTAGGCAGGAGATGGGGAACAGGAGATGGGGAACAGGAGGCAGGAGGTGGGAACAGGAGATGGGGAACAGGAGGTGGGGAACAGGAGGCAGGAGATTGGGAACTGGAGGCAGGAGGTGGGGAACAGTAGGCAGGAGGTGGGGAACAGGAGATGGGGAACAGTAGGCAGGAGATGGGGAACAGGAGGTGGGGAACAGTAGGCAGGAGGTGGGGAACAGGAGGCAGGAGGCGTGGAACAGGATGCAGGAGGTGGAGAACAGGAGATGGGGAACAGGAGGTGGGGAACAGGAGGCAGGAGGTGGGGAACAGGAGATGGGGAACAGGAGGCAGGAGGCAGGAAAAAGGAGGCAGAAGATGTAGAACAGGAGATTTGGAACAAGAGGCAGGAGATGGGGAACAGGAGGCAGGAGACGGGGAACAGGAGGCAGGAGGCGGGGAACAGGATGCGGGGAACAGGAGGCAGGAGGTGGGGAACAGGATGCAGGAGACGGGGAACAGTAGGCAGGAGGTGGGGAACAGTAGGCAGGAGGTGGGGAACAGTAGGCAGGAGGTGGGGAACAGGAGGCAGGAGGCAGGGAACAGGAGGCAGGAGGTGGGGAACAGGAGATGGGGAACAGGAGGTGGGGAACAGGAGGCAGGAGGTGGGGAACAGGAGTCAGGAGGTGGGGAACAGGAGGCAGGAGATGGGGAACAGGAGGCGGCAGATGGGGAACAGGAGGTGGGGAACAGGAGGCAGGAGATGGGGAACAGGAGATGGGGAACAGGAGGAAGGAAATGGGGAACAGGAGGCAGGAGACGGGGAACAGGAGGCAGGAGGCGGGGAACAGGAGGCAGGAGGCGGGGAACAGGAGGCGGGGAACAGGAGGCGTTGAACAGGAGGCGGGGAACAGGAGGCAGGAGATGGGGAACAGGAGGCAGGAGATGGGGAACAGGAGATGGGGAACAGGAGGAAGGAAATGGGGAACAGGAGGCAGGAGACGGGGAACAGGAGGCAGGAGGCGGGGAACAGGAGGCGTTGAACAGGAGGCGGGGAACAGGAGGCAGGAGATGGGGAACAGGAGGCGGGAGATGGGGAACAGGAGGCGGGGAACAGGAGGCAGGAGACGGGGAACAGGAGGCAGGAGATGGGGAACAGGAGGCGGGGAACAGGAGGCAGGAGACGGGGAACAGGAGGCAGGGAACAGGAGTTGGGGAACAGAAGGCGGGGAACAGGAGGCAGTGAACAGGAGGCGGGAACAGGAGGTGGGGAACAGGAGGCAGGAGGCGGGGAACAGGAGGCAGGAGATGGGGAACAGGAGGCGGGGAACAGGAGGAGGGAGATGGGGAACAGGAGGCAGGAGACGGGGAACGGGAGGCAGGAGACGGGGAACAGGAGGCAGGAGATGGGGAACAGGAGGCAGGAGATGGGGAACAGGAGGCAGGAGGTGGGGAACAGAAGGCAGGTGATGGGGAACAGGAGATGGGGAACAGGAGGCAGGAGGTGGGAACAGGAGATGGGGAACAGGAGGTGGGGAACAGGAGGCAGGAGATTTGGAACAGGAGGCAGGAGGTGGGGAACAGTAGGCAGGAGGTGGGGAACAGGAGGCAGGAGGCGTGGAACAGGACGCAGGAGGTGGGGAACAGGAGATGGGGAACAGAAGGTAGGGAACAGGAGATAGGAGGTGGGCAACAGGAGGCAGGAGGTGGGGAACAGGAGGCAGGAGGTGGGGAACAGGAGATGGGGAACAGGAGGTGGGGAACAGGAGGCAGGAGGTGGGGAACAGGAGATGGGGAACAGGAGGCAGGAGGCAGGAAAAAGGAGGCAGAAGATGTGGAACAGGAGATGGTGAACTGGAGATGTAGAACAGGAGATTGGGAACAAGAGGCAGGAGATGGGGAACAGGAGGCAGGAGACGGGGAACAGGAGGCAGGAGGCGGGGAACAGGATGCGGGGAACAGGAGGCAGGAGATGGGGAACAGGAGGCAGGAGACGGGGAACAGGAGGCAGGAGACGGGGAACAGGAGGCAGGAGACGGGGAACAGGAGGCAGAAGATGGGGAACAGGAGGCAGGAGGTGGGGAACAGGAGGCAGGAGGTGGGGAACAGGAGATGGGGAACAGGAGGCAGGAGGTGGGAACAGGAGATGGGGAACAGGAGGTGGGGAACAGGAGGCAGGAGATGGGGAACAGGAGGCAGGAGGTGGGGAACAGTAGGCAGGAGGTGGGGAACAGGAGGCAGGAGGCGGGGAACAGGAGGCAGGAGGTGGGGAACAGGAGATGGGGAACAGGAGGTGGGGAACAGGAGGCAGGAGGCAGGAGGCGGGGAACAGGAGGCAGGAGGCGGGGAACAGGAGGCAGGAGGCGGGGAACAGGAGGCAGGAGGCAGGGAACAGGAGGCGGGGAACAGGAGGCGGGGAACAGGAGGCGAGGAACAGGAGGCGGGGAACAGCAGGCAGGAGATGGGGAACAGGAGGCGGGAGATGGGGAACAGGAGGTGGGGAACAGGAGGCAGGAGACGGGGAACAGGAGGCAGGAGATGGGGAACAGGAGGCAGGAGACGGGGAACAGGAGATTGGGAACAGGAGGCAGGAGGTGGGGATCAGGAGATGGGGAACAGGACGTGGGGAACAGGAGGCAGGAGATGGGGAACAGGAGGCAGGAGGTGGGGAACAGTAGGCAGGAGGTGGGGAACACGATGCAGGAGGCAGGGAACAGGAGGCAGGAGGTGGGGAACAGGAGATGGGGAACAGGAGGTGGGGAACAGGAGGCAGGAGGTGGGGAACAGGAGGCAGGAGGCGGGGAACAGGAGGCAGGAGATGGGGAACAGGAGGCGGGAGATGGGGAACAGGAGGTGGGGAACAGGAGGCAGGAGACGGGGAACAGGAGGCAGGAGATGGGGAACAGGAGGCAGGAGATGGGGAACAGGAGATTGGGAACAGGAGGAAGGAAATGTGGAACAGGAGGCAGGAGGCGGGGAACAGGAGGCAGGAGGCGGGGAACAGGAGGCAGGGGTCGGGGAACAGGAGGCGGGGAACAGGAGGCGGGGAACAGGAGGCGAGGAACAGGAGGCGGGGAACAGGAGGCAGGAGATGGGGAACAGGAGGCGGGAGATGGGGAACAGGAGGCGGGGAACAGGAGGCAGGAGACGGGGAACAGGAGGAAGGAGATGGGGAACAGGAGGCGGGGAACAGGAGGCAGGAGACGGGGAACAGGAGGCAGGGAACAGGAGGTGGGGAACAGAAGGCGAGGAACAGGAGGCAGTGAACAGGAGGCGGGAACAGGAGGTGGGGAACAGGAGGCAGGAAATGGGGAACAGGAGGCAGGAGGCGGGGAACAGGAGGCAGGAGGCAGGGAACAGGAGGCAGGAGGCAGGGAACAGGAGGCGGGGAACAGGAGGTGGGGAACAGAAGGCGGGGAACAGGAGGCAGTGAACAGGAGGCGGGGAACAGGAGGTGGGGAACAGGAGGCAGGAGACGGGGAACAGGAGGCAGGAGATGGGGAACAGGAGGCGGGGAACAGGAGGCAGGAGACGGGGAACAGAAGGCAGGAGACGGGGAACAGGAGGCAGGAGACGGGGAACAGGAGGCAGGAGACGGGGAACAGGAGGCAGGAGATGGGGAACAGGAGGCAGGAGGTGGGGAACAGGAGGCGGGGAACAGGAGGAGGGAGATGGGGAACAGGAGGCAGGAGACGGGGAACCGGAGGCAGGAGACGGGGAACAGGAGGCAGGAGATGGGGAACAGGAGGCAGGAGATGGGGAACAGGAGGCAGGAGGTGGGGAACAGTAGGCAGGAGATGGGGAACAGGAGATGGGGAACAGGAGGCAGGAGGTGGGAACAGGAGATGGGGAACAGGAGGTGGGGAACAGGAGGCAGGAGATTGGGAACTGGAGGCAGGAGGTGGGGAACAGTAGGCAGGAGGTGGGGAACAGGAGATGGGGAACAGTAGGCAGGAGATGGGGAACAGGAGGTGGGGAACAGTAGGCAGGAGGTGGGGAACAGGAGGCAGGAGGCGTGGAACAGGATGCAGGAGGTGGGGAACAGGAGATGGGGAACAGGAGGTGGGGAACAGGAGGCAGGAGGTGGGGAACAGGAGATGGGGAACAGGAGGCAGGAGGCAGGAAAAAGGAGGCAGAAGATGTAGAACAGGAGATTTGGAACAAGAGGCAGGAGATGGGGAACAGGAGGCAGGAGACGGGGAACAGGAGGCAGGAGGCGGGGAACAGGATGCGGGGAACAGGAGGCAGGAGGTGGGGAACAGGATGCAGGAGACGGGGAACAGGAGGCAGGAGGTGGGGAACAGTAGGCAGGAGGTGGGGAACAGTAGGCAGGAGGTGGGGAACAGGAGGTAGGAGGCAGGGAACAGGAGGCAGGAGGTGGGGAACAGGAGATGGGGAACAGGAGGTGGGGAACAGGAGGCAGGAGGTGGGGAACAGGAGGCAGGAGGTGGGGAACAGGAGGCAGGAGATGGGGAACAGGAGGCGGCAGATGGGGAACAGGAGGTGGGGAACAGGAGGCAGGAGACGGGGAACAGGAGGCAGGAGATGGGGAACAGGAGGCAGGAGATGGGGAACAGGAGATGGGGAACAGGAGGAAGGAAATGGGGAACAGGAGGCAGGAGACGGGGAACAGGAGGCAGGAGGCGGGGAACAGGAGGCAGGAGGCGGGGAACAGGAGGCGGGGAACAGGAGGCGAGGAACAGGAGGCGGGGAACAGGAGGCAGGAGATGGGGAACAGGAGGCGGGAGATGGGGAACAGGAGGCGGGGAACAGGAGGCAGGAGACGGGGAACAGGAGGCAGGAGATGGGGAACAGGAGGCGGGGAACAGGAGGCAGGAGACGGGGAACAGGAGGCAGGGAACAGGAGGTGGGGAACAGAAGGCGGGGAACAGGAGGCAGTGAACAGGAGGCGGGAACAGGAGGTGGGGAACAGGAGGCAGGAGGCGGGGAACAGGAGGCAGGAGATGGGGAACAGGAGGCGGGGAACAGGAGGAGGGAGATGGGGAACAGGAGGCAGGAGACGGGGAACGGGAGGCAGGAGACGGGGAACAGGAGGCAGGAGATGGGGAACAGGAGGCAGGAGATGGGGAACAGGAGGCAGGAGGTGGGGAACAGAAGGCAGGTGAAGGGGAACAGGAGATGGGGAACAGGAGGCAGGAGGTGGGAACAGGAGATGGGGAACAGGAGGTGGGGAACAGGAGGCAGGAGATTTGGAACAGGAGGCAGGAGGTGGGGAACAGTAGGCAGGAGGTGGGGAACTGGAGGCAGGAGGCGTGGAACAGGACGCAGGAGGTGGGGAACAGGTGATGGGGAACAGGAGGTAGGGAACAGGAGATAGGAGGTGGGCAACAGGAGGCAGGAGGTGGGGAACAGGAGGCAGGAGGTGGGGAACAGGAGATGGGGAACAGGAGGTGGGGAACAGGAGGCAGGAGGTGGGGAACAGGAGATGGGGAACAGGAGGCAGGAGGCAGGAAAAAGGAGGCAGAAGATGTGGAACAGGAGATGGTGAACTGGAGATGTAGAACAGGAGATTGGGAACAAGAGGCAGGAGATGGGGAACAGGAGGCAGGAGACGGGGAACAGGAGGCAGGAGGCGGGGAACAGGATGCGGGGAACAGGAGGCAGGAGATGGGGAACAGGAGGCAGGAGACGGGGAACAGGAGGCAGGAGACGGGGAACAGGAGGCAGGAGACGGGGAACAGGAGGCAGAAGATGGGGAACAGGAGGCAGGAGGTGGGGAACAGGAGGCAGGAGGTGGGGAACAGGAGATGGGGAACAGGAGGCAGGAGGTGGGAACAGGAGATGGGGAACAGGAGGTGGGGAACAGGAGGCAGGAGATGGGGAACAGGAGGCAGGAGGTGGGGAACAGTAGGCAGGAGGTGGGGAACAGGAGGCAGGAGGCGGGGAACAGGAGGCAGGAGGTGGGGAACAGGAGATGGGGAACAGGAGGTGGGGAACAGGAGGCAGGAGGCAGGAGGCGGGGAACAGGAGGCAGGAGGCGGGGAACAGGAGGCAGGAGGCGGGGAACAGGAGGCAGGAGGCAGGGAACAGGAGGCGGGGAACAGGAGGCGGGGAACAGGAGGCGAGGAACAGGAGGCGGGGAACAGCAGGCAGGAGATGGGGAACAGGAGGCGGGAGATGGGGAACAGGAGGTGGGGAACAGGAGGCAGGAGACGGGGAACAGGAGGCAGGAGATGGGGAACAGGAGGCAGGAGGTGGGGAACAGGAGATGGGGAACAGGAGGCAGGAGGTGGGGATCAGGAGATGGGGAACAGGACGTGGGGAACAGGAGGCAGGAGATGGGGAACAGGAGGCAGGAGGTGGGGAACAGTAGGCAGGAGGTGGGGAACACGATGCAGGAGGCAGGGAACAGGAGGCAGGAGGTGGGGAACAGGAGATGGGGAACAGGAGGTGGGGAACAGGAGGCAGGAGGTGGGGAACAGGAGGCAGGAGGCGGGGAACAGGAGGCAGGAGATGGGGAACAGGAGGCGGGAGATGGGGAACAGGAGGTGGGGAACAGGAGGCAGGAGACGGGGAACAGGAGGCAGGAGATGGGGAACAGGAGGCAGGAGATGGGGAACAGGAGATGGGGAACAGGAGGAAGGAAATGGGGAACAGGAGGCAGGAGGCGGGGAACAGGAGGCAGGAGGCGGGGAACAGGAGGCAGGGGTCGGGGAACAGGAGGCGGGGAACAGGAGGCGGGGAACAGGAGGCGAGGAACAGGAGGCGGGGAACAGGAGGCAGGAGATGGGGAACAGGAGGCGGGAGATGGGGAACAGGAGGCGGGGAACAGGAGGCAGGAGACGGGGAACAGGAGGAAGGAGATGGGGAACAGGAGGCGGGGAACAGGAGGCAGGAGACGGGGAACAGGAGGCAGGGAACAGGAGGTGGGGAACAGAAGGCGAGGAACAGGAGGCAGTGAACAGGAGGCGGGAACAGGAGGTGGGGAACAGGAGGCAGGAAATGGGGAACAGGAGGCAGGAGGCGGGGAACAGGAGGCAGGAGGCAGGGAACAGGAGGCAGGAGGCGGGGAACAGGAGGCGGGGAACAGGAGGTGGGGAACAGAAGGCGGGGAACAGGAGGCAGTGAACAGGAGGCGGGGAACAGGAGGTGGGGAACAGGAGGCAGGAGACGGGGAACAGGAGGCAGGAGATGGGGAACAGGAGGCGGGGAACAGGAGGCAGGAGACGGGGAACAGAAGGCAGGAGACGGGGAACAGGAGGCAGGAGACGGGGAACAGGAGGCAGGAGACGGGGAACAGGAGGCAGGAGATGGGAACAGGAGGCAGGAGGTGGGGAACAGGAGGCGGGGAACAGGAGGCAGGGAGATGGGGAACAGGAGGCAGGAGACGGGGAACCGGAGGCAGGAGACGGGGAACAGGAGGCAGGAGATGGGGAACAGGAGGCAGGAGATGGGGAACAGGAGGCAGGAGGTGGGGAACAGTAGGCAGGAGATGGGGAACAGGAGATGGGGAACAGGAGGCAGGAGGTGGGAACAGGAGATGGGGAACAGGAGGTGGGGAACAGGAGGCAGGAGATTGGGAACTGGAGGCAGGAGGTGGGGAACAGTAGGCAGGAGGTGGGGAACAGGAGATGGGGAACAGGAGGCAGGAGGTGGGAACAGGAGATGGGGAACAGGAGGTGGGGAACAGGAGGCAGGAGGCGTGGAACAGGATGCAGGAGGTGGGGAACAGGAGATGGGGAACAGGAGGTGGGGAACAGGAGGCAGGAGGTGGGGAACAGGAGATGGGGAACAGGAGGCAGGAGGCAGGAAAAAGGAGGCAGAAGATGTAGAACAGGAGATTTGGAACAAGAGGCAGGAGATGGGGAACAGGAGGCAGGAGACGGGGAACAGGAGGCAGGAGGCGGGGAACAGGATGCGGGGAACAGGAGGCAGGAGGTGGGGAACAGGATGCAGGAGACGGGGAACAGGAGGCAGGAGGTGGGGAACAGTAGGCAGGAGGTGGGGAACAGTAGGCAGGAGGTGGGGAACAGGAGGCAGGAGGCAGGGAACAGGAGGCAGGAGGTGGGGAACAGGAGATGGGGAACAGGAGGTGGGGAACAGGAGGCAGGAGGTGGGGAACAGGAGGCAGGAGGTGGGGAACAGGAGGCAGGAGATGGGGAACAGGAGGCGGCAGATGGGGAACAGGAGGTGGGGAACAGGAGGCAGGAGACGGGGAACAGGAGGCAGGAGATGGGGAACAGGAGGCAGGAGATGGGGAACAGGAGATGGGGAACAGGAGGAAGGAAATGGGGAACAGGAGGCAGGAGACGGGGAACAGGAGGCAGGAGGCGGGAACAGGAGGCAGGAGGCGGGGAACAGGAGGCGGGGAACAGGAGGCGAGGAACAGGAGGCGGGGAACAGGAGGCAGGAGATGGGGAACAGGAGGCGGGAGATGGGGAACAGGAGGCGGGGAACAGGAGGCAGGAGACGGGGAACAGGAGGCAGGAGATGGGGAACAGGAGGCGGGGAACAGGAGGCAGGAGACGGGGAACAGGAGGCAGGGAACAGGAGGTGGGGAACAGAAGGCGGGGAACAGGAGGCAGTGAACAGGAGGCGGGAACAGGAGGTGGGGAACAGGAGGCAGGAGGCGGGGAACAGGAGGCAGGAGATGGGGAACAGGAGGCGGGGAACAGGAGGAGGGAGATGGGGAACAGGAGGCAGGAGACGGGGAACGGGAGGCAGGAGACGGGGAACAGGAGGCAGGAGATGGGGAACAGGAGGCAGGAGATGGGGAACAGGAGGCAGGAGGTGGGGAACAGAAGGCAGGTGAAGGGGAACAGGAGATGGGGAACAGGAGGCAGGAGGTGGGAACAGGAGATGGGGAACAGGAGGTGGGGAACAGGAGGCAGGAGATTTGGAACAGGAGGCAGGAGGTGGGGAACAGTAGGCAGGAGGTGGGGAACAGGAGGCAGGAGGCGTGGAACAGGAGGCAGGAGGTGGGGAACAGGAGATGGGGAACAGGAGGCGGGAGATGGGGAACAGGAGGTGGGGAACAGGAGGCAGGAGACGGGGAACAGGAGGCAGGAGATGGGGAACAGGAGGCAGGAGATGGGGAACAGGAGATGGGGAACAGGAGGCAGGAGATGGGGAACAGGAGGCAGGAGGCGGGGAACAGCAGGCAGGAGGCGGGGAACAGGAGGCAGGAGGTGGGGAACAGGAGGTGGGGAACAGGAGGCGGGGAACAGGAGGCGAGGAACAGGAGGCGGGGAACAGGAGGCAGGAGATGGGGAACAGGAGGCAGGAGATGGGGAACAGGAGGCGGGGAACAGGAGGCAGGAGACGGGGATCAGGAGGAAGGAGATGGGGAACAGGAGGCGGGGAACAGGAGGCAGGAGACGGGGAACAGGAGGCAGGGAACAGGAGGTGGGGAACAGGAGGCGGGGAACAGGAGGCAGTGAACAGGAGGCGGGAACAGGAGGTGGGGAACAGGAGGCAGGAAATGGGGAACAGGAGGCAGGAGGCGGGGAACAGGAGGCAGGAGGCAGGGAACAGGAGGCAGGAGGCAGGGAACAGGAGGCGGGGAACAGGAGGTGGGGAACAGAAGGCGGGGAACAGGAGGCAGTGAACAGGAGGCGGGGAACAGGAGGTGGGGAACAGGAGGCAGGAGACGGGGAACAGGAGGCAGGAGATGGGGAACAGGAGGCGGGGAACAGGAGGCAGGAGACGGGGAACAGGAGGCAGGAGACGGGGAACAGGAGGCAGGAGGCGGGGAACAGGAGGCAGGAGACGGGGAACAGGAGGCAGGAGATGGGGAACAGGAGGCAGGAGGTGGGGAACAGGAGATGGGGAACAGGAGGTGGGGAACAGGAGGCAGGAGATGGGGAACAGGAGGCAGGAGGTGGGGAACAGTAGGCAGGAGGTGGGGAACAGGAGGCAGGAGGCAGGGAACAGGAGGCAGGAGGTGGGGAACAGGAGGCAGGAGGTAGGGAACAGGAGGCAGGAGGTAGGGAACAGGAGGCAGGAGGTAGGGAACAGGAGATGGGGAACAGGAGGCGGGGAACAGGAGGCAGGAGGCGGGGAACAGGAGGCAGGAGGCGGGGAACAGGATGCGGGGAACAGGAGGCAGGAGGTGGGGAACAGGAGGCAGGAGGTGGGGAACAGGAGGCAGGAGGTGGGGAACAGGAGGCAGGAGATGGGGAACAGGAGGCAGGAGATGGGGAACAGGAGGTGGGGAACAGGAGGCAGGAGGTGGGGAACAGGAGGCAGGAGATGGGGACCAGGAGGCAGGAGGTGGGGAACAGGAGGCAGGAGATGGGGAACAGGATGCAGGAGACGGGGAACAGGAGGCAGGAGATGGGGAACAGGAGGCAGGAGATGGGGAACAGGAGGCAGGAGATGGGGAACAGGAGGCGGGGAACAGGAGGCAGGAGGCGGGGAACAGGAGGCAGGAGACGGGGAACAGGAGGCAGGAGGCGGGGAACAGGATGCGGGGAACAGGAGGCAGGAGACGGGGAACAGGAGGCGGAGAACAGGAGGAAGGAGATGGGGAACAAGAGGCAGGAGATGGGGAAGAGGAGGCAGGGAACAGGAGGCGGGAGGTGGGGAACAGGAGGCAGGAGGCGGGGAACAGGAGGAAGGAGATGGGGAACAGGAGGCAGGAGATGGGGAACAGGAGATGGGGAACAGGAGGCAGGAGGCGGGGAACAGGAGGCGGGGAACAGGAGGCGGGGAACAGGAGGCAGGAGATGGGGAACAGGAGGTGGGGAAAATGAGGCGGGAGGCGGGGAACAGGAGGTGGGGAACAGGAGGCAGGAGGCGGGGAACAGGAGGCAGGAGGCGGGGAACAGGAGGCAGGAGATTGGGAACAGGAGGTTGGGAACAGGAGGTGGGGAACAGGAGGCAGGAGGTAGGGAACAGGAGGCAGGAGGCAGGGAAAAGGAGGCAGGAGGTGGGGAACAGAAGATGGGGAACAGGAGGCAGGAGATGGGGAACAGGAGGCAGGAGACGGGGAACAGGAGGCAGGAGACAGGGAACAGGAGGCAGGAGGCGGGGAACAGGAGGCAGGCGGCGGGGAAAAGGAGTTGGGGAACAGGAGGCAGGAGGCGGGGAACAGGAGGCAGGAGGCAGGGAACAGGAGTTGGGGAACAGGAGGCAGGAGGCAGGGAACAGGAGTTGGGGAACAGGAGGCAGGAGGTGGGGAACAGGAGGCAGGAGATGGGGAACAGGAGATGGGGAACAGGAGGCAGGAAATGGGGAACAGGAGGCAGGACGCGGGGAACAGGAGGCGGGGAACAGGAGGCAGGAGGCAGGGAACAGGAAATGGGGAACAGGAGGCAGGAGGTGGGGAACAGGAGGCAGGAGATGGGGAACAGGAGATGGGGAACAGGAGGCAGGAAATGGGGAACAGGAGGCAGGACGCGGGGAACAGGAGGCAGGAGGCAGGGAACAGGAGGCAGGAGGCAGGGAACAGGAGGCGGGGAACAGGAGGCAGGGAACAGGAGGAGAGGAACAGGAGTCGGGGAACAGGAGGCAGGACATGGGGAACAGGAGGCGGGAGATGGGGAACAAGGAGGCAGGAGACAGGGAACAGGAGGCAGGAGATGGGGGAACAGGAGGCAGGAGGCGGGGAACAGGAGGCAGGAGACGGGGAACAGGAGGCAGGAGGCTTGGAACAGGAGGCGGGGAACAGGATGCAGGAGGTGGGGAACAGGATGCAGGAGACGGGGAACAGGAGGCAGGAGGTGGGGAACAGTAGGCAGGAGGTGGGGAACAGGAGGCAGGAGGCGGGGAACAGGAGACAGGAGGCAGGAGGTGGGGAACAGGAGGCAGGAGGTAGGCAACAGGAGATTGGGAACAGGAGGCAGGAGGTGGGGAACAGGAGATGGGAACAGGAGGCAGGAGTTGGGGAACAGGAGATGGGGAACAGGAGGCGGGGAACAGGAGGCAGGAGGCAGGGAACAGGAGGCAGGAGGCGGGGAACAGGATGCGGGGAACAGTAGGCAGGAGGTGGGGAACAGGAGGCAGGAGGTGTGGAACAGGAGGCAGGAGACAGGGAACAGGAGGCAGGAGATGGGGGGAACAGGAGGCAGGAGGCGGGGAACAGGAGGCAGGAGACAGGGAACAGGAGGCAGGAGGCTTGGAACAGGAGGCGGGGAACAGGATGAAGGAGGTGGGGAACAGATTGCAGGAGACGGGGAACAGGAGGCAGGAGGTGGGGAACAGTAGGCAGGAGGTGGGGAACAGGAGGCAGGAGGCGGGGAACAGGAGGCAGGAGGCAGGAGGTGGGGAACAGGAGGCAGGAGGTAGGCAACAGGAGATTGGGAACAGGAGGCAGGAGGTGGGGAACAGGAGATGGGAACAGGAGGCAGGAGGTGGGGAACAGGAGATGGGGAACAGGAGGCGGGAGATGGGGGGAACAGGAGGCAGGAGGCGGGGAACAGGAGGCAGGAGACGGGGAACAGGAGGCAGGAGGCTTGGAACAGGAGGCGGGGAACAGGATGCAGGAGGTGGGGAACAGGATGCAGGAGACGGGGAACAGGAGGCAGGAGATGGGGACCAGGAGGCAGGAGATGGGGAACAGGAGGCAGGAGATGGGGAACAGCATGCAGGAGACGGGGAACAGGAGGCAGGAGATGGGGAACAGGAGGCAGGAGATGGGGAACAGGAGGCAGGAGATGGGGAACAGGAGGCGGGGAACAGGAGGCAGGAGACGGGGAACAGGAGGCAGGAGGCGGGGAACAGGATGCGGGGAACAGGAGGCAGGAGACGGGGAACAGGAGGCGGAGAACAGGAGGAAGGAGATGGGGAACAAGAGGCAGGAGATGGGGAAGAGGAGGCAGGGAACAGGAGGCGGGAGGTGGGGAACAGGAGGCAGGAGGCGGGGAACAGGAGGAAGGAGATGGGGAACAGGAGGCAGGAGATGGGGAACAGGAGATGGGGAACAGGAGGCAGGAGGCGGGGAACAGGAGGCGGGGAACAGGAGGCGGGGAACAGGAGGCAGGAGATGGGGAACAGGAGGTGGGGAACATGAGGCGGGAGGCGGGAACAGGAGGTGGGGAACAGGAGGCAGGAGGCGGGGAACAGGAGGCAGGAGGCGGGAACAGGAGGCAGTTGGCGGGGAACAGGTGTCAGGAGATGGGGAACAGGAGGTTGGGAACAGGAGGTGGGGAACAGGAGGCAGGAGGTGGGGAACAGGAGGCAGGAGGCAGGGAACAGGAGGCAGGAGGTGGGGAACAGGAGATAGGGAACAGGAGGCAGGAGATGGGGAACAGGAGGCAGGAGACGGGGAACAGGAGGCAGGAGACGGAGAACAGGAGGCAGGAGGCAGGGAACAGGAGGCAGGAGGCGGGGAAAAGGAGTTGGGGAACAGGAGGCAGGAGGCGGGGAACAGGAGGCAGGAGGCAGGGAACAGGAGTTGGGGAACAGGAGGCAGGAGGCAGGGAACAGGAGGTGGGGAACAGGAGGCAGGAGGTGGGGAACAGGAGGCAGGAGATGGGGAACAGGAGATGGGGAACAGGAGGCAGGAAATGGGCAACAGGAACCAGGACACGGGAAACAGGAGGCAGGAGGCGGGGAACAGGAGGCAGGAGGCAGGGAACAGGAGGCGGGGAACAGGAGGCGGGGAACAGGAGGAGAGGAACAGGAGGCCGGGAACAGGAGGCAGGACATGGGGAACAGGAGGCGGGAGATGGGGAACAGGAGGCGGGGAACAGGAGGCAGGAGACGGGGAACAGGAGGCAGGAGATGGGGGGAACAGGAGGCAGGAGGCGGGGAACAGGAGTCAGGAGACGGGGAACAGGAGGCAGGAGGCGGGGAACAGGATGCGGGGAACAGGAGGCAGGAGGTGGGGAACAGGATGCAGGAGACAGGGAACAGGAGGCAGGAGGTGGGGAACAGTAGGCAGGAGGTGGGGAACAGGAGGCAGGAGGCGGGGAACAGGAGGCAGGAGGCAGGAGGTGGGGAACAGGAGGCAGGAGGTAGGCAACAGGAGATTGGGAACAGGAGGCAGGAGGTGGGGAACAGGAGATGGGAACAGGAGGCAGGAGGTAGGGAACAGGAGATGGGGAACAGGAGGCGGGGAACAGGAGGCAGGAGGCGGGGAACAGGAGGCAGGAGGCGGGGAACAGGATGCGGGGAACAGGAGGCAGGAGGCAGGGAACAGGAGGCGGGGAACAGGAGGCGGGGAACAGGAGGAGAGGAACAGGAGGCGGGGAACAGGAGGCAGGACATGGGGAACAGGAGGCGGGAGATTGGGAACAGGAGTCGGGGAACAGGAGGCAGGAGGCTGGGAACAGGATGCGGGGAACAGGAGGCAGGAGGTGGGGAACAGGATGCAGGAGACGGGGAACAGGAGGCAGGAGGTGGGGAACAGTAGGCAGGAGGTGGGGAACAGGAGGCAGGAGGCGGGGAACAGGAGGCAGGAGGCAGGAGGTGGGGAACAGGAGGCAGGAGGTAGGCAACAGGAGATTGGGAACAGGAGGCAGGAGGTGGGGAACAGGAGGTGGGGAACAGGAGGCAGGAGATGGGGAACAGGAGGCAGGAGATGGGGAACAGGAGGTGGGGAACAGGAGGCAGGAGATGGGGAACAGGAGGCAGGAGATGGGGACCAGGAGGCAGGAGATGGGGAACAGGAGGCAGGAGATGGGGAACAGGATGCAGGAGACGGGGAACAGGAGGCAGGAGATGGGGAACAGGAGGCAGGAGATGGGGAACAGGAGGCAGGAGATGGGGAACAGGAGGCGGGGAACAGGAGGCAGGAGGCGGGGAACAGGAGGCAGGAGACGGGGAACAGGAGGCAGGAGGCGGGGAACAGGATGCGGGGAACAGGAGGCAGGAGACGGGGAACGGAGGCGGAGACAGGAGGAAGGAGATGGGGAACAAGAGGCAGGAGATGGGGAAGAGGAGGCAGGGAACAGGAGGCGGGAGGTGGGGAACAGGAGGCAGGAGGCGGGGAACAGGAGGAAGGAGATGGGGAACAGGAGGCAGGAGATGGGGAACAGGAGATGGGGAACAGGAGGCAGGAGGCGGGGAACAGGAGGCGGGGAACAGGAGGCGGGGAACAGGAGGCAGGAGATGGGGAACAGGAGGTGGGGAACATGAGGCGGGAGGCGGGGAACAGGAGGTGGGGAACAGGAGGCAGGAGGCGGCGAACAGGAGGCAGGAGGCGGGGAACAGGAGGCAGGAGGCGGGGAACAGGAGGCAGGAGATGGGGAACAGGAGGTTGGGAACAGGAGGTGGGGAACAGGAGGCAGGAGGTAGGGAACAGGAGGCAGGAGGCAGGGAAAAGGAGGCAGGAGGTGGGGAACAGAAGATGGGGAACAGGAGGCAGGAGATGGGGAACAGGAGGCAGGAGACGGGGAACAGGAGGCAGGAGACGGGGAACAGGAGGCAGGAGGCGGGGAACAGGAGGCAGGAGGCGGGGAAAAGGAGTTGGGGAACAGGAGGCAGGAGGCGGGGAACAGGAGGCAGGAGGCAGGGAACAGGAGTTGGGGAACAGGAGGCAGGAGGCAGGGAACAGGAGGTGGGGAACAGGAGGCAGGAGGTGGGGAACAGGAGGCAGGAGATGGGTAACAGGAGATGGGGAACAGGAGGCAGGAAATGGGGAACAGGAGGCAGGACGCAGGGAACAGGAGGCAGGAGGCGGGGAACAGGAGGCAGGAGGCAGGGAACAGGAGGCGGGGAACAGGAGGCGGGGAACAGGAGGAGAGGAACAGGAGGCGGGGAACAGGAGGCAGGACATGGGGAACAGGAGGCGGGAGATGGGGAACAGGAGGCGGGGAACAGGAGGCAGGAGGCGGGGAACAGGAGGCAGGAGACGGGGAACAGGAGGCAGGAGGCGGGGAACAGGATGCGGGGAACAGGAGGCAGGAGGTGGGGAACAGGATGCAGGAGACGGGGAACAGGAGGCAGGAGGTGGGGAACAGTAGGCAGGAGGTGGGGAACAGGAGGCAGGAGGCGGGGAACAGGAGGCAGGAGGCAGGAGGTGGGGAACAGGAGGCAGGAGGTAGGCAACAGGAGATTGGGAACAGGAGGCAGGAGGTGGGGAACAGGAGATGGGAACAGGAGGCAGGAGGTGGGGAACAGGAGATGGGGAACAGGAGGCGGGGAACAGGAGGCAGGAGGCGGGGAACAGGAGGCAGGAGGCGGGGAACAGGATGCGGGGAACAGGAGGCAGGAGGTGGGGAACAGGAGGCAGGAGGTGGGGAACAGGAGGCAGGAGGTGGGGAACAGGAGGCAGGAGATGGGGAACAGGAGGCAGGAGATGGGGAACAGGAGGTGGGGAACAGGAGGCAGGAGATGGGGAACAGGAGGCAGGAGATGGGGACCAGGAGGCAGGAGATGGGGAACAGGAGGCAGGAGATGGGGAACAGGATGCAGGAGACGGGGAACAGGAGGCAGGAGATGGGGAACAGGAGGCAGGAGATGGGGAACAGGAGGCAGGAGATGGGGAACAGGAGGCAGGGAACAGGAGGCAGGAGGCGGGGAACAGGAGGCAGGAGACGGGGAACAGGAGGCAGGAGGCGGGGAACAGGATGCGGGGAACAGGAGGCAGGAGACGGGGAACAGGAGGCGGAGAACAGGAGGAAGGAGATGGGGAACAAGAGGCAGGAGATGGGGAAGAGGAGGCAGGGAACAGGAGGCGGGAGGTGGGGAACAGGAGGCAGGAGGCGGGGAACAGGAGGAAGGAGATGGGGAACAGGAGGCAGGAGATGGGGAACAGGAGATGGGGAACAGGAGGCAGGAGGCGGGGAACAGGAGGCGGGGAACAGGAGGCGGGGAACAGGAGGCAGGAGATGGGGAACAGGAGGTGGGGAACATGAGGCGGGAGGCGGGGAACAGGAGGTGGGGAACAGGAGGCAGGAGGCGGGGAACAGGAGGCAGGAGGCGGGGAACAGGAGGCAGGAGGCGGGGAACAGGAGGCAGGAGATGGGGAACAGGAGGTTGGGAACAGGAGGTGGGGAACAGGAGGCAGGAGGCAGGGAAAAGGAGGCAGGAGGTGGGGAACAGAAGATGGGGAACAGGAGGCAGGAGATAGGGAACAGGAGGCAGGAGACGGGGAACAGGAGGCAGGAGACGGGGAACAGGAGGCAGGAGGCGGGGAACAGGAGGCAGGAGGCAGGGAAAAGGAGGCAGGAGGTGGGGAACAGAAGATGGGGAACAGGAGGCAGGAGATGGGGAACAGGAGGCAGGAGACGGGGAACAGGAGGCAGGAGACGGGGAACAGGAGGCAGGAGGCGGGGAACAGGAGGCAGGAGGCGGGGAAAAGGAGTTGGGGAACAGGAGGCAGGAGGCGGGGAACAGGAGGCAGGAGGCAGGGAACAGGAGTTGGGGAACAGGAGGCAGGAGGCAGGGAACAGGAGGTGGGGAACAGGAGGCAGGAGGTGGGGAACAGGAGGCAGGAGATGGGTAACAGGAGATGGGGAACAGGAGGCAGGAATGGGGAACAGGAGGCAGGACGCAGGGAACAGGAGGCAGGAGGCGGGGAACAGGAGGCAGGAGGCAGGGAACAGGAGGCGGGGAACAGGAGGCGGGGAACAGGAGGAGAGGAACAGGAGGCGGGGAACAGGAGGCAGGACATGGGGAACAGGAGGCGGGAGATGGGGAACAGGAGGCGGGGAACAGGAGGCAGGAGACGGGGAACAGGAGGCAGGAGATGGGGAACAGGAGGAAAGGGAACAGAAGGCAGGAGGCAGGGAACAGGAGGCAGGAGACGGGGAACAGGAGGCAGGAGGCGGGGAACAGGATGCTGGGAACAGGAGGCAGGAGGTAGGGAACAGGATGCAGGAGACGGGGAACAGGAGGCAGGAGGTGGGGAACAGTAGGCAGGAGGTGGGGAACAGGAGGCAGGAGGCGGGGAACAGGAGGAAGGAGATGGGGAACAGGAGGCAGGAGATGGGGAACAGGAGATGGGGAACAGGAGGCAGGAGGCGGGGAACAGGAGGCGGGGAACAGGAGGCGGGGAACAGGAGGCAGGAGATGGGGAACAGGACGTGGGGAACATGAGGCGGGAGGCGGGGAACAGGAGGTGGGGAACAGGAGGCAGGAGGCGGCGAACAGGAGGCAGGAGGCGGGGAACAGGAGGCAGGAGGCGGGGAACAGGAGGCAGGAGATGGTGAACCGGAGGTTGGGAACAGGAGGTGGGGAACAGGAGGCAGGAGGTAGGGAACAGGAGGCAGGAGGCAGGGAAAAGGAGGCAGGAGGTGGGGAACAGAAGATGGGGAACAGGAGGCAGGAGATAGGGAACAGGAGGCAGGAGACGGGGAACAGGAGGCAGGAGACGGGGAACAGGAGGCAGGAGGCGGGGAACAGGAGGCAGGAGGCGGGGAAAAGGAGTTGGGGAACAGGAGGCAGGAGGCGGGGAACAGGAGGCAGGAGGCAGGGAACAGGAGTTGGGGAACAGGAGGCAGGAGGCAGGGAACAGGAGGTGGGGAACAGGAGGCAGGAGGTGGGGAACAGGAGGCAGGAGATGGGTAACAGGAGATGGGGAACAGGAGGCAGGAAATGGGGAACAGGAGGCAGGACGCAGGGAACAGGAGGCAGGAGGCGGGGAACAGGAGGCAGGAGGCAGGGAACAGGAGGCGGGGAACAGGAGGCGGGGAACAGGAGGAGAGGAACAGGAGGCGGGGAACAGGAGGCAGGACATGGGGAACAGGAGGCGGGAGATGGGGAACAGGAGTCGGGGAACAGGAGGCAGGAGGCGGGGAACAGGAGGCAGGAGACGGGGAACAGGAGGCAGGAGGCGGGGAACAGGATGCGGGGAACAGGAGGCAGGAGGTGGGGAACAGGATGCAGGAGACGGGGAACAGGAGGCAGGAGGTGGGGAACAGTAGGCAGGAGGTGGGGAACAGGAGGCAGGAGGCGGGGAACAGGAGGCAGGAGGCAGGAGGTGGGGAACAGGAGGCAGGAGGTAGGCAACAGGAGATTGGGAACAGGAGGCAGGAGGTGGGGAACAGGAGATGGGAACAGGAGGCAGGAGGTGGGAAACAGGAGATGGGGAACAGGAGGCGGGGAACAGGAGGCAGGAGGCGGGGAAAAGGAGGCAGGAGGCGGGGAACAGGATGCGGGGAACAGGAGGCCGGAGGTGGGGAACAGGAGGCAGGAGGTGGGGAACAGGAGGCAGGAGGTGGGGAACAGGAGGCAGGAGATGGGGAACAGGAGGCAGGAGATGGGGAACAGGAGGTGGGGAACAGGAGGCAGGAGATGGGGAACAGGAGGCAGGAGATGGGGACCAGGAGGCAGGAGATGGGGAACAGGAGGCAGGAGATGGGGAACAGGATGCAGGAGACGGGGAACAGGAGGCAGGAGATGGGGAACAGGAGGCAGGAGATGGGGAACAGGAGGCAGGAGATGGGGAACAGGAGGCAGGGAACAGGAGGCAGGAGGCGGGGAACAGGAGGCAGGAGACGGGGAACAGGAGGCAGGAGGCGGGGAACAGGATGCGGGGAACAGGAGGCAGGAGACGGGGAACAGGAGGCGGAGAACAGGAGGAAGGAAATGGGGAACAAGAGGCAGGAGATGGGGAAGAGGAGGCAGGGAACAGGAGGCGGGAGGTGGGGAACAGGAGGCAGGAGGCGGGGAACAGGAGGAAGGAGATGGGGAACAGGAGGCAGGAGATGGGGAACAGGAGATGGGGAACAGGAGGCAGGAGGCGGGGAACAGGAGGCGGGGAACAGGAGGCGGGGAACAGGAGGCAGGAGATGGGGAACAGGAGGTGGGGAACATGAGGCGGGAGGCGGGGAACAGGAGGTGGGGAACAGGAGGCAGGAGGCGGGGAACAGGAGGCAGGAGGCGGGGAACAGGAGGCAGGAGGCGGGGAACAGGAGGCAGGAGATGGGGAACAGGAGGTTGGGAACAGGAGGTGGGGAACAGGAGGCAGGAGGTAGGGAACAGGAGGCAGGAGGCAGGGAAAAGGAGGCAGGAGGTGGGGAACAGAAGATGGGGAACAGGAGGCAGGAGATAGGGAACAGGAGGCAGGAGACGGGGAACAGGAGGCAGGAGACGGGGAACAGGAGGCAGGAGGCGGGGAACAGGAGGCAGGAGGCGGGGAAAAGGAGTTGGGGAACAGGAGGCAGGAGGCGGGGAACAGGAGGCAGGAGGCAGGGAACAGGAGTTGGGGAACAGGAGGCAGGAGGCAGGGAACAGGAGTTGGGGAACAGGAGGCAGGAGATGGGTAACAGGAGATGGGGAACAGGAGGCAGGAAATGTGGAACAGGAGGCAGGACGCAGGGAACAGGAGGCAGGAGGCGGGGAACAGGAGGCAGGAGGCAGGGAACAGGAGGCGGGGAACAGGAGGCGGGGAACAGGAGGAGAGGAACAGGAGGCGGGGAACAGGAGGCAGGACATGGGGAACAGGAGGCGGGAGATGGGGAACAGGAGGCGGGGAACAGGAGGCAGGAGACGGGGAACAGGAGGCAGGAGATGGGGAACAGGAGGAAAGGGAACAGAAGGCAGGAGGCAGGGAACAGGAGGCAGGAGACGGGGAACAGGAGGCAGGAGGCGGGGAACAGGATGCTGGGAACAGGAGGCAGGAGGTGGGGAACAGGATGCAGGAGACGGGGAACAGGAGGCAGGAGGTGGGGAACAGTAGGCAGGAGGTGGGGAACAGGAGGCAGGAGGCGGGGAACAGGAGGCAGGAGGCAGGAGGTGGGGAACAGGAGGCAGGAGGTAGGCAACAGGAGATGGGGAACAGGAGGCAGGAGGTGGGGAACAGGAGATGGGAACAGGAGGCAGGAGGTGGGGAACAGGAGATGGGGAACAGGAGGCGGGGAACAGGAGGCAGGAGGCAGGGAACAGGAGGCAGGAGGCGGGGAACAGGATGCGGGGAACAAGAGGCAGGAGGTGGGGAACTGGAGGCAGGAGGTGGAGAACAGGAGGCAGGAGGTGGGGAACAGGAGGCAGGAGATGGGGAACAGGAGGCAGGAGATGGGGAACAGGAGGTGGGGAACAGGAGGCAGGAGATGGGGAACAAGAGGCAGGAGATGGGGACCAGGAGGCAGGAGATGGGGAACAGGAGGCATGAGATGGGGAACAGGATGCAGGAGACGGGGAACAGGAGGCAGGAGATGGGGAACAGGAGGCAGGAGATGGGGAACAGGAGGCAGGAGATGGGGAACAGGAGGCGGGGAACAGGAGGCAGGAGGCGGGGAACAGGAGGCAGGAGACGGGGAACAGGAGGCATGAGGCAGGGAACAGAATGCGGGGAACAGGAGGCAGGAGACGGGGAACAGGAGGCAGGAGATGGGGAACAGGAGGCAGGAGATGGGGAACAGGAGGCGGGGAACAGGAGGCAGGAGACGGGGAACAGGAGGCAGGAGGCAGGGAACAGAATGCGGGGAACAGGAGGCAGGAGACAGGGAACAGGAGGCAGGAGATGGGGAACAGGAGGCAGAAGATGGGGAACAGGAGGCGGGGAACAGGATGCAGGAGACGGGGAACAGGAGGCTTGAGATGGGGAACAGGAGTCAGGAGATGGGGAACAGGAGGCAGGAGATGGGGAACAGGAGGCGGGGAACAGGAGGCAGGAGGCGGGGAACAGGAGGCAGGAGATGGGGAACAGGAGGCAGGAGGTGGGGAACAGGAGGCAGGAGGCGGGGAACAGGAGATGGGGAACAGGAGGCAGGAGGCGGGGAACAGGAGGTGGGGAAAAGGAGGCAGTGAACAGGAGGCGGGGAACAGGAGGTGGGGAACAGGAGGCAGGAGACGGGGAAAAGGAGGCAGGAGATGGGGAACAGGAGGCGGGGAACAGGAGGCAGGAAACGGGGAACAGTAGGCAGGAGACGGGGAACAGGAGGCAGGAGACGGGGAACATGAGGCGGGGAACAGGAGGTGGGGAACAGGAGGCAGGAGATGGGGAACAGGAGGCAGGAGATGGGGAACAGGAGGCAGGAGGCGGGGAACAGGAGGCAGGAGGCAGGGAACAGGAGATGGGGAACAGGAGGCAGGAGGCGGGGAACAGGAGGTGGGGAAAAGGAGGCAGTGAACAGGAGGCGGGGAACAGGAGGTGGGAACAGGAGGCAGGAGGCGGGGAACAGGAGGCAGGAGACGGGGAACAGGAAGCAGGAGATGGGGAACAGGCGGCAGGAGATGGGGAACAGGAGGCAGGAGATGGGGAACAGGAGGCGGGGAACAGGAGGCAGGAGGCGGGGAACAGGATGCGGGGAACAGGATGCGGGGAACAGGATGCAGGAGACGGGGAACAGGAGGCAGGAGATGGGGAACAGGAGGCAGGAGATGGGGAACAGGAGGCAGGAGATGGGGAACAGGAGGCGGGGAACAGGAGGCAGGAGGCGGGGAACAGGAGGCAGGAGATGGGGAACAGGAGGCAGGAGGTGGGGAACAGGAGGCAGGAGGCAGGGAACAGGAGGCAGGAGGCAGGGAACAGGAGATGGGGAACAGGAGGCAGGAGGCGGGGAACAGGAGGTGGGGAAAAAGAGGCAGTGAACAGGAGGCGGGAACAGGAGGTGGGGAACAGGAGGCAGGAGACGGGGAAAAGGAGGCAGGAGATGGGGAACAGGAGGCGGGGAACAGGAGGCAGGAGACGGGGAACAGTAGATAGGAGACGGGGAACAGGAGGCAGGAGACGGGGAACATGAGGCGGGGAACAGGAGGTGGGGAACAGGAGGCAGGAGATGGGGAACAGGAGGCAGGAGATGGGGAACAGGATGCAGGAGACGGGGAACAGGAGGCAGGAGATGGGGAACAGGAGGCAGTGAACAGGAGGCGGGGAAAAGGAGGTGGGGAACAGGAGGCAGGAGATGGGGAACAGGAGGCAGGAGATGGGGAACAGGATGCAGGAGACGGGGAACAGGAGGCAGGAGATGGTGAACAGGAGGCAGGAGACGGGGAACAGGAGGCAGGAGATGGTGAACAGGAGGCGGGGAAGAGGAGGCAGGAGGCGGGGAACAGGAGGCAGGAGACGGGGAACAGGAGGCAGGAGGCGGGGAACAGAATGCGGGGAACAGGAGGCAGGAGACGGGGAACAGGAGGCAGGAGATGGGGAACAGGAGGCAGGAGATGGGGAACAGGAGGCAGGAGATGGGGAACAGGAGGCAGGGAACAGGAGGCAGGAGGCGGGGAACAGAATGCGGGGAACAGGATGCAGGAGACGGGGAACAGGAGGCAGGAGATGGGGAACAGGAGGCAGGAGATGGGGAACAGGACGCAGGAGATGGGGAACAGGAGGCAGGAGATGGGGAACAGGATGCAGGATACGGGGAACAGGAGGCAGGAGATGGGGAACAGGAGGCAGGAGATGGGGAACAGGAGGCAGGAGATGGGGAACAGGAGGCGGGGAACAGGAGGCAGGAGGCGGGGAACAGGAGGCAGGAGACGGGGAACAGGAGGCAGGAGGCGGGGAACAGGATGCGGGGAACAGGAGGCAGGAGACGGGGAACAGGAGGCGGAGAACAGGATGCAGGAGATGGGGAACAAGAGGCAGGAGATGGGGAAGAGGAGGCAGGGAACAGGAGGCGGGAGGTGGGGAACAGGAGGCAGGAGGCGGGGAACAGGAGGAAGGAGATGGGGAACAGGAGGCAGGAGATGGGGAACAGGAGATGCGGAACAGGAGGCAGGAGGCGGGGAACAAGAGGCGGGGAACAGGAGGCAGGGAACATGAGGCGGGAGGCGGGGAACAGGAGGTGGGGAACAGGAGGCAGGAGGTGGGGAACAGTAGGCAGGAGGTGGGGAACAGGAGGCAGGAGGCGGGGAACAGGAGGCAGGAGATGGGGAACAGGAGGTTGGGAACAGGAGGTGGGGAACAGGAGGCAGGAGGTAGGGAACAGGAGGCAGGAGGCAGGGAACAGGAGGCAGGAGGTGGGGAACAGAAGATGGGGAACAGGAGGCAGGAGATGGGGAACAGGAGGCAGGAGGTGGGGAACAGTAGGCAGGAGGTGGGGAACAGGAGGCAGGAGGTGGGGAACAGGAGGCAGGAGGCAGGAGGTGGGGAACAGGAGGCAGGAGGTAGGCAACAGGAGATGGGGAACAGGAGGCAGGAGGTGGGGAACAGGAGATGGGAACAGGAGGCAGGAGGTGGGGAACAGGAGATGGGGAACAGGAGGCGGGGAACAGGAGGCAGGAGGCGGGGAACAGGAGGCAGGAGGCGGGGAACAGGAGGCAGGAGATGGGGAACAGGAGGCGGGGAACAGGAGGCAGGAGGTGGGGAACAGGAGGCAGGAGGTGGGGAACAGGAGGCAGGAGGTGGGGAACAGGAGGCAGGAGATGGGGAACAGGAGGCAGGAGATGGGGAACAGGAGGTGGGGAACAGGAGGCAGGAGATGGGGAACAGGAGGCAGGAGATGGTGAACAGGAGGCGGGGAAGAGGAGGCAGGAGGCGGGGAACAGGAGGCAGGAGACGGGGAACAGGAGGCAGGAGGCGGGGAACAGAATGCGGGGAACAGGAGGCAGGAGACGGGGAACAGGAGGCAGGAGATGGGGAACAGGAGGCAGGAGATGGGGAACAGGAGGCAGGAGATGGGGAACAGGAGGCAGGGAACAGGAGGCAGGAGGCGGGGAACAGAATGCGGGGAACAGGATGCAGGAGACGGGGAACAGGAGGCAGGAGATGGGGAACAGGAGGCAGGAGATGGGGAACAGGACGCAGGAGATGGGGAACAGGAGGCAGGAGATGGGGAACAGGATGCAGGAGACGGGGAACAGGAGGCAGGAGATGGGGAACAGGAGGCAGGAGATGGGGAACAGGAGGCAGGAGATGGGGAACAGGAGGCGGGGAACAGGAGGCAGGAGGCGGGGAACAGGAGGCAGGAGACGGGGAACAGGAGGCAGGAGGCGGGGAACAGGTTGCGGGGAACAGGAGGCAGGAGACGGGGAACAGGAGGCGGAGAACAGGAGGCAGGAGATGGGGAACAAGAGGCAGGAGATGGGGAAGAGGAGGCAGGGAACAGGAGGCGGGAGGTGGGGAACAGGAGGCAGGAGGCGGGGAACAGGAGGAAGGAGATGGGGAACAGGAGGCAGGAGATGGGGAACAGGAGATGCGGAACAGGAGGCAGGAGGCGGGGAACAAGAGGCGGGGAACAGGAGGCAGGGAACATGAGGCGGGAGGCGGGGAACAGGAGGTGGGGAACAGGAGGCAGGAGGTGGGGAACAGTAGGCAGGAGGTGGGGAACAGGAGGCAGGAGGCGGGGAACAGGAGGCAGGAGATGGGGAACAGGAGGTTGGGAACAGGAGGTGGGGAACAGGAGGCAGGAGGTAGGGAACAGGAGGCAGGAGGCAGGGAACAGGAGGCAGGAGGTGGGGAACAGAAGATGGGGAACAGGAGGCAGGAGATGGGGAACAGGAGGCAGGAGGTGGGGAACAGTAGGCAGGAGGTGGGGAACAGGAGGCAGGAGGTGGGGAACAGGAGGCAGGAGGCAGGAGGTGGGGAACAGGAGGCAGGAGGTAGGCAACAGGAGATGGGGAACAGGAGGCAGGAGGTGGGGAACAGGAGATGGGAACAGGAGGCAGGAGGTGGGGAACAGGAGATGGGGAACAGGAGGCGGGGAACAGGAGGCAGGAGGCGGGGAACAGGAGGCAGGAGGCGGGGAACAGGAGGCAGGAGATGGGGAACAGGAGGCGGGGAACAGGAGGCAGGAGGTGGGGAACAGGAGGCAGGAGGTGGGGAACAGGAGGCAGGAGGTGGGGAACAGGAGGCAGGAGATGGGGAACAGGAGGCAGGAGATGGGGAACAGGAGGTGGGGAACAGGAGGCAGGAGATGGGGAACAGGAGGCAGGAGATGGGGACCAGGAGGCAGGAGATGGGGAACAGGAGGCAGGAGATGGGGAACAGGATGCAGGAGACGGGGAACAGGAGGCAGGAGATGGGGAACAGGAGGCAGGAGATGGGGAACAGGAGGCAGGAGATGGGGAACAGGAGGCGGGGAACAGGAGGCAGGAGGCGGGGAACAGGAGGCAGGAGATGGGGAACAGGAGGCAGGAGGTGGTGAACAGGAGGCAGGAGGCGGGGAACAGGAGGCAGGAGGCAGGGAACAGGAGATGGGGAACAGGAGGCAGGAGGCGGGGAACAGGAGGTGGGGAACAGGAGGCAGTGAACAGGAGGCAGTGAACAGGAGGCGGGGAACAGGAGGTGGGGAACAGGAGGCAGGAGACAGGGAACAGGAGGCAGGAGATGGGGAACAGGAGGCGGGGAACAGGAGGCAGGAGACGGGGAACAGGAGGCAGGAGACGGGGAACAGGAGGCAGGAGACGGGGAACATGAGGCGGGGAACTGGAGGTGGGGAACAGTAGGCGGGGAACAGGAGGTGGGGAACAGGAGGCAGGAGACGGGGAACAGGAGGCAGGAGACGGGGAACAGGAGGCAGGAGACGGGGAACAGGAGGCAGGAGATGGGGAACAGGAGGCAGGAGGTGGGGAACAGGAGGCAGGAGGCAGGGAACAGGAGGCACGGAACAGGAGGCGGGGAACAGGAGGAGAGGAACAGGAGGCGGGAAACAGGAGGCAGGAGGCGGGGAACAGGAGGCAGGAGACGGGGAACAGGAGGTAGGAGGCGGGGAACAGGAGGCGGGGAACAGGAGGCAGGAGGCGGGAACAGGAGGTAGGAGGCGGGGAACAGGATGCGGGGAACAGGAGGCAGCAGGTGGGGAACAGGATGCAGGAGACGGGGAACAGGAGGCAGGAGGTGGGGAACAGTTGGCAGGACGTGGGGAACAGGAGGCAGGAGGCGGGGAACAGGAGGCAGGATGCAGGAGGTGGGGAACAGGAGGCAGGAGGTAGGCAACAGGAGATGGGGAACAGGAGGCAGGAGGTGGGGAACAGGAGATGGGAACAGGAGGCAGGAGGTGGGGAACAGGAGGCAGGAGGCTTGGAACAGGAGGCAGGAGGCGGGGAACAGGAGGCAGGAGGCGGGGAACAGGAGGCAGGAGGTGGGGAACAGGAGGCAGGAGATGGGGAACAGGAGGCAGGAGATGGGGAACAGGAGGTGGGGAACAGGAGGCAGGAGATGGGGAACAGGAGGCAGGAGATGGGGACCAGGAGGCAGGAGATGGGGAACAGGAGGCAGGAGATGGGGAACAGGATGCAGGAGACGGGGAACAGGAGGCAGGAGATGGGGAACAGGAGGCAGGAGATGGGGAACAGGAGGCAGGAGATGGGGAACAGGAGGCGGGGAACAGGAGGCAGGAGACGGGGTACAGGAGGCAGGAGATGGGGAACAGGAGGCAGGAGATGGGGAACAGGAGGCGGGGAACAGGAGGCAGGAGGCGGGGAACAGGATGCGGGGAACAGGATGCAGGAGACGGGGAACAGGAGGCAGGAGATGGGGAACAGGAGGCAGGAGATGGGGAACAGGAGGCAGGAGATGGGGAACAGGAGGCGGGGAACAGGAGGCAGGAGGCGGGGAACAGGAGGCAGGAGATGGGGAACAGGAGGCAGGAGGTGGGGAACAGGAGGCAGGAGGCGGGGAACAGGATGCAGGAGGCAGGGAACAGGAGATGGGGAACAGGAGGCAGGAGGCGGGGAACAGGAGGTGGGGAACAGGAGGCAGTGAACAGGAGGCGGGGAACAGGAGGTGGGGAACAGGAGGCAGGAGACAGGGAACAGGAGGCAGGAGATGGGGAACAGGAGGCGGGGAACAGGAGGCAGGAGACGGGGAACAGGAGGCAGGAGACGGGGAACAGGAGGCAGGAGACGGGGAACATGAGGCGGGGAACTGGAGGTGGGGAACAGTAGGCGGGGAACAGGAGGTGGGGAACAGGAGGCAGGAGACGGGGAACAGGAGGCAGGAGATGCGGAACAGGAGGCGGGGAACAGGAGGCAGGAGACGGGGAACAGGAGGCAGGAGACGGGGAACAGGAGGCAGGAGACGGGGAACAGGAGGCAGGAGATGGGGAACAGGAGGCAGGAGGTGGGGAACAGGAGGCAGGAGATGGGGAACAGGAGATGGGGAACAGGAGGCAGGAAATGGGGAACAGGAGGCAGGACGCGGGGAACAGGAGGCAGGAGGCGGGGAACAGGAGGCAGGAGGCAGGGAACAGGAGGCACGGAACAGGAGGCGGGGAACAGGAGGAGAGGAACAGGAGGCGGGAAACAGGAGGCAGGAGGCGGGGAACAGGAGGCAGGAGACGGGGAACAGGAGGTAGGAGGCGGGGAACAGGAGGCGGGGAACAGGAGGCAGGAGGCGGGGAACAGGAGGTAGGAGGCGGGGAACAGGATGCGGGGAACAGGAGGCAGCAGGTGGGGAACAGGAGGCAGGAGATGGGGAACAGGAGGCAGGAGATGGGGAACAGGAGGCGGGGAACAGGAGGCAGGAGGCGGGGAACAGGAGGCAGGAGATGGGGAACAGGAGGCAGGAGGTGGTGAACAGGAGGCAGGAGGCGGGGAACAGGAGGCAGGAGGCAGGGAACAGGAGATGGGGAACAGGAGGCAGGAGGCGGGGAACAGGAGGTGGGGAACAGGAGCCAGTGAACAGGAGGCGGGGAACAGGAGGTGGGGAACAGGAGGCAGGAGACAGGGAACAGGAGGCAGGAGATGGGGAACAGGAGGCGGGGAACAGGAGGCAGGAGACTGGGAACAGGAGGCAGGAGATGGGGAACAGGAGGCAGGAGACGGGGAACATGAGGCGGGGAACTGGAGGTGGGGAACAGTAGGCGGGGAACAGGAGGTGGGGAACAGGAGGCAGGAGACGGGGAACAGGAGGCAGGAGATGCGGAACAGGAGGCGGGGAACAGGAGGCAGGAGACGGGGAACAGGAGGCAGGAGACGGGGAACAGGAGGCAGGAGACGGGGAACAGGAGGCAGGAGATGGGGAACAGGAGGCAGGAGGTGGGGAACAGGAGGCAGGAGATGGGGAACAGGAGATGGGGAACAGGAGGCAGGAAATGGGGAACAGGAGGCAGGACGCGGGGAACAGGAGGCAGGAGGCGGGGAACAGGAGGCAGGAGGCAGGGAACAGGAGGCACGGAACAGGAGGCGGGGAACAGGAGGAGAGGAACAGGAGGCGGGAAACAGGAGGCAGGAGGCGGGGAACAGGAGGCAGGAGACGGGGAACAGGAGGTAGGAGGCGGGGAACAGGAGGCGGGGAACAGGAGGCAGGAGGCGGGGAACAGGAGGTAGGAGGCGGGGAACAGGATGCGGGGAACAGGAGGCAGCAGGTGGGGAACAGGATGCAGGAGACGGGGAACAGGAGGCAGGAGGTGGGGAACAGTTGGCAGGAGGTGGGGAACAGGAGGCAGGAGGCGGGGAACAGGAGGCAGGATGCAGGAGGTGGGGAACAGGAGGCAGGAGGTAGGCAACAGCAGATGGGGAACAGGAGGCAGGAGGTGGGGAACAGGAGATGGGAACAGGAGGCAGGAGGTGGGGAACAGGAGGCAGGAGGCTTGGAACAGGAGGCAGGAGGCGGGGAACAGGAGGCAGGAGGCGGGGAACAGGAGGCAGGAGGTGGGGAACAGGAGGCAGGAGATGGGGAACAGGAGGCAGGAGATGGGGAACAGGAGGTGGGGAACAGGAGGCAGGAGATGGGGAACAGGAGGCAGGAGATGGGGACCAGGAGGCAGGAGATGGGGAACAGGAGGCAGGAGATGGGGAACAGGATGCAGGAGACGGGGAACAGGAGGCAGGAGATGGGGAACAGGAGGCAGGAGATGGGGAACAGGAGGCAGGAGATGGGGAACAGGAGGCGGGGAACAGGAGGCAGGAGACGGGGTACAGGAGGCAGGAGATGGGGAACAGGAGGCAGGAGATGGGGAACAGGAGGCGGGGAACAGGAGGCAGGAGGCGGGGAACAGGATGCAGGGAACAGGATGCAGGAGACGGGGAACAGGAGGCAGGAGATGGGGAACAGGAGGCAGGAGATGGGGAACAGGAGGCAGGTAATGGGGAACAGGAGGCGGGGAACAGGAGGCAGGAGGCGGGGAACAGGAGGCAGGAGATGGGGAACAGGAGGCAGGAGGTGGTGAACAGGAGGCAGGAGGCGGGGAACAGGAGGCAGGAGGCAGGGAACAGGAGATGGGGAACAGGAGGCAGGAGGCGGGGAACAGGAGGTGGGGAACAGGAGGCAGTGAACAGGAGGCGGGGAACAGGAGGTGGGGAACAGGAGGCAGGAGACAGGGAACAGGAGGCAGGAGATGGGGAACAGGAGGCGGGGAACAGGAGGCAGGAGACGGGGAACAGGAGGCAGGAGACGGGGAACAGGAGGCAGGAGACGGGGAACATGAGGCGGGGAACTGGAGGTGGGGAACAGTAGGCGGGGAACAGGAGGTGGGGAACAGGAGGCAGGAGACGGGGAACAGGAGGCAGGAGATGCGGAACAGGAGGCGGGGAACAGGAGGCAGGAGACGGGGAACAGGAGGCAGGAGACGGGGAACAGGAGGCAGGAGGCGGGGAACAGGATGCGGGGAACAGGATGCAGGAGACGGGGAACAGGAGGCAGGAGATGGGGAACAGGAGGCAGGAGATGGGGAACAGGAGGCAGGAGATGGGGAACAGGAGGCGGGGAACAGGAGGCAGGAGGCGGGGAACAGGAGGCAGGAGATGGGGAACAGGAGGCAGGAGGTGGGGAACAGGAGGCAGGAGGCGGGGAACAGGAGGCAGGAGGCAGGGAACAGGAGATGGGGAACAGGAGGCAGGAGGCGGGGAACAGGAGGTGGGGAAAAAGAGGCAGTGAACAGGAGGCGGGGAACAGGAGGTGGGGAACAGGAGGCAGGAGACGGGGAAAAGGAGGCAGGAGATGGGGAACAGGAGGCGGGGAACAGGAGGCAGGAGACGGGGAAGAGTAGGCAGGAGACGGGGAACAGGAGGCAGGAGACGGGGAACATGAGGCGGGGAACAGGAGGTGGGGAACAGGAGGCAGGAGATGGGGAACAGGAGGCAGGAGATGGGGAACTGGATGCAGGAGACGGGGAACAGGAGGCAGGAGATGGGGAACAGGAGGCAGTGAACAGGAGGCGGGGAAAAGGAGGTGGGGAACAGGAGGCAGGAGATGGGGAACAGGAGGCAGGAGATGGGGAACAGGATGCAGGAGACGGGGAACAGGAGGCAGGAGATGGGGAACAAGAGGCAGGAGACGGGGAACAGGAGGCAGGAGATGGGGAAAAGGAGGCGGGGATCAGGAGGCAGGAGGCGGGGAACAGGAGGCAGGAGACGGGGAACAGGAGGCAGGAGGCGGGGAACAGAATGCGGGGAACAGGAGGCAGGAGACGGGGAACAGGAGGCAGGAGACGGGGAACAGGAGGCAGGAGATGGGGAACAGGAGGCAGGAGATGGGGAACAGGAGGCAGGGAACAGGAGGCAGGAGGCGGGGAACAGGATGCGGGGAACAGGATGCAGGAGACGGGGAACAGGAGGCAGGAGATGGGGAACAGGAGGCAGGAGATGGGGAACAGGACGCAGGAGATGGGGAACAGGAGGCAGGAGATGGGGAACAGGATGCAGGAGACGGGGAACAGGAGGCAGGAGATGGGGAACAGGAGGCAGGAGATGGGGAACAGGAGGCAGGAGATGGGGAACAGGAGGCGGGGAACAGGAGGCAGGAGGCGGGGAACAGGAGGCAGGAGGCGGGGAACAGGATGCGAGGAACAGGAGGCAGGAGACGGGGAACAGGAGGCGGAGAACAGGAGGCAGGAGATGGGGAACAAGAGGCAGGAGATGGGGAAGAGGAGGCAGGGAACAGGAGACGGGAGGTGGGGAACAGGAGGCAGGAGGCGGGGAACAGGAGGAAGGAGATGGGGAACAGGAGGCAGGAGATGGGGAACAGGAGATGGGGAACAGGAGGCAGGAGGCGGGGAACAAGAGGCGGGAACAGGAGGCGGGGAACATGAGGCGGGAGGCGGGGAACAGGAGGTGGGGAACAGGAGGCAGGAGGTGGGGAACAGTAGGCAGGAGGTGCGGAACAGGAGGCAGGAGGCGGGGAACAGGAGGCAGGAGATGGGGAACAGGAGGTTGGGAAAAGGAGGTGGGGAACAGGAGGCAGGAGGTAGGGAACAGGAGGCAGGAGGCCGGGAACAGGAGGCAGGAGGTGGGGAACAGAAGATGGGGAACAGGAGGCAGGAGATGGGGAACAGGAGGCAGGAGGTGGGGAACAGTAGGCAGGAGGTGGGGAACAGGAGGCAGGAGGCGGGGAACAGTAGGCAGGAGGTGGGGAACAGGAGGCAGGAGATGGGGAACAGGAGGTGGGGAACAGGAGGCAGGAGGCAGGAGGTGGGGAACAGGAGGCAGGAGACGGGGAACAGGAGGCAGGAGATGGGGAACAGGAGGCAGGAGGTGGGGAACAGGAGGCAGGAGGTGGGGAACAGGAGATGGGGAACAGGAGGCAGGAGGTGGGAACAGGAGATGGGGAACATGAGGTGGGGAACAGGAGGCAGGAGATGGGGAACAGGAGGCAGGAGGTGGGGAACAGTAGGCAGGAGGTGGGGAACAGGAGGCAGGAGGCTGGGAACAGGAGGCAGGAGGTGGGGAACAGGAGATGGGGAACAGGAGGTGGGGAACAGGAGGCAGGAGGCAGGCGGTGGGGAACAGGAGGCAGGAGGCGGGGAACAGGAGGCAGGAGGCAGGGAACAGGAGGCGGGGAACAGGAGGCAGGGAACAGGAGGCGAGGAACAGGAGGCGGGGAACAGGAGGCAGGAGATGGGGAACATAAGGCGGGAGATGGGGAACAGGAGGTGGGGAACAGGAGGCAGGAGACGGGGAACAGGAGGCAGGAGATGGGGAACAGGAGGCAGGAGGTGGGGAACAGGAGATGGGGAACAGGAGGCAGGAGGTGGGGAACAGGAGGCAGGAGGTGGGGAACAGTAGGCAGGAGGTGGGGAACAGGAGGCAGGAGGCGGGGAACAGGAGGCAGGAGGCAGGGAACAGGAGGCGGGGAACAGGAGGCGGGGAACAGGAGGCGAGGAACAGGAGGCGGGGAACAGGAGGCAGGAGATGGGGAACAGGAGGCGGGAGATGGGGAACAGAAGGTGGGGAACAGGAGGCAGGAGACGGGGAACAGGAGGCAGGAGATGGGGAACAGGAGGCAGGAGGTGGGGAACAGGAGATGAGGAACAGGAGGCAGGAGGTGGGGAACAGGAGATGGGGAACAGGAGGTGGGGAACAGGAGGCAGGAGATGGGGAACAGGAGGCAGGAGGTGGGGAACAGTAGGCAGGAGGTGGGGAACAGGAGGCAGGAGGCAGGGAACAGGAGGCAGGAGGTGGGGAACAGGAGATGGGGAACAGGAGGTGGGGAACAGGAGGCAAGAGGTGGGGAACAGGAGGCAGGAGGCAGGGAACAGGAGGCGGGGAACAGGAGGCGGGGGAACAGGAGATGAGGAACAGGAGGCGGGGAACAGGAGGCAGGAGATGGGGAACAGGAGGCGGGAGATGGGGAACAGGAGGTGGGGAACAGGAGGCAGGAGACGGGGAACAGGAGGCAGGAGATGGGGAACAGGAGGCAGGCGGTGGGGAACAGGAGATGGGGAACAGGAGGCAGGAGGTGGGGAACAGGAGATGGGGAACAGGAGGTGGGGAACAGGAGGCAGGAGATGGGGAACAGGAGGCAGGAGGTGGGGAACAGTAGGCAGGAGGTGGGGAACAGGAGGCAGGAGGCAGGGAACAGGAGGCAGGAGGTGGGGAACAGGAGATGGGGAACAGGAGGTGGGGAACAGGAGGCAGGAGGCAGGAGGTGGGGAACAGGAGGCAGGAGGCGGGGAACAGGAGGCAGGAGGCAGGGAACAGGAGGCGGGGAACAGGAGGCGGGGAAAAGGGGGCGAGGAACAGGAGGCGGGGAACAGGAGGCAGGAGATGGGGAACAGGAGGCGGGAGATGGGGAACAGGATGCAGGAGACGGGGAACAGGAGGCAGGAGATGGGGAACAGGAGGCAGGAGATGGGGAACAGGAGGCAGGAGATGGGGAACAGGAGGCGGGGAACAGGAGGCAGGAGGCGGGGAACAGGAGGCAGGAGACGGGGAACAGGAGGCAGGAGGCGGGGAACAGGATGCGGGGAACAGGAGGCAGGAGGTGGGGAACAGGAGGCGGAGAACAGGAGGCAGGAGATGGGGAACAAGAGGCAGGAGATGGGGAAGAGGAGGCAGGGAACAGGAGGCGGGAGGTGGGGAACAGGAGGCAGGAGGCGGGGAACAGGAGGAAGGAGATTGGGAACAGGAGGCAGGAGATGGGGAACAGGAGATGCGGAACAGGAGGCAGGAGGAAGGGAACAAGAGGCGGGGAACAGGAGGCGGGGAACATCAGGCGGGAGGCGGGGAACAGGAGGTGGGGAACAGGAGGCAGGAGGTGGGGAACAGTAGGCAGGAGGTGGGGAACAGGAGGCAGGAGGCGGGGAACAGGAGGCAGGAGATGGGGAACAGGAGGTTGGGAACAGGAGGTGGGGAACAGGAGGCAGGAGGTAGGGAACAGGAGGCAGGAGGCAGGGAACAGGAGGCAGGAGCTGGGGAACAGAAGATGGGGAACAGGAGGCAGGAGATGGGGAACAGGAGGCAGGAGGTGGGGAACAGTAGGCAGGAGGTGGGGAACAGGAGGCAGGAGGCGGGGAACAGGAGGCAGGAGGCAGGAGGTGAGGAACAGGAGGCAGGAGGTAGGCAACAGGAGATGGGGAACAGGAGGCAGGAGGTGGGGAACAGGAGATGGGAACAGGAGGCAGGAGGTGGGGAACAGGAGATGGGGAACAGGAGGCGGGGAACAGGAGCCAGGAGGCGGGGAACAGGAGGCAGGAGGCGGGGAACAGGAGGCAGGAGATGGGGAACAGGAGGCGGGGAACAGGAGGCAGGAGATGGGGAACAGGAGGCAGGAGGTGGGGAACAGGAGGCAGGAGGTGGGGAACAGGAGGCAGGAGATGGGAAACAGGAGGCAGGAGATGGGGAACAGGAGGTGGGGAACAGGAGGCAGGAGATGGGGAACAGGAGGCAGGAGATGGGGACCAGGAGGCAGGAGATGGGGAACAGGAGGCAGGAGATGGGGAACAGGATGCAGGAGACGGGGAACAGGAGGCAGGAGATGGGGAACAGGAGGCAGGAGATGGGGAACAGGAGGCGGGAGATGGGGAACAGGAGGCAGGGAACAGGAGGCAGGAGGCGGGGAACAGGAGGCAGGAGACAGGGAACAGAAGGCAGGAGGCGGGGAATAGGATGCGGGGAACAGGAGGCAGGAGACGGGGAACAGGAGGCAGGAGATGGGGAACAGGAGGCAGGAGGTGGGGAACAGGAGGCAGGAGATGGGGAACAGGAGATGGGGAACAGGAGGCAGGAAATGGGGAACAGGAGGCAGGACGCGGGGAACAGGAGGCAGGAGGCGGGGAACAGGAGGCAGGAGGCAGGGAACAGGAGGCGCGGAACAGGACGCGGGGAACAGGAGGAGAGGAACAGGAGGCGGGAAACAGGAGGCAGGAGGCGGGGAACAGGAGGCAGGAGACGGGGAACAGGAGGTAGGAGGCGGGGAACAGGAGGCGGGGAACAGGAGGCAGGAGGCGGGGAACAGGAGGCAGGAGACGGGGAACAGGAGGTAGGAGGCGGGGAACAGGATGCGGGGAACAGGAGGCAGGAGGTGGGGAACAGGATGCAGGAGACGGGGAACAGGAGGCAGGAGGTGGGGAACAGTAGGCAGGAGGTGGGGAACAGGAGGAAGGAGATGGGGAACAGGAGGCAGGAGATGGGGAACAGGAGATGGGGAACAGGAGGCAGGAGGCGGGGAACAAGAGGCGGGGAACAGGAGGCGGGGAACATGAGGCGGGAGGCGGGGAACAGGAGGTGGGGAACAGGAGGCAGGAGGTGGGGAACAGTAGGCAGGAGGTGGGGAACAGGAGGCAGGAGGCGGGGAACAGGAGGCAGGAGATGAGGAACAGGAGGTTGGGAAAAGGAGGTGGGGAACAGGAGGCAGGAGGTAGGGAACAGGAGGCAGGAGGCCGGGAACAGGAGGCAGGAGGTGGGGAACAGAAGATGGGGAACAGGAGGCAGGAGATGGGGAACAGGAGGCAGGAGGTGGGGAACAGTAGGCAGGAGGTGGGGAACAGGAGGCAGGAGGCGGGGAACAGTAGGCAGGAGTTGGGGAACAGGAGGCAGGAGGCGGGGAACAGGAGGCAGGAGGTGGGGAACAGGAGATGGGGAACAGGAGGTGGGGAACAGGAGGCAGGAGGCAGGAGGTGGGGAACAGGAGGCAGGAGACGGGGAACAGGAGGCAGGAGATGGGGAACAGGAGGCAGGAGGTGGGTAACAGGAGGTAGGAGGTGGGGAACAGGAGATGGGGAACAGGAGGCAGGAGGTGGGAACAGGAGATGGGGAACATGAGGTGGGGAACAGGAGGCAGGAGATGGGGAACAGGAGGCAGGAGGTGGGGAACAGTAGGCAGGAGGTGGGGAACAGGAGGCAGGAGGCTGGGAACAGGAGGCAGGAGGTGGGGAACAGGAGATGGGGAACAGGAGGTGGGGAACAGGAGGCAGGAGGCAGGCGGTGGGGAACAGGAGGCAGGAGGCGGGGAACAGGAGGCAGGAGGCAGGGAACAGGAGGCGGGGAACAGGAGGCAGGGAACAGGAGGCGAGGAACAGGAGGCGGGGAACAGGAGGCAGGAGATGGGGAACATGAGGCGGGAGATGGGGAACAGGAGGTGGGGAACAGGAGGCAGGAGACGGGGAACAGGAGGCAGGAGATGGGGAACAGGAGGCAGGAGGTAGGGAACAGGAGATGGGGAACAGGAGGCAGGAGGTGGGGAACAGGAGGCAGGAGGTGGGGAACAGTAGGCAGGAGGTGATGAACAGGAGGCAGGAGGCAGGGAACAGGAGGCAGGAGTTGGGGAACAGGAGATGGAGAACAGGAGGTGGGGAACAGGAGGCAGGAGGCAGGAGGTGGGGAACAGGAGGCAGGAGGCGGGGAACAGGAGGCAGGAGGCAGGGAACAGGAGGCGGGGAACAGGAGACGGGGAACAGGAGGCGAGGAACAGGAGGCGGGGAACAGGAGGCAGGAGATGGGGAACAGGAGGCGGGAGATGGGGAACAGAAGGTGGGGAACAGGAGGCAGGAGACGGGGAACAGGAGGCAGGAGATGGGGAACAGGAGGCAGGAGGTGGGGAACAGGAGATGGGGAACAGGAGGCAGGAGGTGGGGAACAGGAGATGGGGAACAGGAGGTGGGGAACAGGAGGCAGGAGATGGGGAACAGGAGGCAGGAGGTGGGGAACAGTAGGCAGGAGGTGGGGAACAGGAGGCAGGAGGCAGGGAACAGGAGGCAGGAGGTGGGGAACAGGAGATGGGGAACAGGAGGTGGGGAACAGGAGGCAGGAGGTGGGGAACAGGAGGCAGGAGGCAGGGAACAGGAGGCGGGGAACAGGAGGCGGGGGAACAGGAGACGAGGAACAGGAGGCGGGGAACAGGAGGCAGGAGATGGGGAACAGGAGGCGGGAGATGGGGAACAGGAGGTGGGGAACAGGAGGCAGGAGACGGGGAACAGGAGATGGGGAACAGGAGGTGGGGAAAGGAGGCAGGAGATGGGGAACAGGAGGCAGGAGGTGGGGAACAGTAGGCAGGAGGTGGGGAACAGGAGGCAGGAGGCAGGGAACAGGAGGCAGGAGGTGGGGAACAGGAGATGGGGAACAGGAGGTGGGGAACAGGAGGCAGGAGGCAGGAGGAGGGGAACAGGAGGCAGGAGGCGGGGAACAGGAGGCAGGAGGCAGGGAACAGGAGGCGGGGAACAGGAGGCGGGGAAAAGGGGGCGAGGAACAGGAGGCGGGGAACAGGAGGCGGGAGATGGGGAACAGGAGGCGGCAGATGGGGAACAGGATGCAGGAGACGGGGAACAGGAGGCAGGAGATGGGGAACAGGAGGCAGGAGATGGGGAACAGGAGGCAGGAGATGGGGAACAGGAGGCGGGGAACAGGAGGCAGGAGGCGGGGAACAGGAGGCAGGAGACGGGGAACAGGAGGCAGGAGGCGGGGAACAGGATGCGGGGAACAGGAGGCAGGAGGTGGGGAACAGGAGGCGGAGAACAGGAGGCAGGAGATGGGGAACAAGAGGCAGGAGATGGGGAAGAGGAGGCAGGGAACAGGAGGCGGGAGGTGGGGAACAGGAGGCAGGAGGCGGGGAACAGGAGGAAGGAGATTGGGAACAGGAGGCAGGAGATGGGGAACAGGAGATGTGGAACAGGAGGCAGGAGGCAGGGAACAAGAGGCGGGGAACAGGAGGCGGGGAACATGAGGCGGGAGCCGGGGAACAGGAGGTGGGGAACAGGAGGCAGGAGGTGGGGAACAGTAGGCAGGAGGTGGGGAACAGGAGGCAGGAGGTAGGGAACAGGAGGCAGGAGGCAGGGAACAGGAGGCAGGAGCTGGGGAACAGAAGATGGGGAACAGGAGGCAGGAGATGGGGAACAGGAGGCAGGAGGTGGGGAACAGTAGGCAGGAGGTGGGGAACAGGAGACAGGAGGCGGGGAACAGGAGGCAGGAGGCAGGAGGTGAGGAACAGGAGGCAGGAGGTAGGCAACAGGAGATGGGGAACAGGAGGCAGGAGGTGGGGAACAGGAGATGGGAACAGGAGGCAGGAGGTGGGGAACAGGATGCAGGAGACGGGGAACAGGATGCAGGAGACGGGGAACAGGAGGCAGGAGATGGGGAACAGGAGGCAGGAGATGGGGAACAGGACGCAGGAGATGGGGAACAGGAGGCAGGAGATGGGGAACAGGATGCAGGAGACGGGGAACAGGAGGCAGGAGATGGGGAACAGGAGGCAGGAGATGGGGAACAGGAGGCGGGGAACAGGAGGCAGGAGGCAGGGAACAGGAGGCAGGAGGCAGGGAACAGGAGATGGGGAACAGGAGGCAGGATGCGGGGAACAGGAGGTGGGGAACAGGAGGCAGTGAACAGGAGGCGGGGAACAGGAGGTGGGGAACAGGAGGCAGGAGACAGGGAACAGGAGGCAGGAGATGGGGAACAGGAGGCGGGGAACAGGAGGCAGGAGACGGGGAACAGGAGGCAGGAGACGGGGAACATGAGGCGGGGAACTGGAGGTGGGGAACAGTAGGCGGGGAACAGGAGGCAGTGAACAGGAGGCGGGGAACAGGAGGTGGGGAACAGGAGGCAGGAGACGGGGAACAGGAGGCAGGAGATGCGGAACAGGAGGCGGGGAACAGGAGGCAAGAGACGGGGAACAGGAGGCAGGAGACGGGGAACAGGAGGCAGGAGACAGGGAACATGAGGCGGGGAACAGGAGGTGGGGAACTGGAGGCAGGAGATGGGGAACAGGAGGCAGGAGATGGGGAACAGGAGGCGGTTGAACAGGAGGCAGGAGGCAGGGAACAGGAGGCAGGAGGCAGGGAACAGGAGATGGGGAACAGGAGGCAGGATGCGGGGAACAGGAGGTGGGGAACAGGAGGCAGTGAACAGGAGGCGGGGAACAGGAGGTGGGGAACAGGAGGCAGGAGACAGGGAACAGGAGGCAGGAGATGGGGAACAGGAGGCGGGGAACAGGAGGCAGGATGCGGGGAACAGGAGGTGGGGAACAGGAGGCAGTGAACAGGAGGCGGGGAACAGGAGGTGGGGAACAGGAGGCAGGAGACAGGGAACAGGAGGCAGGAGATGGGGAACAGGAGGCGGGGAACAGGAGGCAGGAGACGGGGAACAGGAGGCAGGAGACGGGGAACAGGAGGCAGGAGACGGGGAACATGAGGCGGGGAACTGGAGGTGGGGAACAGTAGGCGGGGAACAGGAGGCAGTGAACAGGAGGCGGGGAACAGGAGGTGGGGAACAGGAGGCAGGAGACGGGGAACAGGAGGCAGGAGATGCGGAACAGGAGGCAGGGAACAGGAGGCAGGAGACGGGGAACAGGAGGCAGGAGACGGGGAACAGGAGGCAGGAGACAGGGAACATGAGGCGGGGAACAGGAGGTGGGGAACTGGAGGCAGGAGATGGGGAACAGGAGGCAGGAGATGGGGAACAGGATGCAGGAGACGGGGAACAGGAGGCAGGAGATGGGGAACAGGAGGCAGTGAACAGGAGGCGGGGAAAAGGAGGTGGGGAAAAGGAGGCAGGAGATGGGGAACAGGAGGCAGGAGATGGGGAACAGGATGCAGGAGACGGGGAACAGGAGGCAGGAGATGGGGAACAGGAGGCAGGAGACGGGGAACAGGAGGCAGGAGATGGGGAACAGGAGGCGGGGAACAGGAGGCAGGAGATGGGGAACAGGAGGCAGGAGATGGGGAACAGGAGGCAGGGAACAGGAGGCAGGAGGCAGGGAACAGTATGAGGGGAACAGGATGCAGGAGACGGGAACAGGAGGCAGGAGATGGGGAACAGGAGGCAGGAGATGGGGAACAGGACGCAGGAGATGGGGAACAGGAGGCAGGAGATGGGGAACAGGATGCAGGAGACGGGGAACAGGAGGCAGGAGGCGGGGAACAGGAGGCAGGAGACGGGGAACAGGAGGCAGGAGGCGGGGAACAGGATGCGGGGAACAGGAGGCAGGAGACGGGGAAGAGGAGGCGGAGAACAGGAGGCAGGAGATGGGGAACAAGAGGCAGGAGATGGGGAAGAGGAGGCAGGGAACAGGAGGCGGGAGACGGGGAACAGGAGGCAGGAGATGCGGAACAGGAGGCGGGGAACAGGAGGCAGGAGACGGGGAACAGGAGGCAGGAGACGGGGAACAGGAGGCAGGAGACGGGGAACAGGAGGCAGGAGATGGGGAACAGGAGGCAGGGAACAGGAGGCAGGAGACGGGGAACAGGAGATGGGGAACAGGAGGCAGGAGGTGGGAACAGGAGATGGGGAACAGGAGGTGGGGAACAGGAGGCAGGAGATGGGGAACAGGAGGCAGGAGGTGGGGAACAGTAGGCAGGAGGTGGGGAACAGGAGGCAGGAGGCGGGGAACAGGAGGCAGGAGGTGGGGAACAGGAGATGGGGAACAGGAGGTGGGGAACAGGAGGCAGGAGGCAGGAGGTGGGGAACAGGAGGCAGGAGACGGGGAACAGGAGGCAGGAGATGGGGAACAGGAGGCAGGAGGTGGGGAACAGGAGGCAGGAGGTGGGGAACAGGAGATGGGGAACAGGAGGCAGGAGGTGGGAACAGGAGATGGGGAACAGGAGGTGGGGAACAGGAGGCAGGAGATGGGGAACAGGAGGCAGGAGGTGGGGAACAGTAGGCAGGAGGTGGGGAACAGGAGGCAGGAGGCTGGGAACAGGAGGCAGGAGGTGGGGAACAGGAGATGGGGAACAGGAGGTGGGGAACAGGAGGCAGAAGGCAGGAGGTGGGGAACAGGAGGCAGGAGGCGGGGAACAGGAGGCAGGAGGCAGGGAACAGGAGGCGGGGAACAGGAGGCGGGGAACAGGAGGCAGGGAACAGGAGGCAGGAGATGGGGAACAGGAGGCAGGAGATGGGGAACAGGAGGTGGGGAACAGGAGGCAGGAGACGGGGAACAGGAGGCAGGAGATGGGGAACAGGAGGCAGGAGGTGGGGAACAGGAGATGGGGAACAGGAGGCAGGAGGTGGGGAACAGGAGATGGGGAACAGGAGGTGGGGAACAGGAGGCAGGAGATGGGGAACAGGAGGCAGGAGGTGGGGAACAGTAGGCAGGAGGTGGGGAACAGGAGGCAGGAGGCGGGGAACAGGAGGCAGAAGGTTGAGAACAGGAGATGGGGAACAGGAGGTGGGGAACAGGAGGCAGGAGGCAGGAGGTGGGGAACAGGAGGCAGGAGGCGGGGAACAGGAGGCAGGAGGCAGGGAACAGGAGGCGGGGAACAGGAGGCAGGAGATGGGGAACAGGAGGCAGGAGATGGGGAACAGGAGGCGGGGAACAGGAGGCAGGAGGCAGGGAACAGGAGGCAGGAGGCAGGGAACAGGAGATGGGGAACAGGAGGCAGGATGAGGGGAACAGGAGGTGGGGAACAGGAGGCAGTGAACAGGAGGCGGGGAACAGGAGGTGGGGAACAGGAGGCAGGAGACAGGGAACAGGAGGCAGGAGATGGGGAACAGGAGGCGGGGAACAGGAGGCAGGAGACGGGGAACAGGAGGCAGGAGACGGGGAACAGGAGGCAGGAGACGGGGAACATGAGGCGGGGAACTGGAGGTGGGGAACAGTAGGCGGGGAACAGGAGGCAGTGAACAGGAGGCGGGGAACAGGAGGTGGGGAACAGGAGGCAGGAGACGGGGAACAGGAGGCAGGAGATGCGGAACAGGAGGCAGTGAACAGGAGGCGGGGAAAAGGAGGTGGGGAACAGGAGGCAGGAGATGGGGAACAGGAGGCAGGAGATGGGGAACAGGATGCAGGAGACGGGGAACAGGAGGCAGGAGATGGGGAACAGGAGGCAGGAGACGGGGAACAGGAGGCAGGAGATGGGGAACAGGAGGCGGGGAACAGGAGGCAGGAGGCGGGGAACAGGAGGCAGGAGACGGGGAACAGGAGGCAGGAGGCGGGGAACAGAATGCGGGGAACAGGAGCCAGGAGACGGGGAACAGGAGGCAGGAGATGGGGAACAGGAGGCAGGAGATGGGGAACAGGAGGCAGGGAACAGGAGGCAGGAGGCGGGGAACAGGATGAGGGGAACAGGATGCAGGAGACGGGAACAGGAGGCAGGAGATGGGGAACAGGAGGCAGGAGATGGGGAACAGGACGCAGGAGATGGGGAACAGGAGGCAGGAGATGGGGAACAGGATGCAGGAGACGGGGAACAGGAGGCAGGAGGCGGGGAACAGGAGGCAGGAGACGGGGAACAGGAGGCAGGAGGCGGGGAACAGGATGCGGGGAACAGGAGGCAGGAGACGGGGAAGAGGAGGCGGAGAACAGGAGGCAGGAGATGGGGAACAAGAGGCAGGAGATGGGGAAGAGGAGGCAGGGAACAGGAGGCGGGAGACGGGGAACAGGAGGCAGGAGGCGGGGAACAGGAGGAAGGAGATGGGGAACAGGAGGCAGGAGATAGGGAACAGGAGATGGGGAACAGGAGGCAGGAGGTGGGGAACAAGAAGCGGGGAACAGGAGGCGGGGAACATGAGGCGGGAGGCGGGGAACAGGAGGTGGGGAACAGGAGGCAGGAGGTGGGGAACAGTAGGCAGGAGGTGGGGAACAGGAGGCAGGAGGCGGGGAACAGGAGGCAGGAGATGGGGAACAGGAGGTTGGGAACAGGAGGTGGGGAACAGGAGGCAGGAGGTAGGGAACAGGAGGCAGGAGGCCGGGAACAGGAGGCAGGAGGTGGGGAACAGAAGATGGGGAACAGGAGGCAGGAGGTGGGGAACAGTAGGCAGGAGGTGGGGAACAGGAGGCAGGAGGCGGGGAACAGGAGGCAGGAGGCAGGAGGTGGGGAACAGGAGGCAGGAGGTAGGCAACAGGAGATGGGGAACAGGAGGCAGGAGGTGGGGAACAGGAGATGGGAACAGGAGGCAGGAGGTGGGGAACAGGAGATGGGGAACAGGAGGCGGGGAACAGGAGGCAGGAGGCGGGGAACAGGAGGCAGGAGGCGGGAACATGAGGCAGGAGATGGGGAACAGGAGGCGGGGAACAGGAGGCAGGAGGTGGGGAACAGGAGGCAGGAGGTGGGGAACAGGAGGCAGGAGGTGGGGAACAGAAGGCAGGAGATGGGGTCCAGGAGGCAGGAGATGGGGAACAGGAGGCAGGAGATGGGGAACAGGATGCAGGAGACGGGGAACAGGAGGCAGGAGACGGGGAACAGGAGGCAGGAGATGGGGAACAGGAGGCAGTAGATGGGGAACAGGAGGCAGGAGATGGCGAACAGGATGCGGGGAACAGGAGGCAGGAGGCGGGGAACAGGAGGCAGGAGACGGGGAACAGAAGGCAGGAGGCGGGGAATAGGATGCGGGGAACAGGAGGCAGGAGACGGGGAACAGGAGGCAGGAGATGGGGAACAGGAGGCAGGAGGTGGGGAACAGGAGGCAGGAGATGGGGAACAGGAGATGGGGAACAGGAGGCAGGAAATGGGGAACAGGAGGCAGGACGCGGGGAACAGGAGGCAGGAGGCGGGGAACAGGAGGCGCGGAACAGGAGGCGGGGAACAGGAGGAGAGGAATAGAAGGCGGGAAACAGGAGGCAGGACATGGGAAACAGGAGGCGGGAGATGGGGAACAGGAGGCGGGGAACAGGAGGCAGGAGACGGGGAACAGGAGGCAGGAGGCGGGGAACAGGATGCGGGGAACAGGAGGCAGGAGGTGGGGAACAGGATGCAGGAGACGGGGAACAGGAGGCAGGAGGTGGGGAACAGGAGATGGGAACAGGAGGCAGGAGGTGGGGAACAGGAGATGGGGAACAGGAGGCGGGGAACAGGAGGCAGGAGGCGGGGAACAGGAGTTAGGAGGCGGGGAACAGGAGGCAGGAGGCAGGGAACAGGAGGCAGGAGGTGAGGAACAGGAGGCAGGAGATGGGGAACAGGAGGCAGGAGATGGGGAACAGGAGGCAGGAGGCTGGGAACAGGAGGCAGGAGGTGGGGAACAGGAGATGGGGAACAGGAGGTGGGGAACAGGAGGCAGAAGGCAGGAGGTGGGGAACAGGAGGCAGGAGGCGGGGAACAGGAGGCAGGAGGCAGGGAACAGGAGGCGGGGAACAGGAGGCGGGGAACAGGAGGCAGGGAACAGGAGGCAGGAGATGGGGAACAGGAGGCGGGAGATGGGGAACAGGAGGTGGGGAACAGGAGGCAGGAGACGGGGAACAGGAGGCAGGAGATGGGGAACAGGAGGCAGGAGGTGGGGAACAGGAGATGGGGAACAGGAGGCAGGAGGTGGGGAACAGGAGATGGGGAACAGGAGGTGGGGAACAGGAGGCAGGAGATGGGGAACAGGAGGCAGGAGGTGGGGAACAGTAGGCAGGAGGTGGGGAACAGGAGGCAGGAGGCGGGGAACAGGAGGCAGAAGGTTGAGAACAGGAGATGGGGAACAGGAGGTGGGGAACAGGAGGCAGGAGGCAGGAGGTGGGGAACAGGAGGCAGGAGGCGGGGAACAGGAGGCAGGAGGCAGGGAACAGGAGGCGGGGAACAGGAGGCAGGAGATGGGGAACAGGAGGCAGGAGATGGGGAACAGGAGGCGGGGAACAGGAGGCAGGAGGCAGGGAACAGGAGGCAGGAGGCAGGGAACAGGAGATGGGGAACAGGAGGCAGGATGAGGGGAACAGGAGGTGGGGAACAGGAGGCAGTGAACAGGAGGCGGGGAACAGGAGGTGGGGAACAGGAGGCAGGAGACAGGGAACAGGAGGCAGGAGATGGGGAACAGGAGGCGGGGAACAGGAGGCAGGAGACGGGGAACAGGAGGCAGGAGACGGGGAACAGGAGGCAGGAGACGGGGAACATGAGGCGGGGAACTGGAGGTGGGGAACAGTAGGCGGGGAACAGGAGGCAGTGAACAGGAGGCGGGGAACAGGAGGTGGGGAACAGGAGGCAGGAGACGGGGAACAGGAGGCAGGAGATGCGGAACAGGAGGCAGTGAACAGGAGGCGGGGAAAAGGAGGTGGGGAACAGGAGGCAGGAGATGGGGAACAGGAGGCAGGAGATGGGGAACAGGATGCAGGAGACGGGGAACAGGAGGCAGGAGATGGGGAACAGGAGGCAGGAGACGGGGAACAGGAGGCAGGAGATGGGGAACAGGAGGCGGGGAACAGGAGGCAGGAGGCGGGGAACAGGAGGCAGGAGACGGGGAACAGGAGGCAGGAGGCGGGGAACAGAATGCGGGGAACAGGAGCCAGGAGACGGGGAACAGGAGGCAGGAGATGGGGAACAGGAGGCAGGAGATGGGGAACAGGAGGCAGGGAACAGGAGGCAGGAGGCGGGGAACAGGATGAGGGGAACAGGATGCAGGAGACGGGAACAGGAGGCAGGAGATGGGGAACAGGAGGCAGGAGATGGGGAACAGGACGCAGGAGATGGGGAACAGGAGGCAGGAGATGGGGAACAGGATGCAGGAGACGGGGAACAGGAGGCAGGAGGCGGGGAACAGGAGGCAGGAGACGGGGAACAGGAGGCAGGAGGCAGGGAACAGGATGCGGGGAACAGGAGGCAGGAGACGGGGAAGAGGAGGCGGAGAACAGGAGGCAGGAGATGGGGAACAAGAGGCAGGAGATGGGGAAGAGGAGGCAGGGAACAGGAGGCGGGAGACGGGGAACAGGAGGCAGGAGGCGGGGAACAGGAGGAAGGAGATGGGGAACAGGAGGCAGGAGATAGGGAACAGGAGATGGGGAACAGGAGGCAGGAGGTGGGGAACAAGAAGCGGGGAACAGGAGGCGGGGAACATGAGGCGGGAGGCGGGGAACAGGAGGTGGGGAACAGGAGGCAGGAGGTGGGGAACAGTAGGCAGGAGGTGGGGAACAGGAGGCAGGAGGCGGGGAACAGGAGGCAGGAGATGGGGAACAGGAGGTTGGGAACAGGAGGTGGGGAACAGGAGGCAGGAGGTAGGGAACAGGAGGCAGGAGGCCGGGAACAGGAGGCAGGAGGTGGGGAACAGAAGATGGGGAACAGGAGGCAGGAGGTGGGGAACAGTAGGCAGGAGGTGGGGAACAGGAGGCAGGAGGCGGGGAACAGGAGGCAGGAGGCAGGAGGTGGGGAACAGGAGGCAGGAGGTAGGCAACAGGAGATGGGGAACAGGAGGCAGGAGGTGGGGAACAGGAGATGGGAACAGGAGGCAGGAGGTGGGGAACAGGAGATGGGGAACAGGAGGCGGGGAACAGGAGGCAGGAGGCGGGGAACAGGAGGCAGGAGGCGGGGAACATGAGGCAGGAGATGGGGAACAGGAGGCGGGGAACAGGAGGCAGGAGGTGGGGAACAGGAGGCAGGAGGTGGGGAACAGGAGGCAGGAGGTGGGGAACAGAAGGCAGGAGATGGGGTCCAGGAGGCAGGAGATGGGGAACAGGAGGCAGGAGATGGGGAACAGGATGCAGGAGACGGGGAACAGGAGGCAGGAGATGGGGAACAGGAGGCAGTAGATGGGGAACAGGAGGCAGGAGATGGCGAACAGGATGCGGGGAACAGGAGGCAGGAGGCGGGGAACAGGAGGCAGGAGACGGGGAACAGAAGGCAGGAGGCGGGGAATAGGATGCGGGGAACAGGAGGCAGGAGACGGGGAACAGGAGGCAGGAGATGGGGAACAGGAGGCAGGAGGTGGGGAACAGGAGGCAGGAGATGGGGAACAGGAGATGGGGAACAGGAGGCAGGAAATGGGGAACAGGAGGCAGGACGCGGGGAACAGGAGGCAGGAGGCGGGGAACAGGAGGCGCGGAACAGGAGGCGGGGAACAGGAGGAGAGGAATAGAAGGCGCGAAACAGGAGGCAGGACATGGGAAACAGGAGGCGGGAGATGGGGAACAGGAGGTGGGGAACAGGAGGCAGGAGACGGGGAACAGGAGGCAGGAGGCGGGGAACAGGATGCGGGGAACAGGAGGCAGGAGGTGGGGAACAGGATGCAGGAGACGGGGAACAGGAGGCAGGAGGTGGGGAACAGTAGGCAGGAGGTGGGGAACAGGAGGCAGGAGGCAGGGAACAGGAGGCAGGAGGCAGGAGGTGGGGAACAGGAGGCAGGAGGTAGGCAACAGGAGATGGGGAACAGAAGGCAGGAGGTGGGGAACAGGAGATGGGAACAGGAGGCAGGAGGTGGGGAACAGGAGATGGGGAACAGGAGGCGGGGAACAGGAGGCAGGAGGCGGGGAACAGGAGTTAGGAGGCGGGGAACAGGAGGCAGGAGGCAGGGAACAGGAGGCAGGAGGTGGGGAACAGGAGGCAGGAGATGGGGAACAGGAGGCAGGAGATGGGGAACAGGAGGTGGGGAACAGGAGGCAGGAGATGGGGAACAGGAGGCAGGAGATGGGGACCAGGAGGCAGGAGATGGGGAACAGGAGGCAGGAGATGGGGAACAGGATGCAGGAGACGGGGAACAGGAGGCAGGAGATGGGGAACAGGAGGCAGGAGATGGGGAACAGGAGGCAGGAGATGGGGAACAGGAGGCGGGGAACAGGAGACAGGAGGCGGGAACAGGAGGCAGGAGACGGGGAACAGGAGGCAGGAGGCAGGGAACAGGATGCGGGGAACAGGAGGCAGGAGACGGGGAACAGGAGGCAGGAGATGGGGAACAGGAGGCAGGAGATGGGGAACAGGAGGCGGGGAACAGGAGGCAGGAGGCGGGGAACAGGAGGCGGGGAACAGGAGGCAGGAGGCGGGGAACAGGAGGCAGGAGATGGGTAACAGGAGGCAGGAGGTGGGGAACAGGAGGCAGGAGGCGGGGAACAGGAGGCAGGAGGCAGGGAACAGGAGATGGGGAACAGGAGGCAGGAGGCGGGGAACAGGAGGTGGGGAACAGGAGGCAGTGAACAGGAGGCGGGGAACAGGAGGTGGGGAACAGGAGGCAGGAGACGGGGAACAGGAGGTAGGAGATGGGGAACAGGAGGCGGGGAACAGGAGGCAGGAGACGGGGAACAGGAGGCAGGAGACGGGGAACAGGAGGCAGGAGACGGGGAACATGAGGCGGGGAACTGGAGGTGAGGAACAGTAGGCGGGGAACAGGAGGCAGTGAACAGGAGGCGGGGAACAGGATGTGGGGAACAGGAGGCAGGAGACGGGGAACAGGAGGCAGGAGATGCGGAACAGGAGGCGGGGAACAGGAGGCAGGAGACGGGGAACAGGAGGCAGGAGACGGGGAACAGGAGGCAGGAGATGGGGAACAGGAGGCAGGGAACAGGAGGCAGGAGACGGGGAACAGGAGATGGAGGCAGGAGGTGGGAACAGGAGATGGGGAACAGGAGGTGGGGAACAGGAGGCAGGAGATGGGGAACAGGAGGCAGGAGGTGGGGAACAGTAGGCAGGAGGTGGGGAACAGGAGGCAGGAGGCGGGGAACAGGAGGCAGGAGGTGGGGAACAGGAGATGGGGAACAGGAGGTGGGGAACAGGAGGCAGGAGGCAGGAGGTGGGGAACAGGAGGCAGGAGACGGGGAACAGGAGGCAGGAGATGGGGAACAGGAGGCAGGAGGTGGGGAACAGGAGGCAGGAGGTGGGGAACAGGAGATGGGGAACAGGAGGCAGGAGGTGGGAACAGGAGATGGGGAACAGGAGGTGGGGAACAGGAGGCAGGAGATGGGGAGCAGGAGGCAGGAGGTGGGGAACAGTAGGCAGGAGGTGGGGAACAGGAGGCAGGAGGCTGGGAACAGGAGGCAGGAGGTGGGGAACAGGAGATGGGGAACAGGAGGTGGGGAACAGGAGGCAGAAGGCAGGAGGTGGGGAACAGGAGGCAGGAGGCGGGGAACAGGAGGCAGGAGGCAGGGAACAGGAGGCAGGGAACAGGAGGCGGGGAACAGGAGGCGAGGAACAGGAGGCGGGGAACAGGAGGCAGGAGATGGGGAACAGGAGGCGGGAGATGGGGAACAGGAGGTGGGGAACAGGAGGCAGGAGACGGGGAACAGGAGGCAGGAGATGGGGAATAGGAGGCAGGAGGTGGGGAACAGGAGATGGGGAACAGGAGGCAGGAGGTGGGGAACAGGAGATGGGGAACAGGAGGTGGGGAACAGGAGGCAGGAGATGGGGAACAGGAGGCAGGAGGTGGGGAACAGTAGGCAGGAGGTGGGGAACAGGAGGCAGGAGGCGGGGAACAGGAGGCAGGAGGTTGGGAACAGGAGATGGGGAACAGGAGGTGGGGAACAGGAGGCAGGAGGCAGGAGGTGGGGAACAGGAGGCAGGAGGCGGGGAACAGGAGGCAGGAGGCAGGGAACAGGAGGCGGGGAACAGGAGGCAAGGAACAGGAGGCGAGGAACAGGAGGCGGGGAACAGGAGGCAGGAGATGGGGAACAGGAGGTGGGGAACAGGAGGCAGGAGACGGGGAACAGGAGGCAGGAGATGGGGAACAGGAGGCAGGAGGTGGGGAACAGGAGGCAGGAGGTGGGGAACAGGAGATGGGGAACAGGAGGCAGGAGGTGGGGAACAGGAGATGGGGAACAGGAGGTGGGGAACAGGAGGCAGGAGATGGGGAACAGGAGGCAGGAGGTGGGGAACAGTAGGCAGGAGGTGGGGAACAGGAGGCAGGAGGCAGGGAACAGGAGGCAGGAGGTGGGGAACAGGAGATGGGGAACAGGAGGTGGGGAACAGGAGGCAGGAGGTGGGGAACAGGAGGCAGGAGGCGGGGAACAGGAGGCAGGAGATGAGGAACAGGAGGCGGGAGATGGGGAACAGGAGGTGGGGAACAGGATGCAGGAGACGGGGAACAGGAGGCAGGAGATGGGGAACAGGAGGCGGGGAACAGGAGGCAGGAGACGGGGAACAGGAGGCAGGAGACGGGGAACAGGAGGCAGGAGACGGGGAACATGAGGCGGGGAACAGGAGGTGGGGAACAGAAGGCGGGGAACAGGAGGCAGTGAACAGGAGGCGGGGAACAGGAGGTGGGGAACAGGAGGCAGGAGACGGGGAACAGGAGGCAGGAGATGGGGAACAGGAGGCGCGGAACAGGAGGCAGGAGACGGGGAACAGGAGGCAGGAGACGGGAAACAGAAGGCAGGAGACGGGGAACAGGAGGCAGGAGATGGGGAACAGGAGGCGGGAGATGGGGAACAGGAGGCGGGGAACAGGAGGCAGGAGACGGGGAACAGGAGGCAGGAGATGGGGAACAGGAGGCGGGGAACAGGAGGCAGGAGACGGGGAACAGGAGGCAGGGAACAGGAGGTGGGGAACAGAAGGCGGGGAACAGGAGGCAGTGAACAGGAGGTGGGGAACAGGAGGTGGGAGGCAGGGAACAGGAGGCAGGAGGTGGGGAACAGGAGATGGGGAACAGGAGGTGGGGAACAGGAGGCAGGAGGCAGGAGGTGGGGAACAGGAGGCAGGAGGCGGGGAACAGGAGGCAGGAGACGGGGAACAGGAGGCAGGAGATGGGGAACAGGAGGCAGGAGATGGGGAACAGGAGGCGGGGAACAGGAGGCAGGAGGCGGGGAACAGGAGGCAGGAGACGGGGAACAGGAGGCAGGAGGCAGGGAACAGGATGCGGGGAACAGGAGGCAGGAGACGGGAAACAGGAGGCAGGAGATGGGGAACAGGAGGCAGGAGATGGGGAACAGGAGGCGGGGAACAGGAGGCAGGAGGCGGGGAACAGGATGCGGGGAACAGGATGCAGGAGACGGGGAACAGGAGGCAGGAGACGGGGAACAGGAGGCAGGAGATGGGGAACAGGAGGCGGGGAACAGGAGGCAGGAGGCGGGGAACAGGAGGCAGGAGACGGGGAACTGGAGGCAGGAGGCGGGGAACAGGATGCGGGGAACAGGAGGCAGGAGGTGGGGAACAGGATGCAGGAGACGGGGAACAGGAGGCAGGAGGCAGGAGGTGGGGAACAGGAGGGAGGAGGTTGGCAACAGGAGATGGGGAACAGGAGGCAGGAGGTGGGGAACAGGAGATGGGAACAGGAGGCAGGAGATGGGGAACAGGAGATGGGGAACAGGAGGCGGGGAACAGGAGGCAGGAGCCGGGGAACAGGAGGCAGGAAGCGGGGAACAGGAGGCAGGAGGTGGGGAACAGGAGGCAGGAGGTGGGGAACAGGAGGCAGGAGGTGGGAACAGGAGGCAGGAGATGGGGAACAGGAGGCAGGAGATGGGGAACAGGAGGTGGGGAACAGGAGGCAGGAGATGGGGAACAGGAGGCAGGAGATGGGGACCAGGAGGCAGGAGATGGGGAACAGGAGGCAGGAGATGGGGAACAGGATGCAGGAGACGGGGAACAGGAGGCAGGAAATGGGGAACAGGAGGCAGGAGATGGGGAACAGGAGGCAGGAGACGGGGAACAGGAGGCAGGAGGCGGGGAACAGGATGCGGGGAACAGGAGGCAGGAGACGGGGAACAGGAGGCAGGAGATGGGGAACAGGAGGCAGGAGATGGGGAACAGGAGGCGGGGAACAGGAGGCAGGAGGCAGGGAACAGGATGCGGGGAACAGGATGCAGGAGACGGGGAACAGGAGGCAGGAGATGGGGAACAGGAGGCAGGAGATGGGGAACAGGAGGCAGGAGATGGGGAACAGGAGGCGGGGAACAGGAGGCAGGAGGCTGGGAACAGGAGGCAGGAGATGGGGAACAGGAGGCAGGAGGTGGGGAACAGGAGGCAGGAGGCGGGGAACAGGAGGCAGGAGGCAGGGAACAGGAGATGGGTAACAGGAGGCAGGAGGCGGGGAACAGGAGGTGGGGAACAGGAGGCAGTGAACAGGAGGCGGGGAACAGGAGGTGGGGAACAGGAGGCAGGAGACGGGGAACAGGAGGCAGGAGATGGGGAACAGGAAGCGGGGAACAGGAGGCATGAGACGGGGAACAGGAGGCAGGAGACGGGGAACAGGAGGCAGGAGACGGGGAACATGAGGCGGGGAACAGGAGGTGGGGAACAGAAGGCGGGGAACAGGAGGCAGGAGGCGGGGAACAGGAGGCAGGAGACGGGGAACAGGAGGCAGGAGGCGGGGAACAGGATGCGGGGAACAGGAGGCAGGAGACGGGGAACAGGAGGCAGGAGATGGGGAACAGGAGGCAGGAGATGGGGAACAGGAGGCGGGGAACAGGAGGCAGGAGGCAGGGAACAGGATGCGGGGAACAGGATGCAGGAGACGGGGAACAGGAGGCAGGAGATGGGGAACAGGAGGCAGGAGATGGGGAACAGGAGGCAGGAGATGGGGAACAGGAGGCGGGGAACAGGAGGCAGGAGGCTGGGAACAGGAGGCAGGAGATGGGGAACAGGAGGCAGGAGGTGGGGAACAGGAGGCAGGAGGCGGGGAACAGGAGGCAGGAGGCAGGGAACAGGAGATGGGTAACAGGAGGCAGGAGGCGGGGAACAGGAGGTGGGGAACAGGAGGCAGTGAACAGGAGGCGGGGAACAGGAGGTGGGGAACAGGAGGCAGGAGACGGGGAACAGGAGGCAGGAGATGGGGAACAGGAAGCGGGGAACAGGAGGCATGAGACGGGGAACAGGAGGCAGGAGACGGGGAACAGGAGGCAGGAGACGGGGAACATGAGGCGGGGAACAGGAGGTGGGGAACAGAAGGCGGGGAACAGGAGGCAGTGAACAGGAGGCGGGGAACAGGAGGTGGGGAACAGGAGGCAGGAGACGGGGAACAGGAGGCAGGAGATGGGGAACAGGAGGCGGGGAACAGGAGGCAGGAGACGGGGAACAGGAGATGGGGAACAGGAGGTGGGGAACAGGAGGCAGGAGATGGGGAACAGGAGGCAGGAGGTGGGGAACAGTAGGCAGGAGGTGGGGAACAGGAGGCAGTGAACAGGAGGCGGGGAACAGGAGGTGGGGAACAGGAGGCAGGAGACGGGGAACAGGAGGCAGGAGATGGGGAACAGGAGGCGGGGAACAGGAGGCATGAGACGGGGAACAGCAGGCAGGAGACGGGGAACAGGAGGCAGGAGACGGGGAACATGAGGCGGGGAACAGGAGGTGGGGAACAGAAGGCGGGGAACAGGAGGCAGTGAACAGGAGGCGGGGAACAGGAGGTGGGGAACAGGAGGCAGGAGACGGGGAACAGGAGGCAGGAGATGGGGAACAGGAGGCGGGGAACAGGAGGCAGGAGACGGGGAACAGGAGGCAGGAGACGGGGAACAGGAGGCAGGAGACGAAGAACAGGAGGCAGGAGATGGGGAACAGGAGGCGGGGAACAGGAGGCAGGAGACGGGGAACAGGAGATGGGGAACAGGAGGTGGGGAACAGGAGGCAGGAGATGGGGAACAGGATGCAGGAGACGGGGAACAGGAGGCAGGAGATGGGGAACAGGAGGCAGGAGGGGAACAGGAGGGGAACAGGAGGCAGGAGGCGGGGAACAGGAGGCAGGAGGCAGGGAACAGGAGGCGGGGAACAGGAGGCAGGGAACAGGAGGCGGGGAACAGGAGGCAGGAGATGGGGAACATGAGGCGGGAGATGGGGAACAGGAGGTGGGGAACAGGAGGCAGGAGACGGGGAACAGGAGGCAGGAGATGGGGAACAGGAGGCAGGAGGTGGGGAACAGGAGATGGGGAACAGGAGGCAGGAGGTGGGGAACAGGAGGCAGGAGGTGGGGAACAGTAGGCAGGAGGTGGGGAACAGGAGGCAGGAGGCGGGGAACAGGAGGCAGGAGGTGGGGAACAGGAGATGGGGAACAGGAGGTGGGGAACAGGAGGCAGGAGGCAGGAGGTGGGGAACAGTAGGCAGGAGGCGGGGAACAGGAGGCAGGAGGCAGGGAACAGGAGGCGGGGAACAGGAGGCGGGGAACAGGAGGCGAGGAACAGGAGGCGGGGAACAGGAGGCAGGAGATGGGGAACAGGAGGCGGGAGATGGGGAACAGAAGGTGGGGAACAGGAGGCAGGAGACGGGGAACAGGAGGCAGGAGATGGGGAACAGGAGGCAGGAGGTGGGGAACAGGAGATGGGGAACAGGAGGCAGGAGGTGGGGAACAGGAGATGGGGAACAGGAGGTGGGGAACAGGAGGCAGGAGATGGGGAACAGGAGGCAGGAGGTGGGGAACAGTAGGCAGGAGGTGGGGAACAGGAGGCAGGAGGCAGGGAACAGGAGGCAGGAGGTGGGGAACAGGAGATGGGGAACAGGAGGTGGGGAACAGGAGGCAGGAGGTGGGGAACAGGAGGCAGGAGGCAGGGAACAGGAGGCGGGGAACAGGAGGCGGGGGAACAGGAGACGAGGAACAGGAGGCGGGGAACAGGAGGCAGGAGATGGGGAACAGGAGGCGGGAGATGGGGAACAGGAGGTGGGGAACAGGAGGCAGGAGACGGGGAACAGGAGGCAGGAGATGGGGAACAGGAGGCAGGAGGTGGGGAACAGGAGATGGGGAACAGGAGGCAGGAGGTGGGGAACAGGAGATGGGGAACAGGAGGTGGGGAACAGGAGGCAGGAGATGGGGAACAGGAGGCAGGAGGTGGGGAACAGTAGGCAGGAGGTGGGGAACAGGAGGCAGGAGGCGGGGAACAGGAGGCAGGAGGTGGGGAACAGGAGATGGGGAACAGGAGGTGGGGAACAGGAGGCAGGAGGCAGGAGGTGGGGAACAGGAAGCAGGAGGCGGGGAACAGGAGGCAGGAGACGGGGAACAGGAGGCAGGAGATGGGGAACAGGAGGCAGGAGATGGGGAACAGGAGGCGGGGAACAGGAGGCAGGAGGCGGGGAACAGGAGGCAGGAGACGGGGAACAGGAGGCAGGAGGCAGGGAACAGGATGCGGGGAACAGGAGGCAGGAGACGGGAAACAGGAGGCAGGAGATGGGGAACAGGAGGCAGGAGATGGGGAACAGGAGGCGGGGAACAGGAGGCAGGAGACGGGGAACAGGAGGCAGGAGATGGGGAACAGGAGGCAGGAGATGGGGAACAGGAGGCAGGAGATGGGGAACAGGAGGCGGGGAACAGGAGGCAGGAGGCGGGGAACAGGAGGCAGGAGATGGGGAACAGGAGGCAGGAGGTGGGGAACAGGAGGCAGGAGGTGGGGAACAGGAGGCAGGAGGCAGGGAACAGGAGATGGGGAACAGGAGGCAGGAGGCGGGGAACAGGAGGTGGGGAACAGGAGGCAGTGAACAGGAGGCGGGGAACAGGAGGTGGGGAACAGGAGGCAGGAGACAGGGAACAGGAGGCAGGAGATGGGGAACAGGAGGCGGGGAACAGGAGGCAGGAGATGGGGAACAGGAGGCAGGAGACGGGGAACAGGAGGCAGGAGACGGGGAACATGAGGCGGGGAACTGGAGGTGGGGAACAGTAGGCGGGGAACAGGAGGCAGTGAACAGGAGGCGGGGAACAGGAGGTGGGGAACAGGAGGCAGGAGACGGGGAACAGGAGGCAGGAGATGCGGAACAGGAGGCGGGGAACAGGAGGCAGGAGACGGGGAACAGGAGGCAGGAGACGGGGAACAGGAGGCAGGAGACGGGGAACATGAGGCGGGGAACAGGAGGTGGGGAACAGGAGGCAGGAGATGGGGAACAGGAGGCAGGAGATGGGGAACAGGATGCAGGAGACGGGGAACAGGAGGCAGGAGATGGGGAACAGGAAGCAGTGAACAGGAGGCGGGGAAAAGGAGGTGGGGAACAGGAGGCAGGAGATGGGGAACAGGAGGCAGGAGATGGGGAACAGGATGCAGGAGACGGGGAACAGGAGGCAGGAGATGGGGAACAGGAGGCAGGAGACGGGGAACAGGAGGCAGGAGATGGGGAACAGGAGGCGGGGAACAGGAGGCAGGAGGCGGGGAACAGGAGGCAGGAGACGGGGAACAGGAGGCAGGAGGCGGGGAACAGGAGGCAGGAGGCGGGGAACAGGAGGCAGGAGGCAAGGAACAGGAGATGGGGAACAGGAGGTGGGGAACAGGAGGCAGGAGGCAGGAGGTGGGGAACAGGAGGCAGGAGACGGGGAACAGGAGGCAGGAGATGGGGAACAGGAGGCAGGAGGTGGGGAACAGGAGGCAGGAGGTAAGGAACAGGAGATGGGGAACAGGAGGCAGGAGGTGGGAACAGGAGATGGGGAACATGAGGTGGGGAACAGGAGGCAGGAGATGGGGAACAGGAGGCAGGAGGTGGGGAACAGTAGGCAGGAGGTGGGGAACAGGAGGCAGGAGGCTGGGAACAGGAGGCAGGAGGTGGGGAACAGGAGATGGGGAACAGGAGGTGGGGAACAGGAGGCAGGAGGCAGGCGGTGGGGAACAGGAGGCAGGAGGCGGGGAACAGGAGGCAGGAGGCAGGGAACAGGAGGCGGGGAACAGGAGGCAGGGAACAGGAGGCGGGGAACAGGAGGCAGGAGATGGGGAACATGAGGCGGGAGATGGGGAACAGGAGGTGGGGAACAGGAGGCAGGAGACGGGGAACAGGAGGCAGGAGATGGGGAACAGGAGGCAGGAGGTGGGGAACAGGAGATGGGGAACAGGAGGCAGGAGGTGGGGAACAGGAGGCAGGAAGTGGGGAACAGTAGGCAGGAGGTGGGGAACAGGAGGCAGGAGGCGGGGAACAGGAGGCAGGAGGTGGGGAACAGGAGATGGGGAACAGGAGGTGGGGAACAGGAGGCAGGAGGCAGGAGGTGGGGAACAGGAGGCAGGAGGCAGGGAACAGGAGATGGGGAACAGGAGGCAGGAGGCGGGGAACAGGAGGTGGGGAACAGGAGGCAGTGAACAGGAGGCGGGGAACAGGAGGTGGGGAACAGGAGGCAGGAGACAGGACACAGGAGGCAGGAGATGGGGAACAGGAGGCGGGGAACAGGAGGCAGGAGACGGGGAACAGGAGGCAGGAGACGGGGAACAGGAGGCAGGAGACAGGGAACATGAGGCGGGGAACAGGAGGCGGGGAACTGGAGGTGGGGAACAGTAGGCGGGGAACAGGAGGCAGTGAACAGGAGGCGGGGAACAGGAGGTGGGGAACAGGAGGCAGGAGACGGGGAACAGGAGGCAGGAGATGCGGAACAGGAGGCGGGGAACAGGAGGCAGGAGACGGGGAACAGGAGGCAGGAGACGGGGAACAGGAGGCAGGAGACAGGGAACATGAGGCGGGGAACAGGAGGTGGGGAACAGGAGGCAGGAGATGGGGAACAGGAGGCAGGAGATGGGGAACAGGATGCAGGAGACGGGGAACAGGAGGCAGGAGATGGGGAACAGGAGGCAGTGAACAGGAGGCGGGGAAAAGGAGGTGGGGAACAGGAGGCAGGAGATGGGGAACAGGAGGCAGGAGATGGGGAACAGGATGCAGGAGACGGGGAACAGGAGGCAGGAGATGGGGAACAGGAGGCAGGAGACGGGGAACAGGAGGCAGGAGATGGGGAACAGGAGGCGGGGAACAGGAGGCAGGAGGCGGGGAACAGGAGGCAGGAGACGGGGAACAGGAGGCAGGAGGCGGGGAACAGAATGCGGGGAACAGGAGCCAGGAGACGGGGAACAGGAGGCAGGAGATGGGGAACAGGAGGCAGGAGATGGGGAACAGGAGGCAGGAGATGGGGAACAGGAGGCAGGGAACAGGAGGCAGGAGGCGGGGAACAGGATGAGGGGAACAGGATGCAGGAGACGGGAACAGGAGGCAGGAGATGGGGAACAGGAGGCAGGAGATGGGGAACAGGACGCAGGAGATGGGGAACAGGAGGCAGGAGATGGGGAACAGGATGCAGGAGACGGGGAACAGGAGGCAGGAGATGGGGAACAGGAGGCAGGAGATGGGGAACAGGAGGCAGGAGATGGGGAACAGGAGGCGGGGAACAGGAGGCAGGAGGCGGGGAACAGGAGGCAGGAGACGGGGAACAGGAGGCAGGAGGCGGGGAACAGGATGCGGGGAACAGGAGGCAGGAGACGGGGAACAGGAGGCGGAGAACAGGAGGCAGGAGATGGGGAACAAGAGGCAGGAGATGGGGAAGAGGAGGCAGGGAACAGGAGGCGGGAGGTGGGGAACAGGAGGCAGGAGGCGGGGAACAGGAGGAAGGAGATGGGGAACAGGAGGCAGGAGATAGGGAACAGGAGATGGGGAACAGGAGGCAGGAGGTGGGGAACAAGAAGCGGGGAACAGGAGGCGGGGAACATGAGGCGGGAGGCGGGGAACAGGAGGTGGGGAACAGGAGGCAGGAGGTGGGGAACAGTAGGCAGGAGGTGGGGAACAGGAGGCAGGAGGCGGGGAACAGGAGGCAGGAGTTGGGGAACAGGAGGTTGGGAACAGGAGGTGGGGAACAGGAGGCAGGAGGTAGGGAACAGGAGGCAGGAGGCCGGGAACAGGAGGCAGGAGGTGGGGAACAGAAGATGGGGAACAGGAGGCAGGAGATGGGGAACAGGAGGCAGGAGGTGGGGAACAGTAGGCAGGAGGTGGGGAACAGGAGGCAGGAGGCGGGGAACAGGAGGCAGGAGGCAGGAGGTGGGGAACAGGAGGCAGGAGGTAGGCAACAGGAGATGGGGAACAGGAGGCAGGAGGTGGGGAACAGGAGATGGGAACAGGAGGCAGGAGGTGGGGAACAGGAGATGGGGAACAGGAGGCGGGGAACAGGAGGCAGGAGGCGGGGAACAGGAGGCAGGAGGCGGGGAACAGGAGGCAGGAGATGGGGAACAGGAGGCGGGGAACAGGAGGCAGGAGGTGGGGAACAGGAGGCAGGAGGTGGGGAACAGGAGGCAGGAGACGGGGAACAGGAGGCAGGAGATGGGGAACAGGAGGCGGGGAACAGGAGGCAGGAGGCGGGGAACAGGAGGCAGGAGACGGGGAACAGGAGGCAGGAGGCGGGGAACAGAATGCGGGGAACAGGAGCCAGGAGACGGGGAACAGGAGGCAGGAGATGGGGAACAGGAGGCAGGAGATGGGGAACAGGAGGCAGGAGATGGGGAACAGGAGGCAGGGAACAGGAGGCAGGAGGCGGGGAACAGGATGAGGGGAACAGGATGCAGGAGACGGGAACAGGAGGCAGGAGATGGGGAACAGGAGGCATGAGATGGGGAACAGGACGCAGGAGATGGGGAACAGGAGGCAGGAGATGGGGAACAGGATGCAGGAGACGGGGAACAGGAGGCAGGAGATGGGGAACAGGAGGCAGGAGATGGGGAACAGGAGGCAGGAGATGGGGAACAAGAGGCGGGGAACAGGAGGCAGGAGGCGGGGAACAGGAGGCAGGAGACGGGGAACAGGAGGCAGGAGGCGGGGAACAGGATGCGGGGAACAGGAGGCAGGAGACGGGGAACAGGAGGCGGAGAACAGGAGGCAGGAGATGGGGAACAAGAGGCAGGAGATGGGGAAGAGGAGGCAGGGAACAGGAGGCGGGAGGTGGGGAACAGGAGGCAGGAGGCGGGGAACAGGAGGAAGGAGATGGGGAACAGGAGGCAGGAGATAGGGAACAGGAGATGGGGAACAGGAGGCAGGAGGTGGGGAACAAGAAGCGGGGAACAGGAGGCGGGGAACATGAGGCGGGAGGCGGGGAACAGGAGGTGGGGAACAGGAGGCAGGAGGTGGGGAACAGTAGGCAGGAGGTGGGTAACAGGAGGCAGGAGGCGGGGAACAGGAGGCAGGAGATGGGGAACAGGAGGTTGGGAACAGGAGGTGGGGAACAGGAGGCAGGAGGTAGGGAACAGGAGGCAGGAGGCCGGGAACAGGAGGCAGGAGGTGGGGAACAGAAGATGGGGAACAGGAGGCAGGAGATGGGGAACAGGAGGCAGGAGGTGGGGAACAGTAGGCAGGAGGTGGGGAACAGGAGGCAGGAGGCCGGGAACAGGAGGCAGGAGGCAGGAGGTGGGGAACAGGAGATGGGGAACAGGAGGCGGGGAACAGGAGGCAGGAGGCGGGGAACAGGAGGCAGGAGGCGGGGAACAGGAGGCAGGAGATGGGGAACAGGAGGCGGGGAACAGGAGGCAGGAGGTGGGGAACAGGAGGCAGGAGGTGGGGAACAGGAGGCAGGAGATGGGGACCAGGAGGCAGGAGATGGGGAACAGGAGGCAGGAGATGGGGAACAGGATGCAGGAGACGGGGAACAGGAGGCAGGAGATGGGGAACAGGAGGCAGGAGATGGGGAACAGGAGGCAGGAGATGGCGAACAGGAGGCGGGGAACAGGAGGCAGGAGGCGGGGAACAGGAGGCAGGAGACGGGGAACAGAAGGCAGGAGGCGGGGAATAGGATGCGGGGAACAGGAGGCAGGAGACGGGGAACAGGAGGCAGGAGATGGGGAACAGGAGGCAGGAGGTGGGGAACAGGAGGCAGGAGATGGGGAACAGGAGATGGGGAACAGGAGGCAGGAAATGGGGAACAGGAGGCAGGACGCGGGGAACAGGAGGCAGGAGGCGGGGAACAGGAGGCGCGGAACAGGAGGCGGGGAACAGGAGGAGAGGAATAGGAGGCGGGAAACAGGAGGCAGGACATGGGAAACAGGAGGCGGGAGATGGGGAACAGGAGGCGGGGAACAGGAGGCAGGAGACGGGGAACAGGAGGCAGGAGATGGGGAACAGGAGGCGGGGAACAGGAGGCAGGAGGCGGGGAACAGGAGGCAGGAGACGGGGAACAGGAGGCAGGAGGCGGGAAACAGGATGCGGGGAACAGGAGGCAGGAGGTGGGGAACAGGATGCAGGAGACGGGGAACAGGAGGCAGGAGGTGGGGAACAGTAGGCAGGAGGTGGGGAACAGGAGGCAGGAGGCGGGGAACAGGAGGCAGGAGGCAGGAGGTGGGGAACAGGAGGCAGGAGGTAGGCAACAGGAGATGGGGAACAGGAGGCAGGAGGTGGGGAACAGGAGATGGGAACAGGAGGCAGGAGGTGGGGAACAGGAGATGGGGAACAGGAGGCGGGGAACTGGAGGCAGGAGGCGGGGAACAGGAGGCAGGAGATGGGGAACAGGAGGCAGGAGATGGGGAACAGGAGGTGGGGAACAGGAGGCAGGAGATGGGGAACAGGAGGCAGGAGATGGGGACCAGGAGGCAGGAGATGGGGAACAGGAGGCAGGAGATGGGGAACAGGATGCAGGAGACGGGGAACAGGAGGCAGGAGATGGGGAACAGGAGGCAGGAGATGGGGAACAGGAGGCAGGAGATGGGGAACAGGAGGCGGGGAACAGGAGGCAGGAGGCGGGAACAGGAGGCAGGAGACGGGGAACAGGAGGCAGGAGGCAGGGAACAGGATGCGGGGAACAGGAGGCAGGAGACGGGGAAAATGAGGCAGGAGATGGGGAACAGGAGGCAGGAGATGGGGAACAGGAGGCGGGGAACAGGAGGCAGGAGGCGGGGAACAGGATGCGGGGAACAGGATGCAGGAGACGGGGAACAGGAGGCAGGAGATGGGGAACAGGAGGCAGGAGATGGGGAACAGGAGGCAGGAGATGGGGAACAGGAGGCGGGGAACAGGAGGCAGGAGGCGGGGAACAGGAGGCAGGAGATGGGTAACAGGAGGCAGGAGGTGGGGAACAGGAGGCAGGAGGCGGGGAACAGGAGGCAGGAGGCAGGGAACAGGAGATGGGGAACAGGAGGCAGGAGGCGGGGAACAGGAGGTGGGGAACAGGAGGCAGTGAACAGGAGGCGGGGAACAGGAGGTGGGGAACAGGAGGAAGGAGACGGGGAACAGGAGGTAGGAGATGGGGAACAGGAGGCGGGGAACAGGAGGCAGGAGACGGGGAACAGGAGGCAGGAGACGGGGAACAGGAGGCAGGAGACGGGGAACATGAGGCGGGGAACTGGAGGTGAGGAACAGTAGGCGGGGAACAGGAGGCAGTGAACAGGAGGCGGGGAACAGGAGGTGGGGAACAGGAGGCAGGAGACGGGGAACAGGAGGCAGGAGATGCGGAACAGGAGGCGGGGAACAGGAGGCAGGAGACGGGGAACAGGAGGCAGGAGACGGGGAACAGGAGGCAGGAGACGGGGAACAGGAGGCAGGAGATGGGGAACAGGAGGCATGGAACAGGAGGCAGGAGACGGGGAACAGGAGATGGGGAACAGGAGGCAGGAGGTGGGAACAGGAGATGGGGAACAGGAGGTGGGGAACAGGAGGCAGGAGATGGGGAACAGGAGGCAGGAGGTGGGGAACAGTAGGCAGGAGGTGGGGAACAGGAGGCAGGAGGCGGGGAACAGGAGGCAGGAGGTGGGGAACAGGAGATGGGGAACAGGAGGTGGGGAACAGGAGGCAGGAGGCAGGAGGTGGGGAACAGGAGGTAGGAGACGGGGAACAGGAGGCAGGAGATGGGGAACAGGAGGCAGGAGGTGGGGAACAGGAGGCAGGAGTTGGGGAACAGGAGATGGGGAACAGGAGGCAGGAGGTGGGAACAGGAGATGGGGAACAGGAGGTGGGGAACAGGAGGCAGGAGATGGGGAACAGGAGGCAGGAGGTGGAGAACAGTAGGCAGGAGGTGGGGAACAGGAGGCAGGAGGCTGGGAACAGGAGGCAGGAGGTGGGGAACAGGAGATGGGGAACAGGAGGTGGGGAACAGGAGGCAGAAGGCAGGAGGTGGGGAACAGGAGGCAGGAGGCGGGGAACAGGAGGCAGGAGGCAGGGAACAGGAGGCGGGGAACAGGAGGCGAGGAACAGGAGGCGGGGAACAGGAGGCAGGAGATGGGGAACAGGAGGCGGGAGATGGGGAACAGGAGGTGGGGAACAGGAGGCAGGAGACGGGGAACAGGAGGCAGGAGATGGGGAACAGGAGGCAGGAGGTGGGGAACAGGAGGCAGGAGGTGGGGAACAGGAGATGGGGAACAGGAGGTGGGGAACAGGAGGCAGGAGATGGGGAACAGGAGGCAGGAGGTGGGGAACAGTAGGCAGGAGGTGGGGAACAGGAGGCAGGAGGCGGGGAACAGGAGGCAGGAGGTGGGGAACAGGAGATGGGGAACAGGAGGTGGGGAACAGGAGGCAGGAGGCGGGGAACAGGAGGCAGGAAGCAGGGAACAGGAGGCGGGGAACAGGAGGCGGGGAACAGGAGGCGAGGAACAGGAGGCGGGGAACAGGAGGCAGGAGATGGGGAACAGGAGGCAGGAGATGGGGAACAGGAGGTGGGGAACAGGAGGCAGGAGATGGGGAACAGGAGGCAGGAGATGGGGACCAGGAGGCAGGAGATGGGGAACAGGAGGCAGGAGATGGGGAACAGGATGCAGGAGACGGGGAACAGGAGGCAGGAGATGGGGAACAGGAGGCAGGAGATGGGGAACAGGAGGCAGGAGATGGGGAACAGGAGGCGGGGAACAGGAGGCAGGAGGCGGGAACAGGAGGCAGGAGACGGGGAACAGGAGGCAGGAGTCAGGGAACAGGATGCGGGGAACAGGAGGCAGGAGACGGGGAACAGGAGGCAGGAGATGGGGAACAGGAGGCAGGAGATGGGGAACAGGAGGCGGGGAAAAGGAGGCAGGAGGCGGGGAACAGGATGCGGGGAACAGGATGCAGGAGACGGGGAACAGGAGGCAGGAGATGGGGAACAGGAGGCAGGAGATGGGGAACAGGAGGCAGGAGATGGGGAACAGGAGGCGGGGAACAGGAGGCAGGAGGTGGGGAACAGGAGGCAGGAGGCGGGGAACAGGAGGCAGGAGGCAGGGAACAGGAGATGGGGAACAGGAGGCAGGAGGCGGGGAACAGGAGGTGGGGAACAGGAGGCAGTGAACAGGAGGCGGGGAACAGGAGGTGGGGAACAGGAGGCAGGAGACGGGGAACAGGAGGTAGGAGATGGGGAACAGGAGGCGGGGAACAGGAGGCAGGAGACGGGGAACAGGAGGCAGGAGACGGGGAACAGAAGGCAGGAGACGGGGAACATGAGGCGGGGAACTGGAGGTGAGGAACAGGAGACGGGGAACAGGAGGCAGGAGATGGGGAACAGGAGGCAGGAGGTGGGGAACAGGAGATGGGGAACAGGAGGCAGGAGGTGGGGAACAGGAGATGGGGAACAGGGGGTGGGGAACAGGAGGCAGGAGATGGGGAACAGGAGGCAGGAGGTGGGGAACAGTAGGCAGGAGGTGGGGAACAGGAGGCAGGAGGCAGGGAACAGGAGGCAGGAGGTGGGGAACAGGAGATGGGGAACAGGAGGTGGGGAACAGGAGGCAGGAGGTGGGGAACAGGAGGCAGGAGGCAGGGAACAGGAGGCGGGGAACAGGAGGCAGGGGAACAGGAGGCGAGGAACAGGAGGCGGGGAACAGGAGGCAGGAGATGGGGAACAGGAGGCGGGAGATGGGGAACACGAGGTGGGGAACAGGAGGCAGGAGACGGGGAACAGGAGGCAGGAGATGGGGAACAGGAGGCAGGAGGTGGGGAACAGGAGATGGGGAACAGGAGGCAGGAGGTGGGGAACAGGAGATGGGGAACAGGAGGTGGGGAACAGGAGGCAGGAGATGGGGAACAGGAGGCAGGAGGTGGGGAACAGTAGGCAGGAGGTGGGGAACAGGAGGCAGGAGGCAGGGAACAGGAGGCAGGAGGCGGGAGATGGGGAACAGGAGGTGGGGAACAGGAGGCAGGAGACGGGGAACAGGAGGCTGGAGATGGGGAACAGGAGGCAGGAGGTGGGGAACAGGAGATGGGGAACAGGAGGCAGGAGACGGGGAACAGGAGACGGGGAACAGGAGGCAGGAGATGGGGAACAGGAGGCAGGAGATGGGGAACAGGAGGCAGGAGATGGGGAACAGGATGCAGGAGACAGGGAACAGGAGGCAGGAGATGGGGAACAGGAGGCAGGAGATGGGGAACAGGAGGCAGGAGGTGGGGAACAGGAGATGGGGAACAGGAGGCAGGAGGTGGGGAACAGGAGATGGGGAACAGGAGGTGGGGAACAGGAGGCAGGAGATGGGGAACAGGAGGCAGGAGGCAGGGAACAGGAGGCGGGGAACAGGAGGCGGGGAACAGGAGGCGAGGAACAGGAGGCGGGGAACAGGAGGCAGGAGATGGGGAACAGGAGGCAGGAGATGGGGAACAGGAGGTGGGGAACAGGAGGCAGGAGACGGGGAACAGGAGGCAGGAGATGGGGAACAGGAGGCAGGAGGTGGGGAACAGGAGATGGGGAACAGGAGGCAGGAGGTGGGGAACAGGAGATGGGGAACAGGAGGTGGGGAACAGGAGGCAGGAGATGGGGAACAGGAGGCAGGAGACGAGGAACAGGAGGCAGGAGATGGGGAACAGGAGGCGGGGAACAGGAGGCAGGAGACAGGGAACAGGAGATGGGGAACAGGAGGCAGGAGGTGGGAACAGGAGATGGGGAACAGGAGGTGGGGAACAGGAGGCAGGAGATGGGGAACAGGAGGCAGGAGACGAAGAACAGGAGGCAGGAGATGGGGAACAGGAGGCGGGGAACAGGAGGCAGGAGACGGGGAACAGGAGATGGGGAACAGGAGGTGGGGAACAGGAGGCAGGAGATGGGGAACAGGAGGCAGGAGGTGGGGAACAGTAGGCAGGAGGTGGGGAACAGGAGGCAGGAGACGGGGAACAGGAGGCAGGAGGTGGGGAACAGGATGCAGGAGACGGGGAACAGGAGGCAGGAGGTGGGGAACAGTAGGCAGGAGGTGGGGAACAGGAGGCAGGAGGCGGGGAACAGGAGGCAGGAGGCAGGAGGTGGGGAACAGGAGGCAGGAGGTAGGCAACAGGAGATGGGGAACAGGAGGCAGGAGGTGGGGAACAGGAGATGGGAACAGGAGGCAGGAGGTGGGGAACAGGAGATGGGGAACAGGAGGCGGGGAACAGGAGGCAGGAGGCGGGGAACAGGAGGCAGGAGGCAGGGAACAGGATGCGGGGAACAGGAGGCAGGAGGTGGGGAACTGGAGGCAGGAGGTGGGGAACAGGAGGCAGGAGGTGGGGAACAGGAGATGGGGAACAGGAGGCAGGAGGTGGGGAACAGGAGATGGGGAACAGGAGGTGGGGAACAGGAGGCAGGAGATGGGGAACAGGAGGCAGGAGGTGGGGAACAGTAGGCAGGAGGTGGGGAACAGGAGGCAGGAGGCGGGGAACAGAAGGCAGGAAGCAGGGAACAGGAGGCGGGGAACAGGAGGCGGGGAACAGGAGGCGAGGAACAGGAGGCGGGGAACAGGAGGCAGGAGATGGGGAACAGGAGGCAGGAGATGGGGAACAGGAGGTGGGGAACAGGAGGCAGGAGATGGGGAACAGGAGGCAGGAGATGGGGACCAGGAGGCAGGAGATGGGGAACAGGAGGCAGGAGATGGGGAACAGGATGCAGGAGACGGGGAACAGGAGGCAGGAGATGGGGAACAGGAGGCAGGAGATGGGGAACAGGAGGCAGGAGATGGGGAACAGGAGGCGGGGAACAGGAGGCAGGAGGCGGGAACAGGAGGCAGGAGACGGGGAACAGGAGGCAGGAGTCAGGGAACAGGATGCGGGGAACAGGAGGCAGGAGACGGGGAACAGGAGGCAGGAGATGGGGAACAGGAGGCAGGAGATGGGGAACAGGAGGCGGGGAAAAGGAGGCAGGAGGCGGGGAACAGGATGCGGGGAACAGGATGCAGGAGACGGGGAACAGGAGGCAGGAGATGGGGAACAGGAGGCAGGAGATGGGGAAAAGGAGGCAGGAGATGGGGAACAGGAGGCGGGGAACAGGAGGCAGGAGGCGGGGAACAGGAGGCAGGAGATGGGTAACAGGAGGCAGGAGGTGGGGAACAGGAGGCAGGAGGCGGGGAACAGGAGGCAGGAGGCAGGGAACAGGAGATGGGGAACAGGAGGCAGGTGGCGGGGAACAGGAGGTGGGGAACAGGAGGCAGTGAACAGGAGGCGGGGAACAGGAGGTGGGGAACAGGAGGCAGGAGACGGGGAACAGGAGGTAGGAGATGGGGAACAGGAGGCGGGGAACAGGAGGCAGGAGACGGGGAACAGGAGGCAGGAGACGGGGAACAGAAGGCAGGAGACGGGGAACATGAGGCGGGGAACTGGAGGTGAGGAACAGGAGACGGGGAACAGGAGGCAGGAGATGGGGAACAGGAGGCAGGAGGTGGGGAACAGGAGATGGGGAACAGGAGGCAGGAGGTGGGGAACAGGAGATGGGGAACAGGGGGTGGGGAACAGGAGGCAGGAGATGGGGAACAGGAGGTGGGGAACAGGAGGTGGGGAACAGGAGGCAGGAGGTGGGGAACAGGAGGCAGGAGGCAGGGAACAGGAGGCGGGGAACAGGAGGCGGGGGAACAGGAGGCGAGGAACAGGAGGCGGGGAACAGGAGGCAGGAGATGGGGAACAGGAGGCGGGAGATGGGGAACACGAGGTGGGGAACAGGAGGCAGGAGACGGGGAACAGGAGGCAGGAGATGGGGAACAGGAGGCAGGAGGTGGGGAACAGGAGATGGGGAACAGGAGGCAGGAGGTGGGGAACAGGAGATGGGGAACAGGAGGTGGGGAACAGGAGGCAGGAGATGGGGAACAGGAGGCAGAAGGTGGGGAACAGTAGGCAGGAGGTGGGGAACAGGAGGCAGGAGGCAGGGAACAGGAGGCAGGAGGCGGGAGATGGGGAACAGGAGGTGGGGAACAGGAGGCAGGAGACGGGGAACAGGAGGCTGGAGATGGGGAACAGGAGGCAGGAGGTGGGGAACAGGAGATGGGGAACAGGAGGCAGGAGACGGGGAACAGGAGACGGGGAACAGGAGGCAGGAGATGGGGAACAGGAGGCAGGAGATGGGGAACAGGAGGCAGGAGATGGGGAACAGGATGCAGGAGACGGGGAACAGGAGGCAGGAGATGGGGAACAGGAGGCAGGAGATGGGGAACAGGAGGCAGGAGGTGGGGAACAGGAGATGGGGAACAGGAGGCAGGAGGTGGGGAACAGGAGATGGGGAACAGGAGGTGGGGAACAGGAGGCAGGAGATGGGGAACAGGAGGCAGGAGGCAGGGAACAGGAGGCGGGGAACAGGAGGCGGGGAACAGGAGGCGAGGAACAGGAGGCGGGGAACAGGAGGCAGGAGATGGGGAACAGGAGGCGGGAGATGGGGAACAGGAGGTGGGGAACAGGAGGCAGGAGACGGGGAACAGGAGGCAGGAGATGGGGAACAGGAGGCAGGAGGTGGGGAACAGGAGATGGGGAACAGGAGGTGGGGAACAGGAGGCAGGAGATGGGGAACAGGAGGCAGGAGACGAGGAACAGGAGGCAGGAGATGGGGAACAGGAGGCGGGGAACAGGAGGCAGGAGACGGGGAACAGGAGATGGGGAACAGGAGGCAGGAGGTGGGAACAGGAGATGGGGAACAGGAGGTGGGGAACAGGAGGCAGGAGATGGGGAACAGGAGGCAGGAGGCAGGGAACAGGAGGCAGGAGGCGGGAGATGGGGAACAGGAGGTGGGGAACAGGAGGCAGGAGACGGGGAACAGGAGGCTGGAGATGGGGAACAGGAGGCAGGAGGTGGGGAACAGGAGATGGGGAACAGGAGGCAGGAGACGGGGAACAGGAGACGGGGAACAGGAGGCAGGAGATGGGGAACAGGAGGCAGGAGATGGGGAACAGGAGGCAGGAGATGGGGAACAGGATGCAGGAGACGGGGAACAGGAGGCAGGAGATGGGGAACAGGAGGCAGGAGATGGGGAACAGGAGGCAGGAGGTGGGGAACAGGAGATGGGGAACAGGAGGCAGGAGGTGGGGAACAGGAGATGGGGAACAGGAGGTGGGGAACAGGAGGCAGGAGATGGGGAACAGGAGGCAGGAGGCAGGGAACAGGAGGCGGGGAACAGGAGGCGGGGAACAGGAGGCGAGGAACAGGAGGCGGGGAACAGGAGGCAGGAGATGGGGAACAGGAGGCGGGAGATGGGGAACAGGAGGTGGGGAACAGGAGGCAGGAGACGGGGAACAGGAGGCAGGAGATGGGGAACAGGAGGCAGGAGGTGGGGAACAGGAGATGGGGAACAGGAGGTGGGGAACAGGAGGCAGGAGATGGGGAACAGGAGGCAGGAGACGAGGAACAGGAGGCAGGAGATGGGGAACAGGAGGCGGGGAACAGGAGGCAGGAGACGGGGAACAGGAGATGGGGAACAGGAGGCAGGAGGTGGGAACAGGAGATGGGGAACAGGAGGTGGGGAACAGGAGGCAGGAGATGGGGAACAGGAGGCAGGAGACGAAGAACAGGAGGCAGGAGATGGGGAACAGGAGGCGGGGAACAGGAGGCAGGAGACGGGGAACAGGAGATGGGGAACAGGAGGTGGGGAACAGGAGGCAGGAGATGGGGAACAGGAGGCAGGAGGTGGGGAACAGTAGGCAGGAGGTGGGGAACAGGAGGCAGGAGACGGGGAACAGGAGGCAGGAGGTGGGGAACAGGATGCAGGAGACGGGGAACAGGAGGCAGGAGGTGGGGAACAGTAGGCAGGAGGTGGGGAACAGGAGGCAGGAGGCGGGGAACAGGAGATGGGAACAGGAGGCAGGAGGTGGGGAACAGGAGATGGGGAACAGGAGGCGGGGAACAGGAGGCAGGAGGTAGGCAACAGGAGATGGGGAACAGGAGGCAGGAGGTGGGGAACAGGAGATGGGAACAGGAGGCAGGAGGTGGGGAACAGGAGATGGGGAACAGGAGGCGGGGAACAGGAGGCAGGAGGCGGGGAACAGGAGGCAGGAGGCAGGGAACAGGATGCGGGGAACAGGAGGCAGGAGGTGGGGAACTGGAGGCAGGAGGTGGGGAACAGGAGGCAGGAGGTGGGGAACAGGAGGCAGGAGATGGGGAACAGGAGGCAGGAGATGGGGAACAGGCGGTGGGGAACAGGAGGCAGGAGATGGGGAACAGGAGGCAGGAGATTGGGACCAGGAGGCAGGAGATGGGGAACAGGAGGCAGGAGATGGGGAACAGGATGCAGGAGACGGGGAACAGGAGGCAGGAGATGGGAACAGGAGGCAGGAGATGGGGAACAGGAGGCAGGAGATGGGGAACAGGAGGCGGGGAACAGGAGGCAGGAGGCGGGGAACAGGAGGCAGGAGACGGGGAACAGGAGGCAGGAGGCGGGGAACAGGATGCAGGGAACAGGAGGCAGGAGACGGGGAACAGGAGGCAGGAGATGGGGAACAGGAGGCAGGAGATGGGGAACAGGAGGCGGGGAACAGGAGGCAGGAGGCGGGGAACAGGATGCGGGGAACAGGATGCAGGAGACTGGGAACAGGAGGCAGGAGATGGGGAACAGGAGGCAGGAGATGGGGAACAGGAGGCAGGAGATGGGGAACAGGAGGCGGGGAACAGGAGGCAGGAGGCTGGGAACAGGAGGCAGGAGATGGGGAACAGGAGGCAGGAGGTGGGGAACAGGAGGCAGGAGGCGGGGAACAGGAGGCAGGAGGCAGGGAACAGGAGGCAGGAGGCAGGGAACAGGAGATGGGGAACAGGAGGCAGGAGGCGGGGAACAGGAGGTGGGGAACAGGAGGCAGTGAACAGGAGGCGGGGAACAGGAGGTGGGGAACAGGAGGCAGGAGACGGGGAACAGGAGGCAGGAGATGGGGAACAGGACGCGGGGAACAGGAGGCATGAGACGGGGAACAGGAGGCAGGAGACGGGGAACAGAAGGCAGGAGACGGGGAACATGAGGCGGGGAACAGGAGGTGGGGAACAGAAGGCGGGGAACAGGAGGCAGTGAACAGGAGGCGGGGAACAGGAGGTGGGGAACAGGAGGCAGGAGACGTGGAACAGGAGGCAGGAGATGGGGAACAGGAGGCGGGGAACAGGAGGCAGGAGACGGGGAACAGGAGGCAGGAGACGGGGAACAGGAGGCAGGAGACGGGGAACAGGAGGCAGGAGATGGGGAACAGGAGGCGGGGAACAGGAGGCAGGAGACGGGGAACAGGAGATGGGGAACAGGAGGCAGGAGGTGGGAACAGGAGATGGGGAACAGGAGGTGGGGAACAGGAGGCAGAAGATGGGGAACAGGAGGCAGGAGGTGGGGAACAGTAGGCAGGAGGTGGGGAACAGGAGGCAGGAGGCGGGGAACAGGAGGCAGGAGGTGGGGAACAGGAGATGGGGAACAGGAGGTGGGGAACAGGAGGCAGGAGGCAGGAGGTGGGGAACAGGAGGCAGGAGACGGGGAACAGGAGGCAGGAGATGGGGAACAGGAGGCAGGAGGTGGGGAACAGGAGATGGGGAACAGCAGGCGGGAGATGAGGAACAGGAGGCGGGGAACAGGAGGCAGGAGACGGGGAACAGGAGGCAGGAGGTGGGGAACAGGAGGCAGGAGGCGGGGAACAGGAGGCAGGAGGTGGGGAACAGGAGATGGGGAACAGGAGGTGGGGAACAGGAGGCAGGAGGTTGGGAACAGGAGGCAGGAGGTGGGGAACAGGAGGCAGGAGGTGGGGAACAGGAGGCAGGAGGTGGGGAACAGGAGGCAGGAGGTGAGGAACAGGAGATGGGGAACAGGAGGTGGGGAACAGGAGGCAGGAGGTGGGGAACAGGAGGCAGGAGGTGGGGAACAGGAGGCAGGAGGTGGGGAACAGGAGATGGGGAACAGCAGGCGGGAGATGAGGAACAGGAGGCGGGGAACAGGAGGCAGGAGACGGGGAACAGGAGGCAGGAGACGGGGAACAAGAGGCAGGAGATGGGGAACAGGAGGCAGGAGATGGGGAACAGGAGGCAGGAGTTGGGGAACAGGAGATGGGGAACAGGAGGTGGGGAACAGGAGGCAGGAGATGGGGAACAGGAGGCAGGAGGTGGGGAACAGTAGGCAGGAGGTGGGGAACAGGAGGAAGGAGGCGGGGAACAGGAGGCAGGAGGTGGGGAACAGGAGATGGGGAACATGAGGTGGGGAACAGGAGGCAGGAGATGGGGAACAGGAGGTGGGGAACAGGAGGCAGGAGGCGGGGAACAGGAGGCAGGAGGCGGGAAACAGGAGGTGGGGAACAGGAGACAGGAGGCGAGGAACAGGAGGCAGGAGGCGGGGAACAGGAGGCAGGAGGCGGGGAACAGGAGGCAGGAGGTGGGGAACAGGAGATGGGGAACAGGAGGTGGGGAACAGGATGCAGGAGGTGGGAAACGGAGGCAAGAGGTGGGGAACAGGAGGCAGGAGGTGGGGAACAGGAGATGGGGAACAGGAGGTGGGGAACAGGAGGCAGGAGGTGGGGAACAGGAGGCAGGAGATGGGGAACAGGAGGCAGGAGGTGGGGAACAGGAGGCAGGAGGTATGGAACAGGAAATGGGGAACAGCAGGCGGGAGATGAGGAACAGGAGGCGGGGAACAGGAGGCAGGAGACGGGGAACAGGAGGCAGGAGATGGGGAACAGGAGGCGGGGAACAGGAGGCAGGAGATAGGGAACAGGATGCAGGAGACGGGGAACGGGAGGCAGGAGACGGGGAACAGGAGGCAGGAGATGGGGAACAGGAGGCAGGAGATGGGGAACAGGATGCAGGAGGTGGGGAACAGGAGGCAGGAGATGGGGAACAGGAGATGGGGAACAGGAGGCAGGAGGTGGGAACAGGAAATGGGGAAAAGGAGGTGGGGAACAGGAGGCAGGAGATGGGGAACAGGAGACAGGAGGTGGGGAACAGTAGGCAGGAGGTGGGGAACAGGAGGCAGGAGGTGGGGAACAGGAGATGGGGAACAGGAGGTGGGGAACAGGAGGCAGGAGGTAGGAAAAAGGAGGCAGAAGATGTGGAACAGGAGATGGCGACCTGGCGATGTAGAACAGGAGATGGGGAACAAGAGGCAGGAGATGGGGAACAGGAGGCGGGGAACAGGAGGCAGGAGGCAGGGAACAGGAGGCAGGAGGCGGGGAACAGGAGGCAGCAGACAGGGAACAGGAGGCGGAGAACAGGAGGCAGGAGATGGGGAACAAGAGGCAGGAGATGGGGAACAGGAGGCAGGAGGCGGGGAACAGGAGGCGGGGAACAGGAGCCAGGAGATGGGGAACAGGAGGTGGGGAACAGGAGGCAGGAGGCGGGGAACAGGAGGCAGGAGGCGGGGAACAGGAGGTGGGGAACAGGAGGTGGGGAACAGGAGGCAGGAGGCAGGGAACAGGAGGCAGGAGGCGGGGAACAGGAGGCAGGAGGCGGGGAACAGGAGGCAGGAGATGGGGAACAGGAGGTGGGGAACAGGAGGCAGGAGGTGGGGAACAGGAGGCAGGAGGCGGGGAACAGGAGGCAGGAGGTGGGGAACGGGAGATGGGGAACTGGAGGCAGGAGATGGGGAACAGGAGGCAGGAGACGGGGAACAGGAGGCAGGAGACGGGGAACAGGAGGCAGGAGGCGGGGAACAGGAGGCAGGAGGCGGGGAACAGGAGTTGGGGAACAGGAGGCAGGAGGCGGGGAACAGGAGGTGGGGAACAGGAGGCAGGAGGTGGGGAACAGGAGGCAGGAGATGGGGAACAGGAGATGGGGAACAGGAGGCAGGAAATGAGGAACAGGAGGCAGGACGCGGGGAACAGGAGGCAGGAGGCGGGGAACAGGAGGCAGGAGGCAGGGAACAGGAGGCGGGGAACAGGAGGCGGGGAACAGGAGGAGAGGAACAGGAGGCGGGGAACAGGAGGCAGGAGATGGGGAACAGGAGGCCGGAGATGGGGAACAGGAGGTGGGGAACAGGAGGCAGGAGGCGGGGAACAGGAGGCAGGAGACGGGGAACAGGAGGCAGGAGATGGGGAACAGGAGATGGGGAACAGCAGGCAGGAAATGGGGAACAGGAGGCAGGAGGCGGGGAACAGGAGGCAGGAGGCGGGGAACAGGAGGCAGGAGGCAGGGAACAGGAGGCGGGGAACAGGAGGCGGGGAACAGGAGGCAGGAGGCAGGGAACAGGAGGCAGGAGGCGGGGAACAGGAGGCAGCAGACAGGGAACAGGAGGCGGAGAACAGGAGGCAGGAGATGGGGAACAAGAGGCAGGAGATGGGGAACAGGAGGCAGGGAACAGGAGGCAGGAGGTGGGGAACAGGAGGCAGGAGGCGGGGAACAGGAGGCAGGAGATGGGGAACAGGAGGCAGGAGATGGGGAACAGGAGATGGGGAACAGGAGGCAGGAGGCGGGGAACAGGAGGCGAGGAACAGGAGGCAGGAGATGGGGAACAGGAGATGGGGAACAGCAGGCAGGAAATGGGGAACAGGAGGCAGGAGGCCGGGAACAGGATGCAGGAGGCTGTGAACAGGAGGCAGGAGGCAGGGAACAGGAGGCGGGGAACAGGAGGCGGGGAACAGGAGGCAGGAGGCGGGGAACAGGAGGCAGGAGGCGGGGAACAGGAGGCAGCAGACAGGGAACAGGAGGCGGAGAACAGGAGGCAGGAGATGGGGAACAAGAGGCAGGAGATGGGGAAGAGGAGGCAGGGAACAGGAGGCAGGAGGCGGGGAACAGGAGGCAGGAGGCGGGGAACAGGAGGAAGGAGATGGGGAAAAGGAGGCAGGAGATGGGGAACAGGAGATGGGGAACAGGAGGCAGGAGGCGGGGAACAGGAGGCGAGGAACAGGAGGCAGGGAACAGGAGGCAGGAGATGGGGAACAGGAGGTGGGGAACAGGAGGCAGGAGGCGGGGAACAGGAGGCAGGAGGCAGGGAACAGGAGGTGGGGAACAGGAGGCAGGAGGCGGGGAACAGGAGGCAGGAGGTGGGGAACAGGAGGCAGGAGGCGGTTAACAGGAGGCAGGTGATGGGGAACATCAGGTGGGGAACAGGAGGCAGGAGGTGGGGAACAGGAGGCAGGAGGCAGGGAACATGAGGCAGGAGGTGGGGAAAAGGAGATGGGGAACAGGAGGCAGGAGATGGGGAACAGGAGGCAGGAGACGGGGAACAGGAGGCAGGAGACGGGGAACAGGAGGCAGGAGGCGGGGAACAGGAGGCAGGAGGCGGGGAACAGGAGTTGGGGAACAGGAGGCAGGAGGCGGGGAACAGGAGTTGGGGAACAGGAGGCAGGAGGCGGGGAACAGGAGGCAGGAGATGGGGAACAGGAGATGGGGAACAGGAGGCAGGAAATGGGGAACAGGAGGCAGGATCACGGGGAACAGGAGGCAGGAGGCGGGGAACAGGAGGCAGGAGGCAGGGAACAGGAGGCGGGGAACAGGAGGCGGGGAACAGGAGGAGAGGAACAGGAGGCGGGGAACAGGAGGCAGGAGATGGGGAACAGGAGGCGGTAGATGGGGAAGATGAGGTGGGGAACAGGAGGCAGGAGTCGGGGAACAGGAGGCAGGAGATGGGGAACAGGAGGCAGGAGATGGGGAACAGGAGATGGGGAACAGGAGGCAGGAGATGGGGAACAGGATGCAGGAGGCAGGGAACAGGAGGCAGGAGATGGGGAACAGGAGGCAGGAGATGGGGAACAGGAGATGGGGAACAGGAGGCAGGAAATGGGGAACAGGAGGCAGGAGGCGGGGAACAGGAGGCGAGGAACAGGAGGCAGGAGGCAGGGAACAGGAGGCGGGGAACAGGAGAAGGGGAACAGGAGGCGAGGAACAGGAGGCGTGGAACAGGAGGCAGGACATGGGGAACAGGAGGCGGGAGATGGGGAACAGGAGGCGGGGAACAGGAGGCAGGAGACGGGGAACAGGAGGCAGGAGACGGGGAACAGGAGGCAGGAGGGGGAACAGGAGGCAGGAGACGGGGAACAGGAGGCAGGAGACGGGGAACAGGAGGCAGGAGACGGGGAACAGGAGGCAGGAGATGGGGAACAGGAGGCAGGAGGTGGGGAACAGGAAGCAGGAGATGGGGAACAGGAGGCAGGAGGTGGGGAACTGGAGGCAGGAGATGGGGAACAGGAGGCAGGAGGTGGGGAACAGGAGGCAGGAGGTGGAGAACAGGAGATGTGGAACAGGAGGCAGGAGGTGGGGAACAGGAGGCAGGAGATGGGGAACAGGAGGCAGGAGGCAGGAGGCAGGAGGTGGGGAACAGGAGGCAGGATGTAGGGTACAGGAGATGGGGAACAGGAGGCAGGAGGTGGGGAACAGGAGATGGGAACAGGAGGCAGGAGGTGGGGAACAGGAGATGGGGAACAGGAGGCGGGTAACAGGAGGCAGGAGGCGGGGAACAGGAGGCAGGAGGCGGGGGAACAGGAGGCAGGAGGCGGGGAACAGGATGCGGGGAACAGGAGGCAGAAGGTGGGGAACAGGAGGCAGGAGGCAGGAGGCAGGAGATGGGGAACAGGAGGCGGGGAACAGGAGGCAGGAGGCGGGGAACAGGAGGCAGGAGACGGGAACAGGAGGCAGGAGGCGGGGAACAGGATGCGGGGAACAGGAGGCAGGAGGTGGGGAACAGGATGCAGGAGACGGGGAACAGGAGGCAGGAGGTGGGGAACAGTAGGCAGGAGGTGGGGAACAGGAGGCAGGAGGCGGGGAACAGGAGGCAGGAGGCCGGAGGTAGGGAACAGGAGGGAGGAGGTAGGGAACAGGAGATGGGGAACAGGAGGCAGGAGGTGGGGAACAGGAGATGGGAACAGGAGGCAGGAGGTAGGGAACAGGAGATGGGGAACAGGAGGCGGGGAACAGGAGGCAGGAGGTGGGGAACAGGAGGCAGGAGGCGGGGAACAGGAGGCAGGAGGCGGGGAACAGGAGGCAGGAGGCGGGGAACAGGATGGGGGGAACAGGAGGCAGGAGGCGGGGAACAGGAGGCAGGAGGTGGGGAACAGGAGGCAGGAGGCGGGGAACAGGAGGCAGGAGATGGGGAACAGGAGGCAGGAGATGGGGAACAGGAGGTGGGGAACAGGAGGCAGGAGATGGGGAACAGGAGGCAGGAGATGGGGAACAGGAGGCAGGAGGTGGGGAACAGGAGGCAGGAGATGGGGAACAGGAGGCAGGAGACGGGGAACAGGAGGCAGGAGATGGGGAACAGGAGGCAGGAGATGGGGAACAGGAGGCAGGAGATGGGGAACAGGAGGCGGGGAACAGGAGGCAGGAGGCGGGGAACAGGAGGCAGGAGACGGGGAACAGGAGGCAGGAGGCGGGGAACAGAATGCGGGGAACAGGAGGCAGGAGGTGGGGAACAGGATGCAGGAGACGGGGAACAGGAGGCAGGAGGTGGGGAACAGGAGGCAGGAGGTGGGGAACAGGAGGCAGGAGATGGGGAACAGGAGATGGGGAACAGGAGGCAGGAAATGGGGAACAGGAGGCAGGACACGGGGAACAGGAGGCAGGAGGCGGGGAACAGGAGGCAGGAGGCAGGGAACAGGAGGCGGGGAACAGGAGGCGGGGAACAGGAGGAGAGGAACAGGAGGCGGGGAACAGGAGGCAGGAGATAGGGAACAGGAGGCAGGAGGCGGGGAACAGAAGGCAGGAGATGGGGAACAGGAGGTGGGGAACAGGAGGTGGGGAACAGGAGGCAGGAGGTGGGGAACAGGAGGCAGGAGGCAGGGAACAGGAGGCAGGAGGTGGGGAACAGGAGATGGGGAACAGGAGGCAGGAGATGGGGAACAGGAGGCAGGAGACGGGGAACAGGAGGCAGGAGACGGGGAACAGGAGGCAGGAGGCGGGGAACAGGAGGCAGGAGGCGGGGAACAGGAGTTGGGGAACAGGAGGCAGGAGACGGGGAACATGAGGCAGGAGATGGGGAACATGCGGCAGTAGGTGGGAACAGGAGGCAGGAGTTGGGGAACAGGAGGCAGGAGATGGGGAACAGGAGGCGGGAGATGGGGAACAGGAGGCGGGGAACAGGAGGCAGGAGACGGGGAACAGGAGGCAGGAGACGGGGAACAGGAGGCGGGGAACAGGAGGCAGGAGACGGGGAACAGGAGGCAGGAGATGGGGAACAGGAGGCAGGAGATGGGGAACAGGAGGCAGGAGGTGGGGAACAGGAGGCAGGAGATGGGGAACAGGAGGCAGTGAACAGGAGGCAGGAGGCGGGGAACAGGAGGCAGGAGGTGGGGAACAGGATGCAGGAGGTGGAGAACAGGAGATGTGGAACAGGAGGCAGGAGGTGGGGAACAGGAGGCAGGAGATGGGGAACAGGAGGCAGGAGGCAGGAGGCAGGAGGTGGGGAACAGGAGGCAGGAGGTAGGGAACAGGAGATGGGGAACAGGAGGCAGGAGGTGGGGAACAGGAGATGGGAACAGGAGGCAGGAGGTGGGGAACAGGAGATGGGGAACAGGAGGCGGGGAACAGGAGGCAGGAGGCGGGGAACAGGATGCGGGGAACAGGAGGCAGGAGGTGGGGAACAGGAGGCAGGAGGTGGGGAACAGGAGGCAGGAGGTGGGGAACAGGAGGCAGGAGATGGGGAACAGGAGGCAGGAGATGGGGAACAGGAGGTGGGGAACAGGAGGCAGGAGATGGGGAACAGGAGGCAGGAGATGGGGAACAGGAGGCAGGAGATGGGGAACAGGAGGCAGGAGATGGGGAACAGGATGCAGGAGACGGGGAACAGGAGGCAGGAGATGGGGAACAGGAGGCAGGAGATGGGGAACAGGAGGCAGGAGATGGGGAACAGGAGGCAGGGAACAGGAGGCAGGAGGCGGGGAACAGGAGGCAGGAGGCGGGGAACAGGAGGCAGGAGGTGGGGAACAGTAGGCAGGAGGTGGGGAACAGGATGCAGGAGACGGGGAACAGGAGGCAGGAGGTGGGGAACAGTAGGCAGGAGGTGGGGAACAGGATGCAGGAGACGGGGAACAGGAGGCAGGAGGTGGGGAACAGTAGGCAGGAGGTGGGGAACAGGAGGCAGGAGGCGGGGAACAGGAGGCAGGAGGCCGGAGGTAGGGAACAGGAGGGAGGAGGTAGGGAACAGGAGATGGGGAACAGGAGGCAGGAGGTGGGGAACAGGAGATGGGAACAGGAGGCAGGAGGTAGGGAACAGGAGATGGGGAACAGGAGGCGGGGAACAGGAGGCAGGAGGCGGGGAACAGGAGGCAGGAGGCGGGGAACAGGATGGGGGGAACAGGAGGCAGGAGGTGGTGAACAGGAGGCAGGAGGTGGGGAACAGGAGGCAGGAGGTGGGGAACAGGAGGCAGGAGATGGGGAACAGGAGGCAGGAGATGGGGAACAGGAGGTGGGGAACAGGAGGCAGGAGATGGGGAACAGGAGGCAGGAGATGGGGACCAGGAGGCAGGAGATGGGGAACAGGAGGCAGGAGATGGGGAACAGGATGCAGGAGACGGGGAACAGGAAGCAGGAGATGGGGAACAGGAGGCAGGAGATGGGGAACAGGAGGCAGGAGATGGGGAACAGGAGGCGGGGAACAGGAGGCAGGAGGCGGGGAACAGGAGGCAGGAGACGGGGAACAGGAGGCAGGAGGCGGGGAACAGGATGCGGGGAACAGGAGGCAGGAGGTGGGGAACAGGATGCAGGAGACGGGGAACAGGAGGCAGGAGGTGGGGAACAGTAGGCAGGAGGTGGGGAACAGGAGGCAGGAGGCGGGGAACAGGAGGCAGGAGGTGGGGAACAGGAGGTGGGGAACAGGAGGCAGGAGGTGGGGAACAGGAGGCAGGAGGTGGGGAACAGGAGGCAGGAGGTGGGGAACAGAACGCAGGAGGCAGGGAGACAGGAGGCAGGAGGCAGGAGGTGGGGAACAGGAGGCAGGAGGTAGGGAACAGGAGATGGGGAACAGGAGGCAGGAGGTGGGGAACAGGAGATGGGAACAGGAGGCAGGAGGTGGGGAACAGGAGATGGGGAACAGGAGGCGGGGAACAGGAGGCAGGAGGCGGGGAACAGGAGGCAGGAGGCGGGGAACAGGAGGCAGGAGGCGGGGAACAGGATGGGGGGAACAGGAGGCAGGAGATGGGGAACAGGAGGCAGGAGATGGGGACCAGGAGGCAGGAGATGGGGAACAGGAGGCAGGAGATGGGGAACAGGATGCAGGACGCAGAAGCAGGAGGGGAACAGGAAGCAGGAGATGGGGAACAGGAGGCAGGAGATGGGGAACAGGAGGCAGGAGATGGGGAACGAGGAGGCGGGGAACAGGAGGCAGGAGGCGGGGAACAGGAGGCAGGAGACGGGGAACAGGAGGCAGGAGGCAGGGAACAGGATGCGGGGAACAGGAGGCAGGAGGTGGGGAACAGGATGCAGGAGACGGGGAACAGGAGGCAGGAGGTGGGGAACAGTAGGCAGGAGGTGGGGAACAGGAGGCAGGAGGTGGGGAACAGGAGGTGGGGAACAGGAGGCAGGAGGTGGGGAACAGGAGGCAGGAGGTGGGGAACAGGAGGCAGGAGGTGGGGAACAGGACGCAGGAGGTGGGGAACAGGAGATGGGGAACAGGAGGTGGGGAACAGGAGGCAGGAGGTGGGGAACAGGAGGCAGGAGGTGGGGAACAGGAGGCAGGAGGTGGGGAACAGGAGCCAGGAGGTGGGGAACAGGAAATGGGGAACAGCAGGCGGGAGATGAGGAGCAGGAGGCGGGGAACAGGAGGCAGGAGACGGGGAAAAGGAGGCAGGAGATGGGGAACAGGAGGCGGGGAACAGGAGGCAGTAGATGGGGAACAGGATGCAGGAGACGGGGAACGGGAGGCAGGAGACGGGGAACAGGAGGCAGGAGATGGGGAACAGGAGGCAGGAGATGGGGAACAGGAGGCAGGAGGTGGGGAACAGGAGGCAGGAGATGGGGAACAGGGGATGGGGAACAGGAGGCAGGAGGTGGGAACAGGAGATGGGGAACAGGAGGTGGGGAACAGGAGGCAGGAGATGGGGAACAGGAGGCAGGAGGTGGGGAACAGTAGGCAGGAGGTGGGGAACAGGAGGCAGGAGGCGGGGAACAGGAGGCAGGAGGTGGGGAACAGGAGATGGGGAACAGGAGGCAGGAGGTGGGGAACAGGAGATGGGGAACAGGAGGTGGGGAACAGGAGGCAGGAGGTGGGGAACAGGAGATGGGGAACAGGAGGCAGGAGGCAGGAAAAAGGAGGCAGAAGATGTGGAACAGGAGATGGCGAACTGGAGATGTAGAACAGGAGATGGGGAACAAGAGGCAGGAGATGGGGAACAGGAGGCGGGGAACAGGAGGCAGGAGGCGGGCAGGAGGCGGGGAACAGGAGGCAGCAGACAGGGAACAGGAGGCGGAGAACAGGAGGCAGGAGATGGGGAACAGGAGGCAGGAGATGGGGAACAGGAGGCAGGAGGCGGGGAACAGGAGGCGGGGAACAGGAGGCGGGGAACAGGAGGCAGGAGATGGGGAACAGGAGGTGGGGAACAGGAGGCAGGAGGCGGGGAACAGGAGGCAGGAGGCGGGGAACAGGAGGTGGGGAACAGGAGGTGGGGAACAGGAGGCAGGAGGCAGGGAACAGGAGGCAGGAGGCGGGGAACAGGAGGCAGGAGGCGGGGAACAGGAGGCAGGAGATGGGGAACAGGAGGTGGGGAACAGGAGGTGGGGAACAGGAGGCAGGAGGTGGGGAACAGGAGGCAGGAGGCAGGGAAAATGAGGCAGGAGGTGGGGAACAGGAGATGGGGAACAGGAGGCAGGAGATGGGGAACAGGAGGCAGGAGACGGGGAACAGGAGGCAGGAGACGGGGAACAGGAGGCAGGAGGCGGGGAACAGGAGGCAGGAGGCGGGAAAACAGGAGTTGGGGAACAGGAGGCAGGAGGTGGGGAACAGGAGGCAGGAGATGGGGAACAGGAGATGGGGAACAGGAGGCAGGAAATGGGGAACAGGAGGCAGGACGCGGGGAACAGGAGGCAGGAGGCGGGGAACAGGAGGCAGGAGGCAGGGAACAGGAGGCGGGGAACAGGAGGCGGGGAACAGGAGGAGAGGAACAGGAGGCGGGGAACAGGAGGCAGGAGATGGGGAACAGGAGGCAGGAGATGGGGGACAGGAGGTGGGGAACAGGAGGCAGGAGACGGGGAACAGGAGGCATGAGATGGGGAACAGGAGGCAGGAGATGGGGAACAGGAGATGGGGAACAGGAGGCAGGAAATGGGGAACAGGAGGCAGGAGGCGGGGAACAGGAGGCAGGAGGTGGGGAACAGGAGGCAGGAGGCAGGGAACAGGAGGCAGGGAACAGGAGGCGGGGAACAGGAGGCGGGGAACAGGAGGCAGGACATGGGGAACAGGAGGCTGAAGATGGGGAACAGGAGGCGGGGAACAGGAGGCAGGAGACGGGGAACAGGTGGCAGGAGATGGGGAACAGTAGGCGGGGAACAGGAGGCAGGAGACGGGGAACAGGAGGCAGGAGATGGGGAACAGGAGATGGGGAACAGGAGGCAGGAAATGGGGAACAGGAGTCAGGATGCGGGGAACAGGAGGCAGGAGGCGGGGAACAGGAGGCAGGAGGCAGGGAACAGGAGGCGGGGAACAGGAGGCGGGGAACAGGAGGAGAGGAACAGGAGGCGGGGAACAGGAGGCAGGAGATGGGGAACAGGAGGCGGGAGATGGGGAACAGGAGGTGGGGAACAGGAGGCAGGAGACGGGGAACAGGAGGCAGGAGATGGGGAACAGGAGGCAGGAGATGGGGAACAGGAGATGGGGAACAGGAGGCAGGAAATGGGGAACAGGAGGCAGGAGGCGGGGAACAGGAGGCAGGAGGCGGGGAACAGGAGGCAGGAGGCAGGGAACAGGAGGCAGGGAACAGGAGGCGTGGAACAGGAGGCGGGGAACAGGAGGCGGGGAACAGGAGGCAGGACATGGGGAACAGGAGGCGGGAGATGGGGAACAGGTGGCGGGGAACAGGAGGCAGGAGACGGGGAACAGGAGGCAGGAGATGGGGAACAGGAGGCGGGGAACAGGAGGCAGGAGACGGGGAACAGGAGGCAGGAGACGGGGAAAAGGAGGCAGGAGACGGGGAACAGGAGGCAGGAGATGGGGAACATGAGGCAGGAGGTGGGGAACAGGAGGCAGGAGATGGGGAACAGGAGGCAGGAGATGGGGAACAGGAGGTGGGGAACAGGAGGCGGGGAACAGGAGGCGAGGAACAGGAGGCGGGGAACAGGAGGCAGGACATGGGGAACAGGAGGCGGGAGATGGGGAACAGGAGGAGCGGGGAACAGGAGGCAGGAGACGGGGAACAGGAGGCAGGAGATGGGGAACAGGAGGCGGGGAACAGGAGGCGGGGCACAGGAGGCGAGGAACAGGAGGCGGGGAACAGGAGGCAGGACATGGGGAACAGGAGGCGGGAGATGGGGAAGAGGAGGCGGGGAACATGAGTCAGGAGACGGGGAAGAGGAGGCAGGAGATGGGGAACAGGAGGCGGGGAACAGGAGGCAGGAGACAGGAGGTGGGGAACAGGAGATGGGAACAGGAGGCAGGAGGTAGGGAACAGGAGATGGGGAATAGGAGGCGGGGAACAGGAGGCAGGAGGCGGGGAACAGGAGGCAGGAGGCGGGGAACAGGAGGCAGGAGGCAGGAGGCAGGGAACAGGATGCGGGGAACAGGAGGCAGGAGGTGGGGAACAGGAGGCAGGAGGTGTGGAACAGGAGGCAGGAGGTGGGGAACAGGAAGCAGGAGATGGGGAACAGGAGGCGGGGAACAGGAGGCGGGGAACAGGAGGCAGGAGACGGGGAACAGGAGGCAGGAGATGGGGAACAGGAGGCAGGAGATGGGGAACAGGAGGCAGGAGGCAGGAGGTGGGGAACAGGAGGCAGGAGGTGGAGAACAGGAGATGTGGAACAGGAGGCAGGAGGTGGGGAACAGGAGGCAGGAGGTGGGGAACAGGAGGCAGGAGACGGGGAACAGGAGGCGGGGAACAGGAGGCAGGAGACGGGGAACAGGAGGCAGGAGGCGGGGAACAGGAGGCAGGAGATGGGGAACAGGAGGCAGGAGATGGGGAACATGAGGCAGGAGGTGGGGAACAGGAGGCAGGAGATGGGGAACAGGAGGCAGGAGGCAGGAGGTGGGAACAGGAGATGGGGAACAGGAGGCAGGAGGTGGGGAACAGGAGATGGGGAACAGGAGGCGGGGAACAGGAGGCAGGAGGCGGGGAACAGGAGGCAGGAGGAGGGGAACAGGAGGCAGGAGGCGGGAACAGGATGCGGGGAACAGGAGGCAGGAGGTGGGGAACAGGAGGCAGGAGATGGGGAACAGGAGGCAGGAGGCAGGAGCCAGGAGGTGGGGAACAGGAGGCAGGAGGTAGGGAACAGGAGATGGGGAACAGGAGGCAGGAGGTGGGGAACAGGAGATGGGGAACAGGAGGCAGGAGGTGGGGAACAGGAGATGGGGAACAGGAGGCAGGGAACAGGAGGCAGGAGGTGGGGAACAGGAGGCAGGAGGCGGGGAACAGGAGGCAGGAGGCGGGGAACAGGATGCGGGGAACAGGAGGCAGGAGGTGGGGAACAGGAGGCAGGAGGTGGGGAACAGGAGGCAGGAGATGGGGAACAGGAGGCAGGAGGTGGGGAACAGGAGGCAGGAGGTGGGGAACAGGAGGCAGGAGGTGGAGAACAGGAGATGTGGAACAGGAGGCAGGAGGTAGGGAACAGGAGATGGGGAACAGGAGGCAGGAGGTGGGGAACAGGAGATGGGAACAGGAGGCAGGAGGTGGGGAACAGGAGATGGGGAACAGGAGGCGGGAGATGAGGAACAGGAGGCGGGGAACAGGAGGCAGGAGACGGGGAACAGGAGGCAGGAGATGGGGAACAGGAGGTGGGGAACAGGAGGCAGGAGATGGGGAACAGGATGCAGGAGACGGGGAACGGGAGGCAGGAGACGGGGAACAGGAGGCAGGAGATTGGGAACAGGAGGCAGGAGATGGGGAACAGGAGGCAGGAGGTGGGGAACAGGAGGCAGGAGATGGGGAACAGGAGATGGGGAACAGGAGGCAGGAAGTGGGAACAGGAGATGGGGAACAGGAGGTGGGGAACAGGAGGCAGGAGATGGGGAACAGGAGGCAGGACGTGGGGAACAGTAGGCAGGAGGTGGGGAACAGGAGGCAGGAGGCGTGGAACAGGAGGCAGGAGGTGGGGAACAGGAGATGGGGAACAGGAGGTGGGGAACAGGAGATAGGAGGTGGGCAACAGGAGGCAGGAGGTGGGGAACAGGAGGCAGGAGGTGGGGAACAGGAGATGGGGAACAGGAGCAAGGAGGTGGGGAACAGGAGTTGGGGAACAGGAGGCAGGAGGCAGGAAAAAGGAGGCAGAAGATGTGGAACAGGAGATGGTGAACTGGAGATGTAGAACAGGAGATGGGGAACAAGAGGCAGGAGATGGGGAACAGGAGGCGGGGAACAGGAGGCAGGAGATGGGGAACAAGAGGCAGGAGATGGGGAACAGGAGGTGGGGAACAGGAGGCAGGAGATGGGGAACAGGAGGTGGGGAACAGGAGGCGGGGAACAGGAGGCAGGAGATAGGGAACAGGAGGCAGGGGGCGGGGAACAGAAGGCAGGAGATGGGGAACAGGAGGTGGGGAACAGGAGGTGGGGAACAGGAGGCAGGAGGTGGGGAACAGGAGGCAGGAGGCAGGAAAAAGGAGGCAGAAGATGTGGAACAGGAGATGGTGAACTGGAGATGTAGAACAGGAGATGGGGAACAAGAGGCAGGAGATGGGGAACAGGAGGCGGGGAACAGGAGGCAGGAGATGGGGAACAAGAGGCAGGAGATGGGGAACAGGAGGTGGGGAACAGGAGGCAGGAGATGGGGAACAGGAGGTGGGGAACAGGAGGCGGGGAACAGGAGGCAGGAGATAGGGAACAGGAGGCAGGGGGCGGGGAACAGAAGGCAGGAGATGGGGAACAGGAGGTGGGGAACAGGAGGTGGGGAACAGGAGGCAGGAGGTGGGGAACAGGAGGCAGGAGGCAGGGAACAGGAGGCAGGAGGTGGGGAACAGGAGATGGGGAACAGGAGGCAGGAGATGGGGAAAGGGAGGCAGGAGACGGGGAACAGGAGTGAGGAGACGGGGAACAGGAGGCAGGAGGCAGGAAGCGGGGAACAGGAGGCAGGAGGCAGGGAACAGGAGGCGGGGAACAGGAGGCAGGAGGCGGGGAACAGGAGGTGTGGAACAGGAGGTGGGGAACAGGAGGCAGGAGGCGGGGAACAGGAGGCAGGAGGCGGGGAACAGGAGGCAGGAGGCGGGGAACAGGAGGCAGGAGATGGGGAACAGGAGGTGGGGAACAGGAGGCAGGAGGTGGGGAACAGGAGGCAGGAGGCAGGGAAAATTAGGCAGGAGGTGGGGAACAGGAGATGGGGAACAGGAGGCAGGAGATGGGGAACAGGAGGCAGGAGACGGGGAACAGGAGGCAGGAGACGGGGAACAGGAGGCAGGAGACGGGGAACAGGAGGCAGGAGGCGGGAAAACAGGAGTTGGGGAACAGGAGGCAGGAGGTGGGGAACAGGAGGCAGGAGATGGGGAACAGGAGATGGGGAACAGGAGGCAGGAAATGGGGAACAGGAGGCAGGACGCGGGGAACAGGAGGCAGGAGGCGGGGAACAGGAGGCAGGAGGCAGGGAACAGGAGGCGGGGAACAGGAGGCGGGGAACTGGAGGAGAGGAACAGGAGGCGGGGAACAGGAGGCAGGAGATGGGGAACAGGAGGCGGGAGATGGGGGACAGGAGGTGGGGAACAGGAGGCAGGAGACGGGGAACAGGAGGCATGAGATGGGGAACAGGAGGCAGGAGATGGGGAACAGGAGATGGGGAACAGGAGGCAAGAAATGGGGAACAGGAGGCAGGAGGCGGGGAACAGGAGGCAGGAGGCGGGGAACAGGAGGCAGGAGGCAGGGAACAGGAGGCGGGGAACAGGAGGCGGGGAACAGGAGGCGGGGAACAGGAGGCAGGACATGGGGAACAGGAGGCGGGAGATGGGGAACAGGAGGCGGGGAACAGGAGGCAGGAGAAGGGGAACAGGAGGCAGGAGATGGGGAACAGTAGGCGGGGAACAGGAGGCAGGAGACGGGGAACAGGAGGCAGGAGATGGAGAACAGGAGATGGGGAACAGGAGGCAGGAAATGGGGAACAGGAGGCAGGACGCGGGGTACAGGAGGCAGGAGGCGGGGAACAGGAGGCAGGAGGCAGGGAACAGGAGGCGGGGAACAGGAGGCGGGGAACAGGAGGAGAGGAACAGGAGGCGGGGAACAGGAGGCAGGAGATGGGGAACAGGAGGCGGGAGATGGGGAACAGGAGGTGGGGAACAGGAGGCAGGAGACGGGGAACAGGAGGCAGGAGATGGGGAACAGGAGGCAGGAGATGGGGAACAGGAGATGGGGAACAGGAGGCAGGAAATGGGGAACAGGAGGCAGGAGGCGGGGAACAGGAGGCAGGAGGCGGGGAACAGGAGGCAGGAGGCAGGGAACAGGAGGCAGGGAACAGGAGGCGTGGAACAGGAGGCGGGGAACAGGAGGCGGGGAACAGGAGGCAGGACATGGGGAACAGGAGGTGGGAGATGGGGAACAGGAGGCGGGGAACAGGAGGCAGGAGACGGGGAACAGGAGGCAGGAGATGGGGAACAGGAGGCGGGGGAACAGGAGGCAGGAGACGGGGAACAGGAGGCAGGAGACGGGGAACAGGAGGCAGGAGACGGGGAACAGGAGGCAGGAGATGGGGAACATGAGGCAGGAGGTGGGGAACAGGAGGCAGGAGATGGGGAACAGGAGGCAGGAGATGGGGAACAGGAGGCGGGGAACAGGAGGCGGGGAACAGGAGGCGAGGAACAGGAGGCGGGGAACAGGAGGCAGGACATGGGGAACAGGAGGCGGGAGATGGGGAACAGGAGGCGGGGAACAGGAGGCAGGAGACGGGGAACAGGAGGCAGGAGATGGGGAACAGGAGGCGGGGAACAGGAGGCGGGGCACAGGAGGCGAGGAACAGGAGGCGGGGAACAGGAGGCAGGACATGGGGAACAGGAGGCGGGAGATGGGGAAGAGGAGGCGGGGAACATGAGTCAGGAGACGGGGAACAGGAGGCAGGAGATGGGGAACAGGAGGCGGGGAACAGGAGGCAGGAGACAGGAGGTGGGGAACAGGAGATGGGAATGAGATGGGGAACAGGAGGCAGGAGATGGGGAACAGGAGATGGGGAACAGGAGGCAGGAAATGGGGAACAGGAGGCAGGAGGCGGGGAACAGGAGGCAGGAGGTGGGGAACAGGAGGCAGGAGGCAGGGAACAGGAGGCAGGGAACAGGAGGCGGGGAACAGGAGGCAGGACATGGGGAACAGGAGGCGGGAGATGGGGAACAGGTGGCGGGGAACAGGAGGCGGGGAACAGGAGGCAGGACATGGGGAACAGGAGGCAGGAGATGGGGAACAGGTGGCGGGGAACAGGAGGCAGGAGACGGGGAACAGGAGGCAGGAGATGGGGAACAGGAGGCGGGGAACAGGAGGCAGGAGACGGGGAACAGGAGGCAGGAGACGGGGAACAGGAGGCAGGAGACGGGGAACAGGAGGCAGGAGATGGGGAACATGAGGCAGGAGGTGGGGAACAAGAGGCAGGAGATGGGGAACAGGAGGTGGGGAACAGGAGGCAGGAGATGGGGAACAGGAGGTGGGGAACAGGAGGCGGGGAACAGGAGGCAGGAGATAGGGAACAGGAGGCAGGGGGCGGGGAACAGAAGGCAGGAGATGGGGAACAGGAGGTGGGGAACAGGAGGTGGGGAACAGGAGGCAGGAGGTGGGGAACAGGAGGCAGGAGGCAGGGAACAGGAGGCAGGAGATGGGGAACAGGAGGCGGGGAACAGGAGGCGGGGAACAGGAGGCGAGGAACAGGAGGCGGGGAACAGGAGGCAGGACATGGGGAACAGGAGGCGGGAGATGGGGAACAGGAGGCGGGGAACAGGAGGCAGGAGACGGGGAACAGGAGGCAGGAGATGGGGAACAGGAGGCGGGGAACAGGAGGCGGGGCACAGGAGGCGAGGAACAGGAGGCGGGGAACAGGAGGCAGGACATGGGGAACAGGAGGCGGGAGATGGGGAAGAGGAGGCGGGGAACATGAGTCAGGAGACGGGGAACAGGAGGCAGGAGATGGGGAACAGGAGGCGGGGAACAGGAGGCAGGAGACAGGAGGTGGGGAACAGGAGATGGGAATGAGATGGGGAACAGGAGGCAGGAGATGGGGAACAGGAGATGGGGAACAGGAGGCAGGAAATGGGGAACAGGAGGCAGGAGGCGGGGAACAGGAGGCAGGAGGTGGGGAACAGGAGGCAGGAGGCAGGGAACAGGAGGCAGGGAACAGGAGGCGGGGAACAGGAGGCAGGACATGGGGAACAGGAGGCGGGAGATGGGGAACAGGTGGCGGGGAACAGGAGGCGGGGAACAGGAGGCAGGACATGGGGAACAGGAGGCGGGAGATGGGGAACAGGTGGCGGGGAACAGGAGGCAGGAGACGGGGAACAGGAGGCAGGAGATGGGGAACAGGAGGCGGGGAACAGGAGGCAGGAGACGGGGAACAGGAGGCAGGAGACGGGGAACAGGAGGCAGGAGACGGGGAACAGGAGGCAGGAGATGGGGAACATGAGGCAGGAGGTGGGGAACAAGAGGCAGGAGATGGGGAACAGGAGGTGGGGAACAGGAGGCAGGAGATGGGGAACAGGAGGTGGGGAACAGGAGGCGGGGAACAGGAGGCAGGAGATAGGGAACAGGAGGCAGGGGGCGGGGAACAGAAGGCAGGAGATGGGGAACAGGAGGTGGGGAACAGGAGGTGGGGAACAGGAGGCAGGAGGTGGGGAACAGGAGGCAGGAGGCAGGGAACAGGAGGCAGGAGGTGGGGAACAGGAGATGGGGAACAGGAGGCAGGAGATGGGGAAAGGGAGGCAGGAGACGGGGAACAGGAGTGAGGAGACGGGGAACAGGAGGCAGGAGGCAGGAGGCGGGGAACAGGAGGCAGGAGGCAGGGAACAGGAGGCGGGGAACAGGAGGCAGGAGGCGGGGAACAGGAGGTGTGGAACAGGAGGTGGGGAACAGGAGGCAGGAGGCGGGGAACAGGAGGCAGGAGGCGGGGAACAGGAGGCAGGAGGCGGGGAACAGGAGGCAGGAGATGGGGAACAGGAGGTGGGGAACAGGAGGTGGGGAACAGGAGGCAGGAGGTGGGGAACAGGAGGCAGGAGGCAGGGAAAATTAGGCAGGAGGTGGGGAACAGGAGATGGGGAACAGGAGGCAGGAGATGGGGAACAGGACGCAGGAGACGGGGAACAGGAGGCAGGAGACGGGGAACAGGAGGCAGGAGGCGGGGAACAGGAGGCAGGAGGCGGGAAAACAGGAGTTGGGGAACAGGAGGCAGGAGGTGGGGAACAGGAGGCAGGAGATGGGGAACAGGAGATGGGGAACAGGAGGCAGGAAATGGGGAACAGGAGGCAGGACGCGGGGAACAGGAGGCAGGAGGCGGGGAACAGGAGGCAGGAGGCAGGGAACAGGAGGCGGGGAACAGGAGGCGGGGAACTGGAGGAGAGGAACAGGAGGCGGGGAACAGGAGGCAGGAGATGGGGAACAGGAGGCGGGAGATGGGGGACAGGAGGTGGGGAACAGGAGGCAGGAGACGGGGAACAGGAGGCATGAGATGGGGAACAGGAGGCAGGAGATGGGGAACAGGAGGCAGGAAATGGGGAACAGGAGGCAGGAGGCGGGGAACAGGAGGCAGGAGGCGGGGAACAGGAGGCAGGAGGCAGGGAACAGGAGGCGGGGAACAGGAGGCGGGGAACAGGAGGCGGGGAACAGGAGGCAGGACATGGGGAACAGGAGGCGGGAGATGGGGAACAGGAGGCGGGGAACAGGAGGCAGGAGAAGGGGAACAGGAGGCAGGAGATGGGGAACAGTAGGCGGGGAACAGGAGGCAGGAGACGGGGAACAGGAGGCAGGAGGCGGGGAACAGGAGGCAGGAGGCGGGAAAACAGGAGTTGGGGAACAGGAGGCAGGAGGTGGGGAACAGGAGGCAGGAGATGGGGAACAGGAGATGGGGAACAGGAGGCAGGAAATGGGGAACAGGAGGCAGGACGCGGGGAACAGGAGGCAGGAGGCGGGGAACAGGAGGCAGGAGGCAGGGAACAGGAGGCGGGGAACAGGAGGCGGGGAACTGGAGGAGAGGAACAGGAGGCGGGGAACAGGAGGCAGGAGATGGGGAACAGGAGGCGGGAGATGGGGGACAGGAGGTGGGGAACAGGAGGCAGGAGACTGGGAACAGGAGGCATGAGATGGGGAACAGGAGGCAGGAGATGGGGAACAGGAGGCAGGAAATGGGGAACAGGAGGCAGGAGGCGGGGAACAGGAGGCAGGAGGCGGGGAACAGGAGGCAGGAGGCAGGGAACAGGAGGCGGGGAACAGGAGGCGGGGAACAGGAGGCGGGGAACAGGAGGCAGGACATGGGGAACAGGAGGCGGGAGATGGGGAACAGGAGGCGGGGAACAGGAGGCAGGAGAAGGGGAACAGGAGGCAGGAGATGGGGAACAGTAGGCGGGGAACAGGAGGCAGGAGACGGGGAACAGGAGGCAGGAGATGGAGAACAGGAGATGGGGAACAGGAGGCAGGAAATGGGGAACAGGAGGCAGGACGCGGGGTACAGGAGGCAGGAGGCGGGGAACAGGAGGCAGGAGGCAGGGAACAGGAGGCGGGGAACAGTAGGCGGGGAACAGGAGGCAGGAGACGGGGAACAGGAGGCATGAGATGGAGAACAGGAGATGGGGAACAGGAGGCAGGAAATGGGGAACAGGAGGCAGGACGCGGGGTACAGGAGGCAGGAGGCGGGGAACAGGAGGCAGGAGGCAGGGAACAGGAGGCGGGGAAAAGGAGGCGGGGAACAGGAGGAGAGGAACAGGAGGCGGGGAACAGGAGGCAGGAGATGGGGAACAGGAGGCGGGAGATGGGGAACAGGAGGTGGGGAACAGGAGGCAGGAGACGGGGAACAGGAGGCAGGAGATGGGGAACAGGAGGCAGGAGATGGGGAACAGGAGATGGGGAACAGGAGGCAGGAAATGGGGAACAGGAGGCAGGAGGCGGGGAACAGGAGGCAGGAGGCGGGGAACAGGAGGCAGGAGGCAGGGAACAGGAGGCAGGGAACAGGAGGCGTGGAACAGGAGGCGGGGAACAGGAGGCGGGGAACAGGAGGCAGGACATGGGGAACAGGAGGCGGGAGATGGGGAACAGGAGGCGGGGAACAGGAGGCAGGAGACGGGGAACAGGAGGCAGGAGATGGGGAACAGGAGGCGGGGGAACAGGAGGCAGGAGACGGGGAACAGGAGGCAGGAGACGGGGAACAGGAGGCAGGAGACGGGGAACAGGAGGCAGGAGATGGGGAACATGAGGCAGGAGGTGGGGAACAGGAGGCAGGAGATGGGGAACAGGAGGCAGGAGATGGGGAACAGGAGGCGGGGAACAGGAGGCGGGGAACAGGAGGCGAGGAACAGGAGGCGGGGAACAGGAGGCAGGACATGGGGAACAGGAGGCGGGAGATGGGGAACAGGAGGCGGGGAACAGGAGGCAGGAGACGGGGAACAGGAGGCAGGAGATGGGGAACAGGAGGCGGGGAACAGGAGGCGGGGCACAGGAGGCGAGGAACAGGAGGCGGGGAACAGGAGGCAGGACATGGGGAACAGGAGGCGGGAGATGGGGAAGAGGAGGCGGGGAACATGAGTCAGGAGACGGGGAACAGGAGGCAGGAGATGGGGAACAGGAGGCGGGGAACAAGAGGCAGGAGACAGGAGGTGGGGAACAGGAGATGGGAATGAGATGGGGAACAGGAGGCAGGAGATGGGGAACAGGAGATGGGGAACAGGAGGCAGGAAATGGGGAACAGGAGGCAGGAGGCGGGGAACAGGAGGCAGGAGGTGGGGAACAGGAGGCAGGAGGCAGGGAACAGGAGGCAGGGAACAGGAGGCGGGGAACAGGAGGCAGGACATGGGGAACAGGAGGCGGGAGATGGGGAACAGGTGGCGGGGAACAGGAGGCGGGGAACAGGAGGCAGGACATGGGGAACAGGAGGCGGGAGATGGGGAACAGGTGGCGGGGAACAGGAGGCAGGAGACGGGGAACAGGAGGCAGGAGATGGGGAACAGGAGGCGGGGAACAGGAGGCAGGAGACGGGGAACAGGAGGCAGGAGACGGGGAACAGGAGGCAGGAGACGGGGAACAGGAGGCAGGAGATGGGGAACATGAGGCAGGAGGTGGGGAACAAGAGGCAGGAGATGGGGAACAGGAGGTGGGGAACAGGAGGCAGGAGATGGGGAACAGGAGGTGGGGAACAGGAGGCGGGGAACAGGAGGCAGGAGATGGGGAAGAGGAGGCGGGGAACATGAGTCAGGAGACGGGGAACAGGAGGCAGGAGATGGGGAACAGGAGGCGGGGAACAGGAGGCAGGAGACAGGAGGTGGGGAACAGGAGATGGGAATGAGATGGGGAACAGGAGGCAGGAGATGGGGAACAGGAGATGGGGAACAGGAGGCAGGAAATGGGGAACAGGAGGCAGGAGGCGGGGAACAGGAGGCAGGAGGTGGGGAACAGGAGGCAGGAGGCAGGGAACAGGAGGCAGGGAACAGGAGGCGGGGAACAGGAGGCAGGACATGGGGAACAGGAGGCAGGAGGTGGGGAACAGGAGATGGGGAACAGGAGGCAGGAGATGGGGAAAGGGAGGCAGGAGACGGGGAACAGGAGTGAGGAGACGGGGAACAGGAGGCAGGAGGCAGGAGGTGGGGAACAGGAGATGGGAATGAGATGGGGAACAGGAGGCAGGAGATGGGGAACAGGAGATGGGGAACAGGAGGCAGGAAATGGGGAACAGGAGGCAGGAGGCGGGGAACAGGAGGCAGGAGGTGGGGAACAGGAGGCAGGAGGCAGGGAACAGGAGGCAGGGAACAGGAGGCGGGGAACAGGAGGCAGGACATGGGGAACAGGAGGCGGGAGATGGGGAACAGGTGGCGGGGAACAGGAGGCGGGGAACAGGAGGCAGGACATGGGGAACAGGAGGCGGGAGATGGGGAACAGGTGGCGGGGAACAGGAGGCAGGAGACGGGGAACAGGAGGCAGGAGATGGGGAACAGGAGGCGGGGAACAGGAGGCAGGAGACGGGGAACAGGAGGCAGGAGACGGGGAACAGGAGTGAGGAGACGGGGAACAGGAGGCAGGAGGCAGGAGGCGGGGAACAGGAGGCAGGAGGCAGGGAACAGGAGGCGGGGAACAGGAGGCAGGAGGCGGGGAACAGGAGGTGTGGAACAGGAGGTGGGGAACAGGAGGCAGGAGGCGGGGAACAGGAGGCAGGAGGCGGGGAACAGGAGGCAGGAGGCGGGGAACAGGAGGCAGGAGATGGGGAACAGGAGGTGGGGAACAGGAGGTGGGGAACAGGAGGCAGGAGGTGGGGAACAGGAGGCAGGAGGCAGGGAAAATTAGGCAGGAGGTGGGGAACAGGAGATGGGGAACAGGAGGCAGGAGATGGGGAACAGGACGCAGGAGACGGGGAACAGGAGGCAGGAGACGGGGAACAGGAGGCAGGAGGCGGGGAACAGGAGGCAGGAGGCGGGAAAACAGGAGTTGGGGAACAGGAGGCAGGAGGTGGGGAACAGGAGGCAGGAGATGGGGAACAGGAGATGGGGAACAGGAGGCAGGAAATGGGGAACAGGAGGCAGGACGCGGGGAACAGGAGGCAGGAGGCGGGGAACAGGAGGCAGGAGGCAGGGAACAGGAGGCGGGGAACAGGAGGCGGGGAACTGGAGGAGAGGAACAGGAGGCGGGGAACAGGAGGCAGGAGATGGGGAACAGGAAGCGGGAGATGGGGGACAGGAGGTGGGGAACAGGAGGCAGGAGACGGGGAACAGGAGGCATGAGATGGGGAACAGGAGGCAGGAGATGGGGAACAGGAGGCAGGAAATGGGGAACAGGAGGCAGGAGGCGGGGAACAGGAGGCAGGAGGCGGGGAACAGGAGGCAGGAGGCAGGGAACAGGAGGCGGGGAACAGGAGGCGGGGAACAGGAGGCGGGGAACAGGAGGCAGGACATGGGGAACAGGAGGCGGGAGATAGGGAACAGGAGGCGGGGAACAGGAGGCAGGAGAAGGGGAACAGGAGGCAGGAGATGGGGAACAGTAGGCGGGGAACAGGAGGCAGGAGACGGGGAACAGGAGGCAGGAGGCGGGGAACAGGAGGCAGGAGGCGGGAAAACAGGAGTTGGGGAACAGGAGGCAGGAGGTGGGGAACAGGAGGCAGGAGATGGGGAACAGGAGATGGGGAACAGGAGGCAGGAAATGGGGAACAGGAGGCAGGACGCGGGGAACAGGAGGCAGGAGGCGGGGAACAGGAGGCAGGAGGCAGGGAACAGGAGGCGGGGAACAGGAGGCGGGGAACTGGAGGAGAGGAACAGGAGGCGGGGAACAGGAGGCAGGAGATGGGGCACAGGAGGCGGGAGATGGGGGACAGGAGGTGGGGAACAGGAGGCAGGAGACGGGGAACAGGAGGCATGAGATGGGGAACAGGAGGCAGGAGATGGGGAACAGGAGGCAGGAAATGGGGAACAGGAGGCAGGAGGCGGGGAACAGGAGGCAGGAGGCGGGGAACAGGAGGCAGGAGGCAGGGAACAGGAGGCGGGGAACAGGAGGCGGGGAACAGGAGGCGGGGAACAGGAGGCAGGACATGGGGAACAGGAGGCGGGAGATGGGGAACAGGAGGCGGGGAACAGGAGGCAGGAGAATGGGAACAGGAGGCAGGAGATGGGGAACAGTAGGCGGGGAACAGGAGGCAGGAGACGGGGAACAGGAGGCAGGAGATGGAGAACAGGAGATGGGGAACAGGAGGCAGGAAATGGGGAACAGGAGGCAGGACGCGGGGTACAGGAGGCAGGAGGCGGGGAACAGGAGGCAGGAGGCAGGGAACAGGAGGCGGGGAACAGGAGGCGGGGAACAGGAGGAGAGGAACAGGAGGCGGGGAACAGGAGGCAGGAGATGGGGAACAGGAGGCGGGAGATGGGGAACAGGAGGTGGGGAACAGGAGGCAGGAGACGGGGAACAGGAGGCAGGAGATGGGGAACAGGAGGCAGGAGATGGGGAACAGGAGATGGGGAACAGGAGGCAGGAAATGGGGAACAGGAGGCAGGAGGCGGGGAACAGGAGGCAGGAGGCGGGGAACAGGAGGCAGGAGGCAGGGAACAGGAGGCAGGGAACAGGAGGCGTGGAACAGGAGGCGGGGAACAGGAGGCGGGGAACAGGAGGCAGGACATGGGGAACAGGAGGCGGGAGATGGGGAACAGGAGGCGGGGAACAGGAGGCAGGAGACGGGGAACAGGAGGCAGGAGATGGGGAACAGGAGGCGGGGGAACAGGAGGCAGGAGACGGTGAACAGGAGGCAGGAGACGGGGAACAGGAGGCAGGAGACGGGGAACAGGAGGCAGGAGATGGGGAACATGAGGCAGGAGGTGGGGAACAGGAGGCAGGAGATGGGGAACAGGAGGCAGGAGATGGGGAACAGGAGGCGGGGAACAGGAGGCGGGGAACAGGAGGCGAGGAACAGGAGGCGGGGAACAGGAGGCAGGACATGGGGAACAGGAGGCGGGAGATGGGGAACAGGAGGCAGGGAACAGGAGGCAGGAGACGGGGAACAGGAGGCAGGAGATGGGGAACAGGAGGCGGGGAACAGGAGGCGGGGCACAGGAGGTCGAGGAACAGGAGGCGGGGAACAGGAGGCAGGACATGGGGAACAGGAGGCAGGAGATGGGGAAGAGGAGGCGGGGAACATGAGTCAGGAGACGGGGAACAGGAGGCAGGAGGCGGGGAACAGGAGGCAGGAGGCGGGGAACAGGAGGCAGGAGGCGGGGAACAGGAGGCAGGAGATGGGGAACAGGAGGTGGGGAACAGGAGGTGGGGAACAGGAGGCAGGAGGCAGGGAAAATTAGGCAGGAGGTGGGGAACAGGAGATGGGGAACAGGAGGCAGGAGATGGGGAACAGGAGGCAGGAGACGGGGAACAGGAGGCAGGAGACGGGGAACAGGAGGCAGGAGGCGGGGAACAGGAGGCAGGAGGCGGGAAAACAGGAGTTGGGGAACAGGAGGCAGGAGGTGGGGAACAGGAGGCAGGAGATGGGGAACAGGAGATGGGGAACAGGAGGCAGGAAATGGGGAACAGGAGGCAGGACGCGGGGAACAGGAGGCAGGAGGCGGGGAACAGGAGGCAGGAGGCAGGGAACAAGAGGCGGGGAACAGGAGGCGGGGAACTGGAGGAGAGGAACAGGAGGCGGGGAACAGGAGGCAGGAGATGGGGAACAGGAGGCGGGAGATGGGGGACAGGAGGTGGGGAACAGGAGGCAGGAGACGGGGAACAGGAGGCATGAGATGGGGAACAGGAGGCAGGAGATGGGGAACAGGAGGCAGGAGGCGGGGAACAGGAGGCAGGAGGCGGGGAACAGGAGGCAGGAGATGGGGAACAGGAGGTGGGGAACAGGAGGTGGGGAACAGGAGGCAGGAGGCAGGGAAAATTAGGCAGGAGGTGGGGAACAGGAGATGGGGAACAGGAGGCAGGAGATGGGGAACAGGAGGCAGGAGACGGGGAACAGGAGGCAGGAGACGGGGAACAGGAGGCAGGAGGCGGGGAACAGGAGGCAGGAGGCGGGAAAACAGGAGTTGGGGAACAGGAGGCAGGAGGTGGGGAACAGGAGGCAGGAGATGGGGAACAGGAGATGGGGAACAGGAGGCAGGAAATGGGGAACAGGAGGCAGGACGCGGGGAACAGGAGGCAGGAGGCGGGGAACAGGAGGCAGGAGGCAGGGAACAGGAGGCGGGGAACAGGAGGCGGGGAACTGGAGGAGAGGAACAGGAGGCGGGGAACAGGAGGCAGGAGATGGGGAACAGGAGGCGGGAGATGGGGGACAGGAGGTGGGGAACAGGGGGCAGGAGACGGGGAACAGGAGGCATGAGATGGGGAACAGGAGGCAGGAGATGGGGAACAGGAGATGGGGAACAGGAGGCAGGAAATGGGGAACAGGAGGCAGGAGGCGGGGAACAGGAGGCAGGAGGCGGGGAACAGGAGGCAGGAGGCAGGGAACAGGAGGCGGGGAACAGGAGGCGGGGAACAGGAGGCAGGGAACAGGAGGCAGGACATGGGGAACAGGAGGCGGGAGATGGGGAACAGGAGGCGGGGAACAGGAGGCAGGAGAAGGGGAACAGGAGGCAGGAGATGGGGAACAGTAGGCGGGGAACAGGAGGCAGGAGATGGGGAACAGGAGGCAGGAGATGGAGAACAGGAGATGGGGAACAGGAGGCAGGAAATGGGGAACAGGAGGCAGGACGCGGGGTACAGGAGGCAGGAGGCGGGGAACAGGAGGCAGGAGGCAAGGAACAGGAGGCGGGGAACAGGAGGCGGGGAACAGGAGGAGAGGAACAGGAGGCGGGGAACAGGAGGCAGGAGATGGGGAACAGGAGGCGGGAGATGGGGAACAGGAGGTGGGGAACAGGAGGCAGGAGACGGGGAACAGGAGGCAGGAGATGGGGAACATGAGGCAGGAGGTGGGGAACAGGAGGCAGGAGATGGGGAACAGGAGGCAGGAGATGGGGAACAGGAGGCGGGGAACAGGAGGCGGGGAACAGGAGGCGAGGAACAGGAGGCGGGGAACAGGAGGCAGGACATGGGGAACAGGAGGCGGGAGATGGGGAACAGGAGGCGGGGAACAGGAGGCAGGAGACGGGGAACAGGAGGCAGGAGATGGGGAACAGGAGGCGAGGAACAGGAGGCGGGGCACAGGAGGCGAGGAACAGGAGGCGGGGAACAGGAGGCAGGACATGGGGAACAGGAGGCGGGAGATGGGGAAGAGGAGGCGGGGAACATGAGTCAGGAGAAGGCGAACAGGAGGCAGGAGATGGGGAACAGGAGGCGGGGAACAGGAGGCAGGAGACAGGAGGTGGGGAACAGGAGATGGGAATGAGATGGGGAACAGGAGGCAGGAGATGGGGAACAGGAGATGGGGAACAGGAGGCAGGAAATGGGGAACAGGAGGCAGGAGGCGGGGAACAGGAGGCAGGAGGTGGGGAACAGGAGGCAGGAGGCAGGGAACAGGAGGCAGGGAACAGGAGGCGGGGAACAGGAGGCAGGACATGGGGAACAGGAGGCGGGAGATGGGGAACAGGTGGCGGGGAACAGGAGGCGGGGAACAGGAGGCAGGACATGGGGAACAGGAGGCGGGAGATGGGGAACAGGTGGCGGGGAACAGGAGGCAGGAGACGGGGAACAGGAGGCAGGAGATGGGGAACAGGAGGCGGGGAACAGGAGGCAGGAGACGGGGAACAGGAGGCAGGAGACGGGGAACAGGAGGCAGGAGATGGGGAACATGAGGCAGGAGGTGGGGAACAGGAGGCAGGAGATGGGGAACAGGAGGCAGGAGATGGGGAACAGGAGGTGGGGAACAGGAGGCGGGTAACAGGAGGCGAGGAACAGGAGGCGGGGAACAGGAGGCAGGACATGGGGAACAGGAGGAGGGAGATGGGGAACAGGAGGCGGGGAACAGGAGGCGGGGCACAGGAGGCGAGGAACAGGAGGCGGGGAACAGGAGGTAGGACATGGGGAACAAGAGGCAGGAGATGGGGAACAGGAGGCAGGAGGCGGGGAACAGGAGGCGGGGAACAGGAGGCAGGAGATGGGGAACAGGAGGTGGGGAACAGGAGGCAGGAGATGGGGAACAGGAGGTGGGGAACAGGAGGCGGGGAACAGGAGGCAGGAGATAGGGAACAGGAGGCAGGGGGTGGGGAACAGAAGGCAGGAGATGGGGAACAGGAGGTGGGGAACAGGAGGTGGGGAACAGGAGGCAGGAGGTGGGGAACAGGAGGCAGGAGGCAGGGAACAGGAGGCAGGAGGTGGGGAACAGGAGGTGGGGAACAGGAGGTGGGGAACAGGAGGCAGGAGGCAGGGAAAATTAGGCAGGAGGTGGGGAACAGGAGATGGGGAACAGGAGGCAGGAGATGGGGAACAGGAGGCAGGAGACGGGGAACAGGAGGCAGGAGACGGGGAACAGGAGGCAGGAGGCGGGGAACAGGAGGCAGGAGGCGGGAAAACAGGAGTTGGGGAACAGGAGGCAGGAGGTGGGGAACAGGAGGCAGGAGATGGGGAACAGGAGATGGGGAACAGGAGGCAGGAAATGGGGAACAGGAGGCAGGACGCGGGGAACAGGAGGCAGGAGGCGGGGAACAGGAGGCAGGAGGCAGGGAACAGGAGGCGGGGAACAGGAGGCGGGGAACTGGAGGAGAGGAACAGGAGGCGGGGAACAGGAGGCAGGAGATGGGGAACAGGAGGCGGGAGATGGGGGACAGGAGGTGGGGAACAGGAGGCAGGAGACGGGGAACAGGAGGCATGAGATGGGGAACAGGAGGCAGGAGATGGGGAACAGGAGGCAGGAGGCGGGGAACAGGAGGCAGGAGGCGGGGAACAGGAGGCAGGAGATGGGGAACAGGAGGTGGGGAACAGGAGGTGGGGAACAGGAGGCAGGAGGCAGGGAAAATTAGGCAGGAGGTGGGGAACAGGAGATGGGGAACAGGAGGCAGGAGATGGGGAACAGGAGGCAGGAGACGGGGAACAGGAGGCAGGAGACGGGGAACAGGAGGCAGGAGGCGGGGAACAGGAGGCAGGAGGCGGGAAAACAGGAGTTGGGGAACAGGAGGCAGGAGGTGGGGAACAGGAGGCAGGAGATGGGGAACAGGAGATGGGGAACAGGAGGCAGGAAATGGGGAACAGGAGGCAGGACGCGGGGAACAGGAGGCAGGAGGCGGGGAACAGGAGGCAGGAGGCAGGGAACAGGAGGCGGGGAACAGGAGGCGGGGAACTGGAGGAGAGGAACAGGAGGCGGGGAACAGGAGGCAGGAGATGGGGAACAGGAGGCGGGAGATGGGGGACAGGAGGTGGGGAACAGGAGGCAGGAGACGGGGAACAGGAGGCATGAGATGGGGAACAGGAGGCAGGAGATGGGGAACAGGAGATGGGGAACAGGAGGCAGGAAATGGGGAACAGGAGGCAGGAGGCGGGGAACAGGAGGCAGGAGGCGGGGAACAGGAGGCAGGAGGCAGGGAACAGGAGGCGGGGAACAGGAGGCGGGGAACAGGAGGCGGGGAACAGGAGGCAGGACATGGGGAACAGGAGGCGGGAGATGGGGAACAGGAGGCGGGGAACAGGAGGCAGGAGAAGGGGAACAGGAGGCAGGAGATGGGGAACAGTAGGCGGGGAACAGGAGGCAGGAGATGGGGAACAGGAGGCAGGAGATGGAGAACAGGAGATGGGGAACAGGAGGCAGGAAATGGGGAACAGGAGGCAGGACGCGGGGTACAGGAGGCAGGAGGCGGGGAACAGGAGGCAGGAGGCAAGGAACAGGAGGCGGGGAACAGGAGGCGGGGAACAGGAGGAGAGGAACAGGAGGCGGGGAACAGGAGGCAGGAGATGGGGAACAGGAGGCGGGAGATGGGGAACAGGAGGTGGGGAACAGGAGGCAGGAGACGGGGAACAGGAGGCAGGAGATGGGGAACAGGAGGCAGGAGATGGGGAACAGGAGATGGGGAACAGGAGGCAGGAAATGGGGAACAGGAGGCAGGAGGCGGGGAACAGGAGGCAGGAGGCAGGGAACAGGAGGCAGGAGGCAGGGAACAGGAGGCAGGGAACAGGAGGCGTGGAACAGGAGGCGGGGAACAGGAGGCGGGGAACAGGAGGCAGGACATGGGGAACAGGAGGCGGGAGATGGGGAACAGGAGGCGGGGAACAGGAGGCAGGAGACGGGGAACAGGAGGCAGGAGATGGGGAACAGGAGGCGGGGGAACAGGAGGCAGGAGACGGGGAACAGGAGGCAGGAGACGGGGAACAGGAGGCAGGAGACGGGGAACAGGAGGCAGGAGATGGGGAACATGAGGCAGGAGGTGGGGAACAGGAGGCAGGAGATGGGGAACAGGAGGCAGGAGATGGGGAACAGGAGGCGGGGAACAGGAGGCGGGGAACAGGAGGCGAGGAACAGGAGGCGGGGAACAGGAGGCAGGACATGGGGAACAGGAGGCGGGAGATGGGGAACAGGAGGCGGGGAACAGGAGGCAGGAGACGGGGAACAGGAGGCAGGAGATGGGGAACAGGAGGCGAGGAACAGGAGGCGGGGCACAGGAGGCGAGGAACAGGAGGCGGGGAACAGGAGGCAGGACATGGGGAACAGGAGGCGGGAGATGGGGAAGAGGAGGCGGGGAACATGAGTCAGGAGACGGCGAACAGGAGGCAGGAGATGGGGAACAGGAGGCGGGGAACAGGAGGCAGGAGACAGGAGGTGGGGAACAGGAGATGGGAATGAGAGGGGGAACAGGAGGCAGGAGATGGGGAACAGGAGATGGGGAACAGGAGGCAGGAAATGGGGAACAGGAGGCAGGAGGCGGGGAACAGGAGGCAGGAGGTGGGGAACAGGAGGCAGGAGGCAGGGAACAGGAGGCAGGGAACAGGAGGCGGGGAACAGGAGGCAGGACATGGGGAACAGGAGGCGGGAGATGGGGAACAGGTGGCGGGGAACAGGAGGCGGGGAACAGGAGGCAGGACATGGGGAACAGGAGGCGGGAGATGGGGAACAGGTGGCGGGGAACAGGAGGCAGGAGACGGGGAACAGGAGGCAGGAGATGGGGAACAGGAGGCGGGGAACAGGAGGCAGGAGACGGGGAACAGGAGGCAGGAGACGGGGAACAGGAGGCAGGAGACGGGGAACAGGAGGCAGGAGATGGGGAACATGAGGCAGGAGGTGGGGAACAGGAGGCAGGAGATGGGGAACAGGAGGCAGGAGATGGGGAACAGGAGGTGGGGAACAGGAGGCGGGGAACAGGAGGCGAGGAACAGGAGGCGGGGAACAGGAGGCAGGACATGGGGAACAGGAGGAGGGAGATGGGGAACAGGAGGCGGGGAACAGGAGGCGGGGCACAGGAGGCGAGGAACAGGAGGCGGGGAACAGGAGGCAGGACATGGGGAACAAGAGGCAGGAGATGGGGAACAGGAGGCAGGAGGCGGGGAACAGGAGGCGGGGAACAGGAGGCAGGAGATGGGGAACAGGAGGTGGGGAACAGGAGGCAGGAGATGGGGAACAGGAGGTGGGGAACAGGAGGCGGGGAACAGGAGGCAGGAGATAGGGAACAGGAGGCAGGGGGTGGGGAACAGAAGGCAGGAGATGGGGAACAGGAGGTGGGGAACAGGAGGTGGGGAACAGGAGGCAGGAGGTGGGGAACAGGAGGCAGGAGGCAGGGAACAGGAGGCAGGAGGTGGGGAACAGGAGATGGGGAACAGGAGGCAGGAGATGGGGAAAGGGAGGCAGGAGACGGGGAACAGGAGGCAGGAGACGGGGAACAGGAGGCAGGAGGCAGGAGGCGGGGAACAGGAGGCAGGAGGCAGGGAACAGGAGGCAGGAGGCGGGGAACAGGAGGCAGGAGATGGGGAACAGGAGGTGGGGAACAGGAGGTGGGGAACAGGAGGCAGGAGGTGGGGAACAGGAGGCAGGAGGCGGGGAACAGGAGGCAGGAGGCGGGGAACAGGAGGCAGGAGGCGGGGAACAGGAGGCAGGAGATGGGGAACAGGAGGTGGGGAACAGGAGGTGGGGAACAGGAGGCAGGAGGTGGGGAACAGGAGGCAGGAGGCAGGGAAAATTAGGCAGGAGGTGGGGAACAGGAGATGGGGAACAGGAGGCAGGAGATGGGGAACAGGAGGCAGGAGACGGGGAACAGGAGGCAGGAGACGGGGAACAGGAGGCAGGAGATGGGGAACAGGAGGTGGGGAACAGGAGGTGGGGAACAGGAGGCAGGAGGTGGGGAACAGGAGGCAGGAGGCAGGGAAAATTAGGCAGGAGGTGGGGAACAGGAGGCGGGGAACAGGATGCAGGAGGCGGGGAACAGGAGGTGTGGAACAGGAGGTGGGGAACAGGAGGCAGGAGGCGGGGAACAGGAGGCAGGAGGCGGGGAACAGGAGGCAGGGGGCGGGGAACAGGAGGCAGGAGATGGGGAACAGGAGGTGGGGAACAGGAGGTGGGGAACAGGAGGCAGGAGGTGGGGAACAGGAGGCAGGAGGCAGGGAAAATTAGGCAGGAGGTGGGGAACAGGAGATGGGGAACAGGAGGCAGGAGATGGGGAACAGGAGGCAGGAGACGGGGAACAGGAGGCAGGAGACGGGGAACAGGAGGCAGGAGGCGGGGAACAGGAGGCAGGAGGCGGGAAAACAGGAGTTGGGGAACAGGAGGCAGGAGGTGGGGAACAGGAGGCAGGAGACGGGGAACAGGAGGCAGGAGACGGGGAACAGGAGGCAGGAGACGGGGAACAGGAGGCAGGAGATGGGGAACATGAGGCAGGAGGTGGGGAACAGGAGGCAGGAGATGGGGAACAGGAGGCAGGAGATGGGGAACAGGAGGCGGGGAACAGGAGGCGAGGAACAGGAGGCGAGGAACAGGAGGCGGGGAACAGGAGGCAGGACATGGGGAACAGGAGGCGGGAGATGGGGAACAGGAGGCGGGGAACAGGAGGCAGGAGACGGGGAACAGGAGGCAGGAGATGGGGAACAGGAGGCGGGGAACAGGAGGCGGGGCACAGGAGGCGAGGAACAGGAGGCGGGGAACAGGAGGCAGGACATGGGGAACAGGAGGCGGGAGATGGGGAAGAGGAGGCGGGGAACATGAGTCAGGAGACGGGGAACAGGAGGCAGGAGATGGGGAACAGGAGGCGGGGAACAGGAGGCAGGAGACAGGAGGTGGGGAACAGGAGATGGGAATGAGATGGGGAACAGGAGGCAGGAGATGGGGAACAGGAGATGGGGAACAGGAGGCAGGAAATGGGGAACAGGAGGCAGGAGGCGGGGAACAGGAGGCAGGAGGTGGGGAACAGGAGGCAGGAGGCAGGGAACAGGAGGCAGGGAACAGGAGGCGGGGAACAGGAGGCAGGACATGGGGAACAGGAGGCGGGAGATGGGGAACAGGTGGCGGGGAACAGGAGGCGGGGAACAGGAGGCAGGACATGGGGAACAGGAGGCGGGAGATGGGGAACAGGTGGCGGGGAACAGGAGGCAGGAGACGGGGAACAGGAGGCAGGAGATGGGGAACAGGAGGCGGGGAACAGGAGGCAGGAGACGGGGAACAGGAGGCAGGAGGTGGGGAACAGGAGGCAGGAGATGGGGAACAGGAGGCAGGAGATGGGGAACAGGAGGTGGGGAACAGGAGGCGGGGAACAGGAGGCGAGGAACAGGAGGCGGGGAACAGGAGGCAGGACATGGGGAACAGGAGGAGGGAGATGGGGAACAGGAGGCGGGGAACAGGAGGCGGGGCACAGGAGGCGAGGAACAGGAGGCGGGGAACAGGAGGCAGGACATGGGGAACAAGAGGCAGGAGATGGGGAACAGGAGGCAGGAGGCGGGGAACAGGAGGCGGGGAACAGGAGGCAGGAGATGGGGAACAGGAGGTGGGGAACAGGAGGCAGGAGATGGGGAACAGGAGGCAGGAGATGGGGAACAGGAGGTGGGGAACAGGAGGCGGGGAACAGGAGGCGAGGAACAGGAGGCGGGGAACAGGAGGCAGGACATGGGGAACAGGAGGAGGGAGATGGGGAACAGGAGGCGGGGAACAGGAGGCGGGGCACAGGAGGCGAGGAACAGGAGGCGGGGAACAGGAGGCAGGACATGGGGAACAAGAGGCAGGAGATGGGGAACAGGAGGCAGGAGGCGGGGAACAGGAGGCGGGGAACAGGAGGCAGGAGATGGGGAACAGGAGGTGGGGAACAGGAGGCAGGAGATGGGGAACAGGAGGTGGGGAACAGGAGGCGGGGAACAGGAGGCAGGAGATAGGGAACAGGAGGCAGGGGGTGGGGAACAGAAGGCAGGAGATGGGGAACAGGAGGTGGGGAACAGGAGGTGGGGAACAGGAGGCAGGAGGTGGGGAACAGGAGGCAGGAGGCAGGGAACAGGAGGCAGGAGGTGGGGAACAGGAGGTGGGGAACAGGAGGTGGGGAACAGGAGGCAGGAGGCAGGGAAAATTAGGCAGGAGGTGGGGAACAGGAGATGGGGAACAGGAGGCAGGAGATGGGGAACAGGAGGCAGGAGACGGGGAACAGGAGGCAGGAGACGGGGAACAGGAGGCAGGAGGCGGGGAACAGGAGGCAGGAGGCGGGAAAACAGGAGTTGGGGAACAGGAGGCAGGAGGTGGGGAACAGGAGGCAGGAGATGGGGAACAGGAGATGGGGAACAGGAGGCAGGAAATGGGGAACAGGAGGCAGGACGCGGGGAACAGGAGGCAGGAGGCGGGGAACAGGAGGCAGGAGGCAGGGAACAGGAGGCGGGGAACAGGAGGCGGGGAACTGGAGGAGAGGAACAGGAGGCGGGGAACAGGAGGCAGGAGATGGGGAACAGGAGGCGGGAGATGGGGGACAGGAGGTGGGGAACAGGAGGCAGGAGACGGGGAACAGGAGGCATGAGATGGGGAACAGGAGGCAGGAGATGGGGAACAGGAGGCAGGAGGCGGGGAACAGGAGGCAGGAGGCGGGGAACAGGAGGCAGGAGATGGGGAACAGGAGGTGGGGAACAGGAGGTGGGGAACAGGAGGCAGGAGGCAGGGAAAATTAGGCAGGAGGTGGGGAACAGGAGATGGGGAACAGGAGGCAGGAGATGGGGAACAGGAGGCAGGAGACGGGGAACAGGAGGCAGGAGACGGGGAACAGGAGGCAGGAGGCGGGGAACAGGAGGCAGGAGGCGGGAAAACAGGAGTTGGGGAACAGGAGGCAGGAGGTGGGGAACAGGAGGCAGGAGATGGGGAACAGGAGATGGGGAACAGGAGGCAGGAAATGGGGAACAGGAGGCAGGACGCGGGGAACAGGAGGCAGGAGGCGGGGAACAGGAGGCAGGAGGCAGGGAACAGGAGGCGGGGAACAGGAGGCGGGGAACTGGAGGAGAGGAACAGGAGGCGGGGAACAGGAGGCAGGAGATGGGGAACAGGAGGCGGGAGATGGGGGACAGGAGGTGGGGAACAGGAGGCAGGAGACGGGGAACAGGAGGCATGAGATGGGGAACAGGAGGCAGGAGATGGGGAACAGGAGATGGGGAACAGGAGGCAGGAAATGGGGAACAGGAGGCAGGAGGCGGGGAACAGGAGGCAGGAGGCGGGGAACAGGAGGCAGGAGGCAGGGAACAGGAGGCGGGGAACAGGAGGCGGGGAACAGGAGGCGGGGAACAGGAGGCAGGACATGGGGAACAGGAGGCGGGAGATGGGGAACAGGAGGCGGGGAACAGGAGGCAGGAGAAGGGGAACAGGAGGCAGGAGATGGGGAACAGTAGGCGGGGAACAGGAGGCAGGAGATGGGGAACAGGAGGCAGGAGATGGAGAACAGGAGATGGGGAACAGGAGGCAGGAAATGGGGAACAGGAGGCAGGACGCGGGGTACAGGAGGCAGGAGGCGGGGAACAGGAGGCAGGAGGCAAGGAACAGGAGGCGGGGAACAGGAGGCGGGGAACAGGAGGAGAGGAACAGGAGGCGGGGAACAGGAGGCAGGAGATGGGGAACAGGAGGCGGGAGATGGGGAACAGGAGGTGGGGAACAGGAGGCAGGAGACGGGGAACAGGAGGCAGGAGATGGGGAACAGGAGGCAGGAGATGGGGAACAGGAGATGGGGAACAGGAGGCAGGAAATGGGGAACAGGAGGCAGGAGGCGGGGAACAGGAGGCAGGAGGCAGGGAACAGGAGGCAGGAGGCAGGGAACAGGAGGCAGGGAACAGGAGGCGGGACATGGGGAACAGGAGGCGGGAGATGGGGAACAGGAGGCGGGGAACAGGAGGCAGGAGACGGGGAACAGGAGGCAGGAGATGGGGAACAGGAGGCGGGGAACAGGAGGCGGGGCACAGGAGGCGAGGAACAGGAGGCGGGGAACAGGAGGCAGGACATGGGGAACAGGAGGCGGGAGATGGGGAAGAGGAGGCGGGGAACATGAGTCAGGAGACGGGGAACAGGAGGCAGGAGATGGGGAACAGGAGGCGGGGAACAGGAGGCAGGAGACAGGAGGTGGGGAACAGGAGATGGGAATGAGATGGGGAACAGGAGGCAGGAGATGGGGAACAGGAGATGGGGAACAGGAGGCAGGAAATGGGGAACAGGAGGCAGGAGGCGGGGAACAGGAGGCAGGAGGTGGGGAACAGGAGGCAGGAGGCAGGGAACAGGAGGCAGGGAACAGGAGGCGGGGAACAGGAGGCAGGACATGGGGAACAGGAGGCGGGAGATGGGGAACAGGTGGCGGGGAACAGGAGGCGGGGAACAGGAGGCAGGACATGGGGAACAGGAGGCGGGAGATGGGGAACAGGTGGCGGGGAACAGGAGGCAGGAGACGGGGAACAGGAGGCAGGAGATGGGGAACAGGAGGCGGGGAACAGGAGGCAGGAGACGGGGAACAGGAGGCAGGAGACGGGGAACAGGAGGCAGGAGATGGGGAACATGAGGCAGGAGGTGGGGAACAAGAGGCAGGAGATGGGGAACAGGAGGTGGGGAACAGGAGGCAGGAGATGGGGAACAGGAGGTGGGGAACAGGAGGCGGGGAACAGGAGGCAGGGGATAGGGAACAGGAGGCAGGGGGCGGGGAACAGAAGGCAGGAGATGGGGAACAGGAGGTGGGGAACAGGAGGTGGGGAACAGGAGGCAGGAGGTGGGGAACAGGAGGCAGGAGGCAGGGAACAGGAGGCAGGAGGTGGGGAACAGGAGATGGGGAACAGGAGGCAGGAGATGGGGAAAGGGAGGCAGGAGACGGGGAACAGGAGTGAGGAGACGGGGAACAGGAGGCAGGAGGCAGGAGGCGGGGAACAGGAGGCAGGAGGCAGGGAACAGGAGGCGGGGAACAGGAGGCAGGAGGCGGGGAACAGGAGGTGTGGAACAGGAGGTGGGGAACAGGAGGCAGGAGGCGGGGAACAGGAGGCAGGAGGCGGGGAACAGGAGGCAGGAGGCGGGGAACAGGAGGCAGGAGATGGGGAACAGGAGGTGGGGAACAGGAGGTGGGGAACAGGAGGCAGGAGGTGGGGAACAGGAGGCAGGAGGCAGGGAAAATTAGGCAGGAGGTGGGGAACAGGAGATGGGGAACAGGAGGCAGGAGATGGGGAACAGGACGCAGGAGACGGGGAACAGGAGGCAGGAGACGGGGAACAGGAGGCAGGAGGCGGGGAACAGGAGGCAGGAGGCGGGAAAACAGGAGTTGGGGAACAGGAGGCAGGAGGTGGGGAACAGGAGGCAGGAGATGGGGAACAGGAGATGGGGAACAGGAGGCAGGAAATGGGGAACAGGAGGCAGGACGCGGGGAACAGGAGGCAGGAGGCGGGGAACAGGAGGCAGGAGGCAGGGAACAGGAGGCGGGGAACAGGAGGCGGGGAACTGGAGGAGAGGAACAGGAGGCGGGGAACAGGAGGCAGGAGATGGGGAACAGGAAGCGGGAGATGGGGGACAGGAGGTGGGGAACAGGAGGCAGGAGACGGGGAACAGGAGGCATGAGACGGGGAACAGGAGGCAGGAGATGGGGAACAGGAGGCAGGAAATGGGGAACAGGAGGCAGGAGGCGGGGAACAGGAGGCAGGAGGCGGGGAACAGGAGGCAGGAGGCAGGGAACAGGAGGCGGGGAACAGGAGGCGGGGAACAGGAGGCGGGGAACAGGAGGCAGGACATGGGGAACAGGAGGCGGGAGATGGGGAACAGGAGGCGGGGAACAGGAGGCAGGAGAAGGGGAACAGGAGGCAGGAGATGGGGAAAAGTAGGCGGGGAACAGGAGGCAGGAGACGGGGAACAGGAGGCAGGAGGCGGGGAACAGGAGGCAGGAGGCGGGAAAACAGGAGTTGGGGAACAGGAGGCAGGAGGTGGGGAACAGGAGGCAGGAGATGGGGAACAGGAGATGGGGAACAGGAGGCAGGAAATGGGGAACAGGAGGCAGGACGCGGGGAACAGGAGGCAGGAGGCGGGGAACAGGAGGCAGGAGGCAGGGAACAGGAGGCGGGGAACAGGAGGCGGGGAACTGGAGGAGAGGAACAGGAGGCGGGGAACAGGAGGCAGGAGATGGGGAACAGGAGGCGGGAGATGGGGGACAGGAGGTGGGGAACAGGAGGCAGGAGACGGGGAACAGGAGGCAGGAGATGGGGAACAGGAGGCAGGAAATGGGGAACAGGAGGCAGGAGGCGGGGAACAGGAGGCAGGAGGCGGGGAACAGGAGGCAGGAGGCAGGGAACAGGAGGCGGGGAACAGGAGGCGGGGAACAGGAGGCGGGGAACAGGAGGCAGGACATGGGGAACAGGAGGCGGGAGATGGGGAACAGGAGGCGGGGAACAGGAGGCAGGAGAAGGGGAACAGGAGGCAGGAGATGGGGAACAGTAGGCGGGGAACAGGAGGCAGGAGACGGGGAACAGGAGGCAGGAGATGGAGAACAGGAGATGGGGAACAGGAGGCAGGAAATGGGGAACAGGAGGCAGGACGCGGGGTACAGGAGGCAGGAGGCGGGGAACAGGAGGCAGGAGGCAGGGAACAGGAGGCGGGGAACAGGAGGCGGGGAACAGGAGGAGAGGAACAGGAGGCGGGGAACAGGAGGCAGGAGATGGGGAACAGGAGGCGGGAGATGGGGAACAGGAGGTGGGGAACAGGAGGCAGGAGACGGGGAACAGGAGGCAGGAGATGGGGAACAGGAGGCAGGAGATGGGGAACAGGAGATGGGGAACAGGAGGCAGGAAATGGGGAACAGGAGGCAGGAGGCGGGGAACAGGAGGCAGGAGGCGGGGAACAGGAGGCAGGAGGCAGGGAACAGGAGGCAGGGAACAGGAGGCGTGGAACAGGAGGCGGGGAACAGGAGGCAGGAGACGGGGAACAGGAGGCAGGAGATGGGGAACAGGAGGCGGGGGAACAGGAGGCAGGAGACGGGGAACAGGAGGCAGGAGACGGGGAACAGGAGGCAGGAGACGGGGAACAGGAGGCAGGAGATGGGGAACATGAGGCAGGAGGTGGGGAACAGGAGGCAGGAGATGGGGAACAGGAGGCAGGAGATGGGGAACAGGAGGCGGGGAACAGGAGGCGGGGAACAGGAGGCGAGGAACAGGAGGCGGGGAACAGGAGGCAGGACATGGGGAACAGGAGGCGGGAGATGGGGAACAGGAGGCGGGGAACAGGAGGCAGGAGACGGGGAACAGGAGGCAGGAGATGGGGAACAGGAGGCGGGGAACAGGAGGCGGGGCACAGGAGGCGAGGAACAGGAGGCGGGGAACAGGAGGCAGGACATGGGGAACAGGAGGCGGGAGATGGGGAAGAGGAGGCGGGGAACATGAGTCAGGAGACGGGGAACAGGAGGCAGGAGGCGGGGAACAGGAGGCAGGAGGCGGGGAACAGGAGGCAGGAGGCGGGGAACAGGAGGCAGGAGATGGGGAACAGGAGGTGGGGAACAGGAGGTGGGGAACAGGAGGCAGGAGGCAGGGAAAATTAGGCAGGAGGTGGGGAACAGGAGATGGGGAACAGGAGGCAGGAGATGGGGAACAGGAGGCAGGAGACGGGGAACAGGAGGCAGGAGACGGGGAACAGGAGGCAGGAGGCGGGGAACAGGAGGCAGGAGGCGGGAAAACAGGAGTTGGGGAACAGGAGGCAGGAGGTGGGGAACAGGAGGCAGGAGATGGGGAACAGGAGATGGGGAACAGGAGGCAGGAAATGGGGAACAGGAGGCAGGACGCGGGGAACAGGAGGCAGGAGGCGGGGAACAGGAGGCAGGAGGCAGGGAACAGGAGGCGGGGAACAGGAGGCGGGGAACTGGAGGAGAGGAACAGGAGGCGGGGAACAGGAGGCAGGAGATGGGGAACAGGAGGCGGGAGATGGGGGACAGGAGGTGGGGAACAGGAGGCAGGAGACGGGGAACAGGAGGCATGAGATGGGGAACAGGAGGCAGGAGATGGGGAACAGGAGATGGGGAACAGGAGGCAGGAAATGGGGAACAGGAGGCAGGAGGCGGGGAACAGGAGGCAGGAGGCGGGGAACAGGAGGCAGGAGGCAGGGAACAGGAGGCGGGGAACAGGAGGCGGGGAACAGGAGGCGGGGAACAGGAGGCAGGACATGGGGAACAGGAGGCGGGAGATGGGGAACAGGAGGCGGGGAACAGGAGGCAGGAGAAGGGGAACAGGAGGCAGGAGATGGGGAACAGTAGGAGGGGAACAGGAGGCAGGAGACGGGGAACAGGAGGCAGGAGATGGAGAACAGGAGATGGGGAACAGGAGGCAGGAAATGGGGAACAGGAGGCAGGACGCGGGGTACAGGAGGCAGGAGGCGGGGAACAGGAGGCAGGAGGCAAGGAACAGGAGGCGGGGAACAGGAGGCGGGGAACAGGAGGAGAGGAACAGGAGGCGGGGAACAGGAGGCAGGAGATGGGGAACAGGAGGCGGGAGATGGGGAACAGGAGGTGGGGAACAGGAGGCAGGAGACGGGGAACAGGAGGCAGGAGATGGGGAACAGGAGGCAGGAGATGGGGAACAGGAGATGGGGAACAGGAGGCAGGAAATGGGGAACAGGAGGCAGGAGGCGGGGAACAGGAGGCAGGAGGCAGGGAACAGGAGGCAGGAGGCAGGGAACAGGAGGCAGGGAACAGGAGGCGTGGAACAGGAGGCGGGGAACAGGAGGCGGGGAACAGGAGGCAGGACATGGGGAACAGGAGGCGGGAGATGGGGAACAGGAGGCGGGGAACAGGAGGCAGGAGACGGGGAACAGGAGGCAGGAGATGGGGAACAGGAGGCGGGGGAACAGGAGGCAGGAGACGGGGAACAGGAGGCAGGAGACGGGGAACAGGAGGCAGGAGACGGGGAACAGGAGGCAGGAGATGGGGAACATGAGGCAGGAGGTGGGGAACAGGAGGCAGGAGATGGGGAACAGGAGGCAGGAGATGGGGAACAGGAGGCGGGGAACAGGAGGCGGGGAACAGGAGGCGAGGAACAGGAGGCGGGGAACAGGAGGCAGGACATGGGGAACAGGAGGCGGGAGATGGGGAACAGGAGGCGGGGAACAGGAGGCAGGAGACGGGGAACAGGAGGCAGGAGATGGGGAACAGGAGGCGAGGAACAGGAGGCGGGGCACAGGAGGCGAGGAACAGGAGGCGGGGAACAGGAGGCAGGACATGGGGAACAGGAGGCGGGAGATGGGGAAGAGGAGGCGGGGAACATGAGTCAGGAGACGGCGAACAGGAGGCAGGAGATGGGGAACAGGAGGCGGGGAACAGGAGGCAGGAGACAGGAGGTGGGGAACAGGAGATGGGAATGAGATGGGGAACAGGAGGCAGGAGATGGGGAACAGGAGATGGGGAACAGGAGGCAGGAAATGGGGAACAGGAGGCAGGAGGCGGGGAACAGGAGGCAGGAGGTGGGGAACAGGAGGCAGGAGGCAGGGAACAGGAGGCAGGGAACAGGAGGCGGGGAACAGGAGGCAGGACATGGGGAACAGGAGGCGGGAGATGGGGAACAGGTGGCGGGGAACAGGAGGCGGGGAACAGGAGGCAGGACATGGGGAACAGGAGGCGGGAGATGGGGAACAGGTGGCGGGGAACAGGAGGCAGGAGACGGGGAACAGGAGGCAGGAGATGGGGAACAGGAGGCGGGGAACAGGAGGCAGGAGACGGGGAACAGGAGGCAGGAGACGGGGAACAGGAGGCAGGAGACGGGGAACAGGACGCAGGAGATGGGGAACATGAGGCAGGAGGTGGGGAACAGGAGGCAGGAGATGGGGAACAGGAGGCAGGAGATGGGGAACAGGAGGTGGGGAACAGGAGGCGGGGAACAGGAGGCGAGGAACAGGAGGCGGGGAACAGGAGGCAGGACATGGGGAACAGGAGGAGGGAGATGGGGAACAGGAGGCGGGGAACAGGAGGCGGGGCACAGGAGGCGAGGAACAGGAGGCGGGGAACAGGAGGCAGGACATGGGGAACAAGAGGCAGGAGATGGGGAACAGGAGGCAGGAGGCGGGGAACAGGAGGCGGGGAACAGGAGGCAGGAGATGGGGAACAGGAGGTGGGGAACAGGAGGCAGGAGATGGGGAACAGGAGGTGGGGAACAGGAGGCGGGGAACAGGAGGCAGGAGATAGGGAACAGGAGGCAGGGGGCGGGGAACAGAAGGCAGGAGATGGGGAACAGGAGGTGGGGAACAGGAGGTGGGGAACAGGAGGCAGGAGGTGGGGAACAGGAGGCAGGAGATGGGGAAGAGGAGGCGGGGAACATGAGTCAGGAGACGGCGAACAGGAGGCAGGAGATGGGGAACAGGAGGCGGGGAACAGGAGGCAGGAGACAGGAGGTGGGGAACAGGAGATGGGAATGAGATGGGGAACAGGAGGCAGGAGATGGGGAACAGGAGATGGGGAACAGGAGGCAGGAAATGGGGAACAGGAGGCAGGAGGCGGGGAACAGGAGGCAGGAGGTGGGGAACAGGAGGCAGGAGGCAGGGAACAGGAGGCAGGGAACAGGAGGCGGGGAACAGGAGGCAGGACATGGGGAACAGGAGGCGGGAGATGGGGAACAGGTGGCGGGGAACAGGAGGCGGGGAACAGGAGGCAGGACATGGGGAACAGGAGGCGGGAGATGGGGAACAGGTGGCGGGGAACAGGAGGCAGGAGACGGGGAACAGGAGGCAGGAGATGGGGAACAGGAGGCGGGGAACAGGAGGCAGGAGACGGGGAACAGGAGGCAGGAGACGGGGAACAGGAGGCAGGAGACGGGGAACAGGACGCAGGAGATGGGGAACATGAGGCAGGAGGTGGGGAACAGGAGGCAGGAGATGGGGAACAGGAGGCAGGAGATGGGGAACAGGAGGTGGGGAACAGGAGGCGGGGAACAGGAGGCGAGGAACAGGAGGCGGGGAACAGGAGGCAGGACATGGGGAACAGGAGGAGGGAGATGGGGAACAGGAGGCGGGGAACAGGAGGCGGGGCACAGGAGGCGAGGAACAGGAGGCGGGGAACAGGAGGCAGGACATGGGGAACAAGAGGCAGGAGATGGGGAACAGGAGGCAGGAGGCGGGGAACAGGAGGCGGGGAACAGGAGGCAGGAGATGGGGAACAGGAGGTGGGGAACAGGAGGCAGGAGATGGGGAACAGGAGGTGGGGAACAGGAGGCGGGGAACAGGAGGCAGGAGATAGGGAACAGGAGGCAGGGGGCGGGGAACAGAAGGCAGGAGATGGGGAACAGGAGGTGGGGAACAGGAGGTGGGGAACAGGAGGCAGGAGGTGGGGAACAGGAGGCAGGAGGCAGGGAACAGGAGGCAGGAGGTGGGGAACAGGAGATGGGGAACAGGAGGCAGGAGATGGGGAAAGGGAGGCAGGAGACGGGGAACAGGAGGCAGGAGACGGGGAACAGGAGGCAGGAGGCAGGAGGCGGGGAACAGGAGGCAGGAGGCAGGGAACAGGAGGCAGGAGGCGGGGAACAGGAGGCAGGAGATGGGGAACAGGAGGTGGGGAACAGGAGGTGGGGAACAGGAGGCAGGAGGTGGGGAACAGGAGGCAGGAGGCGGGGAACAGGAGGCAGGAGGCGGGGAACAGGAGGCAGGAGGCGGGGAACAGGAGGCAGGAGATGGGGAACAGGAGGTGGGGAACAGGAGGTGGGGAACAGGAGGCAGGAGGTGGGGAACAGGAGGCAGGAGGCAGGGAAAATTAAGCAGGAGGTGGGGAACAGGAGATGGGGAACAGGAGGCAGGAGATGGGGAACAGGAGGCAGGAGACGGGGAACAGGAGGCAGGAGACGGGGAACAGGAGGCAGGAGATGGGGAACAGGAGGTGGGGAACAGGAGGTGGGGAACAGGAGGCAGGAGGTGGGGAACAGGAGGCAGGAGGCAGGAAAAATTAGGCAGGAGGTGGGGAACAGGAGGCGGGGAACAGGATGCAGGAGGCGGGGAACAGGAGGTGTGGAACAGGAGGTGGGGAACAGGAGGCAGGAGGCGGGGAACAGGAGGCAGGAGGCGGGGAACAGGAGGCAGGAGGCGGGGAACAGGAGGCAGGAGATGGGGAACAGGAGGTGGGGAACAGGAGGTGGGGAACAGGAGGCAGGAGGTGGGGAACAGGAGGCAGGAGGCAGGGAAAATTAGGCAGGAGGTGGGGAACAGGAGATGTGGAACAGGAGGCAGGAGATGGGGAACAGGAGGCAGGAGACGGGGAACAGGAGGCAGGAGACGGGGAACAGGAGGCAGGAGGCGGGGAACAGGAGGCAGGAGGCGGGAAAACAGGAGTTGGGGAACAGGAGGCAGGAGGTGGGGAACAGGAGGCAGGAGATGGGGAACAGGAGATGGGGAACAGGAGGCAGGAAATGGGGAACAGGAGGCAGGACGCGGGGAACAGGAGGCAGGAGGCGGGGAACAGGAGGCAGGAGGCAGGGAACAGGAGGCGGGGAACAGGAGGCGGGGAACTGGAGGAGAGGAACAGGAGGCGGGGAACAGGAGGCAGGAGATGGGGAACAGGAGGCGGGAGATGGGGGACAGGAGGTGGGGAACAGGAGGCAGGAGATGGGGAACAGGAGGTGGGGAACAGGAGGCGGGGAACAGGAGGCGAGGAACAGGAGGCGGGGAACAGGAGGCAGGACATGGGGAACAGGAGGCGGGAGATGGGGAACAGGAGGCGGGGAACAGGAGGCAGGTGACGGGGAACAGGAGGCAGGAGATGGGGAACAGGAGGCGGGGAACAGGAGGCGGGGCACAGGAGGCAAGGAACAGGAGGCGGGGAACAGGAGGCAGGACATGGGGAACAGGAGGCGGGAGATGGGGAAGAGGAGGCGGGGAACATGAGTCAGGAGACGGGGAACAGGAGGCAGGAGATGGGGAACAGGAGGCGGGGAACAGGAGGCAGGAGACAGGAGGTGGCGAACAGGAGATGGGAACAGGAGGCAGGAGGTAGGGAACAGGAGATGGGGAATAGGAGGCGGGGAACAGGAGGCAGGAGGCGGGGAACAGGAGGCAGGAGGCGGGGAACAGGAGGCAGGAGGCAGGAGGCAGGGAACAGGATGCGGGGAACAGGAGGCAGGAGGTGGGGAACAGGAGGCAGGAGGTGTGGAACAGGAGGCAGGAGGTGGGGAACAGGAAGCAGGAGATGGGGAACAGGAGGCGGGGAACAGGAGGCGGGGAACAGGAGGCAGGAGACGGGGAACAGGAGGCAGGAGATGGGGAACAGGAGGCAGGAGATGGGGAACAGGAGGCAGGAGGCAGGAGGTGGGGAACAGGAGGCAGGAGGTGGAGAACAGGAGATGTGGAACAGGAGGCAGGAGGTGGGGAACAGGAGGCAGGAGGTGGGGAACAGGAGGCAGGAGACGGGGAACAGGAGGCGGGGAACAGGAGGCAGGAGACGGGGAACAGGAGGCAGGAGATGGGGAACAGGAGGCAGGAGATGGGGAACAGGAGGCAGGAGATGGGGAACATGAGGCAGGAGGTGGGGAACAGGAGGCAGGAGATGGGGAACAGGAGGCAGGAGGTGGGAACAGGAGATGGGGAACAGGAGGCAGGAGGTGGGGAACAGGAGATGGGGAACAGGAGGCGGGGAACAGGAGGCAGGAGGCGGGGAACAGGAGGCAGGAGGCGGGGAACAGGAGGCAGGAGGAGGGGAACAGGAGACAGGAGGCGGGAACAGGATGCGGGGAACAGGAGGCAGGAGATGGGGAACAGGAGGCAGGAGGCAGGAGCCAGGAGGTGGGGAACAGGAGGAAGGAGGTAGGGAACAGGAGATGGGGAACAGGAGGCAGGAGGTGGGGAACAGGAGATGGGGAACAGGAGGCAGGAGGTGGGGAACAGGAGATGGGGAACAGGAGGCGGGGAACAGGAGGCAGGAGGTGGGGAACAGGAGGCAGGAGGCAGGGAACAGGATGCGGGGAACAGGAGGCAGGAGGTGGGGAACAGGAGGCAGGAGGTGGGGAACAGGAGGCAGGAGATGGGGAACAGGAGGCAGGAGGTGGGGAACAGGAGGCAGGAGGTGGAGAACAGGAGATGTGGAACAGGAGGCAGGAGGTAGGGAACAGGAGATGGGGAACAGGAGGCAGGAGGTGGGGAACAGGAGATGGGAACAGGAGGCAGGAGGTGGGGAACAGGAGATGGGGAACAGGAGGCGGGGAACAGGAGGCAGGAGGTGGGGAACAGGAGGCAGGAGGTGGGGAACAGGAGCCAGGAGGTGGGGAACAGGAGATGGGGAACAGGAGGCGGGAGATGAGGAACAGGAGGCGGGGAACAGGAGGCAGGAGACGGGGAACAGGAGGCAGGAGATGGGGAACAGGAGGTGGGGAACAGGAGGCAGGAGATGGGGAACAGGATGCAGGAGACGGGGAACAGGAGGCAGGAGGTGGGTAACAGGCGCTGGGGAACACGAGGAGGGGAACAGGTGTTAGGAGGTGGGCAAAAGGAGGCAGGAGGTGGGGAACAGGAGGCAGGAGGTGGGGAACAGGAGATGGGGAACAGGAGGCAGGAGGTGGGGAACAGGAGATGGGGAACAGGAGGCAGGAGGCATGAAAAAGGAGGCAGAAGATGTGGAACAGGAGATGGTGAACTGGAGATGTAGAAAAGGAGATGGGGAACAAGAGGCAGGAGATGGGGAACAGGAGGCGGGGAACAGGAGGCAGGAGATGGGGAACAAGAGGCAGGAGATGGGGAACAGGAGGCAGGAGGCGGGGAACAGGAGGCTGGGAACAGGAGGCGGGGAACAGGAGGCAGGAGATGGGGAACAGGAGGTGGGGAACAGGAGGCAGGAGAAGGGGAACAGGAGGTGGGGAACAGGAGGCAAGGAACAGGAGGCAGGAGATAGGGAACAGGAGGCAGGAGGCGGGGAACAGAAGGCAGGAGATGGGGAACAGGAGGTGGGGAACAGGAGGCAGGAGATGGGGAACAGGAGGCAGGAGGTGGGGAACAGTAGGCAGGAGGTGGGGAACAGGAGGCAGGAGGCGTGGAACAGGAGGCAGGAGGTGGGTAACAGGAGATGGGGAACAGGAGGTGGGGAACAGGAGATAGGAGGTGGGCAACAGGAGGCAGGAGGTGGGGAACAGGAGGCAGGAGGTGGGGAACAGGAGATGGGGAACAGGAGGCAGGAGGCAGGAAAAAGGAGGCAGAAGATGTGGAACAGGAGATGGTGAACTGGAGATGTAGAACAGGAGATGGGGAACAAGAGGCAGGAGATGGGGAACAGGAGGCGGGGAACAGGAGGCAGGAGATGGGGAACAAGAGGCAGGAGATGGGGAACAGGAGGCAGGAGGCAGGGAACAGGAAGCGGGGAACAGGAGGCGGGGAACAGGAGGCAGGAGATGGGGAACAGGAGGTGGGGAACAGGAGGCAGGAGATGGGGAACAGGAGGTGGGGAACAGGAGGCGGGGAACAGGAGGCAGGAGATAGGGAACAGGAGGCAGGAGGCAGGGAAAATTAGGCAGGAGGTGGGGAACAGGAGGTGGGGAACAGGAGGTGGGGAACAGGAGGCAGGAGGTGGGGAACAGGAGGCAGGAGGCAGGGAACAGGAGGCAGGAGGTGGGGAACAGGAGATGGGGAACAGGAGGCAGGAGATGGGGAAAGGGAGGCAGGAGACGGGGAACAGGAGGCAGGAGACGGGGAACAGGAGGCAGGAGGCAGGAGGCGGGGAACAGGAGGCAGGAGGCAGGGAACAGGAGGCGGGGAACAGGAGGCAGGAGGCGGGGAACAGGAGGTGGGGAACAGGAGGTGGGGAACAGGAGGCAGGAGGCGGGGAACAGGAGGCAGGAGGCAGGGAACAGGAGGCAGGAGGCGGGGAACAGGAGGCAGGAGATGGGGAACAGGAGGTGGGGAACAGGAGGTGGGGAACAGGAGGCAGGAGGTGGGGAACAGGAGGCAGGAGGCAGGGAAAATGAGGCAGGAGGTGGGGAACAGGAGATGGGGAACAGGAGGCAGGAGATGGGGAACAGGAGGCAGGAGACGGGGAACAGGAGGCAGGAGACGGGGAACAGGAGGCAGGAGGCGGGGAACAGGAGGCAGGAGGCGGGAAAACAGGAGTTGGGGAACAGGAGGCAGGAGGTGGGGAACAGGAGGCAGGAAATGGGGAACAGGAGGCAGGACGCGGGGAACAGGAGGCAGGAGGCGGGGAACAGGAGGCAGGAGGCAGGGAACAGGAGGCGGGGAACAGGAGGCGGGGAACTGGAGGAGAGGAACAGGAGGCGGGGAACAGGAGGCAGGAGATGGGGAACAGGAGGCGGGAGATGGGGGACAGGAGGTGGGGAACAGGAGGCAGGAGACGGGGAACAGGAGGCATGAGATGGGGAACAGGAGGCAGGAGATGGGGAACAGGAGATGGGGAACAGGAGGCAGGAAATGGGGAACAGGAGGCAGGAGGCGGGGAACAGGAGGCAGGAGGCGGGGAACAGGAGGCAGGAGGCAGGGAACAGGAGGCAGGGAACAGGAGGCGGGGAACAGGAGGCGGGGAACAGGAGACGGGGAACAGGAGGCAGGACATGGGGAACAGGAGGCGGGAGATGGGGAACAGGAGGCGGGGAACAGGAGGCAGGAGACGGGGAACAGGAGGCAGGAGATGGGGAACAGTAGGCGGGGAACAGGAGGCAGGAGACGGGGAACAGGAGGCAGGAGATGGGGAACAGGAGATGGGGAACAGGAGGCAGGAAATGGGGAACAGGAGGCAGGACGCGGGGTACAGGAGGCAGGAGGCGGGGAACAGGAGGCAGGAGGCAGGGAACAGGAGGCGGGGAACAGGAGGCGGGGAACAGGAGGAGAGGAACAGGAGGCGGGGAACAGGAGGCAGGAGATGGGGAACAGGAGGCGGGAGATGGGGAACAGGAGGTGGGGAACAGGAGGCAGGAGACGGGGAACAGGAGGCAGGAGATGGGGAACAGGAGGCAGGAGATGGGGAACAGGAGATGGGGAACAGGAGGCAGGAAATGGGGAACAGGAGGCAGGAGGCGGGGAACAGGAGGCAGGAGGCAGGGAACAGGAGGCAGGAGGCAGGGAACAGGAGGCGGGAGATGGGGAACAGGTGGCGGGGAACAGGAGGCGGGGAACAGGAGGCAGGACATGGGGAACAGGAGGCGGGAGATGGGGAACAGGTGGCGGGGAACAGGAGGCAGGAGACGGGGAACAGGAGGCAGGAGATGGGGAACAGGAGGCGGGGAACAGGAGGCAGGAGATGGGGAACAGGAGGCAGGAGACGGGGAACAGGAGGCAGGAGACGGGGAACAGGAGGCAGGAGATGGGGAACATGAGGCAGGAGGTGGGGAACAGGAGGCAGGAGATGGGGAACAGGAGGCAGGAGATGGGGAACAGGAGGTGGGGAACAGGAGGCGGGGAACAGGAGGCGAGGAACAGGAGGCGGGGAACAGGAGGCAGGACATGGGGAACAGGAGGCGGGAGATGGGGAACAGGAGGCGGGGAACAGGAGGCAGGAGGTGGGGAACAGGAGGCAGGAGACGGGGAACAGGAGGCGGGGAACAGGAGGCAGGAGACGGGGAACAGGAGGCAGGAGATGGGGAACAGGAGGCAGGAGATGGGGAACAGGAGGCAGGAGATGGGGAACATGAGGCAGGAGGTGGGGAACAGGAGGCAGGAGATGGGGAACAGGAGGCAGGAGGCAGGAGGTGGGAACAGGAGATGGGGAACAGGAGGCAGGAGGTGGGGAACAGGAGATGGGGAACAGGAGGCGGGGAACAGGAGGCAGGAGGCGGGGAACAGGAGGCAGGAGGCAGGGAACAGGAGGCAGGAGGAGGGGAACAGGAGACAGGAGGCGGGAACAGGATGCGGGGAACAGGAGGCAGGAGATGGGGAACAGGAGGCAGGAGGCAGGAGCCAGGAGGTGGGGAACAGGAGGCAGGAGGTAGGGAACAGGAGATGGGGAACAGGAGGCAGGAGGTGGGGAACAGGAGATGGGGAACAGGAGGCAGGAGGTGGGGAACAGGAGATGGGGAACAGGAGGCGGGGAACAGGAGGCAGGAGGTGGGGAACAGGAGGCAGGAGGCAGGGAACAGGAAGCGGGGAACAGGAGGCGGGGAACAGGAGGCAGGAGATGGGGAACAGGAGGTGGGGAACAGGAGGCAGGAGATGGGGAACAGGAGGTGGGGAACAGGAGGCGGGGAACAGGAGGCAGGAGATAGGGAACAGGAGGCAGGAGGCAGGGAAAATTAGGCAGGAGGTGGGGAACAGGAGGTGGGGAACAGGAGGTGGGGAACAGGAGGCAGGAGGTGGGGAACAGGAGGCAGGAGGCAGGGAACAGGAGGCAGGAGGTGGGGAACAGGAGATGGGGAACAGGAGGCAGGAGATGGGGAAAGGGAGGCAGGAGACGGGGAACAGGAGGCAGGAGACGGGGAACAGGAGGCAGGAGGCAGGAGGCGGGGAACAGGAGGCAGGAGGCAGGGAACAGGAGGCGGGGAACAGGAGGCAGGAGGCGGGGAACAGGAGGTGGGGAACAGGAGGTGGGGAACAGGAGGCAGGAGGCGGGGAACAGGAGGCAGGAGGCAGGGAACAGGAGGCAGGAGGCGGGGAACAGGAGGCAGGAGATGGGGAACAGGAGGTGGGGAACAGGAGGTGGGGAACAGGAGGCAGGAGGTGGGGAACAGGAGGCAGGAGGCAGGGAAAATGAGGCAGGAGGTGGGGAATAGGAGATGGGGAACAGGAGGCAGGAGATGGGGAACAGGAGGCAGGAGACGGGGAACAGGAGGCAGGAGACGGGGAACAGGAGGCAGGAAGCGGGGAACAGGAGGCAGGAGGCGGGAAAACAGGAGTTGGGGAACAGGAGGCAGGAGGTGGGGAACAGGAGGCAGGAAATGGGGAACAGGAGGCAGGACGCGGGGAACAGGAGGCAGGAGGCGGGGAACAGGAGGCAGGAGGCAGGGAACAGGAGGCGGGGAACAGGAGGCGGGGAACTGGAGGAGAGGAACAGGAGGCGGGGAACAGGAGGCAGGAGATGGGGAACAGGAGGCGGGAGATGGGGGACAGGAGGTGGGGAACAGGAGGCAGGAGACGGGGAACAGGAGGCATGAGATGGGGAACAGGAGGCAGGAGATGGGGAACAGGAGATGGGGAACAGGAGGCAGGAAATGGGGAACAGGAGGCAGGAGGCGGGGAACAGGAGGCAGGAGGCGGGGAACAGGAGGCAGGAGGCAGGGAACAGGAGGCAGGGAACAGGAGGCGGGGAACAGGAGGCGGGGAACAGGAGACGGGGAACAGGAGGCAGGACATGGGGAACAGGAGGCGGGAGATGGGGAACAGGAGGCGGGGAACAGGAGGCAGGAGACGGGGAACAGGAGGCAGGAGATGGGGAACAGTAGGCGGGGAACAGGAGGCAGGAGACGGGGAACAGGAGGCAGGAGATGGGGAACAGGAGATGGGGAACAGGAGGCAGGAAATGGGGAACAGGAGGCAGGACGCGGGGTACAGGAGGCAGGAGGCGGGGAACAGGAGGCAGGAGGCAGGGAACAGGAGGCGGGGAACAGGAGGCGGGGAACAGGAGGAGAGGAACAGGAGGCGGGGAACAGGAGGCAGGAGATGGGGAACAGGAGGCGGGAGATGGGGAACAGGAGGTGGGGAACAAGAGGCAGGAGACGGGGAACAGGAGGCAGGAGATGGGGAACAGGAGGCAGGAGATGGGGAACAGGAGATGGGGAACAGGAGGCAGGAAATGGGGAACAGGAGGCAGGAGGCGGGGAACAGGAGGCAGGAGGCAGGGAACAGGAGGCAGGAGGCAGGGAACAGGAGGCGGGAGATGGGGAACAGGTGGCGGGGAACAGGAGGCGGGGAACAGGAGGCAGGACATGGGGAACAGGAGGCGGGAGATGGGGAACAGGTGGCGGGGAACAGGAGGCAGGAGACGGGGAACAGGAGGCAGGAGATGGGGAACAGGAGGCGGGGAACAGGAGGCAGGAGATGGGGAACAGGAGGCAGGAGACGGGGAACAGGAGGCAGGAGACGGGGAACAGGAGGCAGGAGATGGGGAACATGAGGCAGGAGGTGGGGAACAGGAGGCAGGAGATGGGGAACAGGAGGCAGGAGATGGGGAACAGGAGGTGGGGAACAGGAGGCGGGGAACAGGAGGCGAGGAACAGGAGGCGGGGAACAGGAGGCAGGACATGGGGAACAGGAGGCGGGAGATGGGGAACAGGAGGTGGGGAACAGGAGGCAGGAGGTGGGGAACAGGAGGCAGGAGACGGGGAACAGGAGGCGGGGAACAGGAGGCAGGAGACGGGGAACAGGAGGCAGGAGATGGGGAACAGGAGGCAGGAGATGGGGAACAGGAGGCAGGAGATGGGGAACATGAGGCAGGAGGTGGGGAACAGGAGGCAGGAGATGGGGAACAGGAGGCAGGAGGCAGGAGGTGGGAACAGGAGATGGGGAACAGGAGGCAGGAGGTGGGGAACAGGAGATGGGGAACAGGAGGCGGGGAACAGGAGGCAGGAGGCGGGGAACAGGAGGCAGGAGGCAGGGAACAGGAGGCAGGAGGAGGGGAACAGGAGGCAGGAGGCGGGAACAGGATGCGGGGAACAGGAGGCAGGAGATGGGGAACAGGAGGCAGGAGGCAGGAGCCAGGAGGTGGGGAACAGGAGGCAGGAGGTAGGGAACAGGAGATGGGGAACAGGAGGCAGGAGGTGGGGAACAGGAGATGGGGAACAGGAGGCAGGAGGTGGGGAACAGGAGATGGGGAACAGGAGGCGGGGAACAGGAGGCAGGAGGTGGGGAACAGGAGGCAGGAGGCGGGGAACAGGATGCGGGGAACAGGAGGCAGGAGGTGGGGAACAGGAGGCAGGAGGTGGGGAACAGGAGGCAGGAGATGGGGAACAGGAGGCAGGAGGTGGGGAACAGGAGGCAGGAGGTGGAGAACAGGAGATGTGGAACAGGAGGCAGGAGGTAGGGAACAGGAGATGGGGAACAGGAGGCAGGAGGTGGGGAACAGGAGATGGGAACAGGAGGCAGGAGGTGGGGAACAGGAGATGGGGAACAGGAGGCGGGGAACAGGAGGCAGGAGGTGGGGAACAGGAGGCAGGAGGTGGGGAACAGGAGCCAGGAGGTGGGGAACAGGAGATGGGGAACAGGAGGCGGGAGATGAGGAACAGGAGGCGGGGAACAGGAGGCAGGAGACGGGGAACAGGAGGCAGGAGATGGGGAACAGGAGGTGGGGAACAGGAGGCAGGAGATGGGGAACAGGATGCAGGAGACGGGGAACGGGAGGCAGGAGACGGGGAACAGGAGGCAGGAGATTGGGAACAGGAGGCAGGAGATGGGGAACAGGAGGCAGGAGGTGGGGAACAGGAGGCAGGAGATGGGGAACAGGAGATGGGGAACAGGAGGCAGGAGGTGGGAACAGGAGATGGGGAACAGGAGGTGGGGAACAGGAGGCAGGAGATGGGGAACAGGAGGCAGGAGGTGGGGAACAGTAGGCAGGAGGTGGGGAACAGGAGGCAGGAGGCGTGGAACAGGAGGCAGGAGGTGGGTAACAGGAGATGGGGAACAGGAGATGGGGAACAGGAGGCAGGAGGTGGGCAACAGGAGATGGGGAACAGGAGGCAGGAGGCAGGAAAAAGGAGGCAGAAGATGTGGAACAGGAGATGGTGAACTGGAGATGTAGAACAGGAGATGGGGAACAAGAGGCAGGAGATGGGGAACAGGAGGCGGGGAACAGGAGGCAGGAGATGGGGAACAAGAGGCAGGAGATGGGGAACAGGAGGCAGGAGGCGGGGAACAGGAGGCGGGGAACAGGAGGCGGGGAACAGGAGGCAGGAGATGGGGAACAGGAGGTGGGGAACAGGAGGCAGGAGATGGGGAACAGGAGGTGGGGAACAGGAGGCGGGGAACAGGAGGCAGGAGATAGGGAACAGGAGGCAGGAGGCGGGGAACAGAAGGCAGGAGATGGGGAACAGGAGGTGGGGAACAGGAGGCAGGAGATGGGGAACAGGAGGCAGGAGGTGGGGAACAGTAGGCAGGAGGTGGGGAACAGGAGGCAGGAGGCGTGGAACAGGAGGCAGGAGGTGGGTAACAGGAGATGGGGAACAGGAGGTGGGGAACAGGAGATAGGAGGTGGGCAACAGGAGGCAGGAGGTGGGGAACAGGAGGCAGGAGGTGGGGAACAGGAGATGGGGAACAGGAGGCAGGAGGTGGGGAACAGGAGATGGGGAACAGGAGGCAGGAGGCAGGAAAAAGGAGGCAGAAGATGTGGAACAGGAGATGGTGAACTGGAGATGTAGAACAGGAGATGGGGAACAAGAGGCAGGAGATGGGGAACAGGAGGCGGGGAACAGGAGGCAGGAGATGGGGAACAAGAGGCAGGAGATGGGGAACAGGAGGCAGGAGGCAGGGAACAGGAGGCGGGGAACAGGAGGCGGGGAACAGGAGGCAGGAGATGGGGAACAGGAGGTGGGGAACAGGAGGCAGGAGATGGGGAACAGGAGGTGGGGAACAGGAGGCGGGGAACAGGAGGCAGGAGATAGGGAACAGGAGGCAGGAGGCGGGGAACAGAAGGCAGGAGATGGGGAACAGGAGGTGGGGAACAGGAGGTGGGGAACAGGAGGCAGGAGGTGGGGAACAGGAGGCAGGAGGCAGGGAACAGGAGGCAGGAGGTGGGGAACAGGAGATGGGGAACAGGAGGCAGGAGATGGGGAAAGGGAGGCAGGAGACGGGGAACAGGAGGCAGGAGACGGGGAACAGGAGGCAGGAGGCAGGAGGCGGGGAACAGGAGGCAGGAGGCAGGGAACAGGAGGCGGGGAACAGGAGGCAGGAGGCGGGGAACAGGAGGTGGGGAACAGGAGGTGGGGAACAGGAGGCAGGAGGCGGGGAACAGGAGGCAGGAGGCAGGGAACAGGAGGCAGGAGGCGGGGAACAGGAGGCAGGAGATGGGGAACAGGAGGTGGGGAACAGGAGGTGGGGAACAGGAGGCAGGAGGTGGGGAACAGGAGGCAGGAGGCAGGGAAAATGAGGCAGGAGGTGGGGAATAGGAGATGGGGAACAGGAGGCAGGAGATGGGGAACAGGAGGCAGGAGACGGGGAACAGGAGGCAGGAGACGGGGAACAGGAGGCAGGAGGCGGGGAACAGGAGGCAGGAGGCGGGAAAACAGGAGTTGGGGAACAGGAGGCAGGAGGTGGGGAACAGGAGGCAGGAGATGGGGAACAGGAGATGGGGAACAGGAGGCAGGAAATGGGGAACAGGAGGCAGGACGCGGGGAACAGGAGGCAGGAGGCGGGGAACAGGAGGCAGGAGGCAGGGAACAGGAGGCGGGGAACAGGAGGCGGGGAACTGGAGGAGAGGAACAGGAGGCGGGGAACAGGAGGCAGGAGATGTGGAACAGGAGGCGGGAGATGGGGGACAGGAGGTGGGGAACAGGAGGCAGGAGACGGGGAACAGGAGGCATGAGATGGGGAACAGGAGGCAGGAGATGGGGAACAGGAGATGGGGAACAGGAGGCAGGAAATGGGGAACAGGAGGCAGGAGGCGGGGAACAGGAGGCAGGAGATGGGGAACAGGAGATGGGGAACAGGAGGCAGGAGGCGGGAACAGGAGGCGGGGAACAGGAGGCGGGGAACAGGAGGCAGGAGATGGGGAACAGGAGGCAGGAGGTGGGGAACAGGAGGCAGGAGGTGGGGAACAGGAGGCAGGAGGCGGGGAACAGGAGGCAGGAGGTGGGGAACAGGAGATGGGGAACAGGAGGTGGGGAACAGAAGATAGGAGGTGGGCAACAGGAGGCAGGAGACGGGGAACAGGAGGCAGGAGATGGGGAACAGGAGATGGGGAACAGGAGGCAGGAAATGGGGAACAGGAGGCAGGACGCGGGGTACAGGAGGCAGGAGGCGGGGAACAGGAGGCAGGAGGCGGGGAACAGGAGGCGGGGAACAGGAGGCGGGGAACAGGAGGCAGAGGAACAGGAGGTGGGGAACAGGAGGCAGGAGATGGGGAACAGGAGGCGGGGAACAGGAGGTGGGGAACAGGAGGCAGGAGATGGGGAACAGGAGGCAGGAGGTGGGGAACAGGAGGCAGGAGATGGGGAACAGGAGATGGGGAACAGGAGGCAGGAGATGGGGAACAGGAGGCAGGAGGTGGGGAACAGGAGGCAGGAGGTGGGGAACAGGAGGCAGGAGGCAGGGAACAGGAGGCAGGAGGGGGAACAGGAGGTGGGGAACAGGAGGTGGGGAACAGGAGATAGGAGGTGGGCAACAGGAGGCAGGAGGTGGGGAACAGGAGGCAGGAGGTGGGGAACAGGAGATGGGGAACAGGAGGCAGGAGGTGGGGAACAGGAGATGGGGAACAGGAGGCAGGAGGCAGGAAAAAGGAGGCAGAAGATGTGGAACAGGAGATGGTGAACTGGAGATGTAGAACAGGAGATGGGGAACAAGAGGCAGGAGATGGGGAACAGGAGGCGGGGAACAGGAGGCAGGAGATGGGGAACAAGAGGCAGGAGATGGGGAACAGGAGGCAGGAGGCGGGGAACAGGAGGCGGGGAACAGGAGGCGGGGAACAGGAGGCAGGAGATGGGGAACAGGAGGCGGGGAACAGGAGGCAGGAGATGGGGAACAGGAGGCAGGAGGATGGGAACAGAAGGCAGGAGATGGGGAACAGGAGGCAGGAGGTGGGGAACAGGAGGCAGGAGGTGGGGAACAGGAGGCAGGAGGCAGGGAACAGGAGGCAGGAGGTGGGGAACAGGAGATGGGGAACAGGAGGCAGGAGATGGGGAAAGGGAGGCAGGAGACGGGGAACAGGAGGCAGGAGACGGGGAACAGGAGGCAGGAGGCAGGAGGCGGGGAACAGGAGGCAGGAGGCAGGGAACAGGAGGCGGGGAACAGGAGGCAGGAGGCGGGGAACAGGAGGTGGGGAACAGGAGGTGGGGAACAGGAGGCAGGAGGCGGGGAACAGGAGGCAGGAGGCAGGGAACAGGAGGCAGGAGGCGGGGAACAGGAGGCAGGAGATGGGGAACAGGAGGTGGGGAACAGGAGGTGGGGAACAGGAGGCAGGAGGTGGGGAACAGGAGGCAGGAGGCAGGGAAAATGAGGCAGGAGGTGGGGAATAGGAGATGGGGAACAGGAGGCAGGAGATGGGGAACAGGAGGCAGGAGACGGGGAACAGGAGGCAGGAGACGGGGAACAGGAGGCAGGAGGCGGGGAACAGGAGGCAGGAGGCGGGAAAACAGGAGTTGGGGAACAGGAGGCAGGAGGTGGGGAACAGGAGGCAGGAGATGGGGAACAGGAGATGGGGAACAGGAGGCAGGAAATGGGGAACAGGAGGCAGGACGCGGGGAACAGGAGGCAGGAGGCGGGGAACAGGAGGCAGGAGGCAGGGAACAGGAGGCGGGGAACAGGAGGCGGGGAACTGGAGGAGAGGAACAGGAGGCGGGGAACAGGAGGCAGGAGATGGGGAACAGGAGGCGGGAGATGGGGAGACAGGAGGTGGGGAACAGGAGGCAGGAGACGGGGAACAGGAGGCATGAGATGGGGAACAGGAGGCAGGAGATGGGGAACAGGAGATGGGGAACAGGAGGCAGGAAATGGGGAACAGGAGGCAGGAGGTCGGGGAACAGGAGGCAGGAGGCGGGGAACAGGAGGCAGGAGGCAGGGAACAGGAGGCAGGGAACAGGAGGCGGGGAACAGGAGGCGGGGAACAGGAGGCGGGGAACAGGAGGCAGGACATGGGGAACAGGAGGCGGGAGATGGGGAACAGGAGGCGGGGAACAGGAGGCAGGAGACGGGGAACAGGAGGCAGGAGATGGGGAACAGTAGGCGGGGAACAGGAGGCAGGAGACGGGGAACAGGAGGCAGGAGATGGGGAACAGGAGATGGGGAACAGGAGGCAGGAAATGGGGAACAGGAGGCAGGACGCGGGGTACAGGAGGCAGGAGGCGGGGAACAGGAGGCAGGAGGCAGGGAACAGGAGGCGGGGAACAGGAGGCGGGGAACAGGAGGAGAGGAACAGGAGGCGGGGAACAGGAGGCAGGAGATGGGGAACAGGAGGCGGGAGATGGGGAACAGGAGGTGGGGAACAGGAGGCAGGAGACGGGGAACAGGAGGCAGGAGATGGGGAACAGGAGGCAGGAGATGGGGAACAGGAGATGGGGAACAGGAGGCAGGAAATGGGGAACAGGAGGCAGGAGGCGGGGAACAGGAGGCAGGAGGCGGGGAACAGGAGGCAGGAGGCAGGGAACAGGAGGCAGGGAACAGGAGGCGTGGAACAGGAGGCGGGGAACAGGAGGCGGGGAACAGGAGGCAGGACATGGGGAACAGGAGGCGGGAGATGGGGAACAGGAGGCGGGGAACAGGAGGCAGGAGACGGGGAACAGGAGGCAGGAGATGGGGAACAGGAGGCGGGGAACAGGAGGCAGGAGACGGGGAACAGGAGGCAGGAGACGGGGAACAGGAGGCAGGAGACGGGGAACAGGAGGCAGGAGATGGGGAACATGAGGCAGGAGGTGGGGAACAGGAGGCAGGAGATGGGGAACAGGAGGCAGGAGATGGGGAACAGGAGGCGGGGAACAGGAGGCGGGGAACAGGAGGCGAGGAACAGGAGGCGGGGAACAGGAGGCAGGACATGGGGAACAGGAGGCGGGAGATGGGGAACAGGAGGCGGGGAACAGGAGGCAGGAGACGGGGAACAGGAGGCAGGAGATGGGGAACAGGAGGCGGGGAACAGGAGGCGGGGCACAGGAGGCGAGGAACAGGAGGCGGGGAACAGGAGGCAGGACATGGGGAACAGGAGGCGGGAGATGGGGAAGAGGAGGCGGGGAACATGAGTCAGGAGACGGGGAACAGGAGGCAGGAGATGGGGAACAGGAGGCGGGGAACAGGAGGCAGGAGACAGGAGGTGGGGAACAGGAGATGGGAACAGGAGGCAGGAGGTAGGGAACAGGAGATGGGGAATAGGAGGCGGGGAACAGGAGGCAGGAGGCGGGGAACAGGAGGCAGGAGGCGGGGAACAGGAGGCAGGAGGCAGGAGGCAGGGAACAGGATGCGGGGAACAGGAGGCAGGAGGTGGGGAACAGGAGGCAGGAGGTGTGGAACAGGAGGCAGGAGGTGGGGAACAGGAAGCAGGAGATGGGGAACAGGAGGCGGGGAACATGAGGCGGGGAACAGGAGGCAGGAGACGGGGAACAGGAGGCAGGAGATGGGGAACAGGAGGCAGGAGATGCGGGCGAACAGGAGGCAGGAGGTGGAGAACAGGAGATGTGGAACAGGAGGCAGGAGGTGGGGAACAGGAGGCAGGAGATGGGGAACAGGAGGCAGGAGACGGGGAACAGGAGGCGGGGAACAGGAGGCAGGAGACGGGGAACAGGAGGCAGGAGATGGGGAACAGGAGGCAGGAGATGGGGAACAGGAGGCAGGAGATGGGGAACATGAGGCAGGAGGTGGGGAACAGGAGGCAGGAGATGGGGAACAGGAGGCAGGATGCAGGACGGTGGGGAACAGGAGGCATGGGGAACAGGAGGCGGGGAACAGGAGGCAGGAGGCGGGGAACAGGAGGCAGGAGGCGGGGAACAGGAGGCAGGAGGAGGGGAACAGGAGGCAGGAGGCGGGAACAGGATGCGGGGAACAGGAGGCAGGAGGTGGGGAACAGGGGGCAGGAGGCAGGAGCCAGGAGGTGGGGAACAGGAGGCAGGAGGTAGGGAACAGGAGATGGGGAACAGGAGGCAGGAGGTGGGGAACAGGAGATGGGGAACAGGAGGCAGGAGGTGGGGAACAGGTGCTGGGGAACAGGAAGCGGGGAACAGGAGGCAGGAGGCAGGGAACAGGAGGCAGGAGGCGGGGAACAGGAGGCAGGAGGCGGGGAACAGGATGCGGGGAACAGGAGGCAGGAGGTGGGGAACAGGAGGCAGGAGGTGGGGAACAGGAGGCAGGAGATGGGGAACAGGAGGCAGGAGGTGGGGAACAGGAGGCAGGAGGTGGGGAACAGGAGGCAGGAGGTGGGGAACAGGAGATGGGAACAGGAGGCAGGAGGTGGGGAACAGGAGGCAGGAGATGTGGAACAGGAGGCAGGAGGTAGGGAACAGGAGATGGGGAACAGGAGGCAGGAGGTGGGGAACAGGAGATGGGAACAGGAGGCAGGAGGTGGGGAACAGGAGATGGGGAACAGGAGGCGGGGAACAGGAGGCAGGAGGTGGGGAACAGGAGGCAGGAGGTGGGGAACAGGAGCCAGGAGGTGGGGAACAGGAGATGGGGAACAGGAGGCGGGAGATGAGGAACAGGAGGCGGGGAACAGGAGGCAGGAGACGGGGAACAGGAGGCAGGAGATGTGGAACAGGAGGCGGGGAACAGGAGGCAGGAGATGGGGAACAGGATGCAGGAGACGGGGAACGGGAGGCAGGAGACGGGGAACAGGAGGCAGGAGATTGGGAACAGGAGGCAGGAGATGGGGAACAGGAGGCAGGAGGTGGGGAACAGGAGGCAGGAGATGGGGAACAGGAGATGGGGAACAGGAGGCAGGAGGTGGGAACAGGAGATGGGGAACAGGAGGTGGGGAACAGGAGGCAGGAGATGGGGAACAGGAGGCAGGAGGTGGGGAACAGTAGGCAGGAGGTGGGGAACAGGAGGCAGGAGGCGGGGAACAGGAGGCAGGAGGTGGGGAACAGGAGGCAGGGAACAGGAGGCAGGACATGGGGAACAGGAGGCGGGAGATGGGAAACAGGAGGCGGGGAACAGGAGGCAGGAGACGGGGAACAGGAGGCAGGAGATGGGGAACAGGAGGCGGGGAGCAGGAGGCAGGAGACGGGGAACAGGAGGCAGGAGACGGGGAACAGGAGGCAGGAGACGGGGAACAGGAGGCAGGAGATGGGGAACATGAGCAGGAGGTGGGGAACAGGAGGCAGGAGATTGGGAACAGGAGGCGGGAGATGGGGAACAGGAGGCGGGGAACAGGAGGCGGGGAACAGGAGGCGAGGAACTGGAGGCGGGGAACAGGAGGCAGGACATGGGGAACAGGAGGCGGGAGATGGGGAACAGGAGGCGGGGAACAGGAGGCAGGAGACGGGGAACAGGAGGCAGGAGATGGGGAACAGGAGGCGGGGAACAGGAGGCAGGAGACAGGAGGTGGGGAACAGGAGATGGGAACAGGAGGCAGGAGGTGGGGAACAGGAGATGGGGAACAGGAGGCGGGGAACAGGAGGCAGGAGGCGGGGAACAGGAGGCAGGAGGCGGGGAACAGGAGGCAGGAGGCAGGGAACAGGATGCGGGGAACAGGAGGCAGGAGGTGGGGAACAGGAGGCAGGAGATGGGGAACAGGAGGCAGGAGATGGGGAACAGGAGGTAGGGAACAGGAGGCAGGAGATGGGGAACAGGAGGCAGGAGATGGGGAACAGGAGGCAGGAGATGGGGAACAGGAGGCAGGAGATGGGGAACAGGAGGCAGGAGATGGGGAACAGGATGCAGGAGACGGGGAACAGGAGGCAGGAGATCGGGGAACAGGAGATGGGGAACAGGAGGCAGGAGGCAGGGAACAGGAGGCGGGGAACAGGAGGCGGGGAACAGGAGGCAGGAGATAGGGAACAGGAGGCGGGGAACAGGAGGCAGGAGGCGGGGAACAGGAGGCAGGAGGCGGGGAACAGGAGGCAGGAGGTGGGGAACAGTAGGCAGGAGATGGGGAACAGGAGGTGGGGAACAGGAGGCGGGAACAGGAGGCAGGAGGTGGGGAACAGGAGATGGGAACAGGAGGTGGGGTACAGGAGGCAGGAGGTGGTCAACAGGAGGCAGGAGGTGGGGAACAGGAGGCAGGAGGTGGGGAACAGGAGATGGGGAACAGGAGGCAGGAGGTGGGGAACAGGAGATGGGGAACAGGAGGTGGGGAACAGGAGGCAGGAGGTGGGGAACAGGAGATGGGGAACAGGAGGCAGGAGGCAGGAAAAAGGAGGCAGAAGATGTGGAACAGGAGATGGCGAACTGGAGATGTAGAACAGGAGATGGGGGAACAGGAGGCAGGAGGCAGGGAACAGAAGGTGGGGAACAGGAGGCAGGAGGCGGGGAACAGGAGGCAGCAGACAGGGAACAGGAGGCGGAGAACAGGAGGCAGGAGATGGGGAACAAGAGGCAGGAGATGGGGAAGAGGAGGCAGGGAACAGGAGGCGGGAGGTGGGGAACAGGAGGCAGGAGGCCGGGAACAGGAGGAAGGAGATGGGGAACAGGAGGCAGGAGATGGGGAACAGGAGATGGGGAACAGGAGGCAGGAGGGGAACAGGAGGCGGGGAACAGGAGGCGGGGAACAGGAGGCAGGAGATGGGGAACAGGAGGTGGGGAACAGGAGGCAGGAGGCGGGGAACAGGAGGCAGGAGGCGGGGAACAGGAGGTGGGGAACAGGAGGCAGGAGGCGGGGAACAGGAGGCAGGAGACGGGGAACAGGAGGCAGGAGATGGGGAACAGGCAGGAGTGGGGAACAGGAGGCAGGAGATGGGGAACAGGAGGCAGGAGGTGGGGAACAGGAGGCGGGAACAGGAGGCGGGGAACAGGAGGCGAGGAACGGAGGCGGGGAACAGGAGGCAGGACATGGGGAACAGGAGGCGGGAGATGGGGAACAGGAGGCGGGGAACAGGAGGCAGGAGACGGGGAACAGGAGGCAGGAGATGGGGAACAGGAGGCGGGGAACAGGAGGCAGGAGACAGGGGGGGGCAGGAGATGGGAACAGGAGGCGGGGAAGGGAGGCAGGGGCGGGGAACAGGAGGCAGGAGGCGGGGAACAGGAGGCAGGAGGCGGGGAACAGGAGGCAGGAGGCGGGAACAGGATGCGGGGAACAGGAGGCAGGAGGTGGGGAACAGGAGGCAGGAGATGGGGAACAGGAGGCAGGAGATGGGGAACAGGAGGTGGGGAACAGGAGGCAGGAGATGGGGAACAGGAGGCAGGAGATGGGGAACAGGAGGCAGGAGATGGGGAACAGGAGGCAGGAGATGGGGAACAGGAGGCAGGAGATGGGGAACAGGAGGCAGGAGACGGGGAACAGGAGGCAGGAGATGCGGGGAACAGGAGGCAGGAGGCAGGGAACAGGAGGCGGGGAACAGGAGGTGGGGAACAGGAGGCAGAGGAACAGGAGGCGGGGAACAGGAGGCAGGAGGAGGGGAACAGGAGGCAGGAGGTGGGGAACAGGAGGCAGGAGGTGGGGAACAGTAGGCAGGAGATGGGGAACAGGAGGTGGGGAACAGGAGGCGGGAACAGGAGGCAGGAGGTGGGGAACAGGAGATGGGAACAGGAGGTGGGGTACAGGAGGCAGGAGGTGGTCAACAGGAGGCAGGAGGTGGGGAACAGGAGGCAGGAGGTGGGGAACAGGAGATGGGGAACAGGAGGCAGGAGGTGGGGAACAGGAGATGGGGAACAGGAGGTGGGGAACAGGAGGCAGGAGGTGGGGAACAGGAGATGGGGAACAGGAGGCAGGAGGCAGGAAAAAGGAGGCAGAAGATGTGGAACAGGAGATGGCGAACTGGAGATGTAGAACAGGAGATGGGGAACAAGAAGCAGGAGATGGGGAACAGGAGGCAGGAGGCGGGGAACAGGAGGCAGCAGACAGGGAACAGGAGGCGGAGAACAGGAGGCAGGAGATGGGGAACAAGAGGCAGGAGATGGGGAAGAGGAGGCAGGGAACAGGAGGCGGGAGGTGGGGAACAGGAGGCAGGAGGCCGGGAACAGGAGGAAGGAGATGGGGAACAGGAGGCAGGAGATGGGGAACAGGAGATGGGGAACAGGAGGCGAGGAGGCGGGGAACGAGGAAGGCAGGAGATGGGGAACAGGAGGTGGGGAACAGGAGGCAGGAGGCGGGGAACAGGAGGCAGGAGGCGGGGAACAGGAGGTGGGGAACAGGAGGCAGGAGGCGGGGAACAGGAGGCAGGAGGCGGGGAACAGGAGGCAGGAGATGGGGAACAGGAGGTGGGGAACAGGAGGTGGGGAACAGGAGGCAGGAGGTGGGAACAGGAGGCAGGAGGCAGGGAACAGGAGGCAGGAGGTGGGGAACAGGAGATGGGGAACAGGAGGCAGGAGATGGGGAACAGGAGGCAGGAGACGGGGAACAGGAGGCAGGAGGTGGGGAACAGGAGGCAGGAGGCAGGGAACAGGAGTTGGGGAACAGGAGGCAGGAGGCAGGGAACAGGAGGCAGGAGGCAGGGAACAGGAGTTGGGGAACAGGAGGCAGGAGGCTGGGAACAGGAGGTGGGGAACAGGAGGCAGGAGGTGGGGAACAGGAGGCAGGAGGTGGGGAACAGGAGATGGGGAACAGGGGGCAGGAGATGGGGAACAGGAGGCAGGAGATCGGGAATAGGAGATGGGGAACAGGAGGCAGGAAATGGGGAACAGGAGGCAGGACGCGGGGAACAGGAGGCAGGAGGCGGGGAACAGGAGGCAGGAGGCAGGGAACAGGAGGCGGGGAACAGGAGGTGGGGAACAGGAGGAGAGGAACAAGAGGCGGGGAACAGGAGGCAGGAGATGGGGAACGGGAGGCGGGAGATGGGGAACAGGATGTGGGGAACAGGAGGCAGGAGACGGGGAACAGGAGGCAGGAGATGGCGAACAGGAGGCAGTAGATGGGGAACAGGAGATGGGGAACAGGAGGCAGGAAATGGGGAACAGGAGGCAGGAGGCGGGGAACAGGAGGCAGGAGGTGGGGAACAGGAGGCAGGAGGCAGGGAACAGGAGGCGGGGAACAGGAGGCGGGGAACAGGAGGCAGGAGGTGGGGAACAGGAGGCAGGAGGCGGGGAACAGGAGGCAGGAGGTGGGGAACAGGAGATGGGGAACAGGAGGTGGGGAACAGGAGGCAGGAGGTGGGGAACAGGAGGCAGGAGGTGGGGAACAGGAGGCAGGAGGTGGGGAACTGGAGATGGGGAACAGGAGGCGGGAGATGAGGAACAGGAGGCAGGAGACTGGGAACAGGAGGCAGGAGATGGGGAACAGGAGGCAGGGAACAGGAGGCAGGAGATGGGGAACAGGAGGCAGGAGACGGGGAACGGGAGGCAGGAGACGGGGAACAGGAGGCAGGAGATGGGGAACAGGAGGCAGGAGATGGGGAACAGGAGGCAGGAGGTGGGGAACAGGAGGCAGGAGATGGGGAACAGGAGATGGGGAACAGGAGGTGGGGAACAGGAGGCAGGAGATGGGGAACAGGAGGCAGGAGGTGGGGAACAGTAGGCAGGAGGTGGGGAACAGGAGGCAGGAGGCGGGGAACAGGAGGCAGGAGGTGGGGAACAGGAGATGGGGAACAGGAGGTGGGGAACAGGATGCAGGAGGTGGGCAACAGGAGGCAGGAGGTGGGGAACAGGAGGCAGGAGGCGGGGAACAGGAGGCAGGAGGCGGGGAACAGGAGGCAGCAGACAGGGAACAGGAGGTGGCGAACAGGAGGCAGGAGATGGGGAACAAGAGGCAGGAGATGGGGAAGAGGAGGCAGGGAACAGGAGGCGAGAGGTGGGGAACAGGAGGCAGGAGGCGGGGAACAGGAGGAAGGAGATGGGGAACAGGAGGCAGGAGATGGGGAACAGGAGATGGGGAACAGGAGGCAGGAGGCGGGGAACAGGAGGCGGGGAAAAGGAGGCGGGGAACAGGAGGCAGGAGATGGGGAACAGGAGGTGGGGAACAGGAGGCAGGAGGCGGGGAACAGGAGGCAGGAGGCGGGGAACAGGAGGTGGGGAACAGGAGGCAGGAGGTGGGGAACAGGAGGCAGGAGGCGGGGAACAGGAGGCAGGAGGCGGGGAACAGGAGGCAGGAGATGGTAACAGGAGGTGGGGAACAGGAGGTGGGGAACAGGAGGCAGGAGGTGGGGAACAGGATGCAGGAGGCAGGGAACAGGAGGCAGGAGGTGGGGAACAGGAGATGGGGAACTGGATGCAGGAGATGGGGAACAGGAGGCAGGAGACGGGGAACAGGAGGCAGGAGACGGGGAACAGGAGGAAGGAGGCGGGGAACAGGAGGCAGGAGGCGGGGAACAGAAGTTGGGGAACAGGAGGCATGAGGCGGGGAACAGGAGGCAGGAGGCAGGGAACAGGAGTTGGGGAACAGGAGGCAGGAGGCGGGGAACAGGAGGTGGGGAACAGGAGGCAGGAGGTGGGGAACAGGAGGCAGGAGGTGGGGAACAGGAGATGGGGAACAGGGGGCAGGAGATGGGGAACAGGAGGCAGGAGATGGGGAACAGGAGATGGGGAACAGGAGGCAGGAAATGGGGAACAGGAGGCTGGACGCGGGGAACATGAGGCAGGAGGCGGGGAACAGGAGGCAGGAGTCAGGGAACAGGAGGCGGGGAACAGGAGGCGGGGAACAGGAGGAGAGGAACAGGAGGCGGGGAACAGGAGGCAGGAGATGGGGAACAGGAGGCGGGAGATGGGGAACTGGAGGTGGGGAACTAGAGGCAGGAGACGGGGAACAGGAGGCAGGAGATGGGGAACAGGAGGCAGGAGGCGGGGAACAGGAGGCAGGAGATGGTAACAGGAGGTGGGGAACAGGAGGTGGGGAACAGGAGGCAGGAGGTGGGGAACAGGAGGCAGGAGGCAGGGAACAGGAGGCAGGAGGCAGGGAACAGGAGGCAGCAGACAGGGAACAGGAGTCGGCGAACAGGAGGCAGGAGATGGGGAACAAGAGGCAGGAGATGGGGAAGAGGAGGCAGGGAACAGGAGGCGGGAGGTGGGGAACAGGAGGCAGGAGGCGGGGAACAGGAGGAAGGAGATGGGGAACAGGAGGCAGGAGATGGGGAACAGGAGATGGGGAACAGGAGGCAGGAGGCGGGGAACAGGAGGCGGGGAACAGGAGGCAGGGAACAGGAGGCAGGAGATAGGGAACAGGAGGTGGGGAACAGGAGGCAGGAGGCGGGGAACAGGAGGCAGGAGGCGGGGAACAGGAGGTGGGGAACAGGAGGCAGGAGGCGGGGAACAGGAGGCAGGAGGCGGGGAACAGGTGGCAGGAGGCGGGGAACAGGAGGCAGGAGATGGTAACAGGAGGTGGGGAACAGGAGGTGGGGAACAGGAGGCAGGAGGTGGGGAACAGGAGGCAGGAGGCAGGGAACAGGAGGCAGGAGGTGGGGAACAGGAGATGGGGAACTGGATGCAGGAGATGGGGAACAGGAGGCAGGAGACGGGGAACAGGAGGCAGGAGACGGGGAACAGGAGGAAGGAGGCGGGGAACAGGAGGCAGGAGGCGGGGAACAGAAGTTGGGGAACAGGAGGCATGAGGCGGGGAACAGGAGGCAGGAGGCAGGGAACAGGAGTTGGGGAACAGGAGGCAGGAGGCGGGGAACAGGAGGTGGGGAACAGGAGGCAGGAGGTGGGGAACAGGAGGCAGGAGGTGGGGAACAGGAGATGGGGAACAGGGGGCAGGAGATGGGGAACAGGAGGCAGGAGATGGGGAACAGGAGATGGGGAACAGGAGGCAGGAAATGGTGAACAGGAGGCCGGACGCGGGGAACATGAGGCAGGAGGCGGGGAACAGGAGGCAGGAGTCAGGGAACAGGAGGCGGGGAACAGGAGGCGGGGAACAGGAGGAGAGGAACAGGAGGCGGGGAACAGGAGGCAGGAGATGGGGAACAGGAGGCGGGAGATGGGGAACTGGAGGTGGGGAACTAGAGGCAGGAGACGGGGAACAGGAGGCAGGAGATGGGGAACAGGACGCAGGAGGCGGGGAACAGGAGGCAGGAGATGGTAACAGGAGGTGGGGAACAGGAGGTGGGGCACAGGAGGCAGGAGGTGGGGAACAGGAGGCAGGAGGCAGGGAACAGGAGGCAGGAGGTGGGGAACAGGAGATGGGGAACAGGAGGCAGGAGATGGGGAACAGGAGGCAGGAGACGGGGAACAGGAGGCAGGAGACGGGGAACAGGAGGCAGGAGGCGGGGAACAGGAGGCAGGAGGCAGGGAACAGAAGTTGGGGAACAGGAGGCATGAGGCGGGGAACAGGAGGCAGGAGGCAGGGAACAGGAGTTGGGGAACAGGAGGCAGGAGGCGGGGAACAGGAGGTGGGGAACAGGAGGCAGGAGGTGGGGAACAGGAGGCAGGAGGTGGGGAACAGGAGATGGGGAACAGGGGGCAGGAGATGGGGAACAGGAGGCAGGAGATGGGGAACAGGAGATGGGGAACAGGAGGCAGGAAATGGGGAACAGGAGGCCAGACGCGGGGAACAGGAGGCAGGAGGCGGGGAACAGGAGGCAGGAGGCAGGGAACAGGAGGCAGGGAACGGGAGGCGGGGAACAAGAGGAGAGGAACAGGAGGCGGGGAACAGGAGGTGGGGAACTAGAGGCAGGAGACGGGGAACAGGAGGCAGGAGATGGGGAACAGGAGGCAGGAGATGGGGAACAGGAGATGGGGAACAGGAGGCAGGAAATGGGGAACAGGAGGCAGGAGGCGGGGAACAGGAGGCGGGTAACAGGAGGCGGGGAACAGGAGGCGAGGAACAGGAGGCGGGGAACAGGAGGCAGGACATGGGGAACAGGAGGCGGGAGATGGGGAACAGGAGGCGGGGAACAGGAGGCAGGAGACGGGGAACAGGAGGCAGGAGATGGGGAACAGGAGGCGGGGAAGAGGAGGCAGGGGACAGGGGAACGAGGAGGCAGGAGACGGGGAACAGGAGGCAGGAGACGGGGAACAGGAGGCAGGAGATGGGGAACATGAGGCAGGAGGTGGGGAACAGGAGGCAGGAGATGGGGAACAGGAGGCGGGAGATGGGGAACAGGAGGCGGGGAACAGGAGGCAGGAGACGGGGAACAGGAGGCAGGAGACGGGGAACAGGAGGCGGGGAACAGGAGGCAGGAGACGGGGAACAGGAGGCAGGAGATGGGGAACAGGAGGCAGGAGATGGGGAACAGGAGACAGGAGATGGGGAACATGAGGCAGGAGGTAGGGAACAGGAGGCAGGAGATGGGGAACAGGAGGCAGGAGTCAGGAGGTGGGGAACAGGAGGCAGGAGGTGGGGAACAGGAGATGTGGAACAGGAGGCAGGAGGTGGGGAACAGGAGGCAGGAGATGGGGAACAGGAGGAAGGAGGCAGGAGGCAGGAGGTGGGGAACAGGAGGCAGGAGGTGGGGAACAGGAGATGGGGAACAGGAGGCAGGAGGTGGGGAACAGGAGATGGGAACAGGAGGCAGGAGGTGGGGAACAGGAGATGGGGAACAGGAGGCGGGGAACAGGAGGCAGGAGGCGGGAACAGGAGGCAGGAGGCGGGCAACAGGAGGCAGGATGCTGGGAACAGGAGGCAGGAGATGGGGAACAGGAGGCAGGAGATGGGGAACAGGAGGTGGGGAACAGGAGGCAGGAGGCAGGAGGCAGGGAAGAGGAGGCAGGAGGCGGGGAACAGGATGCGGGGAACAGGAGGCAGGAGGTGGGGAACAGGATGCAGGAGATGGGGAACAGGAGGCAGGAGATGGGGAACAGGAGGCAGGAGATGGGGAACAGGAGGCAGGAGATGGGGAACAGGAGGCAGGAGGTCGGGAACAGGAAGCAGGAGATGGGGAACAGGAGGCAGTGAACAGGAGGCAGGAGGCGGGGAACTGGAGGCAGGAGGTGGGGAACAGGAGTCAGGAGGCGGGGAACAGGATGCGGGGTACAGGAGGCAGGAGGTGGGGAACAGGAGGCAGGAGGTGGGGAACAGGAGGCAGGAGATGGGGAACAGGAGGCAGGAGATGGGGAACAGGATGCAGGAGATGGGGAACAGGAGGCAGGAGATGGGGAACAGGATGCAGGAGACGGGGAACAGGAGGCAGGAGATGGGGAACAGGAGACGGGGAACAGGAGGCAGGAGATGGGGAACAGGAGGCAGGAGATGGGGAACAGGAGGCGGGGAACAGGAGACGGGAGGCGGGGAACAGGAGGCAGGAGGCGGGGAACAGGAGGCAGGAGATGGGGAACATGAGGCAGGAGGTGGGGAACAGGAGGCAGGAGATGGGGAACAGGAGGCGGGAGATGGGGAACAGGAGGCGGGGAACAGGAGGCAGGAGACGGGGAACAGGAGGCAGGAGACGGGGAACAGGAGGCGGGGAACAGGAGGCAGGAGACGGGGAACAGGAGGCAGGAGATGGGGAACAGGAGGCAGGAGATGGGGAACAGGAGACAGGAGATGGGGAACATGAGGCAGGAGGTAGGGAACAGGAGGCAGGAGATGGGGAACAGGAGGCAGGAGTCAGGAGGTGGGGAACAGGAGGCAGGAGGTGGGGAACAGGAGATGTGGAACAGGAGGCAGGAGGTGGGGAACAGGAGGCAGGAGATGGGGAACAGGAGGAAGGAGGCAGGAGGCAGGAGGTGGGGAACAGGAGGCAGGAGGTGGGGAACAGGAGATGGGGAACAGGAGGCAGGAGGTGGGGAACAGGAGATGGGAACAGGAGGCAGGAGGTGGGGAACAGGAGATGGGGAACAGGAGGCGGGGAACAGGAGGCAGGAGGCGGGGAACAGGAGGCAGGAGGCGGGCAACAGGAGGCAGGATGCTGGGAACAGGAGGCAGGAGATGGGGAACAGGAGGCAGGAGATGGGGAACAGGAGGTGGGGAACAGGAGGCAGGAGGCAGGAGGCAGGGAAGAGGAGGCAGGAGGCGGGGAACAGGATGCGGGGAACAGGAGGCAGGAGGTGGGGAACAGGATGCAGGAGACGGGGAACAGGAGGCAGGAGATGGGGAACAGGAGGCAGGAGATGGGGAACAGGAGGCAGGAGATGGGGAACAGGAGGCAGGAGGTGGGGAACAGGAAGCAGGAGATGGGGAACAGGAGGCAGTGAACAGGAGGCAGGAGGCGGGGAACTGGAGGCAGGAGGTGGGGAACAGGAGTCAGGAGGCGTGGAACAGGATGCGGGGTACAGGAGGCAGGAGACGGGGAACAGGAGGCAGGAGGCGGGGAACAGATGTTGGGGAACAGGAGGCATGAGGCGGGGAACAGGATGCAGGAGGCAGGGAACAGGAGTTGGGGAACAGGAGGCAGGAGGCGGGGAACAGGAGGCAGGAGGTGGGGAACAGGAGGCAGGAGGTGGGGAACAGGAGATGGGGAACAGGGGGCAGGAGATGGGGAACAGGAGGCAGGAGATGGGGAACAGGAGATGGGGAACAGGAGGCAGGAAATGGGGAACAGGAGGCTGGACGCGGGGAACATGAGGCAGGAGGCGGGGAACAGGAGGCAGGAGTCAGGGAACAGGAGGCGGGGAACAGGAGGCGGGAGGCGGGGAACAGGAGGCAGGAAATGGGGAACAGGAGGCCGGACGCGGGGAACAGGAGGCAGGAGGCGGGGAACAGGAGGCAGGAGGCAGGGAACAGGAGGCAGGGAACGGGAGGCGGGGAACAAGAGGAGAGGAACAGGAGGCGGGGAACAGGAGGTGGGGAACTAGAAGCAGGAGACGGGGAACAGGAGGCAGGAGATGGGGAACAGGAGGCAGGAGATGGGGAACAGGAGATGGGGAACAGGAGGCAGGAAATGGGGAACAGGAGGCAGGAGGCGGGGAACAGGAGGCGGGTAACAGGAGGCGGGGAACAGGAGGCGAGGAACAGGAGGCGGGGAACAGGAGGCAGGACATGGGGAACAGGAGGCGGGAGATGGTGAACAGGAGGCGGGGAACAGGAGGCAGGAGACGGGGAACAGGAGGCAGGAGATGGGGAACAGGAGGCGGGGAAGAGGAGGCAGGGGACAGGGAACAGGAGGCAGGAGACGGGGAACAGGAGGCAGGAGACGGGGAACAGGAGGCAGGAGATGGGGAACATGAGGCAGGAGGTGGGGAACAGGAGGCAGGAGATGGGGAACAGGAGGCGGGAGATGGGGAACAGGAGGCGGGGAACAGGAGGCAGGAGACGGGGAACAGGAGGCAGGAGACGGGGAACAGGAGGCGGGGAACAGGAGGCAGGAGACGGGGAACAGGAGGCAGGAGATGGGGAACAGGAGGCAGGAGATGGGGAACAGGAGACAGGAGATGGGGAACATGAGGCAGGAGGTAGGGAACCGGAGGCAGGAGATGCGGAACAGGAGGCAGGAGTCAGGAGGTGGGGAACAGGAGGCAGGAGGTGGGGAACAGGAGATGTGGAACAGGAGGCAGGAGGTGGTGAACAGGAGGCAGGAGATGGGGAACAGGAGGAAGGAGGCAGGAGGCAGGAGGTGGGGAACAGGAGGCAGGAGGTGGGGAACAGGAGATGGGGAACAGGAGGCAGGAGGTGGGGAACAGGAGATGGGAACAGGAGGCAGGAGGTGGGGAACAGGAGATGGGGAACAGGAGGCGGGGAACAGGAGGCAGGAGGCGGGGAACAGGAGGCAGGAGGCGGGCAACAGGATGCAGGATGCTGGGAACAGGAGGCAGGAGATGGGGAACAGGAGGCAGGAGATGGGGAACAGGAGGTGGGGAACAGGAGGCAGGAGGCAGGAGGCAGGGAAGAGGAGGCAGGAGGCGGGGAACAGGATGCGGGGAACAGGAGGCAGGAGGTGGGGAACAGGATGCAGGAGACGGGGAACAGGAGGCAGGAGATGGGGAACAGGAGGCAGGAGATGGGGAACAGGAGGCAGGAGATGGGGAACAGGAGGCAGGAGGTGGGGAACAGGAAGCAGGAGATGGGGAACACGAGGCAGTGAACAGGAGGCAGGAGGCGGGGAACTGGAGGCAGGAGGTGGGGAACAGGAGTCAGGAGGCGGGGAACAGGATGCGGGGTACAGGAGGCAGGAGGTGGGGAACAGGAGGCAGGAGGTGGGGAACAGGAGGCAGGAGATGGGGAACAGGAGGCAGGAGATGGGGAACAGGATGCAGGAGATGGGGAACAGGAGGCAGGAGATGGGGAACAGGATGCAGGAGACGGGGAACAGGAGGCAGGAGATGGGGAACAGGAGACGGGGAACAGGAGGCAGGAGATGGGGAACAGGAGGCAGGAGATGGGGAACATGAGGCAGGAGGTGGGGAACAGGAGGCAGGAGATGGGGAACAGGAGGCGGGAGATGGGGAACAGGAGGCGGGGAACAGGAGGCAGGAGACGGGGAACAGGAGGCAGGAGACGGGGAACAGGAGGCGGGGAACAGGAGGCAGGAGACGGGGAACAGGAGGCAGGAGATGGGGAACAGGAGGCAGGAGATGGGGAACAGGAGACAGGAGATGGGGAACATGAGGCAGGAGGTAGGGAACAGGAGGCAGGAGATGGGGAACAGGAGGCAGGAGTCAGGAGGTGGGGAACAGGAGGCAGGAGGTGGGGAACAGGAGATGTGGAACAGGAGGCAGGAGGTGGGGAACAGGAGGCAGGAGATGGGGAACAGGAGGAAGGAGGCAGGAGGCAGGAGGTGGGGAACAGGAGGCAGGAGGTGGGGAACAGGAGATGGGGAACAGGAGGCAGGAGGTGGGGAACAGGAGATGGGAACAGGAGGCAGGAGGTGGGGAACAGGAGATGGGGAACAGGAGGCGGGGAACAGGAGGCAGGAGGCGGGGAACAGGAGGCAGGAGGCGGGCAACAGGAGGCAGGATGCTGGGAACAGGAGGCAGGAGATGGGGAACAGGAGGCAGGAGATGGGGAACAGGAGGTGGGGAACAGGAGGCAGGAGGCAGGAGGCAGGGAAGAGGAGGCAGGAGGCGGGGAACAGGATGCGGGGAACAGGAGGCAGGAGGTGGGGAACAGGATGCAGGAGACGGGGAACAGGAGGCAGGAGATGGGGAACAGGAGGCAGGAGATGGGGAACAGGAGGCAGGAGATGGGGAACAGGAGGCAGGAGGTGGGGAACAGGAAGCAGGAGATGGGGAACAGGAGGCAGTGAACAGGAGGCAGGAGGCGGGGAACTGGAGGCAGGAGGTGGGGAACAGGAGTCAGGAGGCGGGGAACAGGATGCGGGGTACAGGAGGCAGGAGGTGGGGAACAGGAGGCAGGAGGTGGGGAACAGGAGGCAGGAGATGGGGAACAGGAGGCAGGAGATGGGGAACAGGATGCAGGAGATGGGGAACAGGAGGCAGGAGATGGGGAACAGGATGCAGGAGACGGGGAACAGGAGGCAGGAGATGGGGAACAGGAGACGGGGAACAGGAGGCAGGAGATGGGGAACAGGAGGCAGGAGATGGGGAACAGGAGGCGGGGAACAGGAGGCGGGAGGCGGGGAACAGGAGGCAGGAGGCGGGAACAGGAGGCAGGAGGCAGGGAACAGGAGGCAGGAGACGGGGAACAGGAGGCAGGAGGTGGGGAACAGGAGGCGGGGAACAGGAGGTGGGGAACAGGAGGCAGGAGATGGGGAACAGGAGGCAGGAGGCGGGGAACAGGATGCAGGAGGCGGGAACAGGAGGCGGGGAACAGAATGCAGGATGTGGGGAACAGGAGGTGGGGAACAGGAGGCAGGAGGCGGGGAACAGGAGGCGGGGATCAGGAGGCAGGGAACAGGAGGCAGGAGGCGGGGAACAGGAGGCAGGAGGCGGGGAACAGGAGGCGGGGAAGAGGAGGCAGGAGATGGGGAACAGGAGGCAGGAGGCAGGAGACGGGGAACAGGAGGCGGGGAAGAGGAGGCAGGAGACGGGGAACAGGAGGCAGGAGACGGGGAACAGGAGGCAGGAGATGGTGAACAGGAGACGGGGAACAGGAGGCAGGAGGCGGGGAACAGGAGGTGGGGATCAGGAGGCAGGAGGCGGGGAACAGGAGGCAGGAGGCGGGGAACAGGAGGCAGGAGATGGGGGGAGGAGGGAGATTGGTGAGGAGCTCTGCCTGTTTAGATAACCTCTCTGCTGTTGCGAATGGCACAACACAATACCATACTGAAGAGCATCCCTACAACCTGGAGACAGAGAGAGCTCAGAGGACAGGAGAGAGAGGACAAAAGAAGACAGAAGAGAGAGGAGAGATGACAAAAGGGAGGGCAGAAGAGAAGAGAGAGGACAGAGGAGAGAGATGACAGAAGAGAGGTCAGGACAGAAGAGAAGAGAGAGGACAGAGGAGAGAGAGGACAGAAGAGAAGAGAAGAGAGGAAAGAGAAGATAGAGAAGAGAGAGGAGAGACTGTTAAAGAAACATTTCAAGTAGCTCTTAACATCCTGCAGTAGTGTCCATCTGTATTTGTGTCTGTATGTCTGGCCTCTTCTCACCATGACTCCAGCGATGCCAATCCCCACGTAGCAGATCATGTATAGCTTACTGTTGAAGAACTCCTTGATGCCCGCCTCACAGTCCTACACACACACACACACACACACACACACACACACACACACGGAAAAACATAGAAGTTGAAATGACCAAGCACAAGTTAGGTATGATGATGCCTAGCTAACTAACTACGGTCATAGTTTTGACCTTGGTGTCAGCGGGGGCCTCAGGACAAGGCCTCTGTGACATCCCACAGCAGTTCAGCTACAGAGGAGAGAGAGAGAGGAAGTCGCATTAAGATGACATCACAGGAAATCTTGAAAAGGTTTTGTTTTTGGTAGCAGAGCAGAGCTGTTCCCCTGATCGTTTTGTCACTTACAACTTGGTGGTAGGAGTGTTGGATCGTTGAGCTGCTGTTGCCGTCGTCGTCGTTGTAGGATTTAACGTAGTAGTTCTGGACATCTTCGATTATCTGTGAGAAAAGAATCAGACGATGTTTTTATTTTTTACTAAAAGAATGATAATAATTGTCTTGTGACAGGTGCGGTCACTCCTACACGACGCTCGTTCCTCAACCGATCACTGCAACCAGAGTCGTCACACGATCTGAAGACAGACAGTGGCCGTGCATCATGGGTAATTGACTGATCTACAAATAATAATGAGTACTTGTCAAGGTGATTTGTAGATCAGTCAGCAGTCGCCTGAAATGTCGAACAAATAATCTATGACTGACATTTTGAACCACAAACGGTGTCACCAGTTGGGGTAGGTAACATGGGTGTGGTGGAGTGGAGCATCATGGGTAACGTGTATGGTGGAGTGGAGCATCATGGGTACCTTGTCTTTATTGAGGAAGCCAAACACACCAGCAGCTACCTCCGCTCCAAAGATGATCAGCAGGCAGGCAAAGAACCGGAACACAAAGACCGGTTAGAGTTGACTTAGAGGATTCCTTCCCATGGCTTCCTGTCTGGCTGCAAAGAACTGGATTTAAAAATAAAAACAACGTTTGATTTATACAGCCTAAATGCAAAATGTTTAGGCATGTTGTTGATGTGTTATTGTAGATGTGTTGTGTTGATGTGTTGTTGTTGATGTGCTGATGTGCTGCTGTTGATGTGCTGATGTGTTGTTGTTGATGTGTTGCTGTTGATGTTGATGTGTTGATGTGTTGTTGTTGATGTGTTGTTGTTGATGTTGATGTGTTGTTGTTGATGTGTTGCTGTTGATGTGTTGTTGTTGATGTGTTGATGTGTTGCTGTTGATGTGTTGCTGTTGATGTTGCTGTGTTGTTGTTGATGTGTTGATGTGTTGTTGTTGATGTGTTGCTGTGTTGATGTTGTGTTGATGTGTTGCTGTTGATGTGTTGATGTTGATGTGTTAATGTGTTGTTGTTGATGTGTTGCTGTTGATGTGTTGCTGTTGATGTTGATGTTGATGTGTTGTTGTTGATGTGTTGTTGTTGCTGTTGATGTGTTGTTGTTGCTGTTGATGTGTTGATGTGTTGCTGTTGATGTGTTGTTGTTGATGTGTTGTTGATGTGTTGTTGTTGATGTGTTGCTGTGTTTTGTTGATGTGTTGCTGTTGATGTGTTGTTGTTGATGTGTTACTGTTGATGTGTTGATGTTGATGTGTTGTTGTTGTTGTGCTGCTGTTGTTGTGTTGATGTTGATGAAGTGTTGTTGTTGTTGTGTTGATGTGTTGCTGTTGATGAAGTGTTGTTGTTGATGTGTTGATGTGCCTACAGCAGTCTATAGGTAGGTAGCCTACAGCAGTCTATAGGTAGATAGCCTACAGCAGTCTATAGGTAGGTAGGCTACAGCAGTCTATAGGTAGGTAGGCTACAGCATTCTATTGGTAGGTAGCCTACAGCAGTCTATAGGTAGGTAGGCTACAGCAGTCTATAGGTAGGTAGGCTACAGCAGTCTATAGGTAGATAATCTACAGCAGTCTATAGGTAGGTAGCCTACAGCAGTCTATAGGTAGGTAGCATAAGAATACAAGTCCCATGATGGTAGTGACTGCTCATTACTGCTCATCACTTAAACATAAAACATTTTTTTACATTACTTTAATAAAATATTTTTCTTGTGTATATTATTTGATGTCTTTATTATTTCATTCCAAGTCATCATCTCATCTCTATAGAGCTGCTGTCTGACAAAATCAATATTTACTTTGAAAAACTAAAAAATATGGTGTACTTGTATGACTGCAGAATACCAATCACTTAGATCATGTATTTTCAGTTAGAGATACAGTACCAGTCAAAAGTTTGGACACATCTCCCGACCTCAACCCAATTGAGATGGTTTGGGATGAGTTGGACCACAGAGGGAAGGAAAAGCAGCCAACAAGTGCTCAGCATATGTGGGAACTCCTTCAAGACTGTTGGAAAAGCATTCCAGATTAAGCTGGTTGAGAGAATGCCAAGAGTGTGCAAAGCTGTCATCAAGGCAAAGGGTGGCTGCTATATATACACTGCTCAAAAAAATTAAGGGAACACTTAAACAACACAATGTAACTCCAAGTCAATCACACTTCTGTGAAATCAAACTGTCCACTTAGGAAGCAACACTGATTGACAATAAATTTCACATGCTGTTGTGCAAATGGAATAGACAACAGGTGGAAATTATAGGCAATTAGCAAGACACCCCCAATAAAGGAGTGGTTCTGCAGGTGGGGACCACAGACCACTTCTCAGTTCCTGCTTCCTGGCTGATGTTTTGGTCACTTTTGAATGCTGGCGGTGCTTTCACTCTAGTGGAAGCATAAGACGGAGTCTACAACCCACACAAGTGGCTCAGGTAGTGCAGCTCATCCAGGATGGCACATCAATGCGAGCTGTGGCAAGAAGGTTTGCTGTGTCTGTCAGCGTAGTGTCCAGAGCATGGAGGCGCTACCAGGAGACAGGCCAGTACATCAGGAGACGTGGAGGAGGCCGTAGGAGGGCAACAACCCAGCAGCAGGACCGCTACCTCCGCCTTTGTGCAAGGAGGAGCAGGTGGAGCACTGCCAGAGCCCTGCAAAATGACCTCCAGCAGGCCACAAATGTGCATGTGTCTGCTCAAACGGTCAGAAACAGACTCCATGAGGATGGTATGAGGGCCCAACATCCACAGGTGGGGGTTGTGCTTACAGCCCAACACCGTGCAGGACGTTTGGCATTTGCCAGAGAACACCAAGATTGGCAATTTCGCCACTGGTGCCCTGTGCTCTTCACAGATGAAAGCAGGTTCACACTGAGCACGTGACAGACGTGACAGAGTCTGGAGACGACATGGAGAACGTTCTGCTGCCTGCAACATCCTCCAGCATGACCGGTTTGGCGGTGGGTCAGTCATGGTGTGGGGTGGCATTTCTTTGGGGGGCCGCACAGCCCTCCATGTGTTCGCCAGAGGTAGCCTGACTGCCATTAGGTACCAAGATGAGATCCTCAGACCCCTTGTGAGACCATATGCTGGTGCGGTTGGCCCTGGGTTCTTCCTAATGCAAGACAATGCTAGACCTCATGTGGCAGGAGTGTGTCAGCAGTTCCTGCAAGAGGAAGGCATTGATGCTATGGACTGGCCCGCCGTTCCCCAGACCTGAATCCAATTGAGCACATCTGGGACATCATGTCTCGCTCCATCCACCAACGCCACGTTGCACCACAGACTGTCCAGGAGTTGGCGGATGCTTTAGTCCAGGTCTGGGAGGAGATCCCTCAGGAGACCATCCGCCACCTCATCAGGAGCATGCCCAGGCGTTGTAGGGAGGTCGTACAGGCACGTGGAGGCCACACACACTACTGAGCCTCATTTTGACTTGTTTTAAGGACATTACATCAAAGTTGGATCAGCCTGTAGTGTGGTTTTCCACTTTAATTTTGAGTGTGACTCCAAATCCAGACCTCAATGGGTTGATAAATTGGATTTCCATGTATTATTTTTGTGTGATTTTGTTGTCAGCACATTCAACTATGTTAATTAGGGCTAGGGGGCAGTATTTGCATGGCCGGATAAAAAAACGTACCCGATTTAATCTGGTTATTACTACTGCCCAGAAACTAGAATATGCATACAATTATTGGCTTTGGATAGAAAATACCCTAAAGTTTCTAAAACTGTTTTAATGGTGTCTGTGAGTATAACAGAACTCATATGGCAGTCAAAACCCTGAGACAAATCCTGACAGGAAACTGAAATCTGATGTGTGGATATCACTTCAAACATTTGACATTGAAACACACAGGGGCTTGCGATTCATGTAGCACTTCCTATGGCTTCCACTAGATGTCCCCAGTCTTTACAAAGTGTTTTGAGCCTGCTACCATCAAAATTGACTGAAAGAGAGGATGTTTACCTTGGTCACAGGAAATGGGCCATTACCATTGTGACGTCGGCGCCCATGGGTACTCTCCCTTTTCGAAACGTTTTGAAAGACAATGCAACCATCCCAACGGAATATTATTGAAGCCCTGGTTGAAAAAGCCCCTAAAGATTTATGTTATACAACGTTTGACATGTTTGAACGAACTTAAATATATATTTTTTTGCTCATTCCTGATGACAAGTCAGACGCAGACGGTATATTTTCACTAGCCTTCAGAGCGCGCTAACACTATTGGGACATAAATTATTAACTTTTTTGAACAAAACTACATTTGTTATGGACCTGGGATGCCTAGAAGTGCCTTCTGATAAAGATAATCAAAGGTAATGGATTATTTACAATAGTATTTTTGATGGTTGATCGTTCCAAGATGGCTCAAAACATTTATAGCCTAGACTATTTTTCTGGGCATACCACGTCGTTTATTGCAAAGTGTGATTTCCCAGTAAAGTTATTTTTAAATCTGGCAAAGAGATGGCATTCAAGACATGTTAATCTATAAGTCTTTGAATGACAATATTACATTTTAACAATGTTTTCGAATAGTAATTTTGTAAATTGTAGCGCTAATAAACCGGAAGCATTTGAGGCAAAAGATTTTCTGAACGTCATGCTCCGATGTAAAATGCTGTTTTTATATATAAATATGAACTTTATCGAACAAAAAATGCATGTGTTGTGTAACATGATGTCCTAGGAGTGTCATCTGATGGAGGTTGTCAAAGGTTAGTGCTGCATTTAGCTGTGTTTTGGGTATTTGTGATGCATGCTAGTTGCTTTGAAAATGGCTGTGTGATTATTTCTGGCTGGGTACTCGGCTGACATAATCTAATGTTTTGCTTTTGCTGTAAAGCCTTTTTGAAATCGGACACCATGGTTCGATTCAAGAGAGGTGTATCTATAAAACGGTGTAAAATAGTCATATGTTTGAGAAATTGAAGTTATAGCATTTATGAGGTTTTGCATTTAGCGTGACTCGATTCCACTGGCTGTTGATTAGGGTGGGACGCAGGCCCAGAGAGGTTAAGAAAAAAGTATTTAATAAGATTATTTCTTTCATTCAGATCTAGGATGTGTTGTTTAAGTGTTCCCTTTATTTTTTTGAGCAGTATATATATATATATATATATATATATATATATATATATATATATATTGATTTGTTTAACACTTTTTTGGTTACTATATGATTCCATATGTGTTATTTCATAGTTTTAATGTCTTCATTATATTTTACAATGTAGAAAATAGTAAAAATAAAGAAAAACCCTTGAATGAGTAGGTGTCCAAAACTTTTGACTGGTACTGTATAGATCCCCTCGTGGTCCCCTCATTCTTATGCCTCTTTCGTAGCAGAAACATAGATCAGTAGGTGCGCAATGGATTATGGTCATCGATGGCCTGTTGGCTTTACTAAATATACCCGTATACCCTTGTCTGATGAAACGTTTGGAAATCAGGTTATTACATTTTTGCATCTGAGCTCCTAGAGGGTGCGTCTCTCCATTGAATTTTATAGGTTTTAAGAAATATAACATTTTCTTAAGACAAGATGTGTGTGGGCACACGATGCAATTGCAGGTTGCATTTTATGCACCTATCGTATAAATTATATTCAATCTCTGGTACAAAACTTAGAGAAATTATGTCATTCAAAAAATAGCACTACACCACTGCTATAGATGGTTGTAGCGCAGCCTCAACGTCATGGAGACAAACCAAAGATATCCCACATGCATCGGTATTGCGTCTTTCCCCGGCATTTTAAAACACTGAGGAATAAAGTGCCGTTGTAGATCATTTATATAGTCAGGTCCATTTAATTTGTATTAAAATAAATTCTAGCTTTGGACCCAAGGAAGAGTAGCTGCTGCCTTGGCAGGAACTAATGGGGATCCATAATAAACCCCAGGAAGAGTAGCTGCTGCCTTGGCAGGAACTAATGGGGATCCATAATAAACCCCAGGAAGAGTAGCTGCTGCCTTGGCAGGAACTAATGGGGATCCATAATAAACCCCAGGAAGAGTAGCTGCTGCCTTGGCAGGAACTAATGGGGATCCATAATAAACCCCAGGAAGAGTACCTGCTGCCTTGACAGGAACTAATGGGGATCCATAATAAACCCCAGGAAGAGTAGCTGCTGCCTTAGCAGGAACTAATGGGGATCCATAATAAACCCCAGGAAGAGTAGCTGATGCCTAGTTTTATCTGCACCATCACAGCAGCGTGAAAAAAAAAACATTCTTAGAACTTTGCTCTGTGCTTCTCCGAGCTCTTCCTATAATCTAGACCTACAGCCTAGTTTATGCTATGGATGATTTTATTGAGACCACCCTAGGACCATTTGATATTGCAACAGAGAATCAGAGATGAGGGGCAGCATTGAGGACACATGAGATACTATAATAATCAACAAATTCTCAAACCCTGAGAAAAATTACATTTATATCGATACTAAAATTACATAACCCTTCCCTAGACTAAATAAGAAAATTATAAAAACCCTGCCCCTGAATGAAATTGAAAAAGCATGACCCTCCTCCATTTTTCTATGGGTAACTATTATGTAAATTCTTCTCTCTTAGAGGATTCCTTTCAATGGTTTCTGATCTGGTTTCACCTTGAGTTCTTGGGAGTTAAGTCGAGATTGACAAAAATGATCGAGCTAGCCAACTTAATTCCTGCTGGGAAGTGAAGGCTGGTGAGTGTGTTCATGCGTTTGTGTCCACTTCTTGGGAGTTAAGTCGAGATCTGACTCGGGAAGTGAAGGCTGGTGAGTATGTTCATGCGTTTGCGTCCACTCACCGACCCCAGCAGACATTGGGACTCCCTGACGGCTCCGCAGCAGCCGAACAACCCCAGCAACATCACCAGACTGCCAGCTATGATCAGAATATACACACCTGGAGAGAAAGGGAGAGAGGGGAGAGCAAGCGAGCGGGTGAGGGGGAGAGAGAGAGCAAGCGAGCGAGCAGGTGAGGGGGAGAGAGAGAGAGCGGGTAAGGGAGAGAGAGAGAGGGTGAGGGAGAGAGCAAGCGAGCGAGCAGGTGAGGGAGAGAGAGAGCAAGCGGGTGAGGGAGAGCAGAAAAAGAACAGTAAATATCTGAACTGATCATAATTGAGCAAGTCTTCCTGCGAGGCTGTAGTTCCCAGCAGCGCCAGGAGAGAGGAGCAGATAAACAGGACCAACATAACAAACACTGTCCAACATAAGACCTAACGTACAGTTGTGGCCAAAAGTTTTGAGAATGACACAAATATAAATTTTCACAAAGTCTGCTGCTTCAGTGTCTTTACATATTTTTGTCAGATGTTACTATGGAATACTGAAGTATAATTACAAGCATTTCATAAGTGTCAAAGGCTTTTATTGACAATTACATGAAGTTGATGCAAAGAGTGAATATTTGCAGTGTTCACCCTTCTTTTTCAAGACCTCTGCAATCCACCCTGGCATGCTGTCAATTAACTTCTGGGCCACATCCTGACTGATGGCAGCCCATTCTTGCATAATCAATGCTTGGAGTTGTCAGAATTGGTGGGTTTCTGTTTGTCCACCCGCCTCTTGAGGATTGACCACACGTTCAATGCGATTACCCTCTGCTCCCTTACACCCTCAACACTACCTACACCCTCTCCTCCCCTTCCCTCAACACTCACCTATACCCCCTCCCCCCTTCCCTCAACACTAACCTATACCCCTCTCTCCCCTTCCCTCAACACTAACCTATACCCCTCTCTCCCCTTCCCTCAACACTAACCTATACCCCCTCTCCCCTTCCCTCAACACTAACCTATACCCTCTCTCCCCTTCCCTCAACACTAACCTATACCCCTCTCCCCCTTCCCTCAACACTAACCTATACCCCCTCTCCCCTTCCCCCCTCTCCCCTTCCCTCAACACTAACCTATACCCCTCTCTCCCCTTCCCTCAACACTAACCTATACCCCTCTCCCTCCCCTTCCCTCCAACACTAACCTATACCCTCTCTCCCCTTCCCTCAACACTAACCTATACCCCCTCTCCCCTTCCCTCATACTCTCCCCTTCCCTCAACACTAACCTATACCCCTCTCCCTCAACACTTACCTATACCCCTCTCCCCGTCCCTCAACACTAACCTATACCCCCTCTCCCCTTCTCTCAACACTAACCTCTCCCCTCTCCCCTCAACACTAACCTATACCCTCTCTCCCCTTCCCTCAACACTAACCTATACCCCCTCTCCCCTTCCCTCAACACTAACCTATACCCCCTCCCCTTCCCTCAACACTAACCTATACCCCCTCTCCCCTTCCCTCAACACTAACCTATACCCCCTCTCCCCTTCCCTCAACACTAACCTATACCCCCTCTCCCCTTCCCTCAACACTAACCTATACCCTCTCTCCCTTCCCTCAACACTAACCTATACCCTCTCTCCCCTTCCCTCAACACTAACCTATACCCCCTCTCCCCTTCCCCCTCTCCCCTTCCCTCAACACTAACCTATATCCTCTCTCCCCTTCCCTCAACACTAACCTATACCCTCTCTCCCCTTCCCTCAACACTAACCTATACCCCCTCTCCCCTTCCCTCAACACTAACCTATACCCCCTCTCCCCTTCCCTCAACACTAACCTATACCCCCTCTCCCCTTCCCTCAACACTAACCTATACCCCCTCTCCCCTTCCCTCAACACTAACCTATCCCCCCTCTCCCCTTCCCTCAACACTAACCTATACCCTCTCTCTCCCTTCCCTCAACACTAACCTATACCCCCTCTCCCCTTCCCTCAACACTAACCTATACCCCCTCTCCCTTTCCCTCAACACTAACCTATACCCCCTCTCCCCTTCCCTCAACACTAACCTATACCCCCTCTCCCCTCAACACTAAACTATACCCCCTCTCCCCTTCCCTCAACACTAACCTATACCCTCTCTCCCCTTCCCTCAACACTAACCTATACCCTCTCTCCCCTCCCCTCAACACTAACCTATACCCTCTCTCTCCCCTTCCCTCAACACTAACCTTTATCCCCTCTCCCCTTCCCTCAACACTAACCTATACCCCTCTCCCCTTCCCTCAACACTAACCTATACCCCCTCTCTCCTTCCCTCAACACTAACCTATACCCTCTCTCCCCTCCCTCAACACTAACCTATACCCCCTCTCCCCTTCCCTCAACACTAACCTATACCCCCTCTCCCCTTCCCCCCTCTCCCCTTCCCTCAACACTAACCTATACCCCCTCTCCCCTTCCCTCAACACTAACCTATACCCCCTCTCCCCTTCCCTCAACACTAACCTATACCCCCTCTCCCCTTCCCTCAACACTAACCTATACCCCCTCTCCCCTTCCCTCAACACTAACCTATACCCCCTCTCCCCTTCCCTCAACACTAACCTATACCCCCTCTCCCCTTCCCTCAACACTAACCTATACCCCCTCTCCCTTCCCTCAACACTAACCTATACCCCCTCTCCCCTTCCCTCAACACTAACCTATACCCCCTCTCCCCTTCCCTCAACACTAACCTATACCCCCTCTCCCTTCCCTCAACACTAACCTATACCCCCTCTCCCCTTCCCTCAACACTAACCTATACCCTCTCTCCCCTTCCCTCAACACTAACCTATACCCCCTCTCCCCTTCCCTCAACACTAACCTATACCCCCTCTCCCCTTCCCTCAACACTAACCTATACCCCCTCTCCCCTTCCCTCAACACTAACCTATACCCCTCTCTCCCCTTCCCTCAACACTAACCTATACCCCCTCTCCCCTTCCCTCAACACTAACCTATACCCCCTCTCCCCTTCCCTCAACACTAACCTATACCCCTCTCCCCTTCCCTCAACACTAACCTATACCCCCTCTCCCCTTCCCTCAACACTAACCTATACCCTCTCTCCCCTTCCCTCAACACTAACCTATACCCTCTCTCCCCTTCCCTCAACACTAACCTATACCCCCTCTCCCCTTCCCTCAACACTAACCTATACCCCCTCTCCCCTTCCCTCAACACTAACCTATACCCTCTCTCCCTTCCCTCAACACTAACCTATACCCTCTCTCCCCTTCCCTCAACACTAACCTATACCCCTCTCCCCTTCCCTCAACACTAACCTATACCCCCTCTCCCCTTCCCTCAACACTAACCTATACCCTCTCTCTCCTTCCCTCAACACTAACCTATACCCCCTCTCCCCTTCCCTCAACACTAACCTATACCCCCTCTCCCCTTCCCTCAACACTAACCTATACCCTCTCTCCCCTTCCCTCAACACTAACCTATACCCTCTCTCCCCTTCCCTCAACACTAACCTATACCCCCTCTCCCCTTCCCTCAACACTAACCTATACCCCCTCTCCCCTTCCCTCAACACTAACCTATACCCCCTCTCCCCTTCCCTCAACACTAACCTATACCCCCTCTCCCTTCCCTCAACACTAACCTATACCCTCTCTCCCCTTCCCTCAACACTAACCTATACCCCCTCTCCCCTTCCCTCAACACTAACCTATACCCCCTCTCCCCTTCCCTCAACACTAACCTATACCCTCTCTCCCTTCCCTCAACACTAACCTATACCCCCTCTCCCCTTCCCTCAACACTAACCTATACCCCCTCTCCCCTTCCTCAACACTAACCTATACCCTCTCTCCCCTTCCCTCAACACTAACCTATACCCTCTCCCCTTCCCCCCTCTCCCCTTCCCTCAACACTAACCTATACCCCCTCTCCCCTTCCCTCAACACTAACCTATACCCTCTCTCCCCTTCCCTCAACACTAACCTATACCCTCTCTCCCCTTCCCTCAACACTAACCTATACCCCCTCTCCCCTTCCCTCAACACTAACCTATACCCCTCTCTCCCCTTCCCTCAACACTAACCTATACCCCCTCTCCCCTTCCCTCAACACTAACCTATACCCCCTCTCCCCTTCCCTCAACACTAACCTATACCCCCTCTCCCCTTCCCTCAACACTAACCTATACCCTCTCTCCCCTTCCCTCAACACTAACCTATACCCCCTCTCCCCTTCCCTCAACACTAACCTATACCCCCTCTCCCCTTCCCTCAACACTAACCTATACCCTCTCTCCCCTTCCCTCAACACTAACCTATACCCCCTCTCCCCTTCCCTCAACACTAACCTATACCCCCTCTCCCCTTCCCTCAACACTAACCTATACCCCCTCTCCCCTTCCCTCAACACTAACCTATACCCCCTCTCCCCTTCCCCTCTCTCCCCTTCCCTCAACACTAACCTATACCCCCTCTCCCCTTCCCTCAACACTAACCTATACCCCCTCTCCCCTTCCCTCAACACTAACCTATACCCTCTCTCCCCTTCCCTCAACACTAACCTATACCCCCTCTCCCCTTCCCTCAACACTAACCTATACCCCCTCTCCCCTTCCCTCAACACTAACCTATACCCCCTCTCCCCTTCCCTCAACACTAACCTATACCCCCTCTCCCCTTCCCTCAACACTAACCTATACCCTCTCTCCCCTTCCCTCAACACTAACCTATACCCCCTCTCCCCTTCCCTCAACACTAACCTATACCCCCTCTCCCCTTCCCTCAACACTAACCTATACCCCCTCTCCCCTTCCCTCAACACTAACCTATACCCCCTCTCCCCTTCCCTCAACACTAACCTATACCCTCTCTCCCCTTCCCTCAACACTAACCTATACCCCCTCTCCCCTTCCCTCAACACTAACCTATACCCCCTCTCCCCTTCCCTCAACACTAACCTATACCCCCTCTCCCCTTCCCTCAACACTAACCTATACCCCCTCTCCCCTTCCCTCAACACTAACCTATACCCCCTCTCCCCTTCCCTCAACACTAACCTATACCCCCTCTCCCCTTCCCTCAACACTAACCTATACCCCCTCTCCCCTTCCCTCAACACTAACCTATACCCCCTCTCCCCTTCCCTCAACACTAACCTATACCCCCTCTCCCCTTCCCTCAACACTAACCTATACCCTCTCTCTCCCCTTCCCTCAACACTAACCTATACCCCTCTCCCTTCCCTCAACACTAACCTATACCCCCTCTCCCCTTCCCTCAACACTAACCTATACCCCCTCTCCCCTTCCCTCAACACTAACCTATACCCTCTCTCCCCTTCCCTCAACACTAACCTATACCCCCTCTCCCCTTCCCTCAACACTAACCTATACCCCCTCTCCCCTTCCCTCAACACTAACCTATACCCCCTCTCCCCTTCCCTCAACACTAACCTATACCCCCTCTCCCCTTCCCTCAACACTAACCTATACCCCCTCTCCCCTTCCCTCAACACTAACCTATACCCCTCTCCCCTCCTCAACACTAACCTATACCCTCTCCCCTTCCCTCAACACTAACCTATACCCCCTCTCCCCTTCCCTCAACACTAACCTATACCCCCTCTCCCCTTCCCTCAACACTAACCTATACCCCCTCTCCCCTTCCCTCAACACTAACCTATACCCCCTCTCCCTTCCCTCAACACTAACCTATACCCCCTCTCCCCTTCCCTCAACACTAACCTATACCCCCTCTCCCCTTCCCTCAACACTAACCTATACCCCCTCTCCCCTTCCCTCAACACTAACCTATACCCTCTCTCCCCTTCCCTCAACACTAACCTATACCCCCTCTCCCTTCCCTCAACACTAACCTATACCCCCTCTCCCCTTCCCTCAACACTAACCTATACCCCCTCTCCCCTTCCCTCAACACTAACCTATACCCCCTCTCCCCTTCCCTCAACACTAACCTATACCCCCTCTCCCCTTCCCTCAACACTAACCTATACCCCCTCTCCCCTTCCCTCAACACTAACCTATACCCCCTCTCCCTTCCCTCAACACTAACCTATACCCCCTCTCCCCTTCCCTCAACACTAACCTATACCCCCTCTCCCCTTCCCTCAACACTAACCTATACCCTCTCTCCCCTTCCCTCAACACTAACCTATACCCCCTCTCCCCTTCCCTCAACACTAACCTATACCCTCTCTCCCTTCCCTCAACACTAACCTATACCCCCTCTCCCCTTCCCTCAACACTAACCTATACCCCCTCTCCCCTTCCCTCAACACTAACCTATACCCCCTCTCCCCTTCCCTCAACACTAACCTATACCCCTCTCCCCTTCCCTCAACACTAACCTATACCCCCTCTCCCCTTCCCTCAACACTAACCTATACCCCCTCTCCCCCCTCAACACTAACCTATACCCCTCTCCCCTTCCCTCAACACTAACCTATACCCCCTCTCCCCTTCCCTCAACACTAACCTATACCCTCTCTCCCCTTCCCTCAACACTAACCTATACCCTCTCTCTCCCCTTCCCTCAACACTAACCTATACCCCCTCTCCCCTTCCCTCAACACTAACCTATACCCCTCTCCCCTTCCCTCAACACTAACCTATACCCCCTCTCCCCTTCCCTCAACACTAACCTATACCCCCTCTCCCCTTCCCTCAACACTAACCTATACCCCCTCTCCCCTTCCCTCAACACTAACCTATACCCTCTCTCCCCTTCCCTCAACACTAACCTATACCCCCTCTCCCCTTCCCTCAACACTAACCTATACCCTCTCTCCTTCCCTCAACACTAACCTATACCCCTCTCCCCTTCCCTCAACACTAACCTATACCCCCTCTCCCCTTCCCTCAACACTAACCTATACCCCTCTCCCCTTCCCTCAACACTAACCTATACCCCCTCTCCCCTTCCCCCAACACTAACCTATACCCTCTCTCCCCTTCCCTCAACACTAACCTATACCCCCTCTCCCCTCAACACTAAACTATACCCCCTCTCCCCTTCCCTCAACACTAACCTATACCCCCTCTCCCCTTCCCTCAACACTAACCTATACCCCCTCTCCCCTTCCCTCAACACTAACCTATACCCCCTCTCCCCTTCCCTCAACACTAACCTATACCCCCTCTCCCCTTCCCTCAACACTAACCTATACCCCCTCTCCCCTTCCCTCAACACTAACCTATACCCTCTCTCTCCTTCCCTCAACACTAACCTATACCCCCTCTCCCCTTCCCTCAACACTAACCTATACCCTCTCTCCCCTTCCCTCAACACTAACCTATACCCCCTCTCCCCTTCCCTCAACACTAACCTATACCCCCTCTCCCCTTCCCTCAACACTAACCTATACCCTCTCTCCCCTTCCCTCAACACTAACCTATACCCTCTCTCCCTTCCCTCAACACTAACCTATACCCCCTCTCCCCTTCCCTCAACACTAACCTATACCCCCTCTCCCCTTCCCTCAACACTAACCTATACCCCTCTCCCCTTCCCTCAACACTAACCTATACCCCCTCTCCCCTTCCCTCAACACTAACCTATACCCTCTCTCCCCTTCCCTCAACACTAACCTATACCCCTCTCTCCCCTTCCCTCAACACTAACCTATACCCCCTCTCCCCTTCCCTCAACACTAACCTATACCCCCTCTCCTCCCCTTCCCTCAACACTAACCTATACCCCCTCTCCCCTTCCCTCAACACTAACCTATACCCTCTCTCCCCTTCCCTCAACACTAACCTATACCCCCTCTCCCCTTCCCTCAACACTAACCTATACCCTCTCTCCCCTTCCCTCAACACTAACCTATACCCCTCTCCCCTTCCCTCAACACTAACCTATACCCCCTCTCCCCTTCCCTCAACACTAACCTATACCCTCTCTCCCCTTCCCTCAACACTAACCTATACCCTCTCTCCCCTTCCCTCAACACTAACCTATACCCTCTCTCTCCCCTTCCCTCAACACTAACCTATACCCCCTCTCCCCTTCCCTCAACACTAACCTATACCCCCTCTCCCCTTCCCTCAACACTAACCTATACCCCCTCTCCCCTTCCCTCAACACTAACCTATACCCCTCTCTCCCCTCAACACTAACCTATACCCCTCTCCCCTTCCCTCAACACTAACCTATACCCCCTCTCCCTTCCCTCAACACTAACCTATACCCCCTCTCCCCTTCCCTCAACACTAACCTATACCCTCTCTCCCCTTCCCTCAACACTAACCTATACCCCCTCTCCCCTTCCCTCAACACTAACCTATACCCCCTCTCCCCTTCCCTCAACACTAACCTATACCCCTCTCCCCTTCCCTCAACACTAACCTATACCCCCTCTCCCCTTCCCTCAACACTAACCTATACCCTCTCTCCCCTTCCCTCAACACTAACCTATACCCCCTCTCCCCTCAACACTAAACTATACCCCCTCTCCCCTTCCCTCAACACTAACCTATACCCCCTCTCCCCTTCCCTCAACACTAACCTATACCCCCTCTCCCCTTCCCTCAACACTAACCTATACCCCTCTCTCCCCTTCCCTCAACACTAACCTATACCCCCTCTCCCCTTCCCTCAACACTAACCTATACCCCTCTCCCCTTCCCTCAACACTAACCTATACCCCCTCTCCCCTTCCCTCAACACTAACCTATACCCTCTCTCTCCCTTCCCTCAACACTAACCTATACCCCCTCTCCCCTTCCCTCAACACTAACCTATACCCCCTCTCCCCTTCCCTCAACACTAACCTATACCCCCTCTCCCCTTCCCTCAACACTAACCTATACCCTCTCTCCCCTTCCCTCAACACTAACCTATACCCCCTCTCCCCTTCCCTCAACACTAACCTATACCCTCTCTCCCCTTCCCTCAACACTAACCTATACCCCCTCTCCCCTTCCCTCAACACTAACCTATACCCCCTCTCCCCTTCCCTCAACACTAACCTATACCCCTCTCCCCTTCCCCCTCTCCCCTTCCCTCAACACTAACCTATACCCCCTCTCCCCTTCCCTCAACACTAACCTATACCCCCTCTCCCCTTCCCTCAACACTAACCTATACCCTCTCTCCCCTTCCCTCAACACTAACCTATACCCCCTCTCCCCTTCCCTCAACACTAACCTATACCCCCTCTCCCCTTCCCTCAACACTAACCTATACCCCCTCTCCCCTTCCCTCAACACTAACCTATACCCTCTCTCCCCTTCCCTCAACACTAACCTATACCCCCTCTCCCCTTCCCTCAACACTAACCTATACCCCCTCTCCCCTTCCCTCAACACTAACCTATACCCCTCTCCCCTCAACACTAACCTATACCCCCTCTCCCCTTCCCTCAACACTAACCTATACCCCCTCTCCCCTTCCCTCAACACTAACCTATACCCCCTCTCCCCTTCCTCAACACTAACCTATACCCTCTCTCCCCCCTCAACACTAACCTATACCCCTCTCTCCCCTTCCCTCAACACTAACCTATACCCCCTCTCCCCTTCCCTCAACACTAACCTATACCCCCTCTCCCCTTCCCTCAACACTAACCTATACCCCCTCTCCCCTTCCCTCAACACTAACCTATACCCTCTCTCCCCTTCCCTCAACACTAACCTATACCCCCTCTCCCCTCAACACTAACCTATACCCCCTCTCCCCTTCCCTCAACACTAACCTATACCCCCTCTCCCCTTCCCTCAACACTAACCTATACCCTCTCTCCCCTTCCCTCAACACTAACCTATACCCCCTCTCCCCTTCCCTCAACACTAACCTATACCCCCTCTCCCCTTCCCTCAACACTAACCTATACCCCCTCTCCCCTTCCCTCAACACTAACCTATACCCCCTCTCCCCTTCCCTCAACACTAACCTATACCCTCTCTCCCCTTCCCTCAACACTAACCTATACCCCCTCTCCCCTTCCCTCAACACTAACCTATACCCCCTCTCCCCTTCCCTCAACACTAACCTATACCCCCTCTCCCCTCAACACTAACCTATACCCCTCTCCCCTTCCCTCAACACTAACCTATACCCCCTCTCCCCTTCCCTCAACACTAACCTATACCCCCTCTCCCCTTCCCTCAACACTAACCTATACCCCCTCTCCCCTTCCCTCAACACTAACCTATACCCTCTCTCCCCTTCCCTCAACACTAACCTATACCCCCTCTCCCCTCAACACTAAACTATACCCCCTCTCCCCTTCCCTCAACACTAACCTATACCCCCTCTCCCCTTCCCTCAACACTAACCTATACCCTCTCTCCCCTTCCCTCAACACTAACCTATACCCCCTCTCCCCTTCCCTCAACACTAACCTATACCCCCTCTCCCCTTCCCTCAACACTAACCTATACCCTCTCTCCCCTTCCCTCAACACTAACCTATACCCCCTCTCCCCTTCCCTCAACACTAACCTATACCCCCTCTCCCCTTCCCTCAACACTAACCTATACCCTCTCTCCCCTTCCCTCAACACTAACCTATACCCTCTCTCCCCTTCCCTCAACACTAACCTATACCCCCTCTCCCTTCCCTCAACACTAACCTATACCCCCTCTCCCCTTCCCTCAACACTAACCTATACCCTCTCTCCCCTTCCCTCAACACTAACCTATACCCCCTCTCCCCTTCCCTCAACACTAACCTATACCCCCTCTCCCCTTCCCTCAACACTAACCTATACCCCCTCTCCCCTTCCCTCAACACTAACCTATACCCTCTCTCCCCTTCCCTCAACACTAACCTATACCCTCTCTCCCCTTCCCTCAACACTAACCTATACCCCTCTCCCCTTCCCCCTCTCCCCTTCCCTCAACACTAACCTATACCCCCTCTCCCCTTCCCTCAACACTAACCTATACCCCCTCTCCCCTTCCCTCAACACTAACCTATACCCCCTCTCCCCTTCCCTCAACACTAACCTATACCCCCTCTCCCCTTCCCTCAACACTAACCTATACCCCCTCTCCCCTTCCCTCAACACTAACCTATACCCCTCTCCCCTCCCCCTTCCCTCAACACTAACCTATACCCCCTCTCCCCTTCCCTCAACACTAACCTATACCCCTCTCTCCCCTTCCCTCAACACTAACCTATACCCCCTCTCCCCTTCCCTCAACACTAACCTATACCCCCTCTCCCCTTCCCTCAACACTAACCTATACCCCCTCTCCCCTTCCCTCAACACTAACCTATACCCCCTCTCCCCTTCCCTCAACACTAACCTATACCCCTCTCCCCTTCCCTCAACACTAACCTATACCCCCTCTCCCCTTCCCTCAACACTAACCTATACCCCCTCTCCCCTTCCCTCAACACTAACCTATACCCTCTCTCCCCTTCCCTCAACACTAACCTATACCCCCTCTCCCCTTCCCTCAACACTAACCTATACCCCCTCTCCCCTTCCCTCAACACTAACCTATACCCCCTCTCCCCTTCCCTCAACACTAACCTATACCCCCTCTCCCCTTCCCTCAACACTAACCTATACCCCCTCTCCCCTTCCCTCAACACTAACCTATACCCCCTCTCCCCTTCCCTCAACACTAACCTATACCCCTCTCCCCTTCCCTCAACACTAACCTATACCCTCTCTCCCCTTCCCTCAACACTAACCTATACCCCCTCTCCCCTTCCCTCAACACTAACCTATACCCCCTCTCCCCTTCCCTCAACACTAACCTATACCCCCTCTCCCCTTCCCTCAACACTAACCTATACCCCTCTCTCCCCTTCCCTCAACACTAACCTATACCCCCTCTCCCCTTCCCTCAACACTAACCTATACCCCCTCTCCCCTTCCCTCAACACTAACCTATACCCCCTCTCCCCTTCCCTCAACACTAACCTATACCCCCTCTCCCCTTCCCTCAACACTAACCTATACCCCCTCTCCCCTTCCCTCAACACTAACCTATACCCCCTCTCCCCTTCCCTCAACACTAACCTATACCCCCTCTCTCCCCTTCCCTCAACACTAACCTATACCCCCTCTCCCCTTCCCTCAACACTAACCTATACCCTCTCTCCCCTCAACACTAACCTATACCCCCTCTCCCCTTCCCTCAACACTAACCTATACCCCCTCTCCCCTTCCCTCAACACTAACCTATACCCTCTCTCCCCTTCCCTCAACACTAACCTATACCCCCTCTCCCCTTCCCTCAACACTAACCTATACCCCCTCTCCCCTTCCCTCAACACTAACCTATACCCTCTCCCCTTCCCTCAACACTAACCTATACCCCCTCTCCCCTTCCCTCAACACTAACCTATACCCTCTCTCCCCTTCCCTCAACACTAACCTATACCCCCTCTCCCCTTCCCTCAACACTAACCTATACCCCCTCTCCCCTTCCCTCAACACTAACCTATACCCCCTCTCCCCTTCCCTCAACACTAACCTATACCCTCTCTCCTTCCCTCAACACTAACCTATACCCCCTCTCCCCTTCCCTCAACACTAACCTATACCCCTCTCCCCTTCCCTCAACACTAACCTATACCCCTCTCCCCTTCCCTCAACACTAACCTATACCCCCTCTCCCCTTCCCTCAACACTAACCTATACCCTCTCTCCCCTTCCCTCAACACTAACCTATACCCCCTCTCCCCTCAACACTAAACTATACCCCCTCTCCCCTTCCCTCAACACTAACCTATACCCCCTCTCCCCTTCCCTCAACACTAACCTATACCCTCTCTCCCCTTCCCTCAACACTAACCTATACCCCCTCTCCCCTTCCCTCAACACTAACCTATACCCCCTCTCCCCTTCCCTCAACACTAACCTATACCCCTCTCCCCTTCCCTCAACACTAACCTATACCCCCTCTCCCCTTCCCTCAACACTAACCTATACCCTCTCTCCCCTTCCCTCAACACTAACCTATACCCTCTCTCCCCTTCCCTCAACACTAACCTATACCCCCTCTCCCCTTCCCTCAACACTAACCTATACCCCCTCTCCCCTTCCCTCAACACTAACCTATACCCTCTCTCCCCTTCCCTCAACACTAACCTATACCCCCTCTCCCTTCCCTCAACACTAACCTATACCCCCTCTCCCCTTCCCTCAACACTAACCTATACCCTCTCTCCCCTTCCCTCAACACTAACCTATACCCTCTCTCCCCTTCCCTCAACACTAACCTATACCCCCTCTCCCCTTCCCTCAACACTAACCTATACCCCCTCTCCCCTTCCCTCAACACTAACCTATACCCCCTCTCCCCTTCCCTCAACACTAACCTATACCCCTCTCCCCTTCCCTCAACACTAACCTATACCCCTCTCCCCTTCCCTCAACACTAACCTATACCCCCTCTCCCTTCCCTCAACACTAACCTATACCCCTCTCCCCTTCCCTCAACACTAACCTATACCCCCTCTCCCCTTCCCTCAACACTAACCTATACCCCCTCTCCCCTTCCCTCAACACTAACCTATACCCCCTCTCCCCTTCCCTCAACACTAACCTATACCCCCTCTCCCCTTCCCTCAACACTAACCTATACCCCTCTCCCCTTCCCTCAACACTAACCTATACCCTCTCTCCCCTTCCCTCAACACTAACCTATACCCCCTCTCCCCTTCCCTCAACACTAACCTATACCCTCTCTCCCCTTCCCTCAACACTAACCTATACCCCCTCTCCCCTCAACACTAACCTATACCCCCTCTCCCCTTCCCTCAACACTAACCTATACCCCCTCTCCCCTTCCCTCAACACTAACCTATACCCCCTCTCCCCTTCCCTCAACACTAACCTATACCCCCTCTCCCCTTCCCTCAACACTAACCTATACCCCCTCTCCCCTTCCCTCAACACTAACCTATACCCTCTCTCTCCCCTTCCCTCAACACTAACCTATACCCCCTCTCCCCTTCCCTCAACACTAACCTATACCCCCTCTCCCCTTCCCTCAACACTAACCTATACCCCCTCTCCCCTTCCCTCAACACTAACCTATACCCCCTCTCCCCTTCCCTCAACACTAACCTATACCCTCTCTCCCCTTCCCTCAACACTAACCTATACCCCCTCTCCCTTCCCTCAACACTAACCTATACCCCCTCTCCCTTCCTCAACACTAACCTATACCCCCTCTCCCCTTCCCTCAACACTAACCTATACCCTCTCTCCCCTTCCCTCAACACTAACCTATACCCCCTCTCCCTTCCCTCAACACTAACCTATACCCCCTCTCCCCTTCCCTCAACACTAACCTATACCAGCTCTCCCCTTCCCCCCTCTCCCCTTCCCCAACACTAACCTATACCCCCTCTCCCCTTCCTTCAACACTAACCTACACCCCCTCTCCCCTTCCCCCCTCTCCCCTTCCCTCAACACTAACCTATACCCTCTCTCCCCTTCCCTCAACACTAACCTATACCCCCTCTCCCCTTCCCCTCTCTCCCCTTCCCCCAACACTAACCTATACCCTCTCTCCCCTTCCCTCAACACTAACCTATACCCCCTCTCCCCTCAACACTAAACTATACCCCCTCTCCCCTTCCCTCAACACTAACCTATACCCCCTCTCCCCTTCCCTCAACACTAACCTATACCCTCTCTCTCCCCTTCCCTCAACACTAACCTATACCCCCTCTCCCCTTCCCTCAACACTAACCTATACCCCCTCTCCCCTTCCCTCAACACTAACCTATACCCCCTCTCCCCTTCCCTCAACACTAACCTATACCCCCTCTCCCCTTCCCTCAACACTAACCTTTACCCCCTCTCCCATTACCTCAAAACTAACCTATACCCTCTCTCCCCTTCCCACAACACTAACCTATACCCCCTCTCCCTTCCCTCAACACTAACCTATACCCCCTCTCCCCTTCCCTCAACACTAACCTATACCCTCTCTCCCCTTCCCTCAACACTAACCTATACCCTCTCTCCCCTTCCCTCAACACTAACCTACACCCTCTCTCTCCCCTTCCCTCAACACTAACCTATACCCCCTCTCCCCTTCCCTCAACACTAACCTATACCCCTCTCTCCCCTTCCCTCAACACTAACCTATACCCCCTCTCCCCTTCCCTCAACACTAACCTATACCCCCTCTCCCCTTCCCTCAACACTAACCTATACCCCCTCTCCCCTTCCCTCAACACTAACCTATACCCCTCTCCCCTTCCCTCAACACTAACCTATACCCCCTCTCCCCTTCCCCCTCTCCCCTTCCCTCAACACTAACCTATACCCCCTCTCCCCTTCCTAACCTAACCTCTCCCCTTCCCTCAACACTAACCTATACCCCTCTCCCCTTCCCTCAACACTAACCTATACCCCTCTCCCCCCTCAACACTAACCTATACCCCCTCTCCCCTTCCCTCAACACTAACCTATACCCCCTCTCCCCTTCCCTCAACACTAACCTATACCCCTCTCTCCCCTTCCCTCAACACTAACCTATACCCCCTCTCCCCTTCCCCCCTCTCCCCTTCCCTCAACACTAACCTATACCCCCTCTCCCCTTCCCTCAACACTAACCTATACCCCTCTCCCCTTCCCTCAACACTAACCTATACCCTCCTCTCCCCTTCCCTCAACACTAACCTATACCCCCTCTCCCCTTCCCTCAACACTAACCTATACCCTCTCTCCCCTCCCTCAACACTAACCTATACCCCCTCTCCCCCCTCAACACTAACCTATACCCCCTCTCCCCTTCCCTCAACACTAACCTATACCCCCTCTCCCCTTCCCTCAACACTAACCTATACCCCCTCTCCCCTTCCCTCAACACTAACCTATACCCCCTCTCCCCTTCCCTCAACACTAACCTATACCCCCTCTCCCCTTCCTCAACACTAACCTATACCCCTCTCCCCTTCCCTCAACACTAACCTATACCCCCTCTCCCCTTCCCTCAACACTAACCTATACCCCCTCTCCCCTTCCCTCAACACTAACCTATACCCTCTCTCCCCTTCCCTCAACACTAACCTATACCCCCTCTCCCTTCCCTCAACACTAACCTATACCCCCTCTCCCCTTCCCTCAACACTAACCTATACCCCCTCTCCCCTTCCCTCAACACTAACCTATACCCTCTCTCCCCTTCCCTCAACACTAACCTATACCCCCTCTCCCCTTCCCTCAACACTAACCTATACCCCTCTCCCCTTCCCTCAACACTAACCTATACCCCTCTCCCCTCAACACTAACCTATACCCCCTCTCCCCTTCCTCAACACTAACCTATACCCTCTCTCCCCTTCCCTCAACACTAACCTATACCCTCTCTCCCCTTCCCTCAACACTAACCTATACCCCCTCTCCCCTTCCCCCTCTCCCCTTCCCCAACACTAACCTATACCCTCTCTCCCCTTCCCTCAACACTAACCTATACCCCCTCTCCCCTCAACACTAACCTATACCCCCTCTCCCCTTCCCTCAACACTAACCTATACCCCCTCTCCCCTTCCCTCAACACTAACCTATACCCCTCTCTCCCCTTCCCTCAACACTAACCTATACCCCCTCTCCCCTTCCCTCAACACTAACCTATACCCCCTCTCCCCTTCCCTCAACACTAACCTATACCCCCTCTCCCCTTCCCTCAACACTAACCTATACCCCCTCTCCCCTTCCCTCAACACTAACCTATACCCTCTCTCCCCTTCCCTCAACACTAACCTATACCCTCTCTCCCCTTCCCTCAACACTAACCTATACCCCCTCTCCCCTTCCCTCAACACTAACCTATACCCCCTCTCCCCTTCCCTCAACACTAACCTATACCCCCTCTCCCCTTCCCTCAACACTAACCTATACCCTCTCTCCCCTTCCCTCAACACTAACCTATACCCCCTCTCCCCTTCCCTCAACACTAACCTATACCCTCTCTCCCCTTCCCTCAACACTAACCTATACCCCCTCTCCCCTTCCCTCAACACTAACCTATACCCCCTCTCCCCTTCCCTCAACACTAACCTATACCCCCTCTCCCTTCCCTCAACACTAACCTATACCCCCTCTCCCTCCCTCACCTACCCTCTCCCCTTCCCTCAACACTAACCTATACCCCTCCCCTCAACACTAACCTATACCCTCTCCCCTTCCCTCAACACTAACCTATACCCCCTCTCCCCTTCCCTCAACACTAACCTATACCCCCTCTCCCCTTCCCTCAACACTAACCTATACCCCCTCTCCCCTTCCCTCAACACTAACCTATACCCCCTCTCCCCTTCCCTCAACACTAACCTATACCCTCTCTCCCCTTCCCTCAACACTAACCTATACCCCCTCTCCCCTTCCCTCTCTCCCCTTCCCCCAACACTAACCTATACCCTCTCTCCCCTTCCCTCAACACTAACCTATACCCCCTCTCCCCTCAACACTAACCTATACCCCCTCTCCCCTTCCCTCAACACTAACCTATACCCCCTCTCCCCTTCCCTCAACACTAACCTATACCCTCTCTCCCCTTCCCTCAACACTAACCTATACCCCCTCCCCCTCAACACTAAACTATACCCCCTCTCCCCTTCCCTCAACACTAACCTATACCCCCTCTCCCCTTCCCTCAACACTAACCTATAACCTCTCTCTCTCCCCTTACCTCAACACTAACCTATACCCCCTCTCCCCTTCCCTCAACACTAACCTATACCCCCTCTCCCCTTCCCTCAACACTAACCTATACCCCCTCTCCCTTCCCTCAACACTAACCTATACCCCCTCTCCCATTACCTCAAAACTAACCTATACCCTCTCTCCCCTTCCCACAACACTAACCTATACCCCCTCTCCCTTCCCTCAACACTAACCTATACCCCCTCTCTCCTTCCCTCAACACTAACCTTTACCCCCTCTCCCATTACCTCAAAACTAACCTATACCCTCTCTCCCCTTCCCACAACACTAACCTATACCCCCTCTCCCTTCCCTCAACACTAACCTATACCCCCTCTCCCCTTCCCTCAACACTAACCTATACCAGCTCTCCCCTTCCCCCCTCTCCCCTTCCCCAACACTAACCTATACCCCCTCTCCCCTTCCTTCAACACTAACCTACACCCCCTCTCCCCTTCCCCCCTCTCCCCTTCCCTCAACACTAACCTATACCCTCTCTCCCCTTCCCTCAACACTAACCTATACCCCCTCTCCCCTTCCCCTCTCTCCCCTTCCCCCAACACTAACCTATACCCTCTCTCCCCTTCCCTCAACACTAACCTATACCCCCTCTCTTCCCTCAACACTAAACTATACCCCCTCTCCCCTTCCCTCAACACTAACCTATACCCCCTCTCCCCTTCCCTCAACACTAACCTATACCCCCTCTCCCCTTCCCTCAACACTAACCTATACCCCCTCTCCCCTTCCCTCAACACTAACCTATACCCCCTCTCCCCTTCCCTCAACACTAACCTATACCCCCTCTCCCCTTCCCTCAACACTAACCTATACCCCCTCTCTCCCTTCCCTCAACACTAACCTATACCCTCTCTCCCCTTACCTCAACACTAACCTATACCCCTCTCCCCTTCCTCAACACTAACTATACCCCTCTCTCCTTCCCTCAACACTAACCTATACCCACTCTCTCCCCTTCCCTCAACACTAACCTATCACCCCCTCTCCCCTTCCCCTCTCCCTTCCCTCAACACTAACCTACACCCTCTCCCCCTCTCCCCTTCCCTCAACACTAACCTATACCCTCTCTCCCCTTCCCTCAACACTAACCTATACCCCCTCTCCCTTCCCCCTCTCCCCTTCCCCAACACTAACCTATACCCCCTCTCCCCTTCCCTCAACACTAACCTATACCCCCTCTCCCCTCAACACTAAACTATACCCCCTCTCCCCTTCCCTCAACACTAACCTATACCCCCTCTCCCCTTCCCTCAACACTAACCTATACCCTCTCTCTCCCCTTACCTCAACACTAACCTATACCCCCTATCCCCTTCCCTCAACACTAACCTATACCCCCTCTCCCCTTCCCTCAACACTAACCTATACCCCCTCTCCCCTTCCCTCAACACTAACCTATACCCCCTCTCTCCTTCCCTCAACACTAACCTTTACCCCCTCTCCCATTACCTCAAAACTAACCTATACCCTCTCTCCCCTTCCCACAACACTAACCTATACCCCCTCTCCCTTCCCTCAACACTAACCTATACCCCCTCTCCACTTCCCTCAACACTAACCTATCCCCTCTCTCCCCTTCCCTCAACACTAAGCTATACCCTCTCTCCCTTTCCCTCAACACTAACCTACACCCTCTCTCTCCCCTTCCCTCAACACTAACCTATACCCCCTCTCCCCTTCCCTCAACACTAACCTATACCCTCTCTCTCCCCTTCCCTCAACACTAACCTATACCCTCTCTCTCCCCTTCCCTCAACACTAACCTATACACCCTCTCCACTTCCCTCAACACTAACCTATACCCCTCTCCCCTTCCCTCAACACTAACCTATATCCCCTCTCCCCTTCCCTCAACACTAAGCTATACCCCCTCTCTCCTTCCCTCAACACTAACCTATAACCTCTCTCCACTTCCCCCCTCTCCCCTTCCCTCAACACTAACCTACACCCCCCCCTTCCCCCCTCCCCTTCCCAACACTAACCTATACCCTCTCTCCCCTTCCCTCAACACTAACCTATACCCCCTCTCCCCTCCCCTCTCCCTCAACACTAACCTATACCCTCTCTCCCCTTCCCTCAACACTAACCTATACCCCCTCTCCCCTCAACACTAACCTATACCCCCTCTCCCCTTCCCTCAACACTAACCTATACCCCCTCTCCCCTTCCCTCAACACTAACCTATACCCCCTCTCCCCTTCCCTCAACACTAACCTATACCCCCTCTCCCCTTCCCTCAACACTAACCTATACCCCCTCTCCCCTTCCCTCAACACTAACCTATACCCCCTCTCTCCTTCCCTCAACACTAACCTATACCCCCTCTCCCATTACCTCAAAACTAACCTATACCCTCTCTCCCCTTCCCACAACACTAACCTATACCCCCTCTCCCTTCCCTCAACACTAACCTATACCCCCTCTCTCCTTCCCTCAACACTAACCTATACCCCCTCTCCCCTTCCCTCAACACTAACCTATACCCCCTCTCCCCTTCCCTCAACACTAACCTATACCCCCTCTCCCTTCCCTCAACACTAACCTATACCCCCTCTCCCCTTCCCTCAACACTAACCTATACCAGCTCTCCCCTTCCCCCCTCTCCCCTTCCCCAACACTAACCTATACCCCCTCTCCCCTTCCTTCAACACTAACCTACACCCCCTCTCCCCTTCCCCCCTCTCCCCTTCCCTCAACACTAACCTATACCCTCTCTCCCCTTCCCTCAACACTAACCTATACCCCCTCTCCCCTTCCCCTCTCTCCCCTTCCCCCAACACTAACCTATACCCTCTCTCCCCTTCCCTCAACACTAACCTATACCCCCTCTCCCCTCAACACTAAACTATACCCCCTCTCCCCTTCCCTCAACACTAACCTATACCCCCTCTCCCCTTCCCTCAACACTAACCTATACCCCCTCTCCCCTTCCCTCAACACTAACCTATACCCCCTCTCCCCTTCCCTCAACACTAACCTATACCCCCTCTCCCCTTCCCTCAACACTAACCTATACCCCCTCTCCCCTTCCCTCAACACTAACCTATACCCCCTCTCCCCTTCCCTCAACACTAACCTATACCCCCTCTCCCCTTCCCTCAACACTAACCTATACCCCCTCTCCCCTTCCCTCAACACTAACCTATACCCCCTCTCCCTTCCCTCAACACTAACCTATACCCCCTCTCCCATTCCCTCAACACTAACCTATACCCTCTCTCCCCTTCCCTCAACACTAACCTATACCCCCTCTCCCTTCCCTCAACACTAACCTATACCCCCTCTCTCCTTCCCTCAACACTAACCTTTACCCCCTCTCCCATTACCTCAAAACTAACCTATACCCTCTCTCCCCTTCCCACAACACTAACCTATACCCCCTCTCCCTTCCCTCAACACTAACCTATACCCCCTCTCCCCTTCCCTCAACACTAACCTATACCAGCTCTCCCCTTCCCCCCTCTCCCCTTCCCCAACACTAACCTATACCCCCTCTCCCCTTCCTTCAACACTAACCTACACCCCCTCTCCCCTTCCCCCCTCTCCCCTTCCCTCAACACTAACCTATACCCTCTCTCCCCTTCCCTCAACACTAACCTATACCCCCTCTCCCCTTCCCCTCTCTCCTTCCCCAACACTAACCTATACCCTCTCTCCCCTTCCCTCAACACTAACCTATACCCCCTCTCCCCTTACCCCCTCTCCCCTTCCCTCAACACTAACCTATACCCCCTCTCCCCTTCCCTCAACACTAACCTATACCCTCTCTCCCCTTCCCTCAACACTAACCTATACCCCCTCTCCCCTTCCCTCAACACTAACCTATACCCTCTCTCCCCTTCCCTCAACACTAACCTATACCCCCTCTCCCCTTCCCCTCTCTCCCCTTCCCCCAACACTAACCTATACCCTCTCTCCCCTTCCCTCAACACTAACCTATACCCCCTCTCCCCTCAACACTAACCTATACCCCCTCTCCCCTTCCCTCAACACTAACCTATACCCCCTCTCCCCTTCCCTCAACACTAACCTATACCCTCTCTCTCCCCTTCCCTCAACACTAACCTATACCCCCTCTCCCCTTCCCTCAACACTAACCTATACCCCCTCTCCCCTTCCCTCAACACTAACCTATACCCCCTCTCCCCTTCCCTCAACACTAACCTATACCCCCTCTCTCCTTCCCTCAACACTAACCTTTACCCCCTCTCCCATTACCTCAACACTAACCTATACCCTCTCTCCCCTTCCCACAACACTAACCTATACCCCCTCTCCCTTCCCTCAACACTAACCTATACCCCCTCTCCCCTTCCCTCAACACTAACCTTTACCCCCTCTCCCATTACCTCAACACTAACCTATACCCTCTCTCCCCTTCCCACAACACTAACCTATACCCCCTCTCCCTTCCCTCAACACTAACCTATACCCCCTCTCCCCTTCCCTCAACACTAACCTATACCAGCTCTCCCCTTCCCCCCTCTCCCCTTCCCCAACACTAACCTATACCCCCTCTCCCCTTCCTTCAACACTAACCTACACCCCCTCTCCCCCCCCCTCTCCCCTTCCCTCAACACTAACCTATACCCTCTCTCCCCTTCCCTCAACACTAACCTATACCCCCCTCCCTCCCCCTCTCCCCTCCCCAACACTAACCTATACCCTCTCTCCCCTTCCCTCAACACTAACCTATACCCCCTCTCCCCTCAACACTAAACTATACCCCCTCTCCCCTTCCCTCAACACTAACCTATACCCCCTCTCCCCTTCCCTCAACACTAACCTATACCCTCTCTCTCCCCTTCCCTCAACACTAACCTATACCCCCTCTCCCCTTCCCTCAACACTAACCTATACCCCCTCTCCCCTTCCCTCAACACTAACCTATACCCCCTCTCCCCTTCCCTCAACACTAACCTATACCCCCTCTCTCCTTCCCTCAACACTAACCTTTACCCCCTCTCCCATTACCTCAAAACTAACCTATACCCTCTCTCCCCTTCCCACAACACTAACCTATACCCCCTCTCCCTTCCCTCAACACTAACCTATACCCCCTCTCCACTTCCCTCAACACTAACCTATCCCCTCTCTCCCCTTCCCTCAACACTAAGCTATACCCTCTCTCCCTTTCCCTCAACACTAACCTACACCCTCTCTCTCCCCTTCCCTCAACACTAACCTATACCCCCTCTCCCCTTCCCTCAACACTAACCTATACCCTCTCTCTCCCCTTCCCTCAACACTAACCTATACCCCTCTCTCCCCTTCCCTCAACACTAACCTATACACCCTCTCCACTTCCCTCAACACTAACCAATACCACCTCTCCCCTTCCCTCAACACTAACCTATACCCCTCTCCCTCAACACTAACCTTCCCTCAACACTAACCTATACCCCCTCTCCCCTTCCCTCAACACTAACCTATACCCCCCTCTCCCCTTCCCTCAACACTAACCTATACCCCCTCCCCTTCCCTCAACACTACCTATCCCCTCTCCCCTTCCCTCAACACTAACCTATACCCTCTCTCCCCTTCCCTCAACACTAACCTATACCCCCTCTCCCCTCCCTAACTATACCCCCTCTCCCCTTCCCTCAACACTAACCTATACCCCCTCTCCCCTTCCCTCAACACTAACCTATACCCCCTCTCCCCTTCCCTCAACACTAACCTATACCCCCTCTCCCCTTCCCTCAACACTAACCTATACCCCCTCTCCCCTTCCCTCAACACTAACCTATACCCCCTCTCCCCTTCCCTCAACACTAACCTATACCCCCTCTCCCCTTCCCTCAACACTAACCTATACCCCCTCTCCCCTTCCCTCAACACTAACCTATACCCTCTCTCCCCTTCCCTCAACACTAACCTATATCCCCTCTCCCCTTCCCTCAACACTAACCTATACCCCCTCTCTCCTTCCCTCAACACTAACCTATAACCTCTCTCCACTTCCCCCCTCTCCCCTTCCCTCAACACTAACCTATACCAGCTCTCCCCTTCCCCCCTCTCCCCTTCCCCAACACTAACCTATACCCCCTCTCCCCTTCCTTCAACACTAACCTACACCCCCTCTCCCCTTCCCCCCTCTCCCCTTCCCTCAACACTAACCTATACCCTCTCTCCCCTTCCCTCAACACTAACCTATACCCCCTCTCCCCTTCCCCTCTCTCCCCTTCCCCAACACTAACCTATACCCTCTCTCCCCTTCCCTCAACACTAACCTATACCCCCTCTCCCCTCAACACTAACCTATACCCCCTCTCCCCTTCCCTCAACACTAACCTATACCCCCTCTCCCCTTCCCTCAACACTAACCTATACCCCCTCTCCCCTTCCCTCAACACTAACCTATACCCTCTCTCCCCTTCCCTCAACACTAACCTATACCCCCTCTCCCTTCCCTCAACACTAACCTATACCCCCTCTCCCCTTCCTCAACACTAACCTATCCCCTCTCTCCCCTTCCCTCAACACTAAGCTATACCCTCTCTCCCTTTCCCTCAACACTAACCTACACCCTCTCTCTCCCCTTCCCTCAACACTAACCTATACCCCCTCTCCCCTTCCCTCAACACTAACCTATACCCTCTCTCTCCCCTTCCCTCAACACTAACCTATACCCTCTCTCTCCCCTTCCCTCAACACTAACCTATACACCCTCTCCACTTCCCTCAACACTAACCAATACCACCTCTCCCCTTCCCTCAACACTAACCTATATCCCCTCTCCCCTTCCCTCAACACTAAGCTATACCCTCTCTCTCCTTCCCTCAACACTAACCTATAACCTCTCTCCACTTCCCCCCTCTCCCCTTCCCTCAACACTAACCTATACCAGCTCTCCCCTTCCCCCCTCTCCCCTTCCCCAACATTAACCTATACCCCTCTCCCCTTCCTTCAACACTAACCTACACCCCCTCTCCCCTTCCCCCCTCTCCCCTTCCCTCAACACTAACCTATACCCTCTCTCCCCTTCCCTCAACACTAACCTATACCCCCTCTCCCCTCAACACTAAACTATACCCCCTCTCCCCTTCCCTCAACACTAACCTATACCCCCTCTCCCCTTCCCTCAACACTAACCTATACCCTCTCTCTCCCCTCCCCTCAACACTAACCTATACCCTCTCTCTCCCCTTACCTCAACACTAACCTTTACCTCCTCTCCCATGACCTCAAAACTAACCTATACCCTCTCTCCCCTTCCCACAACACTAACCTATACCCCCTCTCCCTTCCCTCAACACTAACCTATACCCCCTCTCCACTTCCCTCAACACTAACCTATCCCCTCTCTCCCCTTCCCTCAACAATAAGCTATACCCTCTCTCCCCTTCCCTCAATACTAACCTACACCCTCTCTCTCCCCTTCCCTCAACACTAACCTATACCCCCTCTCCCCTTCCCTCAACACTAACCTATACCCTCTCTCTCCCCTTCCCTCAACACTAACCTATACCTTCTCTCCCCTTCCCTCAACACTAACCTATACCCCCTCTCCCCTTCCCTCAACACTAACCTATAACCTCTCTCCCCTTCCCTCAACACTAACCTATACCCTCTCTCCTCAACACTAACCTATACCCTCTCTCCCCTTCGCTCAACACTAACCTATACCCCCTCTTCCCTTCCCTCAACACTAACCAATACCACCTCTCCCCTTCCCTCAACACTAACCTATACCCACTCCCCTCAACACTAACCTATACCCTCTCTCCCCTTCCCTCAACACTAACCTATACCCTCTCTCTCCCCTTCCCTCAACACTAACCTATACCCCCTCTCCCCTTCCCTCAACCCTAACCCATACCCCCTCTCCACTTTCCTCAACATTAACCTATACCCCCTCTCTACTTCCCTCAACACTAACCTATACCCCTCTCCTCTTCCCTCAACACTAACCTATACCCCCTCTCCCCTTCCCTCAACACTAACCTGTACCCCCTCTCCCCTTCCCTCAACACTAACCTATACCCTCTCTCCCCTTCACTCAACACTAACCTATACCCCCTCTCCCCTCAACACTAAACTATACCCCCTTTCCCCTTCCCTCCACACTAACCTATACCCCCTCTCCCCTTCCCTCAACACTAACCTATACCCTCTCTCTCCCCTCCCTCAACACTAACCTATACCCTCTCTCTCCCCTCCCCTCAACACTAACCTATACCCCTCTCTCCCCTTCCCTCAACACTAACCTATACCCCCTCTCCCCTTCCCTCAACACTAACCTATACCCTCTCTCCCCTTCCCTCAACACTAACCTATACCCCCTCTCCCTTCCCTCAACACTAACCTATACCCCCTCTCCCCTTCCCTCAACACTAACCTATACCCCCTCTCCCTTCCCTCAACACTAACCTATACCCCTCTCCCCTTCCCTCAACACTAACCTATACCCCCTCTCCCCTTCCCTCAACACTAACCTAACCCCTCTCCCCTTCCCTCAACACTAACCTATACCCCCTCTCTCCCCTTCCCTCAACACTAACCTATACCCCCTCTCCCCTTCCCTCAACACTAACCTATACCCTCTCTCTCCCCTTCCCTCAACACTAACCTATACCCCCTCTCCCCTTCCCTCAACACTAACCTATACCCCCTCTCCCCTTCCCTCAACACTAACCTATACCCCTCTCCCCTTCCCTCAACACTAACCTATACCCCCTCTCCCCTTCCCTCAACACTAACCTATACCCCCTCTCCCCTTCCCTCAACACTAACCTATACCCCCTCTCCCCTTCCCTCAACACTAACCTATACCCCCTCTCCCCTTCCCTCAACACTAACCTATACCCCCTCTCCCCTTCCCTCAACACTAACCTATACCCCTCTCCCCTTCCCTCAACACTAACCTATACCAGCTCTCCCCTTCCCCCCTCTCCCCTTCCCCAACACTAACCTATACCCCCTCTCCCCTTCCCTCAACACTAACCTACACCCCCTCTCCCCTTCCCCCCTCTCCCCTTCCCTCAACACTAACCTATACCCTCTCTCCCCTTCCCTCAACACTAACCTATACCCCCTCTCCCCTTCCCTCAACACTAACCTATACCCCCTCTCCCCTTCCCTCAACACTAACCTATACCCCCTCTCCCCTCCACTAACTATACCCCCTCTCCCCTTCCCTCAACACTAACCTATACCCCCTCTCCCCTTCCCTCAACACTAACCTATACCCTCTCTCCCCTTCCCTCAACACTAACCTATACCCTCTCTCTCCCCTTCCCTCAACACTAACCTATACCCCCTCTCCCCTTCCCTCAACACTAACCTATACCCCTCTCTCCCCTTCCCTCAACACTAACCTATACCCCCTCTCCCCTTCCCTCAACACTAACCTATACCCCCTCTCCACTTCCCTCAACACTAACCTATACCCCTCTCCCCTTCCCTCAACACTAACCTATACCCTCTCTCCTCAACACTAACCTATACCCTCTCTCCCCTTCCCTCAACACTAACCTATACCCCCTCTCCCCTTCCCTCAACACTAACCTATACCCCCTCTCCCCTTCCCTCAACACTAACCTATACCCCCTCTCCCCTCAACACTAACCTATACCCCTCTCTCCCCTTCCCTCAACACTAACCTATACCCCCTCTCCCCTTCCCTCAACACTAACCTATACCCCCTCTCCCCTTCCCTCAACACTAACCTATACCCTCTCTCCCCTTCCCTCAACACTAACCTATACCCCCTCTCCCCTTCCCTCAACACTAACCTATACCCCCTCTCCCTTCCCTCAACACTAACCTATACCCTCTCTCCCCTTCCCTCAACACTAACCTATACCCCCTCTCCCTTCCCTCAACACTAACCTATACCCCTCTCCCCTTCCCTCAACACTAACCTATACCCCTCTCTCCCCTTCCCTCAACACTAACCTATACCCCCTCTCCCCTTCCCTCAACACTAACCTATACCCTCTCTCCCCTTCCCTCAACACTAACCTATACCCCTCTCTCCCCTTCCCTCAACACTAACCTATACCCCCTCTCCCCTTCCCTCAACACTAACCTATACCCCCTCTCCCCTTCCCTCAACACTAACCTATACCCCCTCTCCCCTTCCCTCAACACTAACCTATACCCCCTCTCCCCTTCCCTCAACACTAACCTATACCCCCTCTCCTCAACACTAACCTATACCCCCTCTCCCCTTCCTCAACACTAACCTATACCCCCTCTCCCCTTCCCTCAACACTAACCTATACCCTCTCTCCCCTTCCCTCAACACTAACCTATACCCTCTCTCTCCCCTCCCTCAACACTAACCTATACCCTCTCTCCCCTTCCCTCAACACTAACCTATACCCTCCTCTCCCCTTCCCTCAACACTAACCTATACCCTCTCTCCCCTTCCCTCAACACTAACCTATACCCCTCTCTCCCTTCCCTCAACACTAACCTATACCCCCTCTCCCCTTCCCTCAACACTAACCTATACCCTCTCTCCCCTTCCCTCAACACTAACCTATACCCCCTCTCCCCTTCCCTCAACACTAACCTATACCCTCTCTCCCCTTCCCTCAACACTAACCTATACCCTCTCTCCCCTTCCCTCAACACTAACCTATACCCCCTCTCCCCTTCCCTCAACACTAACCTATACCCCTCTCCCCTTCCCTCACACTAACCTATACCCCCTCCCCAACACTAACCTATACCTCTCTCTCCCCTTCCCTCAACACTAACCTATACCCCCTCTCCCCTTCCTCAACACTAACCTATACCCCCTCTCCCCTTCCCTCAACACTAACCTATACCCCCTCTCCCCTTCCCTCAACACTAACCTATACCCTCTCTCCCCTTCCCTCAACACTAACCTATACCCCCTCTCCCCTTCCCTCAACACTAACCTATACCCCCTCTCCCCTTCCCTCAACACTAACCTATACCCCCTCTCCCCTTCCCTCAACACTAACCTATACCCCCTCTCCCCTTCCCTCAACACTAACCTATACCCCCTCTCCCCTTCCCTCAACACTAACCTATACCCCCTCTCCCCTTCCCTCAACACTAACCTATACCCCCTCTCCCCTTCCCTCAACACTAACCTATACCCCCTCTCCCCTTCCCTCAACACTAACCTATACCCCCTCTCCCCTTCCCTCAACACTAACCTATACCCCCTCTCCCCTTCCCTCAACACTAACCTATACCCCCTCTCCCCTTCCCTCAACACTAACCTATACCCTCTCTCCCCTTCCCTCAACACTAACCTATACCCTCTCTCTCCCCTTCCCTCAACACTAACCTATACCCCCTCTCCCCTTCCCTCAACACTAACCTATACCCCCTCTCCCCTTCCCTCAACACTAACCTATACCCCCTCTCCCCTTCCCTCAACACTAACCTATACCCCCTCTCCCCTTCCCTCAACACTAACCTATACCCTCTCTCCCCTTCCCTCAACACTAACCTATACCCTCTCCCCTTCCCCCCTCTCCCCTTCCCCCAACACTAACCTATACCCCCTCTCCCCTTCCCTCAACACTAACCTATACCCCCTCTCCCCTTCCCTCAACACTAACCTATACCCCCTCTCCCCTTCCCTCAACACTAACCTATACCCCCTCTCCCCTTCCCTCAACACTAACCTATACCCTCTCTCCCCTTCCCTCAACACTAACCTATACCCCCTCTCCCCTTCCCTCAACACTAACCTACCCCTCTCCCTTCCCTCAACACTAACCTACCCCTCTCCCTTCCCTCAACACTAACCATACCCTCTCCCTCCCTCAACACTAACCTATACCCTCTCCCTCCTCAACACTAACCTATACCCCCTCTAACACTAACCTATACCCCCTCTCCCCTTCCCTCAACACTAACCTATACCCCCTCTCCCCTTCCCTCAACACTAACCTATACCCCCTCCCCTCAACACTAACCTATACCCTCTCTCCCCTTCCCTCAACACTAACCTATACCCTCCTCTCCCCTTCCCTCAACACTAACCTATACCCCCTCTCCCCTTCCCTCAACACTAACCTATACCCCCTCTCCACTTTCCTCAACACTAACCTATACCCCCTCTCTCCTTCCCTCAACACTAACCTATACCCCTCTCCCCTTCCCTCAACACTAACCTATACCCCCTCTCCCCTTCCCTCAACACTAACCTATACCCCCTCTCCCCTTCCCTCAACACTAACCTATACCCTCTCTCCCCTTCCCTCAACACTAACCTATACCCCCTCTCCCCTCAACACTAAACTATACCCCCTCTCCCCTTCCCTCAACACTAACCTATACCCCCTCTCCCCTTCCCTCAACACTAACCTATACCCTCTCTCTCCCCTCCCTCAACACTAACCTATACCCCTCTCTCCCCTTCCCTCAACACTAACCTATACCCCTCTCTCCCCTTCCCTCAACACTAACCTATACCCCCTCTCCCCTTCCCTCAACACTAACCTATACCCTCTCTCCCCTTCCCTCAACACTAACCTATACCCCTCTCCCCTTCCCTCAACACTAACCTATACCCCCTCTCCCCTTCCCTCAACACTAACCTATACCCCTCTCCCTTCCCTCAACACTAACCTATACCCTCTCTCCCCTTCCCTCAACACTAACCTATACCCCCTCTCCCCTTCCCTCAACACTAACCTATACCCTCTCTCCCCTTCCCTCAACACTAACCTATACCCCCTCTCCCTTCCCTCAACACTAACCTATACCCCCTCTCCCCTTCCCTCAACACTAACCTATACCCTCTCTCCCCTTCCCTCAACACTAACCTATACCCCCTCTCCCCTTCCCTCAACACTAACCTATACCCTCTCTCCCCTTCCCTCAACACTAACCTATACCCCCTCTCCCTTCCCTCAACACTAACCTATACCCTCTCTCCCCTTCCCTCAACACTAACCTATACCCCTCTCTCCCCTTCCCTCAACACTAACCTATACCCCCTCTCCCCTTCCCTCAACACTAACCTATACCCTCTCTCCCCTTCCCTCAACACTAACCTATACCCCCTCTCCCCTTCCCTCAACACTAACCTATACCCCCTCTCCCCTTCCCTCAACACTAACCTATACCCTCTCTCCCCTTCCCTCAACACTAACCTATACCCTCCTCTCCCCTTCCCTCAACACTAACCTATACCCCCTCTCCCCTTCCCTCAACACTAACCTATACCCCCTCTCCCCTTCCCTCAACACTAACCTATACCCCCTCTCCCCTTCCCTCAACACTAACCTATACCCCCTCTCCCCTTCCCTCAACACTAACCTATACCCCCTCTCCCCTTCCCTCAACACTAACCTATACCCCCTCTCCCCTTCCCTCAACACTAACCTATACCCCTCTCCCCTTCCCTCAACACTAACCTATACCCCCTCTCCCCTTCCCTCAACACTAACCTATACCCCCCTCTCTCCCCTCCCTCAACACTAACCTATACCCTCTCTCCCCTTCCCTCAACACTAACCTATACCCCCTCTCCCCTTCCCCTCTCCCTTCCCTCAACACTAACCTATACCCCCTCTCCCCTTCCCTCAACACTAACCTATACCCCCTCTCCCCTTCCCTCAACACTAACCTATACCCCCTCTCCCCTTCCCTCAACACTAACCTATACCCCCTCTCCCCTTCCCTCAACACTAACCTATACCCCCTCTCCCCTTCCCTCAACACTAACCTATACCCTCTCTCCCCTTCCCTCAACACTAACCTATACCCTCTCTCCCCTTCCCTCAACACTAACCTATACCCCCTCTCCCCTTCCCTCAACACTAACCTATACCCTCTCTCCCCTTCCCTCAACACTAACCTATACCCCCTCTCCCCTTCCCTCAACACTAACCTATACCCCCTCTCCCCTTCCCTCAACACTAACCTATACCCCTCTCCCCTTCCCTCAACACTAACCTATACCCCCTCTCCCCTTCCCTCAACACTAACCTATACCCCCTCTCCCCTTCCCTCAACACTAACCTATACCCCCTCTCCCCTTCCCTCAACACTAACCTATACCCCTCCCCTTCCCCCCTCTCCCCTTCCCTCAACACTAACCTATACCCCCTCTCCCCTTCCCCCCTCTCCCCTTCCCTCAACACTAACCTATACCCCCTCTCCCCTTCCCTCAACACTAACCTATACCCTCTCCCCTCCCTCAACACTAACCTATACCCCTCTCCCCTTCCCTCAACACTAACCTATACCCCTCTCCCCTTCCCTCAACACTAACCTATACCCTCTCTCCCCTTCCCTCAACACTAACCTATACCCCCTCTCCCCTTCCCTCAACACTAACCTATACCCCCTCTCCCCTTCCCTCAACACTAACCTATACCCCCTCTCCCCTCCCTCAACACTAACCTATACCCTCTCTCCCCTTCCCTCAACACTAACCTATACCCCCTCTCCCCTTCCCTCAACACTAACCTATACCCTCTCTCCCCTTCCCTCAACACTAACCTATACCCTCTCTCCCCTTCCCTCAACACTAACCTATACCCCCTCTCCCCTTCCCTCAACACTAACCTATACCCCCTCTCCCCTTCCCTCAACACTAACCTATACCCCCTCTCCCCTTCCCTCAACACTAACCTATACCCCTCTCCCCTTCCCTCAACACTAACCTATACCCCTCTCCCCTTCCCTCAACACTAACCTATACCCTCTCTCCCCTTCCCTCAACACTAACCTATACCCCCTCTCCCCTTCCCTCAACACTAACCTATACCCCCTCTCCCCTTCCCTCAACACTAACCTATACCCCCTCTCCACTTCCCTCAACACTAACCTATACCCCCTCTCTACTTCCCTCAACACTAACCTATACCCCTCTCCCCTTCCCTCAACACTAACCTATACCCCCTCTCCCCTTCCCTCAACACTAACCTATACCCCCTCTCCCCTTCCCTCAACACTAACCTATACCCTCTCTCCCCTTCCCTCAACACTAACCTATACCCCCTCTCCCCTCAACACTAACCTATACCCCCTCTCCCCTTCCCTCAACACTAACCTATACCCTCTCTCTCCCCTCCCTCAACACTAACCTATACCCCCTCTCCCCTTCCCTCAACACTCCTATACCCCCTTCCCCTTCCCTCAACACTAACCTATACCCCCTCTCCCCTTCCCTCAACACTAACCTATACCCTCTCTCCCCTTCCCTCAACACTAACCTATACCCCCTCTCCCCTCAACACTAACCTATACCCCCTCTCCCCTTCCCTCAACACTAACCTATACCCCCTCTCCCCTTCCCTCAACACTAACCTATACCCTCTCTCCCCTTCCCTCAACACTAACCTATACCCTCTCTCTCCCCTTCCCTCAACACTAACCTATACCCCCTCTCCCCTTCCCTCAAACTAACCTATACCCTCTCTCCCCTTCCCTCAACACTAACCTATACCCCCTCTCCCTTCCCTCAACACTAACCTATACCCCCTCTCCCCTTCCCTCAACACTAACCTATACCCCCTCTCCCCTTCCCTCAACACTAACCTATACCCTCTCTCCCCTTCCCTCAACACTAACCTATACCCTCTCTCCCCTTCCCTCAACACTAACCTATACCCTCTCTCCCCTTCCCTCAACACTAACCTATACCCTCTCTCCCCTTCCCTCAACACTAACCTATACCCTCTCTCCCCTCAACACTAACCTATACCCCTCTCTCCCCTTCCCTCAACACTAACCTATACCCTCTCTCCCCTTCCCTCAACACTAACCTATACCCTCTCTCCCCTTCCCTCAACACTAACCTATACCCCCTCTCCCCTTCCCTCAACACTAACCTATACCCTCTCTCCCCTCAACACTAACCTATACCCTCTCTCCCCTTCCCTCAACACTAACCTATACCCCCTCTCCCCTTCCCTCAACACTAACCTATACCCCCTCTCCCCTTCCCTCAACACTAACCTATACCCCCTCTCCCCTTCTCTCTCTCCCCTTCCCTCAACACTAACCTATACCCTCTCTCCCCTTCCCTCAACACTAACCTATACCCTCTCTCCCCTTCCCTCAACACTAACCTATACCCTCTCTCTCCCCTTCCCTCAACACTAACCTATACCTCCTCTCCCCTCAACACTAACCTATACCCCTCTCTCCCCTTCCCCCTCCCCTTCCCTCAACACTAACCTATACCCCCTCTCCCCTTCCCTCAACACTGACCTATACCCTCTCTCCCCTTCCCTCAACACTAACCTATACCCCCTCTCCCCTTCCCTCAACACTAACCTATACCCCCTCTCCCCTTCCCTCAACACTAACCTATACCCCCTCTCCCCTTCCCTCAACACTAACCTATACCCCCTCTCCCCTTCCCTCAACACTAACCTATACCCCCTCTCCCCTTCCCTCAACACTAACCTATACCCTCTCTCCCCTTCCCTCAACACTAACCTATATCCCCTCTCCCCTTCCCTCAACACTAAGCTATACCCCCTCTCTCCTTCCCTCAACACTAACCTATAGCCTCTCTCCCCTTCCCCCCTCTCCCCTTCCCTCAACACTAACCTATACCAGCTCTCCCCTTCCCCCCTCTCCCCTTCCCCCAACACTAACCTATACCCCCTCTCCCCTTCCCTCAACACTAACCTATACCCCCTCTCCCCTTCCCCCCTCTCCCCTTCCCTCAACACTAACCTATACCCTCTCTCCCCTTCCCTCAACACTAACCTATACCCCCTCTCCCCTTCCCCTCTCTCCCCTTCCCCAACACTAACCTATACCCTCTCTCCCCTTCCCTCAACACTAACCTATACCCCCTCTCCCCTCAACACTAACCTATACCCCCTCTCCCCTTCCCTCAACACTAACCTATACCCCCTCTCCCCTTCCCTCAACACTAACCTATACCCTCTCTCTCCCCTCCCTCAACACTAACCTATACCCTCTCTCCCTTCCCTCAACACTAACCTATACCCCCTCTCCCCTTCCCTCAACACTAACCTATACCCCCTCTCCCCTTCCCTCAACACTAACCTATACCCCCTCTCCCCTTCCCTCAACACTAACCTATACCCCCTCTCTCCTTCCCTCAACACTAACCTATACCCTCTCTCCCCTTCCCTCAACACTAACCTATACCCCTCTCTCCCCTTCCCTCAACACTAACCTATACCCTCTCTCCCCTTCCCTCAACACTAACCTATACCCCCTCTCCCCTTCCCTCAACACTAACCTATACCCCCTCTCCCCTTCCCTCAACACTAACCTATACCCCCTCTCCCCTTCCCTCAACACTAACCTATACCCCCTCTCCCCTTCCCTCAACACTAACCTATACCCCCTCTCCCCTTCCCTCAACACTAACCTATACCCTCTCTCCCCTTCCCTCAACACTAACCTATACCCCCTCTCCCCTTCCCTCAACACTAACCTATACCCTCTCTCCCCTTCCCTCAACACTAACCTATACCCCCTCTCCCCTCAACACTAAACTATACCCCCTTTCCCCTTCCCTCAACACTAACCTATACCCCCTCTCCCCTCCCTCAACACTAACCTATACCCTCTCTCTCCCCTTCCCTCAACACTAACCTATACCCCCTATCCCCTTCCCTCAACACTAACCTATACCCCCTCTCCCCTTCCCTCAACACTAACCTATACCCCCTCTCCCCTTCCCTCAACACTAACCTATACCCCCTCTCCCCTTCCCTCAACACTAACCTATACCCCTCTCCCCTTCCCTCAACACTAACCTATACCCCCTCTCCCCTTCCCTCAACACTAACCTATACCCCCTCTCCCCTTCCCTCAACACTAACCTATACCCCCTCTCCCCTTCCCTCAACACTAACCTATACCCCCTCTCCCCTTCCCTCAACACTAACCTATACCCTCTCTCTCCCCTTCCCTCAACACTAACCTATACCCTCTCTCCCCTTCCCTCAACACTAACCTATACCCTCTCTCCCCTTCCCTCAACACTAACCTATACCCTCTCTCTCCCCTTCCCTCAACACTAACCTATACCCCCTCTCCCCTTCCCTCAACACTAACCTATACCCCCTCTCCCCTTCCCTCAACACTAACCTATACCCTCTCTCTCCCCTTCCCTCAACACTAACCTATACCCCTCTCTCCCCTTCCCTCAACACTAACCTATACCCCCTCTCCCCTTCCCTCAACACTAACCTATACCCCCTCTCCCCTTCCCTCAACACTAACCTATACCCCCTCTCCCCTTCCCTCAACACTAACCTATACCCTCTCCCTCCCCCCTCTCCCCTTCCCTCAACACTAACCTATACCCCCTCTCCCCTTCCCTCAACACTAACCTATACCCCCTCTCCCCTTCCCTCAACACTAACCTATACCCCTCTCTCCCCTTCCCTCAACACTAACCTATACCCCCTCTCCCCTTCCCTCAACCTCTATCCCCTTCCCTCAACACTAACCTATACCCCCTCTCCCCTTCCCTCAACACTAACCTATACCCCCTCTCCCCTTCCCTCAACACTAACCTATACCCTCTCTCCCCTTCCCTCAACACTAACCTATACCCCCTCTCCCCTTCCCTCAACACTAACCTATACCCTCTCTCTCCTTCCCTCAACACTAACCTATACCCCCTCTCCCCTTCCCTCAACACTAACCTATACCCTCTCTCCCCTTCCCTCAACACTAACCTATACCCTCTCCCCTTCCCTCAACACTAACCTATACCCCCTCTCCCCTTCCCTCAACACTAACCTATACCCCCTCTCCCCTTCCCTCAACACTAACCTATACCCCCTCTCCCCTTCCCTCAACACTAACCTATACCCCCTCTCCCCTTCCCTCAACACTAACCTATACCCCTCTCCCCTTCCCCACCTCCTCCCTTCCCTCAACACTAACCTATACCCCTCTCCCCTCCCAACACTAACCTATACCCTCTCTCCCTCCTCAACACTCACCTATACCCCCTCTCCCCTTCCCTCAACACTAACCTATACCCCCTCTTCCCTCAACACTAACCTATACCCTCTCTCCCATTCCCTCAACACTAACCTATACCCTCTCTCCCCTTCCCTCAACACTAACCTATACCCCCTCTCCCCTTCCCTCAACACTAACCTATACCCTCTCTCCCCTTCCCTCAACACTAACCTATACCCTCTCTCTCCCCTTCCCTCAACACTAACCTATACCCCCTCTCCCCTTCCCTCAACACTAACCTATACCCTCTCTCCCCTTCCCTCAACACTAACCTATACCCTCTCTCCCCTTCCCTCAACACTAACCTATACCCTCTCTCCCCTTCCCTCAACACTAACCTATACCCTCTCTCCCCTTCCCTCAACACTAACCTATACCCTCTCTCCCCTCAACACTAACCTATACCCCCTCTCCCCTTCCCTCAACACTAACCTATACCCCCTCTCCCCTTCCCTCAACACTAACCTATACCCCTCTCCCCTTCCCTCAACACTAACCTATACCCTCTCTCCCCTTCCCTCAACACTAACCTATACCCTCTCTCCCCTCAACACTAACCTATACCCCCTCTCCCCTTCCCTCAACACTAACCTATACCCCTCTCCCTTCCCTCAACACTAACCTATACCCCCTCTCCCCTTCCCTCAACACTAACCTATACCCTCTCTCCCCTTCCCTCAACACTAACCTATACCCTCTCTCCCCTTCCCTCAACACTAACCTATACCCTCTCTCTCCCCTTCCCTCAACACTAACCTATACCTCCTCTCCCCTCAACACTAACCTATACCCCCTCTCTCCCCTTCCCTCAACACTAACCTATACCCCTCTCCCCTTCCCTCAACACTAACCTATACCCCCTCTCCCCTTCCCTCAACACTAACCTATACCCCCTCTCCCCTTCCCTCAACACTAACCTATACCCTCTCTCCCCTTCCCTCAACACTAACCTATACCCCCTCTCCCTTCCCTCAACACTAACCTATACCCCCTCTCCCCTTCCCTCAACACTAACCTATACCCTCTCTCCCCTTCCCTCAACACTAACCTATACCCTCTCTCCCCTTCCCTCAACACTAACCTATACCCCCTCTCCCCTTCCCTCAACACTAACCTATACCCCCTCTCCCCTTCCCTCAACACTAACCTATACCCCCTCTCCCCTTCCCTCAACACTAACCTATACCCCCTCTCTCCTTCCCTCAACACTAACCTATACCCTCTCCCCTTCCTCAACACTAACCTATACCCCCTCTCCCCTTCCCTCAACACTAACCTATACCCCCTCTCCCCTTCCCTCAACACTAACCTATACCCTCTCTCCCCTTCCCTCAACACTAACCTATACCCCCTCTCCCCTTCCCTCAACACTAACCTATACCCCTCTCCCCTTCCCCCCTCTCCCCTTCCCTCAACACTAACCTATACCCCCTCTCCCCTTCCCTCAACACTAACCTATACCCTCTCTCTCCCCTTCCCTCAACACTAACCTATACCCTCTCTCCCCTTCCCTCAACACTAACCTATACCCCCTCTCCCCTTCCCTCAACACTAACCTATACCCTCTCTCCCCTTCCCTCAACACTAACCTATACCCCCTCTCCCTCAACACTAACCTATACCCCCTCTCCCCTTCCCTCAACACTAACCTATACCCCCTCTCCCCTTCCCTCAACACTAACCTATACCCCCTCTCCCCTTCCCTCAACACTAACCTATACCCCCTCTCCCCTTCCCTCAACACTAACCTATACCCCCTCTCCCCTTCCCTCAACACTAACCTATACCCCCTCTCCCCTTCCCTCAACACTAACCTATACCCCCTCTCCCCTTCCCTCAACACTAACCTATACCCCCTCTCCCCTTCCCTCAACACTAACCTATACCCCCTCTCCCCTTCCCTCAACACTAACCTATACCCCCTCTCCCCTTCCCTCAACACTAACCTATACCCCTCTCCCCTTCCCTCAACACTAACCTATACCCCCTCTCCCCTTCCCTCAACACTAACCTATACCCCCTCTCCCCTTCCCTCAACACTAACCTATACCCCTCTCCCCTTCCCTCAACACTAACCTATACCCCCTCTCCCCTCAACACTAACCTATACCCCCTCTCCCTTCCCTCAACACTAACCTATACCCCCTCTCCCCTTCCCTCAACACTAACCTATACCCCCTCTCCCCTCCTCAACACTAACCTATACCCCCTCTTCCCTCAACACTAACCTATACCCCCTCTCCCCTTCCCTCAACACTAACCTATACCCCCTCTCCCCTTCCCTCAACACTAACCTATACCCCCTCTCCCCTTCCCTCAACACTAACCTATACCCCTCTCTCCCCTTCCCTCAACACTAACCTATACCCTCTCTCTCCCCTTCCCTCAACACTAACCTATACCCCCTCTCCCCTTCCCTCAACACTAACCTATACCCTCTCTCCCCTTCCCTCAACACTAACCTATACCCCCTCTCCCCTTCCCTCAACACTAACCTATACCCCCTCTCCCTTCCCTCAACACTAACCTATACCCCCTCTCCCCTTCCCTCAACACTAACCTATACCCCCTCTCCCCTTCCCTCAACACTAACCTATACCCCCTCTCCCCTTCCCTCAACACTAACCTATACCCCCTCTCCCCTTCCCTCAACACTAACCTATACCCTCTCTTCCCTCAACACTAACCTATACCCTCTCTCCCTTCCCTCAACACTAACCTATACCCCTCTCTCCCCTTCCCTCAACACTAACCTATACCCCCTCTCCCCTTCCCTCAACACTAACCTATACCCTCTCTCCCCTTCCCTCAACACTAACCTATACCCCCTCCCCTCCCCCTCTCCCCTTCCCTCAACACTAACCTATACCCCCTCTCCCCTTCCCTCAACACTAACCTATACCCCCTCTCCCCTTCCCTCAACACTAACCTATACCCTCTCTCCCCTTCCCTCAACACTAACCTATACCCTCTCTCCCCTTCCCTCAACACTAACCTATACCCTCTCTCCCCTTCCCTCAACACTAACCTATACCCTCTCTCCCCTCAACACTAACCTATACCCCCTCTCCCCTTCCCTCAACACTAACCTATACCCCCTCTCCCCTTCCCTCAACACTAACCTATACCCTCTCTCCCCTTCCCTCAACACTAACCTATACCCTCTCTCCCCTTCCCTCAACACTAACCTATACCCCCTCTCCCCTTCCCAACACTAACCTATACCCCCTCTCCCCTTCCCTCAACACTAACCTATACCCTCTCTCCCCTTCCCTCAACACTAACCTATACCCCCTCTCCCCTTCCCTCTCTCCCCTTCCCTCAACACTAACCTATACCCTCTCTCCCCTTCCCTCAACACTAACCTATACCCCCTCTCCCCTTCCCTCAACACTAACCTATACCCCCTCTCCCCTTCCCTCAACACTAACCTATACCCCCTCTCCCCTCAACACTAACCTATACCCCTCTCTCTCCCCTTCCCCTCAACACTAACCTATACCCCCTCTCCCCTTCCCTCAACACTAACCTATACCCTCTCTCCCCTTCCCTCAACACTAACCTATACCCCCTCTCCCCTTCCCTCAACACTAACCTATACCCCCTCTCCCCTTCCCTCAACACTAACCTATACCCCCTCTCCCCTTCCCTCAACACTAACCTATACCCCCTCTCCCCTTCCCTCAACACTAACCTATACCCCCTCTCCCCTTCCCTCAACACTAACCTATACCCTCTCTCCCCTTCCCTCAACACTAACCTATACCCCCTCTCCCCTTCCCTCAACACTAACCTATACCCCCTCTCCCCTTCCCTCAACACTAACCTATACCCCCTCTCCCCTTCCCTCAACACTAACCTATACCCCCTCTCCCCTTCCCTCAACACTAACCTATACCCCCTCTCCCCTTCCCTCAACACTAACCTATACCCCCTCTCCCCTTCCCTCAACACTAACCTATACCCCCTCTCCCCTTCCCTCAACACTAACCTATACCCCTCTCCCCTTCCCTCAACACTAACCTATACCCTCTCTCCCCTTCCCTCAACACTAACCTATACCAGCTCTCCCCTTCCCCCCTCTCCCCTTCCCCCAACACTAACCTATACCCCCTCTCCCCTTCCCTCAACACTAACCTACACCCCCTCTCCCCTTCCCCCCTCTCCCTTCCCTCAACACTAACCTATACCCTCTCTCCCCTTCCCTCAACACTAACCTATACCCCCTCTCCCCTTCCCCTCTCTCCCCTTCCCCCAACACTAACCTATACCCTCTCTCCCCTTCCCTCAACACTAACCTATACCCCCTCTCCCCTCAACACTAAACTATACCCCCTCTCCCCTTCCCTCAACACTAAACTATACCCCCTCTCCCCTTCCCTCAACACTAACCTATACCCCCTCTCCCCCTCCCTCAACACTAACCTATAACCTCTCTCTCCTCCCCTCCCCTCAACACTAACCTATACCCTCTCTCTCCCCTTCCCTCAACACTAACCTATACCCTCTCTCCCCTTCCCTCAACACTAACCTATACCCTCTCTCCCCTTCCCTCAACACTAACCTATACCCTCTCTCTCCCCTTCCCTCAACACTAACCCATACCCCCTCTCCACTTCCCTCAACACTAACCTACACCCCCTCTCTACTTCCCTCAACACTAACCTATACCCCTCTCCTCTTCCCTCAACACTAACCTATACCCCCTCTCCCCTTCCCTCAACACTAACCTATACCCCCTCTCCCCTTCCCTCAACACTAACCTATACCCCCTCTCCCCTCAACACTAAACTATACCCCCTTCCCCTTCCCTCAACACTAACCTATACCCTCTCTCTCCCCTCCCTCAACACTAACCTATACCCTCTCCTCCCCTTCCCTCAACACTCACCTATACCCCCTATCCCCTTCCCTCAACACTAACCTATACCCCCTCACCCCTTCCCCTCTCTCCCCTTCCCCAAACACTAACCTATACCCTCTCTCCCCTTCCCTCAACACTAACCTCTACCCCCTCTCCCCTTCCCTCAACACTAACCTATAACCTCTCTCTCTCTCCCCTCCCCTCAACACTAACCTATACCCTCTCTCTCCCCTTACCTCAACACTAACCTTTACCCCCTCTCCGATTACCTCAAATCTAACCTATACCCTCTCTCCCCTTCCCACAACACTAACCTATACCCCCTCTCCCTTCCCTCAACACTAACCTATACCCCCTCTCCACTTCCCTCAACACTAACCTATACCCCCTCTCCCCTTCCCTCAACACTAACCTATACCCCTCTCCCCTCCCTCAACACTAACCTATACCCTATCTCCCCTTCCCTCAACACTAACCTATACCCTCTCTCCCCTCAACACTAACCTATACCCTCTCTCTCCCCTTCCCTCAACACTAACCTATACCCCCTCTCCCCTACCCTCAACACTAACCTATACCCTCTCTCACCTTCCCTCAACACTAACCTATACCCCCTCTCCCCTTCCCACAACACTAACCTATACACTCTCTCCCCTTCCCTCAACACTAACCTATACCAGCTCTCCCCTTACCCCCTCTCCCCTTCCCCCAACACTAACCTATACCCCCTCTCCCCTTCCCTCAACACTAACCTACACCCCCTCTCCCCTTCCCCCCTCTCCCCTTCCCTCAACACTAACCTATACCCTCTATCCCCTTCCCTCAACACTAACCTATAACCCCCTCTCCCCTTCCCCTCTCTCCCCTTCCCTCAACACTAACCTATACCCCCTCTCCCATCAACACTAAACTATACCCCCTCTCCCCTTCCCTCAACACTAAAGTATACCCCCTCTCCCCTTCCCTCAACACTAACCTATACCCCCTCTCCCCCTCCCTCAACACTAACCTATAACCTCTCTCTCTCTCCCCTCCCCACAACACTAACCTATACCCTCTCTCTCCCCTTCCCTCAACACTAACCTATACCCTCTCTCCCCTTCCCTCAACACTAACCTATACCCTCTCTCCCCTTCCCTCAACACTAACCTATTCCCTCTCTCTCCCCTTCCCTCAACACTAACCCATACCCCCTCTCCACTTCCTCAACATTAACCTACACCCCCTCTCTACTTCCCTCAACACTAACCTATACCCCTCTCCTCTTCCCTCAACACTAACCTATACCCCCTCTCCCCTTCCCTCAACACTAACCTATACCCCCTCTCGCCTTCCCTCAACACTAACCTATACCCTCTCTCCCCTTCGCTCAACACTAACCTATACCCCCTCTCCCCTCAACACTAAACTATACCCCCTTTCCCCTTCCCTCAACACTAACCTATACCCTCTCTCTCCCCTCCCTCAACACTAACCTATACCCTCTCTCTCCCCTTCCCTCAACACTCTCCTATACCCCCTATCCCCTTCCCTCAACACTAACCTATACCCCCTCACCCCTTCCCCTCTCTCCCCTTCCCCAAACACTAACCTATACCCTCTCTCCCCTTCCCTCAACACTAACCTATACCCCCTCTCCCCTCAACACTAAACTATACACCCTCTCCCCTTCCCTCAACACTAACCTATACCCCCTCTCCCCTTCCCTCAACACTAACCTATAACCTCTCTCTCCCCTCCCCTCAACACTAACCTATACCCTCTCTCTCCCCTTACCTCAACACTAACCTTTACCCCCTCTCCGATTACCTCAAATCTAACCTATACCCTCTCTCCCCTTCCCACAACACTAACCTATACCCCCTCTCCCTTCCCTCAACACTAACCTATACCCCCTCTCCACTTCCCTCAACACTAACCTATACCCCCTCTCCCCTTCCCTCAACACTAACCTATACCCTCTCTCCCCTTCCCTCAACACTAACCTATACCCTCTCTCCCCTTCCCTCAACACTAACCTATACCCTCTCTCCCCTTCCCTCAACACTAACCTATACCCTCTCTCCCCTTCCCTCAACACTAACCTATACCCTCTCTCCCCTCAACACTAACCTATACCCCTCTCTCCCCTTCCCTCAACACTAACCTATACCCCCTCTCCCCTACCCTCAACACTAACCTATACCCTCTCTCCCCTTCCCTCAACACAAACCTATACCCCCTCTCCCCTTCTCTCTCTCCCCTTCCCTCAACACTAACCTATACCCTCTCTCCCCTTCCCTCAACACTAACCTATACCCTCTCTCCCCTTCCCTCAACACTAACCTATACCCTCTCTCTCCCCTTCCCTCAACACTAACCTATACCTCCTCTCCCCTCAACACTAACCTATACCCCCTCTCTCCCCTTCCCCCTCTCCCCTTCCCTCAACACTAACCTATACCCCCTCTCCCCTCCCTCAACACTAACCTATACCCTCTCTCTCCCCTTCCCTCAACACTCTCCTATACCCCCTATCCCCTTCCCTCAACACTAACCTATACCCCCTCACCCCTTCCCCTCTCTCCCCTTCCCCAAACACTAACCTATACCCTCTCTCCCCTTCCCTCAACACTAACCTATACCCCCTCTCCCCTCAACACTAAACTATACACCCTCTCCCCTTCCCTCAACACTAACCTATACCCCCTCTCCCCTTCCCTCAACACTAACCTATAACCTCTCTCTCCCCTCCCCTCAACACTAACCTATACCCTCTCTCTCCCCTTACCTCAACACTAACCTTTACCCCCTCTCCGATTACCTCAAATCTAACCTATACCCTCTCTCCCCTTCCCACAACACTAACCTATACCCCCTCTCCCTTCCCTCAACACTAACCTATACCCCCTCTCCACTTCCCTCAACACTAACCTATACCCCCTCTCCCCTTCCCTCAACACTAACCTATACCCTCTCTCCCCTTCCCTCAACACTAACCTATACCCTCTCTCCCCTTCCCTCAACACTAACCTATACCCTCTCTCCCCTTCCCTCAACACTAACCTATACCCTATCTCCCCTTCCCTCAACACTAACCTATACCCTCTCTCCCCTCAACACTAACCTATACCCTCTCTCTCCCCTTCCCTCAACACTAACCTATACCCCCTCTCCCCTACCCTCAACACTAACCTATACCCTCTCTCACCTTCCCTCAACACAAACCTATACCCCCTCTCCCCTTCTCTCTCTCCCCTTCCCTCAACACTAACCTATACCCTCTCTCCCCTTCCCTCAACACTAACCTATACCCTCTCTCCCCTTCCCTCAACACTAACCTATTCCCTCTCTCTCCCCTTCCCTCAACACTAACCTATACCTCCTCTCCCCTCAACACTAACCTATACCCCCTCTCTCCCCTTCCCCCTCTCCCCTTCCCTCAACACTAACCTATACCCCCTCTCCCCTTCCCTCAACACTGACCTATACCCTCTCTCCCCTTCCCTCAACACTAACCTATACCCCCTCTCCCCTACCCTCAACACTAACCTATACCACCTCTCCCCTTCCCTCAACACTAACCTATACCCCCTCTCCCCTTCCCTCTACAACTAACCTATACCCCCTCTCCCCTTCCCTCAACACTAACCTTAGATTACTTGTAGTTTTTCATGTTGTTTGTCTAATTTTTGTAATGACTTGGCGCTGCCTATCTTGGCCAGGACGCTCTTGAAAAAGAGATTTTAAATCTCAATGAGCCTTTCCTGGTTAAATAAAGGTTTAAAAAAAAAAAAAAAATAGTCATTGTTTTGTAGTCATTGTTTTATAGTCATTGTTTTCATAGTCATTGTTTCTTATAGTCATTGTTTCTTATAGTCATTGTTTTTATTATCATTGTTTTATAGTCATTGTTTTATAGTCATTGTTTTTATAGTCATTGTTTCTTATAGTCATTGTTTTATAGTCATTGTTTTTACAGTCATTGTTTTTATAGTCATTGTTTTTATTGTCATTGTTTTATAGTCATTGTTTTTATAGTCATTGTTTTATAGTCATTGTTTTATAGTCATTGTTTCTTATAGTCATTGTTTTTATAGTCATTGTTTCTTATAGTCATTGTTTTATAGTCATTGTTTTATAGTCATTGTTTTTATAGTCATTGTTTTATAGTCATTGTTTTATAGTCATTGTTTTATAGTCATTGTTTTTATAGTCATTGTTTTTATTAGTCATTGTTTTATAGTCATTGTTTTATAGTCATTGTTTTATAGTCATTGTTTTATAGTCATTGTTTTTATAGTCATTGTTTTATAGTCATTGTTTTATAGTCATTGTTTTTATAGTCATTGTTTTTATAGTCATTGTTTTATAGTCATTGTTTTATAGTCATTGTTTTATAGTCATTGTTTTTATAGTCATTGTTTTTAGTCATTGTTTATAGTCATTGTTTTTATAGTCATTGTTTTTATAGTCATTGTTTTATAGTCATTGTTTTATAGTCATTGTTTTATAGTCATTGTTTTATAGTCATTGTTTTATAGTCATTGTTTTATAGTCATTGTTTTATAGTCATTGTTTTATAGTCATTGTTTTTATAGTCATTGTTTTATAGTCATTGTTTTATAGTCATTGTTTTTATAGTCATTGTTTCTTATAGTCATTGTTTTATAGTCATTGTTTTATAGTCATTGTTTTTATAGTCATTGTTTTATAGTCATTGTTTTATAGTCATTGTTTTTATAGTCATTGTTTTATAGTCATTGTTTTATAGTCATTGTTTTATAGTCATTGTTTTTATAGTCATTGTTTTATAGTCATTGTTTTATAGTCATTGTTTTATAGTCATTGTTTTTATAGTCATTGTTTTTATAGTCATTGTTTTATAGTCATTGTTTTATAGTCATTGTTTTATAGTCATTGTTTTATAGTCATTGTTTTTATAGTCATTGTTTTATAGTCATTGTTTTATAGTCATTGTTTTATAGTCATTGTTTTATAGTCATTGTTTTATAGTCATTGTTTTATAGTCATTGTTTTATAGTCATTGTTTTTAGTCATTGTTTTATAGTCATTGTTTTTATAGTCATTGTTTTATAGTCATTGTTTTATAGTCATTGTTTTATAGTCATTGTTTTATAGTCATTGTTTTTATAGTCATTGTTTTATAGTCATTGTTTTATAGTCATTGTTTTTATAGTCATTGTTTTTATAGTCATTGTTTTATAGTCATTGTTTTATAGTCATTGTTTTATAGTCATTGTTTTTATAGTCATTGTTTTATAGTCATTGTTTTATAGTCATTGTTTTATAGTCATTGTTTTATAGTCATTGTTTTATAGTCATTGTTTTTATTGTCATTGTTTTATAGTCATTGTTTTAGTCATTGTTTATAGTCATTGTTTTATAGTCATTGTTTTTATAGTCATTGTTTTATAGTCATTGTTTTATAGTCATTGTTTTATAGTCATTGTTTTTATAGTCATTGTTTTTATAGTCATTGTTTTTATAGTCATTGTTTTATAGTCATTGTTTTATAGTCATTGTTTTATAGTCATTGTTTCTTATAGTCATTGTTTTTATAGTCATTGTTTTATAGTCATTGTTTTATAGTCATTGTTTTTATAGTCATTGTTTTATAGTCATTGTTTTTATATGTCATTGTTTTATAGTCATTGTTTTTATAGTCATTGTTTTTATAGTCATTGTTTTATAGTCATTGTTTTATAGTCATTGTTTTATAGTCATTGTTTTTATAGTCATTGTTTTTATAGTCATTGTTTTATAGTCATTGTTTTTATAGTCATTGTTTTATAGTCATTGTTTTATAGTCATTGTTTTTATAGTCATTGTTTTTATAGTCATTGTTTTTATAGTCATTGTTTTTATAGTCATTGTTTTTATAGTCATTGTTTTATAGTCATTGTTTTTATAGTCATTGTTTTATAGTCATTGTTTTATAGTCATTGTTTTATAGTCATTGTTTTTATAGTCATTGTTTTATAGTCATTGTTTTATAGTCATTGTTTTATAGTCATTGTTTTTATAGTCATTGTTTTATAGTCATTGTTTTATAGTCATTGTTTTATAGTCATTGTTTTATAGTCATTGTTTTATAGTCATTGTTTTATAGTCATTGTTTTTATAGTCATTGTTTTATAGTCATTGTTTTATAGTCATTGTTTTATAGTCATTGTTTTTATTAGTCATTGTTTTTATAGTCATTGTTTTATAGTCATTGTTTTATAGTCATTGTTTTTATAGTCATTGTTTTTATAGTCATTGTTTTTATAGTCATTGTTTTATAGTCATTGTTTTATAGTCATTGTTTTATAGTCATTGTTTTTATTAGTCATTGTTTTTATAGTCATTGTTTTATAGTCATTGTTTTTATAGTCATTGTTTTATAGTCATTGTTTTTATAGTCATTGTTTTATAGTCATTGTTTTATAGTCATTGTTTTATAGTCATTGTTTTTATAGTCATTGTTTTATAGTCATTGTTTTATAGTCATTGTTTTATAGTCATTGTTTTTATAGTCATTGTTTTATAGTCATTGTTTTATAGTCATTGTTTTATAGTCATTGTTTTATAGTCATTGTTTTTATAGTCATTGTTTTTATAGTCATTGTTTTATAGTCATTGTTTTATAGTCATTGTTTTATAGTCATTGTTTTTATAGTCATTGTTTTATAGTCATTGTTTTATAGTCATTGTTTTATAGTCATTGTTTTATAGTCATTGTTTTATAGTCATTGTTTTTATAGTCATTGTTTTATAGTCATTGTTTTATAGTCATTGTTTTATAGTCATTGTTTTTATAGTCATTGTTTTTATAGTCATTGTTTTATAGTCATTGTTTTATAGTCATTGTTTTATAGTCATTGTTTTTATAGTCATTGTTTTATAGTCATTGTTTTATAGTCATTGTTTTTATAGTCATTGTTTTTATAGTCATTGTTTTATAGTCATTGTTTTATAGTCATTGTTTTATAGTCATTGTTTTATAGTCATTGTTTTTATAGTCATTGTTTTATAGTCATTGTTTTATAGTCATTGTTTTATAGTCATTGTTTTTATAGTCATTGTTTTATAGTCATTGTTTTTATTAGTCATTGTTTTTATAGTCATTGTTTTATAGTCATTGTTTTATAGTCATTGTTTTATAGTCATTGTTTTATAGTCATTGTTTTTATAGTCATTGTTTTATAGTCATTGTTTTTATAGTCATTGTTTTTATTAGTCATTGTTTTTATAGTCATTGTTTTATAGTCATTGTTTTATAGTCATTGTTTTATAGTCATTGTTTTTATAGTCATTGTTTTTATAGTCATTGTTTTATAGTCATTGTTTTATAGTCATTGTTTTTATAGTCATTGTTTTATAGTCATTGTTTTATAGTCATTGTTTTATAGTCATTGTTTTATAGTCATTGTTTTTATAGTCATTGTTTTATAGTCATTGTTTTATAGTCATTGTTTTTATAGTCATTGTTTTATAGTCATTGTTTTATAGTCATTGTTTTATAGTCATTGTTTTATAGTCATTGTTTTATAGTCATTGTTTTTATAGTCATTGTTTTATAGTCATTGTTTTATAGTCATTGTTTTATAGTCATTGTTTTTATAGTCATTGTTTTTATAGTCATTGTTTTATAGTCATTGTTTTATAGTCATTGTTTTATAGTCATTGTTTTATAGTCATTGTTTTTATAGTCATTGTTTTTATAGTCATTGTTTTATAGTCATTGTTTTATAGTCATTGTTTTTATAGTCATTGTTTTATAGTCATTGTTTTATAGTCATTGTTTTATAGTCATTGTTTTTATAGTCATTGTTTTATAGTCATTGTTTTATAGTCATTGTTTTTATAGTCATTGTTTTATAGTCATTGTTTTTATATGTCATTGTTTTTATAGTCATTGTTTTTATAGTCATTGTTTTATAGTCATTGTTTTATAGTCATTGTTTTATAGTCATTGTTTTATAGTCATTGTTTTATAGTCATTGTTTTTATTAGTCATTGTTTTTATAGTCATTGTTTTATAGTCATTGTTTATTATAGTCATTGTTTTATAGTCATTGTTTTATAGTCATTGTTTTTATTAGTCATTGTTTTATAGTCATTGTTTTATAGTCATTGTTTTTATAGTCATTGTTTTATAGTCATTGTTTTTATTAGTCATTGTTTTATAGTCATTGTTTTATAGTCATTGTTTTATAGTCATTGTTTTATAGTCATTGTTTTATAGTCATTGTTTTATAGTCATTGTTTTTATAGTCATTGTTTTATAGTCATTGTTTTATAGTCATTGTTTTATAGTCATTGTTTTTATAGTCATTGTTTTATAGTCATTGTTTTATAGTCATTGTTTTATAGTCATTGTTTTAGTCATTATAGTCATTGTTTTATAGTCATTGTTTTATAGTCATTGTTTTTATAGTCATTGTTTCTTATAGTCATTGTTTTTATAGTCATTGTTTTATAGTCATTGTTTTATAGTCATTGTTTTATAGTCATTGTTTTTATAGTCATTGTTTTTATAGTCATTGTTTTTATAGTCATTGTTTTTATAGTCATTGTTTTTATAGTCATTGTTTTATAGTCATTGTTTTATAGTCATTGTTTTATAGTCATTGTTTTTATAGTCATTGTTTTTATAGTCATTGTTTTATAGTCATTGTTTTATAGTCATTGTTTTATAGTCATTGTTTTTATTAGTCATTGTTTTTATAGTCATTGTTTTATAGTCATTGTTTTATAGTCATTGTTTTATAGTCATTGTTTTTATTGTCATTGTTTTTATAGTCATTGTTTTATAGTCATTGTTTTTATAGTCATTGTTTTTATTAGTCATTGTTTTTATAGTCATTGTTTTATAGTCATTGTTTTATAGTCATTGTTTTATAGTCATTGTTTTTATTAGTCATTGTTTTTATAGTCATTGTTTTATAGTCATTGTTTTATAGTCATTGTTTTATAGTCATTGTTTTTATTAGTCATTGTTTTTATTGTCATTGTTTTTATAGTCATTGTTTTATAGTCATTGTTTTATAGTCATTGTTTTATAGTCATTGTTTTTATAGTCATTGTTTCTTATAGTCATTGTTTTTATTAGTCATTGTTTTTATTAGTCATTGTTTTATAGTCATTGTTTTATAGTCATTGTTTTTATAGTCATTGTTTTATAGTCATTGTTTTATAGTCATTGTTTTTATTGTCATTGTTTTTATTGTCATTGTTTTATAGTCATTGTTTTATAGTCATTGTTTTTATAGTCATTGTTTTATAGTCATTGTTTTATAGTCATTGTTTTTATAGTCATTGTTTTATAGTCATTGTTTTATAGTCATTGTTTTATAGTCATTGTTTTTATAGTCATTGTTTTATAGTCATTGTTTTATAGTCATTGTTTTATAGTCATTGTTTTATAGTCATTGTTTTATAGTCATTGTTTTTTTATAGTCATTGTTTTATAGTCATTGTTTTATAGTCATTGATTTTATAGTCATTGTTTTATAGTCATTGTTTTATAGTCATTGTTTTTGCACTGACTCAAAATCATCTCTGGCATTGTCTTGCTCATTGGGGTGAGGCTCGGAAGCCTTCACCACACCTATCAACGCAGGTTCTACCTCTTCACTTGTATCAGTTTCCATTTCTGAACTTCTGTTATCCAACTCCATCTCAGGGTTTTCAGGAGAGGAACATGTAGCTGTCTTGTAGCTGACTCATAGGAGGAAGTACGCTGTTTAAATTTTGCAGATGTTGGTTTTTACCGATCGTTCTTAGCGCCATTCTTTCTCCCTCGTGTCATCCTTCCAGTCGAAAATTGCCCAAGCTCGACCCATTCCAATAGTGTTAGGGAACATCGAGGGGGGTTCAGGACCGAGAATTCAAAGTCGACAGACACAGAAAGCAGTCAGGATGAGAGGGAGGCATGTTGATTCAAATGACTGTACTCTTGTGTTACTGACTTGTTGCACCCTCAACAACTACTATGATTATTATTATTTGACCCTGCTGGTCATTTATGAACATTTGAACATCTTGGCCATGTGCTGTTATAATCTCCACCCGGCACAGCCAGAAGAGGGCTGGCCACCCCTCATAGCCTGGTTCCTCTCTAGGTTTCTTCCTAGGTTTTGGCCTTTCTAGGGAGTTTTTCCTAGCCACCGTGCTTCTACACCTGCATTGTTGCTGTTTGGGGTTTTAGGCTGGGTTTCTGTACAGCACTTTGTGATATCAGCTGATGTAAGAAGGGCTATATAAATACATTTGATTTGATTTGATTTGTATGGTTGATTCTGATTGGATACGAAGCTAGCTGGGTCATACCTCATATCCGGTGCCTTTTGGACCAGTTTTGGGGAGAAAGTATATATATTAAAAAAAAATGTGTTGTTTAATTCTTTTAGAAAAAGGCCTTGTTTGACTTTCAGAAAAACATATTGATCAAGCTCAGGCACTTAAATTCCTGTTAGGTGCATCATCCTATACAGTCATTACATAATCCCAACAGGGTGGAAAGGTTGAGCCGAAATTAGCCATAGTTCTGTGGGTGATTGAGATTGAGCTATCATAAATGGTAAACACTTGAAGAGGACATTAACTTCTATATGAAATGTACTTTTAAATTTGATTACATTTCTGATACATCTCTATAATTTAGCCTAACAGAGTAGAAATATAAAAATGTAATGAAATAAGTGAGACAGACTAGCCTCATGAAAACATGGAACCGTGTTTATATTCCCCCCCCCCCCAAAAAAATATGACTCTTCCTGAACGTGACGTGAATGTTGTAACCGGACTGTTTCTTAAAGGAGAATTAATACAAAATAACAGTGTGGAAGGTGATGTCATGGACACGCAGAAAACGTTAAAATACAATAATAAATACAATAATCATTAAAAAAAAAAAATCATTAGCGGGGAGAACAAGTATTTGATACACTGCCGATTTTTTAGGTTTTCCTACTTACAAAGCATGTAGAGGTCTGTAATTCTTATCATAGGTACACTTCAACTGTGAGAGACGGAATCTAAAACAAAAATCCAGAAAATCACATTGTATGATTTTTAAGTAATTAATGTGCATTTTATTGCAAATTAATGACCCCATTGTTCTTATTGTTTGCACATGTTCCTTATTTGTGTGTGTTGATTTGTGGTTATTTAAGCCTGTTTAGCCCGCCCAGGTTTGTGCGGGATTATTTTATCGTCAGTGTGCTTGTTTGATGTGCTGGTGATCTGCTTGGTTTATTTTCTTTCCGGACTGTGTGCCCGTTGTGTATGGGTTGGTAATTTTGTTTACACGCCTGTTGTGTTGGCGTCGACCGTGTCGTACCAGAGAAAATAAATCTCATTTTTTCCTTACCTCTGCTCTCTGCGCCTGACTCCTACCACCACTCCTAGCATTCGTGACAAAATTACAGACCTCTACATGCTTTGTACGTAGGAAAACCTGCAAAATCGGCAGTGTATCAAATACTTGTTCTCCCCACTGTATATTTTATTATATATATATATATATATATATATTATATTATATTTCTCTTAGAAGTTTATGAATAACACCCAGAGACATGGTGTCACGCTTGCAGTAGTGGGTGTGGAGTCAGGCGCAGGAAACAGGAGTAGTTGCTAACGGGCTTTTAAAACCTGTTAGGGCTAGGGGGCAGTATTGACACGGCTGGATAAAAAACATACCCGATTTAATCTGGTTACCACTCCTACCCAGTAACTAGAATATGCATATACTTATTACATATGGATAGAAAACACCCTACATTTTCTAAAACTGTTTGAATGGTGTCTGTGAGTATAACAGAACTCAAATGGCAGGTCAAAACCTGAGAGATTCCTTTACAGGAAGTGGCCTGTCTGACCATTTCTTGAACTTCTTTTCCATCTCTATCATTTACTAAGGATCTCTGCTCTAACGTGACACTTCCCACGTCGTCCATAGGCGCTCAGAGCCCGGGAAAAAACAGAATGTCGTCATTCCAGCCCCAGGCTGAAACACATTATCGCCTTTCTCAAGTGGCCGATCAAGGGACACTGGGCTTAGGCGCGTGACCCGACCGCCCCCGCCTTTGGGATTTTTTCCTCTGTTTGCCGAAAAGGAGATTCCCTGTCGGAATATTATCGCTTTTCTACGTGAAAAATGTCGTAAAAATTGATTTTAAACAGCGGTTGACATGCTTCGAAGTACGGTAATGGAATATTTAGAATTTTATTGTCACGAATTGCGCCATGCGCGCGACACTTCTTTACTATTTCGGATAGTGTCTGGAACGCACGAACAAAACGCCGCTATTCGGATATAACGATGGATTATTTTGGACCAAACCAACATTTGTTATTGAAGTAGCAGTCCTGGGTGTGCATTCTGACGAAGACAACAAAAGGTAATCAAACTTTTATAATAGTAAATATGATTATGGTGAGTGCTAAACTTGCCGGGTGTCTAAATAGCGAGCCCGTGATGCCTGGGCTATGTACTTAGAATATTGCAAAATGTGCTTTCACCAAAAAGCTATTTTAAAATCGGACATATCGAGTGCATAGAGGAGGTCTGTATCTATAATTCTTAAAATAATTGTTATGCTTTTTGTGAACGTTTATCGTGAGTAATTTAGTAAAATGTTAGCGAATTCCCCGGAAGTTTGCGGGGGGTATGCTAGTTCTGAACGTCACATGCTAATGTAAAAAGCTGGTTTTTGATATAAATATGAACTTGATTGAACAAAACATGCATGTATTGTATAACATAATGTCTTAGGGTTGTCATCTGATGAAGATCATCAAAGGTGAGTGCTGCATTTAGCTGTCTTCTGGGTTTTGGTGACATTATATGCTGGCTTGAAAAATGGGTGTCTGATTATTTCTGGCTTGGTACTCTGCTGACATAATCTAATGTTTTGCTTTCGTTGTAAAGCCTTTTTGAAATTGGACAGTGTGGTTAGATTAACGAGAGTCTTGTCTTTAAATAGCTGTAAAATAGTCATATGTTTGAGAAATTGAAGTAATAGGATTTTTAACGTTTTGAAAATCGCGCCACAGGCTGCCAGTGGCTGTTACGTAGGTGGGACGCAAGCGTCCCACCTAGCCCATAGAGGTTAATGAATTGCACCATAAAAGAAAAGTACACCCACGAAAACACAACTGGGTGTGATCCAACAAACACAAGGATCCGATAACACGTACCACTGCATAAACAACAGTTGACAACAGAAAGTAAGCCCGCACACAGAACAGGTGGGGGAAACGGGCTTAAATACTAAACTAAACACTAATCATACACAGGTGCAAACAATCAAGACAAAACCAACAGAAAAGGGAAAAAGGGATCGGTGGCAGCTAGTAGGCCGGTGACGACAACCGCCGAGCGCCGCCCGAACAGGGAGAGGAGTCACCCTCGGCAGGAGTCGTGACACATGGCAAAAACTTCCACTGAAAATAAGTGTTATGATTGTCGTAGAGAGAAGTGGACCAAAGTGCAGCGTGTGTGTCGTTCCACATTTTATTAACGCTGTGAAACTCTGCAATACATAAACAATAAACCGAACAAACAAAACAAACCGTGATGCAGAGGTGAAACATACACTACTCAAAATTATTCTCCCACAAACCCAAGTGGTACAAACACCAACTTAGATATGACCTGAAATTAGGGACAACGATGACCAGCTGCCTCTAATTGGAGATCATCTCAAACAAAGCCCAACATAGAAATACAAAAACTAGAACAACCCAACATAGAAATACAAAACTAGATTATAACATAGAAATACAAAACATAGAAGAAAAAAACCTGTCACGCCCTGACCTACTCTACCATAGAAAATAACATCTTTCTATGGTCAGGATGTGACAATAAGTGTTCAAAATGCATACAATTCCCTTTCAAAAACAATTTTATTTGTAAAACCTGACCTTATATTTAAAGCTTTTTAGAATCCACATTTTACACTATTTTATAATAAATAAGAAGTTATATTTTCTGGGGACAGAGAAGGCACCGCATGGAAGGAATGACCCAGCTGGTCGTGTCCCGTCCAGCCTGATATGATCTGATGATGGTTCTCTCCTGGTTTTTCCTGACAGAGCTGAAAATAATGACGACAGTGAGATCCGAAGTGAAGTGTAATCAAGATGGCACCGAGAGAGAGAGGGTTCACCTCGCTTCTAGTCCTTAGGAAACTTTGCAGTATTTCATTTTATTATGTATTATTTCTTACATTGTTAGCCCAGAAAATCTGAAGTGTCAATTCATAGAGCCGGGAAGAACTATTAGATATCAGAGCGACGTCAACTTACCAACATTACGACCAGGAATACGACTTTCCCGAAGCGGATCCTTTGTCCGAACCACCCAAGGCATTTCAACTGATTCCAGAGGCTGACCTAAAACAATGCTGCCGCAGGAGAGGAAGACGGAGCGGCCTTCTGGTCAGACTTCGGAGCCGCGCACAACACCCACCGCTTCCGAGTATATTACTCGCTAATGTCCAGTCTCTAGATAACAAAGTCAACGAAATTAGGGCAAGGGTTGCTTTCCAGAGTGACATCAGGGATTGTAACATACTCTGTTTCACGGAAACATGGCTCTCTCGGGATATGTTGTCGGAGTCGGTACAGCCACCGGGATTCTTCAAGCGTCGCGCCAACAGAAATAAACATCTCTCCGGGAAGAAGAGGGGCGGGGCTGTATGTTTCATGATTAACGACTCATGGTGTAATTGTAACAGCATACAGGAACTCAAGTCCTTTTGTTCACCTGACCTACAATTCCTCACAATTCCCCCCCATGCCGATACCCCGACGGCCTCAAGGAACTTCACTAGACTCTATGCAAACTGGAAACCATATATCCTGAGGCTGCATTTATTATAGATGGGGATTTTAACAAAGCAAATTTGAGAACAAAGCTACCTAAACTCTATCAGCATATTGATTGTAGCACGGGCAATACACTGGATCACTGCTTCTCTAACTTCCACGATGCATACAAGGCCCTCCCCCACGCTCCTTTCGGCAAATCTGACCACGACTTCATTTTACTCCTCCCTTCCTATTGGCAGAAACTCAAACAGGATGTAACCGTGACAAGGATTATTCAAAGCTGGTCTGACCAATCGGAATCCACGCTTCAAAATTGTTTTGATCACGAGGACTGGGACATGTTCCGGGTAGCCTCAGATAATAATATTGATTTATACGATGATTCGGTGAGTGAGTTTATAAGGAAGTACATTGGAGATGTTGTACCCACTGTGACTATTAAAACCTACCCTAACCAGACACTGTATATAGATGGTGGCATTTGCGCAAAACTGAAAGTGCGAACCACCGCATTTAACCATGGAAAGATGACTGGGAATATGGCTGAATATAAACAGTGTAGTTATTCCCTCCGTAAGGCAATCAAAATGTCGGTATAGAGACAAAGTGGAGTCGCAATTCAACGGCTCAGACACGAGACGTATGTGGCAGGGTCTACAGACAATCATGGACTATAACAATAAAACCAGCCACGTCACGGACAACGACGTCTTGCTTCCAGACAAACTAAACACCTTCTTTGCCCGCTTTGAGGATAATACAATGCCACTGACGTGGCCTGCTATCAAGGAATGTGGGCTCTCCTTCTTCGTGTAATACGTGAGTAAGACATTTAAACATGTTAATCCTCGCCAGGCTGCAGGCCCAGATGGTATCCCTAGCCGCGTCCTCAGAGCATGCGCAAACCAGCTGGCTGGGTTGTTTACAGACATATTCAATCAATCCCTATCCCAGTCTGCTGTCCCCACATGCTTCAAGATGACCACCATTGTTCCTGTACCCAAGAAAGCAAAGGTAACTGAACTAAATGACTATCACCCCGTAGCACTCACTTCTATCATCATGAAGTGCTTTGAGAGACTAGTCAAGGATCATATCACCTCCACCTTACTTGTCACCCTAGACCCACTTCAATTTGCATACCGTCCCAATAGGTCCACAGACGATGCAATCGCCATCACACTGCACATGACTCTGTGGCCATGCACGCCTCCAACTCAATCATCAAGTTTGTAGATGACACTAGTGGTAGGCTTGATCACCAACAACGACGAGACAGCCTACAGGGAGGAGGTGTGGGCACTCAGAGTGTGGTGTCAGGAAAACAACCTCTCGCTCAACGTCAACAAAATAAAGGAGATGATCGTGGACTTCAGCAGAGTGAGCATTCCCCTATCCACATCGGCGGGACAGCAGTGGAGAAAGTGGAAAGTTTTAAGTTCCTCGGCGTACACATCACAGACAAAGTGAAATGGTCCACCCACACAGATAGTGTGGTGAAGAAGGCGTAACAGCGCCTCTTCAACCTCAGGAGGCTGGATAAATTTGGCTTTTCACCTAAAACCCTCACAAACTTTTACAGATGCACGATTGAGAGCATCCTGTCGGGCTGCATCACCGCCTGGTATGGCAACTGCACCGCCTGCAACCGCAGGACTCTCCAGAGGTTGGTGCCGTCTGCACAACGTATCACCGAGGGTAAACTCCCTGCCCTCCAGGACACCTACAGCAACCGATGTCACAGGAAGGACAAAACGATCATCAAGGACAACAACCACCCGAGCCACTGCCTGTTCACCCCGCTATCATCCACAAGGCGAGGTCAGTACAGGTGCATCAAAGCTGGGACCGAGAGACAGAAAAATATTTTCTATCTCAAGGCCATCAGACTGTTAAACAACCATCACTAACACAGAGAGGCTGCTGCCTACACACAGACTTGAACTCATTGGCCACTTTAATAAATGTAACACTAGTCACTTTAATAATGTTTACATATCTTGCATTACTCCTCCCATATATATATACTGTATTTTTTACCACCTATTGCATCTTGCCTGCGTCGCTCGGTCATTGCTCATCAGTATATTTATATGTATAAATTCTTATTTCATTCCTTTACTTTGCGTTTGTTAGGTAGTTGTTGTGGAATTGTTAGATTACATGTTAGATATTGCTACACTGTCGGAACTAGAATCACAAGCATTTCGCTACACTCACATTATCATCTGCTAAACATGTGACCAATAAAATTTGATTTGATTTGATTTGGGTAAAGTCATTAGCCTACTACCAGAGGTGCTCTATAGCCTGTTACCAGAGGTGCTCTGTCTCTTACCAGAGGTGCTTTATAGCCTGTTACCAGAGGTGCTCTATAGCCTGTTACCAGAGGTGCTCTATAGCCTGTTACCAGAGGTGCTCTGTCTGTTACCAGAGGTGCTCTAAAGCCTGTTACCAGAGGTGCTCTATAGCCTGTTACCAGAGGTGCTCTAAAGCCTGTTACCAGAGGTGCTCTAAAGCCTGTTACCAGAGGTGCTCTAAAGCCTGTTACCAGAGGTGCTCTAAAGCCTGTTAGCAGAGGTGCTCTGTCTGTTACCAGAGGTGCTCTGTCTGTTACCACAGGTGCTCTGTCTGTTACCAGAGGTGCTCTACAGCCTGTTACCAGAGGTTTTCTGTCTGTTACCAGAGGTGCTCTGTCTGTTACCAGAGGTGCTCTATAGCCTGTTACCAGTGGTGCTCTAAAGCCTGTTACCAGTGGTGCTCTGTCTGTTACCAGAGGTGCTCTAAAGCCTGTTACCAGTGGTGCTCTAAAGCCTGTTACCAGATGTGCTCTGTCTGTTACCAGAGGTGCTCTGTCTGTTACCAGAGGTGCTCTGTCTGTTACCAGAGGTGCTCTAAAGCCTGTTACCAGAGGTGCTCTAAAGCCTGTTACCAGAGGTGCTCTGTCTTTTACCAGATGTGCTCTATAGCCTGTTACCAGAGGTGCTCTAAAGCCTGTTACCAGAGGTGCTCTGTCTGTTACCAGAGGTGCTCTAAAGCCTGTTACCAGAGGAGCTCTAAAGCCTGTTACCAGAGGTGCTCTAAAGCCTGTTACCAGAGGTCCTCTGTCTGTTACCAGAGGTGCTCTGTCTGTTACCAGAGGTGCTCTAAAGCCTGTTACCAGAGGTGCTCTGTCTGTTACCAGAGGTGCTCTATAGCCTGTTACCAGAGGTGCTCTAAAGCCTGTTACCAGAGGTGCTCTGTCTGTTACAAGAGGTGCTCTGTCTGTTACCAGAGGTGCTCTAAAGCCTGTTACCAGAGGTGCTCTAAAGCCTGTTACCAGAGGTGCTCTGTCTGTTACCAGAGGTGCTCTGTCTGTTACCAGAGGTGCTCTGTCTGTTACCAGAGGTGCTCTAAAGCCTGTTACCAGAGGTGCTCTAAAGCCTGTTACCAGAGGTGCTCTGTCTGTTACCAGAGGTGCTCTAAAGCCTGTTACCAGAGGTGCTCTAAAGCCTGTTACCAGAGGTGCTCTGTCTGTTACCAGAGGTGCTCTGTCTGTTACCAGAGGTGCTCTGTCTGTTACCAGAGGTGCTCTAAAGCCTGTTACCAGAGGTGCTCTAAAGCCTATTTACCCTCTGGGCCCTGTTCAACAGTAGTGCACTATAAAGGTTGGCACCCTATTTACCCTCTGGGCCCTGTTCAACAGTAGTGCACTATAAAGGTTCACACCCTATTTACCCTCTGGGCCCTGTTCAACAGTAGTGCACTATAAAGGTTCACACCCTATTTACCCTCTGGGCCCTGTTCAACTGTAGTGCACTATAAAGGGTGGTACCCTATTTACCCTCTGGGCCCTGTTCAACAGTAGTGCACTATAAAGGGAAAAGGATGCCATTTGGTACGCAGGCTGGCATCATTTTTTGTTGTGAATAATTCAACATCAATATAGTCACCATGGAGAAGAGACACAACGTCCAACTAGCTTTTATTAGACACTTAACTGTCAGGCCTGAAACACACACACACACACACACACACACACACACACACACACACACACACACACACACACACACACACACACACACACACACACACACACACACACACACACACACACACACACACACACACACACACACGAGAGAGAGACAGAGATCATTCAGGCAATGGCTTGATCCCCTTTTGGCTTCCCAGTGATTCTGGGAACAAAGCCATATGTTTCTGGGAACATTCATTTTTAGGTTTCAGGGAGGTTCTGAGAATGTTATGCTACGGTTCATTGATTGTTTTCCTGTGAGGTTTTCATTCATGTAAATGATATGTTATTTTAGAGTTAATGTTTTAATAACACTTCGAGCTTAGTTGAACTCCCAACAGATAGGACACATGGAAATGAATTTCCTTAGGCATTAATCATGCAAAACATTTTTTTTTTTATTGTGGCATGACATTAGTGAGATTTGAACCTATGATGTCCTGGGTCAATCCATGGAATTAGTCCACTGCGCCACCAGGATGAAGCTGGCATGACATGGTTTCTTTAAAAAGTCATAGCTGTTCATTTTAGTGTTCCTGTTGAGCAACATTTTAAAAGTCTATGCTTTGCAAATTGTGTGAGAAAACAGAGTTTTGATGGCCCCCCCTCCCGGGAATCAAATGAACATAATTAAAAAACGTCTCCATAAATGCTGTTACTTTAAGCTGGAGATATGTGTGTTTTTTTGCATTTAAAAAGCTAGTACTGAAATTCAGACACATATGGTTCTCTGAACGTCGTCTGTTAGCTGGGCAGGTTGTGTAATTAGTATCATTTTGACACCAGCCCCCACACTTGTGAAAATCTATGTTGAATGTATTGTAATGTTTTTAAAAATGTATAACTGCCTTAATTTTGCTGGATGCCAGGAAGAGTGTGGGAATCCATAATAATTAATAAATACAAATAAAAAAATACCAAGTTATCATTTCTCATGAGACGTCAAGTGAAGAGCACCAGACAACTGTAGTTACATGTGAACGGAACCGTACAATGGCTAAATGAAGTTGTGAACACATACAGCCACCAGGGGGCAGTGGTGGAGTGTGGTTGAGGTTGTGTTTGTAGTTGAAGTGGTCTGAAACCTGATGATGAAGAAAACCATAGCCCTAACCTTAACCACTCTGAATTAACACCTAAACTTAACCCTTTGAGTTGTTTCTGTTTTAACCATGTGATCACGTGGAATTAACCCTGTTCCCTTTCCTGTCTATCCTCCTCCTCTTCCCCTTTCTCCAGTTTACAGGAAAACTCCACTCAAAAACGATCTTTTGGTATTTCTTTCATGAATCCCAAAATGTATCTTACTGCATTTTTAAAGTTGTATATCTTGAAATACTCTCATACTCTCCTCTCTCTCTCTCTCTCTCTCTCTCTCTCTCTCTCTACCTACCCCTCATACTCCTCTCTCTCTCTACCTACCCCTCATACTCCCCCTCTCTCTCTCTCTCTCTCTCTCTCTCTCTCTCTCTCTCTCTCTCTCCATACCTACCCCTCATACTCTCCTCCTCTCTCTCTCCTCCTCTCTCTCTCTCTCTCTCTCTCTCCATACCTACCCCTCATACTCTCCTCCCCTCTCTCTCTCTCTCTCTCTCTCTCTCTCTCTCGCTCTCTCTCACTATCATGGGCTGGAGCCCGTTCGGCCACGCCCATTGCCTGAAGTCAGTGCAGCCTGCCACGGGACGTCTTCCTGTGGGCTCGGAAGTAGCCTCAGACCTCTCTGCCGTTCCCGCGGAGTATCAGGACCTCTGGGGGGTTTTCAGCAAGGCCCGGGCCACTTCGCTTCCTCCACATGACTGTGGGATCGATCTTCTCCCAGGCACCATTCCACCCCGGGGACGACTGTATTCACTGTCGGGTCCGGAGACCAAGGCTATGGGGACCTACATCGAGGACTCCCTGGCTGCAGGGTGTATCCGTCCTTCTGCCTCCCCTGCCGGCGCAGGGTTTTTCCAGTACATCGACTACCGGGGCCTCAATGACATCTCTGTTAAGAACCCTTACACGCTACCACTCATCGCCTCAACCTTCGAGCCACTCCAGGGGGCCACCATTTTCTCCAAATTGGACCTGCGGAACACCTACCATCTGGTGTGGATACGAGAAGAGGAGTGGAAGACTGCCTTCAACACGAACCAGCGGACACTATGAATATCTGGTTATTTAGTCTGACCAATGCTCCAGCTGTGTTACAGACGCTGGTTAACCTGTTAGGGCTAGGGGGCAGTATTTACACGGCCGGATAAAAAACGTACCCGATTTAATCTGGTTATTACTACTGCCCAGAAACTAGAATATGCATATAATTATTGGCTTTGGATAGAAAACACCCTTGAGGAATTTGACCGGGCGTTCCTGGACCTCAAGCATCGCTTCACCACAGCTCCCATATTAGTCCATTACGCACACCTGTCACCATTATTACGCGCATCTGCGTAATATTGGACTCACCTGGACTCCATTACATTGTTAATTGCCCCTCTATATCTGTCTGCTCCTCAGTTTGTTCCCCGTGTCAGCATTGATGTTGTTACATTTTCCCCTGTCCAGACGCTGTCATTGTTTGTTTCTTGTCTATTATCCATTAAATGTTCACTCCCTGTACTTGCTTCTCATCTCCCAGCATCGGTCCTTACAGATGTGCTGTTCCTTTCTGTATTGTTTTAGTGATTCACCATAGTGAAGGGGTAGACTCAGGTTTTCCTGGGTCTCTATGTTTTTGGTTGGACAGGTTTCTCTATTTCTTTCTTAGGTAGTTGCATTCTTCATCAAAACATTTGTCATTGTTGTTCATTTTCTCCAGTTTTCTGTTTGAAATGTTTAGATTTGATAGGGTAGCTGAGAAGTCAAATATACTGTTTAGGGTTTCTAGGCACCTAAAGGGCAACCAGTGGGTCCATCGCCTCTATACCGTAGTCCAGGTTCCAAGGCCTGAGGCAGATGACCTCAGGCCTTGGATATTACAGGGTGAGATAGTGAAGGCTTTGTGTTCCATAAAGTGTCCAATGTTGTTGGTCGTGTGGTTTGGACTCAGGCCAGTAAGTGTGAGCAGAGCCTGCTGAGCATCTGGTACATGCCATTGGCTTGGAGTAAGAGTGGGGGTTGGGCCTGTTTTCCTGTTCACGGTGCATGTGTGACTTTCCTGTTGATGTACTCTTTGTGGGAGTGGAGGGGCTTGGGGTGGGCAGGAGGGGCATATGTCTGATCTGAGGGGGCCTAAATGGGGTGTGGGCATGGTTGACTGGGGGGGTGTTGATTGGTTGGGGTTGGGGTGGGGGTGTGGATGTGGCTGGTGATGTTGTGGTCTGGATGTAGGTCCTCTCAGCGTGGGTCCTCTATGTGTATGTCCGGGGGGGGGGGGGGGGGTCCCGCAGGTCTGGGCGGGGTGTCTATTGATCTGTTCCTCCTGTGTGAAGGATTGGGGTTGCGGTTGAGGGCGATGTACTTTAGGGTCCGGGCAAGGGCTATCAGGGTGGCTTAGAGGGGGTGAGATTCCCTGGGCTTGGGGTTCTTCATTTGTCTGTTCTGCTGTGGTGTCGACACTATGGTCAGGGTCTGGTGTGGACTGTTCTGCTGTGGTGTCAACACTATGGTCAGGGTCTGGTGTGGACTGTTCTGCTGTGATGTTAACACTATGGTCAGGGTCTGGTGTGGACTGTTCTGCTGTGGTGTTAACACTATGGTCAGGGTCTGGTGTGGACTGTTCTGCTGTGGTGTCAACACTATGGTCAGGGTCTGGTGTGGACTGTTCTGCTGTGATGTTAACACTATGGTCAGGGTCTGGTGTGGACTGTTCTGCTGTGGTGTTAACACTATGGTCAGGGTCTGGTGTGGACTGTTCTGCTGTGGTGTCAATACTATGGTCAGGGTCTGGTGTGGACTGTTCTGCTGTGGTGTCAACACTATTTTTACATTTACATTTACGTCATTTAGCAGACGCTCTTATCCAGAGCGACTTACAAATTGGTGCATTCACCTTATAATATCCAGTGGAACAACCACTTTACAATAGTACATCTATATCTTTTTTTTTGGGGGGGGGGGGGTAGAAGGATTACTATATCCTATCCCAGGTATTCCTTAAAGAGGTGGGGTTTCAGGTGTCTACAGAAGGTGGTGATTGACTCCGCTGTCCTGGCGTCGTGAGGGAGCTTGTTCCATCATTGGGGTGCCAGAGCAGCGAACAGTTTTGACTGGGCTGAGCGGGAACTGTGCTTCCGCAGAGGTAGGGGGGCCAGCAGGCCAGAGGTGGATGAATGCAGTGCCCTTGTTTGGGTGCAGGGCCTGATCAGAGTCTGAAGGTACGGAGGTGCCGTTCCCCTCACAGCTCCGTAGGCAAGCACCATGGTCTTGTAGCAGATGCGAGCTTCAACTGGAAGCCAGTGGAGTGTGCGGAGGAGCGGGGTGACGTGAGAGAACTTGGGAAGGTTGAACACCAGACGGGCTGCGGCGTTCTGGATGAGTTGTAGGGGTTTAATGGCACAGGCAGAGAGCCCCGCCAACAGGGAGTTGCAGTAATCCAGACGGGAGATGACAAGTGCCTGGATTAGGACCTGCGCCGCTTCCTATGTAAGGCAGGGTCGTACTCTGCGAATGTTGTATAGCATGAACCTACAGGATCGGGTCACCGCCTTGATGTTAGCGGAGAACGACAGGGTGTTGTCCAGGGTCACGCCGAGGCTCTTAGCACTCTGGGAGGAGGACACAATGGAATTGTCCACCGTGATGGCGAGATCATGGAAAGGACAGTCCTTCCCCGGGAGGAAGAGCAGCTCCGTCTTGCTGAGGTTCAGCTTGAGGTGGTGATCCGTCATCCACACTGATATGTCTGCCAGACATGCAGAGATGCGATTCGCCACCTGGTTATCAGAAAGGGGAAAGGAGAAGATTAATTGTGTGTCGTCTGCGTAGCAATGATAGGAGAGACCATGTGAGGATATGACAAAGCCAAGTGACTTGGTGTATAGCGAGAATAGGAGAGGGCCTAGAACTGAGCCCTGGGGGACACCAGTGGTGAGAGCACGTGGTGCGGAGACGGATTCTCGCCACGCCACCTGGTAGGAGCGACCTGTCAGGTAGGACGCAATCCTACCTACCCAACTCGGATAGGGTGGAGAGGAGGATCTGATGGTTCACAGTATCAAAGGCAGCAGATAGGTCTAGAAGGATGAGAGCAGAGGAGAGAGAGTTAGCTTTAGCAGTGCGGAGAGCCTCCGTGACACAGAGAAGAGCAGTCTCAGTTGAATGACCAGCCTTGAAACCTGACTGATTTGGATCGAGAAGGTCATTCTGAGAGAGATAGCAGGAGAGCTGGCCAAGGACGGCACGTTCAAGAGTTTTGGAGAGAAAATAAATAAGGGATACTGGTCTGTAGTTGTTGACATCGGAGGGATCGAGTGTAGGTTTTTGAGAAGGGGTGCAACTCTCGCTCTATTGAAGACGGAAGGGAAGTAGCCAGCGGTCAAGGATGAGTTGATGAGCGAGGTGAGGTAAGGGAGAAGGTCTCCGGAAATGGTCTGGAGAAGAGAGGATGGGATAGGGTCAAGCAGGCAGGTTGTTGGGCGGCCGGCCGTCACAAGACGCAAGTTTCATCTGGAGAGAGAGGGGAGAAAGAGGTCAAAGCATAGGGTAGGGCAGTGTGAGCAGGACCAGCGGTGTCGTTTGACTTAGCAAACGAGGATCGGATGTCGTCGACCTTCTTTTCAAAATGGTTGACGAAGTCATTCGCAGAGAGGGAGGAGGGGGGGGAGGGGGAGGAGGATTCAGGAGGGAGGAGAAGGTGGCAAAGAGCTTCCTAGGGTTAGAGGCAGATGCTTGGAAGTTAGAGTGGTAGAAAGTTTCTTTAGCAGCAGAAACAGAGGAGGAAAATGTAGAGAGGAGGGAGTGAAAAGATGCCAGGTCCGCAGGGAGGCTAGTTTTCATCCATTTCCGCTCGGCTGCCGCGATCCCTGTTCTGTGAGCTCGCAATGAGTCGTCAAGCCACGGAGCAGGAGGGGAGGACCGAGCCGGTCGGGAGGATAGGGGACATAGAGAGTCAAAGGATGCAGAAAGGGAGGAGAGGAGGGTTGAGGAGGCAGAATCAGGAGATTGGTTGGAGAAGGATTGAGCAGAGGGAAGAGATGATAGGATGGAAGAGGAGAGAGTAGCAGGAGAGAGAGAGCGAAGGTTCGACGGCGCAATACCATCTGAGTAGGGGCAGAGTGAGTAGTGTTGGAGGAGAGCGAGAGGGAAAAGGATACAAGGTAGTGATCGGAGACTTGGAGGGGAGTTGCAGTGAGATTAGTAGAAGAACAGCATCTAGTGAAGATGAGGTCAAGCATATTGCCTGCCTTGTGAGTAGGGGGGGACGGTGAGAGGGTGAGGTCAAAAGAGGAGAGGAGTGGAAAGAAGGAGGCAGAGCGAAATGAGTCAAAGGTAGACGTAGGGAGGTTAAAAGTCACCCAAAACTGTGAGGGGTGAGCCATCCTCAGGAAAGGAGTTCCTTTCCTGAGTTCCTTTTCTATCAAGCCGTCAAGCTCATTGATGAACTCTCCAAGGGAACCTGGAGGGCGATAAATGGTAAGGATGTTAAGCTTCAATGGACTAGTGATTGTGACAGTATGGAATTCAAAGGAGGAGATAGACAGATGGGTCAGGGGAGAAAGAGAGAATGTCCACTTGGGAGAGATGAGGATTCCAGTGCCACCACCCCGCTGACCAGATGCTCTCGGGGTGTGTGAGAACACGTGGTCAGACGAGGAGAGAGCAGTAGGAGTAGCAGTGTTTTCTGTGGTAATCCATGTTTCCGTCAGCGCCAAGAAGTCGAGGTACAGGAGGGTAGCATAGGCTGAGATGAACTCTGCCTTGTTGGCCGCAGACCGGCAGTTCCAGAGGCTGCCGGAGACCTGGAACTCCACGTGGGTTGTGCGCGCTGGGACCACCAGGTTTGAGTGGCAGCGGCCACGCGATGTGAAGCGTTTGTATGGCCTGTGCAGAGAGGAGAGAACAGGGATAGACCGACACATAGTTGATAGGCTACAGGAGAGGCTACGCTAATGCAAAGGAGATTGGCATGAAAAATTAACTAAACAACTGGGGAAGCGAGAGATCAGGGCCTCCTTCACTAACAATTCCCTGAAACACTAAAACACTAAAATATAACTTTTCTAGCTACCACTAGAAATTAAAATTGATGTAAACTACAGTGGTTCAATGTTTCCAGGAATAGGCTCAAACTTAGTTTATTCCGCTAGCTAACTTGGTACAGTATTCTTCCGTGAAAACCCACCTAGTGCACCGTGTCCTATAACGCCGTAGCTAACTAGCTAACTAGCATGCTAGCATCCTATAACACACGGTTAGCACCAATACTTGGTAACAACAAGCTACCAATGGATCATTCGTGTCCGTGTCTAGTTCATAACGCAGAAGTAATTAAACGTTGGCTAGCTAACACAAAGTCAGTCCTGCTAGCTACACAAGTGGACTACACATCTCGAATGTTCAGAAAGTTAAGCTTACGTTGCAAAATCTTATTGACTAAAAATGATACAGCTAGCTGGTAGGGTTAGCTAGCTAGCAGTGGGCGCGTTGTAGACTATGTTAGAACATGTAGCTGGCTAGCTAACCTCAATAGTTACTCTGTACTATGCCTTTATCTTGATACAAAGACAACTATGTAGCTAGCTAACATTACACTAGTCAAATCGTTAAGTTGTAATGTATATAGTTTCTACAGTACTGCTAATTGGTAAAGTTGGCTTGCTAGCAGTGGCTGTGGTGTTATGGTGTTGACGCCGTTTCGGAAAACGGCGCGAACGAACGAATACAGCTGGCTAGCTAACCTTGTTAGTTCCTCAGAGCTACACCTTTATCCTTGATACAAAGACAGCAGATACAACTATGTAGCTAGCTAACAATACACTAATCATGTCTATGTTATATAATGAAGAGGTCTGGTCTGACCCGCTTGGGGTGGGGGGTATATAATGAAGAGGTCTGGTCTGACCCGCTCGGGGTGGGGGGTATATAATGAAGAGGTCTGGGGGTTGCTCGTCTGTGAGGTTGTATAATGAAGAGGTCTGGTGGTGGCTCGTCTGTGAGGTTGTATAATGAAGAGGTCTGGGGGTTGCTGGTCTGTGGGGGTATATAATGAAGAGGTCTGGTCTGACCAGCTCGGGGTGGGGGGGTATATAATGAAGAGGTCTTGGGGTTGCTCGTCTGTGGGGTTATATAATGAAGAGGTCTGGTGGTGGCTCGTCTGTGAGGTTGTATAATGAAGAGGTCTGGGGGTTGCTGGTCTGTGGGGGTATATAATGAAGAGGTCTGGTCTGACCCGCTCGGGGTGGGGGGGTATATAATGAAGAGGTCTGGGGTTGCTCATCTGTGGGGGTATATAATGAAGAGATCTGGGGGTTGCTGGTCTGTGGGGTTATATAATGAAGAGGTCTGGGGGTTGGTCGTCTGTGGGGTTATATAATGAAGAGGTCTGGGGGTTGCTCGTCTGTGGGGGTATATAATGAAGAGGTCTGGGGGTATATAATGAAGAGGTCTGGTCTGACCTGCTCGGGGTGGGGGGTATATAATGAAGAGGTCTGGTGGTGGCTCGTCTGTGAGGTTGTATAATGAAGAGGTCTTGGGGGTATACAATGAAGAGGTCTGGGGGTTGCTCGTCTGTGGGGTTATATAATGAAGAGGTCTGGGGGTTGCTCGTCTGTGGGGTTATATAATGAAGAGGTCTGGGGGTTGCTGGTCTGTGGGGTTATATAATGAAGAGGTCTGGGGTTGCTCGTCTATGGGGTTATATAATGAAGAGGTCTGGGGGTTGCTCGTCTGTGGGGTTATATAATGAAGAGGTCTGGGGGTTGCTCGTCTGGGGGGTTTTATAATGAAGAGGTCTGGGGGTTGCTCATCTGGGGGGTTATATAATGAAGAGGTCTGGGGGTTGCTCGTCTGTGGGGGTATATAATGAAGAGGTCTGGGGGTTGCTCGTCTGTGGGGTTATTTAATGAAGTGGTCTGGGGGTTGTTCGTCTGTGGGGTTATATAATGAAGAGGTCTGGGGGTTGCTCATCTGTGGGGTTATATAATGAAGAGGTCTGGGGGTTGCTCGTCTGTGGGATTATATAATGAAGAGGTCTTGGGGTTGCTGGTCTGTGGGGTTATATAATGAAGAGGTCTGGGGGTTGCTCGTCTGGGGGGTTATATAATGAAGAGGTCTGGGGGTTGCTGGTCTGTGGGGTTATATAATGAAGAGGTCTGGGGGTTGCTCGTCTGTGGGGTTATATAATGAAGAGGTCTGGGGGTTGTTGGTCTGTGGGGTTATATAATGAAGAGGTCTGGGGGTTGCTCGTCTGTGGGGTTATATAATGAAGAGGTCTGGGGGTTGCTGGTCTGTGGGGTTATATAATGAAGAGGTCTGGGGGTTGCTCGTCTGTGGGGTTATATAATGAATAGGGCTGGTCTGACCCGCTCGGGGTGGGGGGTATATAATGAAGAGGTCTGGTCTGACCCGTTCGGGGTGGGGGTATATAATGAAGAGGTCTGGTCTGACCCGCTCGGTGTGGGGTATATAATGAAGAGGTCTGGTCTGACCCGCTCGGGGTGGGGGGTATCTTTCTCAAGGTAAGACTTCTCCTGCTGAGCTAATTCTTTGATTAGGTGAAAGTCCAGCTGAAACTGTTTGGAGGGGTTGCCCTGTACCAGTACTGTTCCAGACTTATAGAGATTTATATTAGCTGACTCAGAGAGCTCATTGTCTAATATCCTGAGTTTCCACCCCTCGTTAACACCCCCCCCCCCCCTTAACATAGGGGCATGTGTTAAAATAGCACTGTGCCATGCCAGGGGATGGTCTGTATGGAAAAGTAAGTTGCTTATGTTCCCATTTTTATAACAGTCAGCAAAAAGTGTCTCTTGATTTTCCATAACGAGCTTCATTTTGTACTCTTTTCTTGCCTTGTCATTTTTTTTTTACATAAGGAGGGTACTCTATTTTAATGACCTCTGAACAGCGGGAGGCAGCTTCAATGCATTTGGTTGGGGTAGCCTGTTTGATTCTCCTGCCATTGTTGGGCTAAATCGCTTTGACACCTCTCACTTGACACGTCAATGCTAATTGAAGATGTATCTCTTTGTCCTAGCGAGCTTGGTAACCTAAACTTAGTATTCAGTCCTTATAAAGTAAAATATATAATTGTAATGTATTATTCTTCTTGGGTTTTGAATATAAAATATAGTTTCAGACTAAACATTACTCACTCAATTCCAGGTTGGATGGTGTTTTTCTGTATAGCTCCAGGTAATTCCGTATTTCCGTCCAAAATCAGGTTGTAGGTTTAAGGTTTTTGGAGTGAAGGTTATGTTGTGGAGGGTAGTATCCTGTATATGTCCTGGTGATAGTGAAGGTTATGTTGTGGAGGGTAGTATCCTGTATATGTCCTGGTGACATAGTGAAGGTTATGTTGTGGAGGGTAGTATCCTGTATGTGTACAAAAGGGAAAATAAATAAGCATAAATATGGGTTGTATTTACAATGGTGTTTGTTCTTCACTGGTTGACCTTTTCTTGTGGCAACAGGTCACAAATCTTGCTGCTGTGATGGAACACTGTGGTATTTCACCCAATAGATATGGGAGTTTATCAAAATTGGGTTTGTTTTCGAAATCTTTGTGGATCTGTGTAATCTGAGGGAAATATGTGTCTCTAATATGGTCATACATTTGGCAGGAGGTTAGGAAGTGCAGCTCAGTTTCCACCTCATTTTGTGGGCAGTGTGCACATAGCCTGTCTTCTCTTGAGAGCCAGGTCTGCCTTCAGCGGCCTATTATTTGGTGTTCTACGTTGTACAAGGAGGATATTTTTGCAGAATTCTGCATGCAGAGTCTCAATTGGTGTTTGCCCCATTTTGTGAATTCTTGTTTGGTGAGTGGACCCCAGACCTCACAACCATAAAGGGCAATGGGTTCTATAACTGATTCAAGTATTTTTAGCCAGATCCTAATTGGTATGTTGAATTTTATGTTCCTTTTGATGTCATAGAAGGCCCTTCTTGCCTTGTCTCTCAGATCATTCACAGCTTTGAGGAAGTTACCTGTGGCGCTGATGTTTAGGCCGAGGTATGTATAGTTTTTTGTGTGCTCTAGGGCAACGGTGTCTAGATGGAATTTGTATTTGTGGTCCTGGCAACTGAACACCATTATTTTGGTCTTACTGAGATTTACTGTCAGGGCCCAGGTCTGGCAGAATCTGTGCAGAAGATCTAGGTGCTGCTGTAGGTCCTCCTTGGTTGGTGACAGAAGCACCAGATCATCAGCAAACAGTAGACATTTCATTTCTTATTCTAGTAGGGTGAGGCCTGGTGCTGCAGACTGTTCTAGTGCCCTCGCCAATTCGTTGATATATATGTTGAAGAGGGTGGGGTTTAAGCTGCATCCCTGTCTCACCCCACGGCCCTGTGGAAAGAAATGTGTGTGTTTTTTGCCTATTTTAACCGCACACTTGTTGTTTGTGTACATGGATTTTATAATGTATGTTTTTCTCCCAACACCACTTTCTATCAATGTGTATAGCAGACCGTCATGCCAAATTGAGTCGAAGGCTTTCTTGAAATCAATAAAGCATGAGAAGACTTTGCCTTTGTTTTGGTTTGTTTGTTTGTCAATTAGTGTGTGCAGGGTGAATACGTGGTCTGTCGTACGATAATTTGGTAAAAAGCCTATTTGACATTTGCTCAGTACATTGTTTTCACTGAGGAAATGTATGAGTCTGCTGTTAATGATAATGCAGAGGATTTTCCCATGGTTGCTGTTGACTCATATCCCACGGTAGTTATTGGGGTCAAATTTGTCTTCACTTTTGTATCCAAATATTGGGGAAGATGCCAGAGCTAAAGATGATGTTAAAGAGATTTAGTATAGCCAATTGGAATTTGTGGTCTGTATATGTTATCATTTCATTGAAGATACCATCAACACCACAGGCCTTTTTGGGTTGGAGGGTTTTTATTTTGTCCTGTAGCTCATTCAAGATAATTGGAGAATCCAGTGGGTTCTGGTAGTCTTTAATAGTTGATTCTAAGATTTGTATTTGATCATGTATATGTTTTTGCTGTTTGTTCTTTGTTATAGAGCCAAAAAGATTGGAGAAGTGGTTTACCCATACATCTCCATTTTGGATAGATAATTATTTGTGTTGTTGTTTGTTTAGTGTTTTCCAATTTTCCCAGAAGTGGTTAGATTCTATGGATTCTTCAATTACATTGAGCTGATTTCTGACGTGCTGTTCCTTCTTTTTCCGTAGTGTGTTTCTGTATTGTTTTAGTGATTCACCATAGTGAAGGCGTAGACTCAGGTTTTCTGGGTCTCTGTGTTTTTGGTTGGACAGGTTTCTCAATTTCTTTCTTCGATTTTTGCATTGTTCACAAAACATTTGTCATTGCTGTTCATTTTCTTCCGTTTTCTATTTGAGATTTTTAGATTTGATAGGGAAGCTGAGAGGTCAAATATACTGTTTAGGTTTTCTACTGCCAAGTTTACACAAGTTTTCGCAACAAAAGCATCCTTCACTCATGCTGCTAAACATACCCTCATAAAACTGACTATCCTACCGATCCTCAACTTCGGCGATGTCATTTACAAAATAGCCTCCAACACTCTACTGAACAAATGGGATGCAGTCTGTCACAGTGCCATCCGTTTTGTCACCAAAGCCGCATATACTACCCACCACTGCGACCTGTATGCTCTCGTTGGCTGGCCCTCGCTTCATACTCATCGCCAAACCCACAGGCTACAGGTTATCTACAAGTCTCTTCTAGGTAAAGCCCTGCCTTATTTCAGCTCACTGGTCACCATAGCAGCACCTACCCGTAGCACGCGCTCCAGCAGGTATATCTCACTGGTCGCACCCAAAGCCAATTCTTCCTTTGGCCGCCTTTCCTTCCAGTTCTCTGCTGCCAATGACTGGAATGAACTGCAAAAATCTCTGAAGCTAGAGACTCATATCTCCCTCACTAGCTTTAAGAACCAGCTGTCAGAGCAGCTCACAGATCACTGCACCTGTACATAGCCCACCTGTAAATAGCCCATCCAACTACCTCATCCCCATACTGTATTTATTTATTTATCTTGCTCCTTTGCACCCCAGTATCTCTACTTGCACATTCATCTTCTGCACATCTACCATTCCAGTGTTTACTTGCTATATTGTAATTACTTTGCCCCCATGGCCTATTTATTGCCTTACCTCCCTTATCCTACCTCCTTTCCACTCACTGTATATAGACTTTTCTACTGTATTATTGACTATATGTTTGTTTACTCCATGTGTAACTCCGTTGTTGTTTGTGTCGAACTGCTTTTTCTTTATCTTGGCCAGGTCGCAGTTGTAAATGAGAACTTGTTCTCAACCAGCCTACCTGGTTAAATAAAGGTGATATAAATAAAAATAAATAAAAAAACTTCTTCACTATTGCAGTGGAACGTTTTGTCCAGGAAGTAGTCTAAAAGGGATTGAATTTGTTTTTGGTAGGTTTCTACACTACTTTCCTTCCATCTATAGCATTTATTAATATTACCCAGTTCCTTTGGCTTTGATGCCTCATGATTGAGTATTGCTCTGTTCAATTAGACTGTGATTTTGCTGTGGTCTGATAGGAGTGTCAGTGAGCTGACTGTGAACACTCTGAGAGACTCTGGGTTGAGGTCAGTGATACAGTAATCTACAGTACTACTTCCAAGGGATGAGCTGTAGGTGTACCTACCATAAGAGTCCCCTCGAAGCCTACCATTGACTATGTACACTACCGTTCAAAAGCTTGGGGTCACTTAGAAATGTCCTTGTTTTTGAAAGAAAAGCACATTTTTTTGTCCATTAAAATAACATCAAATTGATCCAAAATACAGTGTAGACATTGTTAATGTTGTAAATGACTATTGTAGCTGGAAACGGCAGATTTTTTATGGAATATCTACATAGGCGTACAGAGGCCCATTATCAGCAACCATCACTCCTGCGTTCCAATGGCACGTTGTGTTAGCTAATCCAAGTTTATCATTTTAAAAGGCTAATTGATCATTAGAAAACCCTTTTGCAATTATGTTAGCACAGCTGAAAACTGTTGTCCTGATTAACCTCTATGGGCTAGGCGGGACGAATTCGTCCCACCTACGTAACAGCCAGTTGAAGCCTGTGGCGCGATTTTCAAATACCTTAAAAATCCTATTACTTCAATTTCTCAAACATATGACTATTTTACAGCTATTTAAAGACAAGACTCTCGTTAACCTGTTGGGGCTAGGGGGCAGTATTTTCACGGCTGGATAAAAAAACGTACCCGATTTAATCTGGTTACTAATCCTACCCAGTAACTAGAATATGTATATACTTATTATATATGGATAGAAAACACCCTAAAGTTTCTAAAACTGTTTGAATGGTGTCTGTGAGTATAACAGAACTCATTTGGCAGGCAAAACCCTGAGACATTTTCTGACAGGAAGTGGATACCTGATGTGTTGAATTACCTTTAAGCCTATGCCATTGAAACACACAGGGGTTGATTAATGTTTTGGCACTCCCTATTGCTTCCACTAGATGTCACCAGCCTTTACAATGTGTTTTGAGTCAATTACTGTGAGATCTGACCGAACAAGAGCCATGGAACGGTGATGGCCGATTAGACTCTGGCGCGCGAGTTCATGTTGGGTACCCTCGTTCCAATACGTTATAAAAGAGAATGCATTCGTCCACCTTGAATATTATTCATGTTCTGGTTAAAAAAGGCACTAATGATTTATGCTATACAACGTTTGACATGTTTGAACGAACGTAAATATATTTTTTCCCCTCGTTCATGACGAGAAGTCCGGCTGGCTTAGATCATGTGCTAACAACACGGAGCTTTTTGGATATAAATGATGAGCTTTTTTGAACAAAACTACATTCGTTATGGACCTGGGATTCCTGGAAGTGACATCTGATGAAGAGAATCAAAGGTAATGGATTATTTACATAGTATTTTCGATTTTAGATCTCTCCAACATGGCCGTTTGTCTGTATAGCAAAGCATATTTTTCTGGGCGCAGTGCTCAGATTATTGCAAAGTGTGATTTCCCAGTAAGGTTATTTTTAAATCTGGCAAGTTGATTGCGTTCAAGAGATGTAAATCTATAATTCTTTAAATGACAATATAATATTTTACCAATGTTTTCTAATTTTAATTATTTAATTTGTGGTGCTGACTTGACTGCCGGTTATTGGAGGGAAACGATTTCCTCAACATCAATGCCATAGTAAAACGCTGTTTTTGGATATAAATATGAACTTGATAGAACTAAAAATGCATGCATTGTCTAACATAATGTCCTAGGAGTGTCATCTGATGGAGATTGTAAAAGGTTAGTGCATCATTTTAGCTGGTTTTATGGTTTTGGTGACGCCTGGCTTTGAATTGACAAAACATTACACACAGCTATTGTCAATGTACTCTCCTAACATAATCTAACTTTATGCTTTCGCCGTAAAACCTTTTTGAAATCGGACAACGTGGTTAGATTAAGGAGATGTTTATCTTTCAAAGGGTGTAGCTCAGTTGGTAGAGCATGGTGTTTGCAACACCAGGGTTGTGGGTTCGATTCCCACGGGGGGCCAGCACAGAAAAAAAAAAAAATGTATGAAATTGTATGAAATGTATGCATTCACTACTGTAAGTCGCTCTGGATAAGAGCGTCTGCTAAATGACTAAAATGTAAATGTAAATAGTTGTATGTTTGAAAAATGTGAATTTTGACATTTATTTGGTTTCAAATTTGCCGCTCTTGAAATGCACCTGCTGTTGATAGGGTGCACCACGGGTGGCACGCTAGCGTCCCACATAGCCCCAAGAAGTTAATCTAACCACACTGTCCGATTTCAAAAAGGCTTTACAACGAAAGCAAAACATTAGATTATGTCAGCAGAGTACCAAGCAAGAAATAATCAGACACCCATTTTTCAAGCTAGCATTTTATGTCACAAAAACCCAGAAGACAGCTAAATGCAGCACTAACCTTTGATGATCTTCATCAGATGACACACCTAGGACATTATGTTATACAATACATGCATGTTTTGTTCAATCAAGTTCATATTTATATCAAAAAACAGCTTTTTACATTAGCATGTGACGTTCAGAACTAGCATACCCCCCGCAAACTTCCGGCGAATTTACTAACAATTTACTAAATTACTCACGATAAACGTTCACAAAAAGCATAACAATTATTTTAAGAATTATAGATACATTATAGATACTCCTCTATGCACTCGATATGTCCGATTTTAAAATAGCTTTTCGGTGAAAGCACATTTTGCAGTATTTTAAGTACATAGCCTGGCATCACAGGGCTAGCTATTTAGACACCCAGCAGGTTTAGCACTCACCAATATCAGATTTACTATAAGAAAAATGGTCTTACCTTTCCTGTTCTTCGTCAGAATGCACTCCCAGGACTTCTACTTCAATAACAAATGTAGGTTTGGTCCAAAATAATCCATAGTTATGTTCCAACAGCGACGTTTTGTTCGTGCGTCCCAGACACTATCCCAATGGTAAATAACGGTCGCGCGCACGGCGCATTTCGTGACAAAAGATTTCTAAATATTTCATTGCCGTACTTCGAAGCATGTCAACCGCTGTTTAAAATCAATTTTTATGCCATTTTTCTCGTAAAAAAGCAATAATATTCCGACCGGGAATCTGCAATTAGATAAACAGCCGAAGGAAAATATATCACTGGGTCGAATCGGGCACAGGCCTAATTCCATTGTCCTCTGATGGGCCACTTGGAAAAGGCGATAATGTGTTTCAGCCTGAGGCTGCCTCGTCATAGTTCAGGTTTTTCCCGGGCTCTGAGAGCCTATTGGAGCCGTGGGAAATGTCACGTTACAGCTAAGATCCTGACTCTTCAATAAACAGAAGCAAGAACAACAACACCTTGTCAGACTTCACTTCCTGCATGAAACCTTCTCAGATTTTTGCCTGCCAAATGAGTTCTGTTATACTCACAGACACCATTCAAACAGTTTTAGAAACTTTAGGGTGTTTTCTATCCATATGTAATAAGTATATGCATATTCTAGTTACTGGGTAGGAGTGGTAACCAGATTAAATCGGGTACGTTTTTTATCCGGACGTGAAAATACTGCCCCCTATCCCAAACAGGTTAAAGAAGGAATATAACTGGCCTTCTTTAGACTAGTTGAGTATCTGGAGCATCAGCATTTGTGGGTTCGATTACAGTCTCAAAATGGTCAGAAACAAATAACTTTCTTCTGAAACTCGTCAATCTATTTTTGTTCTGAGAAATGAAGGCTATTCCATGTGAGAAATTGCCAAGAAACTGAAGATCTGGTACAACGCTGTGTACTACTCCCTTCACAGAACAATGCAAACTGGCTCTAACCAGAATAGAAAGAGGAGTGGGAAGCCCCGGTGCACAACTGAGCAAGAGGACAAGTTAATTAGAGTGTCTAGTTTGAGAAACAGACGCCTCTCAAGTCCTCAACTGCAGCTTCATTAAATAGTCCCCGCAAAACACCAGTCCCAACGTCAACAGTGAAAAGGCAACTCCAGGATACTGGCCTTCTAGGCAGAGGTTCTCTGTCCAGTGTCTGTGTTCTTTTGCCCATCTTAATTTTTTATTTTCATTGGCCAGTCTGATATATGGCTTTTTCTTTGCAACTCTGCCTAGAAGGCCAGCTGTCACCTCCAGGTAGGTGTTTGTCCCTCTGTGTGCTGAGGGTGTCAGGTTCTTGTCCAGTTCTGGCATTTAGATTGCCACTGACTAGTACATGTCCATGGCTATAGGTGTATAGCTCTCTCTCTCTCTCTCTCTCTCTCTCTCTCTCTCTCTCTCTCTGTGTGTGTACAACAAATCTTTCTCTCTATCCATACCTACCCCTCATTCTCTCTCTCTCTCTCTCTCTCTCTCTCTCTCTCTCTCTCTCTCTCTGTCTCCATACCTACCCCTCATACTCTCTCTCTGTCTCTCTCTCCCTCTCCCTCTCTCCCTCTCTCTATCTCTGTCTCCATACCTACCCCTCATACTCTCTCTCTCTCTCTCCCTCTCTCTATCTCTGTCTCCATACCTACCCCTCATACTCTCTCTCTCTCCCTCTCTCTCCCTGTCTCCATACCTCCCCCTCATACTCTCTCTCTCTCCCTCTCTCTCCCTGTCTCCATACCTACCCCTCATACCCTCTCTCTCTCTCTCTCTCTCTCTCTCTCTCTCCCTCTCTCTCTCCCTGTCTCCATACCTACCCTTCATACTCTCTCTCTCTCTATCTCTGTCTCCATACCTACCCCTCATACTCTCTCTCGCTCTCTCTCTCTCTCTCTCTCTCCCTCTCTCTCTCCCTGTCTCCATACCTACCCCTCATACTCTCTCTCTCTCCCTCTCTCTCTCCCTGTCTCCATACCTACCCCCATACTCTCTCTCTCTCTCTACCACCTCTCTATCCTCCCCCTTTACTTTCCCCCTCCTCCCACTCTCTCGTTCCATAACTTCTTCACTCTACACTCCACTTGTGTTCCCACTTTCCCTCTTTCATTCTATTCTCCTCCCAAACGCACAACTCTTCTCCCTTTTCCCTCCCTCATAATACCCCAGTATCCAGTTTCCATATGTAAGTTGTGACTTCATACCTCCAGTGGTGGTTTGTGCCGCTCAAGACTAGGGTGGACACATTTCATGGCCTTATTTCTATTACGGCATATTGGATCACTGTCAGTCATATTCCCTTCGCCCAGCTCAATGTACCATCGATAGGTTTAGATACCACATGATAGGTTTAGATACTACATGATAGGTTTAGATACTACATGATAGGTTTAGTTACATGATAGTTTTATATACATGATATGTTTAGATACTACATGATAGGCTTAGATACTTCATGATAGGTTTAGTTACATGATAGTTTTATATACATGATATGTTTAGATACTACATGATAGGTTTAGATACATGATAGGTTATGATACTACATGATAGGTTTAAATACATGATAGGCTTATATACTACATGATAGGTAATGATACTACATGATAGGTTTAGATACTACATGATAGGTAATGATACTACATGATAGGTATAGATACTACATGATAGGTAATGATACTACATGATAGGTAATGATACTACATGATATGTATAGATACTACATGATAGGTTTAGATACTTCATGATAGGTTTAGTTACATGATAGTTTTATATACATGATATGTTTTGATACTACATGATAGGTTTAGATACATGATAGGTATAGAAACCACATGATGATGATTCCAAGATGGCGTAGCAGTTCAGACGTCCTCTACCCTCCTCTTGTCGTGTCCCGTGTATATATATATTTACATATTTTTTTTCTTCACTTATCTTTTTATTTATTTTTTTATTCTAAAAAATTCAACCTCAAAGCACTCTCCTGCAACCCGCCTCACCAAGAAAGTATTATTTACCTCATCTGAATTCCACAACAGAAGCTAGCAAGAGGTTAGCCATTTTCACTGGCTAACGTTGAAGTTCAGCTAGCCACGGTTAGCTGTCCTCAGCTATCCATTAGCTCGAAAAGCTATCGCCAGTTGTTGTACAGCGCGACTCAGACCAGAGCATACCGGACCTATTCTCTCTCCTTTCCCCGATTTCTACCGCAGGCTCTGGACATTTACACCTGGATCTTGCAGCTAACTAGCTGCTACCTGAGTGACTATTGGCAACGTCGGTCACGGAATTAACACACATTATTACGGAGCTAGCCAGCTAGCCAGCTGAAGAGTTCCGTCAGCCACTCCTGGGCTATTCCTGAGCTAGCCAGCTGAAGTGTCTCCTGGGCTACAACTCACCTATCCTGACCCGTTTCACTGCCGATGCGGAGCCCCATCGGGTCTTCACGACTGGACCACCGACGTTATCTGCCCGAGGGAGTTATCCAACTGGCCCCTCCGTCGCGACGTAACCTGATCGCCCATCTGCGGCCCGCTAATCGTTAGCTGTCTTTTCGGCTGCGATCTGAATAGGTCTATCGGACACTTTTCTTGGGCCACTATAGCTAACTATTTTGCCAACTTGGACAGGTCCCCCCCTTCCACACGGAACCCCACTAACCCACAGACGGAAACGCACGAGGTGGCTAAAAACAGACCTCCCTCTTATCTTCCACCAGCTTGCTACCTATGGCCCGGCTAGCTGTCTGAATCTCACTGGACCCTTTGATCACTCGGCTAAGCATGCCTCTCCTTAATGTCAATATGCCTTCTCCATTGCTGTTCTGGTTAGTGTTTATTGGCTTATTTCACTGTAGAGCCTCTAGCCCTGCTCATTATACCTTATCCAACCTCTCAGTTCCTCCACCCACACATGCTATGACATCTTCTGGTTTCAATGATGTTTCTAGAGACAATATCTCTCTCATAATCACTAAATGCCTAGGTTTACCTCCTCTGTACTCACATCCCACCATACCTTTGTCTGTACATTATACCTTGAAGCTATTTTATCGCCCCCAGAAACCTGCTCCTTTTTCTCTCTATTCTGGACGTCACAGACGACCAATTCTTATAGCTTTTAGCCGTACCCTCATACTTATTCTTCTCTGCTCCTCTGGGGATGTAGAGGTGAATCCAGGCCCTGCAGTGCCTGGCTCCACTCCTACTCCCCAGGCGCTCTCTTTTGATGACTTCTGTAACCGTAATAACCTTGGTTTCATGCATGTTAACATTAGAAGCCTCCTCCCTAAGTTTGTTTTATTCACTGCTTTAGCACACTCTGCCAAACCGGATGTCCTAGCTGTGTCTGAATCTTGGCTTAGGAAGTCCACCAAAAACTGAAATCTTCATCCCAAACTACAACGTTTTCAGACAAGATAGAACGACCAAAGGGGGCGGTGTTGCAATCTACTGCAGAGATAGCCTGCAGAGTTCTGTCCTGCTATCCAGGTCTGTACCCAAACAATTTGAACTTCTACTTTTAAAAATCCACCTCTCCAAAAACAAGTCTCTCACCGTTGCCGCCTGCTATAGACCCCCCTCGGCCCCTAGCTGTGCTCTGGACACCATATGTGAACTGATTGCCCCCCATCTATCTTCAGAGCTCGTGCTACTAGGTGACCTAAACTGGGACATGCTTAACCTGTTTGGGCTAGGGGGCAGTATTGAGAATTTTGGAAAAAATATGTGCCCATTTTTAACCTCTTGGGGCTAGGTGGGACGCTAGCGTGCCACCCGTGGTGCACTCCATCAACAGCAGGTGCATTTCAAGAGCGGCAAATTTGAATCCAAATAAATGTCAAAATTCAAATTTTTCAAAAATACAACTATGTTACACCATTTGAAAGATAAACATCTCCTTAATCTAACCACGTTTTACGATTTCAAAAAGGTTTTACGGCGAAAGCATAAATTTAGAGTATGTTAGGACAGTACATTTACAAGAGTTGTGTGTAATGTTTTGTCAAGTCAAAGACAGGGTCACCAAAACCATAAAACCAGCTAAAATGATACACTAACCTTTTACAATCTCCATCAGATGACACTCCTAGGACATTATGTTAGACAATGCATGCATTTTTAGTTCTATCAAGTTCATATTTATATACAAAAACAGCGTTTTACTATGGCATTGATGTTGAGGAAATCGTTTCCCTCCAATAACCGGCAGTCAAGTCAGCGTCACAAATTAAATAATTAAAATTAGAAAACATTGGTAAAATATTATATTGTCATTTAAAGAATTATAGATTTACATCTTTTGAACGCAATCAACTTGCCAGATTTAAAAATAACCTTACTGGGAAATCACACTTTGCAATAATCTGAGCACTGTGCCCAGAAAAATACGCGTTGCGATACAGACTAGACGTCATGTTGGGGAGATCTAAAATCGAAAATACTATGTAAATAATCCATTACCTTTGATTCTCTTCATCAGATGTCACTTCCAGGTATCACAGGTCCATAACGAATGTAGTTTTGTTCAAAAAAGCTCATCATTTATGTCCAAAAATCTCCGTCTCGTTAGCACATGATGTAAGCCAGCCGGACTTCTCGTCATGAACGAGGGGAAAAAATATATTTCCGTTCGTTCAAACATGTCAAACGTTGTATAGCATAAATCATTAGGGCCTTTTTTAACCAGAACATGAATAATATTCAAGGTGGACGAATGCATAGCCTTTTATAACGTATTGGAACGAGGGTACCCAACATGAAGTAGCGCGCCAGGTGTCTAATGGGACATCACCGTTCCATGGCTCTTGTTCGGTCAGATCTCCCTCCAGAAGACTCAAAACACTTTGTAAAGGCTGGTGACATCTAGTGGAAGCAATAGGAAGTGCCAAAATATTCCTAAACCCCTGTGTTTTTCAATGGGATAGGTTTAAACTCAATACAACACATCAGGTATCCACTTCCTGTCAGAAAATGTCTCAGGGTTTTGCCTGCCAAATGAGTTCTGTTATACTCACAGACACCATTCAAACAGTTTTGGAAACTTTAGAGTGTTTTCTATCCATATATAATAAGTATATGCATATTCTAGTTACTGGGTAGGATTAGTAACCAGATTAAATCGGGTACATTTTTTTTATCCAGACGTGCAAATGCTGCCCCCTAGACCCAACAGGTTAACTGCCTCCTACACCAACTCAGAAGCTAGAATATGCATATTATTGTTCAGGTTTGGATAGAAAACACCATAAAGTTTCTAAAACTGTTTGAATGGTGTCTGTGAGTATAACAGAACTCCTATGGCAGGCAAAAACCTGACAAGGTTTCATGCAGGAAGTGGCCTGTCTGACAAGGAGTCGTGCGTCTTGCATCTGTTTATTGAAAAGTAAGGATCTTAGCTGTAACGTGACAATTCCCAGGGCTCCAATAGGCTCTCAGGACGCGGGAAAATCATGAAGGTTGACGAGGCAGCCTCAGGCTGAAACAGATTATCATCTTATTCAAGTGTCCCATTAGGTGACAATGGAGTGAGGCGCGTGCGCGATTAGCCCCCGTGGAGTATTTTAATTCGGCTGTTTAGTTTATTGCAGATTCCCGGTCGGAATATTATCGCTTTTCTACGAGATAAATGGCATAAAAATTGGTTTTAAACAGCGGTTGACATGCTTCGAAGTACGGTAATGGAATATTTAGAAATTTTTTGTCACGCCATGCGCTATGCTCGTGACCGTGGATTACCATTCTGATAGTGTCTAGAACTCACGAACAAAACGTCGCTTTTTGGATATAATAATGGATTATTTGGGACCAAACCTACATTTGTTATTGAAGAAGAAGTCCTGGCACTGCATTCTGACAAAGAACAAGAAAGGTAAGAACATTTTTCTTATAGGAAATGTGATTTTGGTGAAGGCTGAACTGTGTGGGTGTCTAAATAACTAGCCCTGTGATGCCGGGCTATGTACTTAGAATATTGCAAAATGTGCTTCATCCGAAAAGCTATTTTAAAATCGGACATATCGAGTGCATAGAGGAGTAATGTATCTATAATTCTTAAAATAATTGTTATGCTTTTTGTGAACGTTTATCATGAGTAATTTAGCAAACTGTTAGTAAATTCCCCGTAAGTTTGCGGGGGGTATGCTAGTTCTGAACGTCACATGCTAATGTAAAAAGCTGGTTTTTGATATAAATATGAACTTGATTGAACAAAACATGCATGTATTGTATAACATAATGTCCTAGGGTTGTCATCTGATGAAGATCATCAAAGGTGAGTGCTGCATTTAGCTGTCTTCTGGGTTTTGGTGACATTATATGCTGGCTTGAAAAATGGGTGTCTGATTATTTCTGGCTTGGTACTCTGCTGACATAATCTAATGTTTTGCTTTCGTTGTAAAGCCTTTTTGAAATCGGACAGTGTGGTTAGATTAACGAGAGTCTTGTCTTTAAATAGCTGTAAAATAGTCATATGTTTGAGAAATTGAAGTAATAGGATTTTTAAGGTTTTGAAAATCGCGCCACAGGCTGCAAGTGGCTGTTACGTAGGTGGGACGAATTTGTCCCGCCTAGCCCAGAGAGGTTAACACCCCAGCCATCCTACAATCCAAGCTTGATGCCCTCAATCTCACACAAATTATTAACCTGTTAGGGCTAGGGGGCAGTATTGACACGGCTGGATAAAAAACATACCTGATTTAATCTGGTTACCACTCCTACCCAGTAACTAGAATATGCATATACTTATTACATATGGATAGAAAACACCCTACATTTTCTAAAACTGTTTGAATGGTGTCTGTGAGTATAACAGAACTCAAATGGCAGGTCAAAACCTGAGAGATTCCTTTACAGGAAGTGGCCTGTCTGACCATTTCTTGAACTTCTTTTCCATCTCTATCATTTACTAAGGATCTCTGCTCTAACGTGACACTTCCCACGTCGTCCATAGGCGCTCAGAGCCCGGGAAAAAACAGAATGTCGTCATTCCAGCCCCAGGCTGAAACACATTATCGCCTTTCTCAAGTGGCCGATCAAGGGACACTAGCTTATGCGCGTGACCCCGACCGCCCCCGCCTTTGGGATTTTTTTCCTCTGTTTGCCGAAAAGGAGATTCCCTGTCGGAATATTATCGCTTTTCTACGAGAAAAATGTCGTAAAAATTGATTTCAAACAGCGGTTGACATGCTTAGAAGTACGGTAATGGAATACTTAGAATTTTATTGTCACGAATTGCGCCATGCGCGTGACACTTCTTTACTATTTCGGATAGTGTCTGGAACGCACGAACAAAACGCCGCTATTCGGATATAACGATGGATTATTTTGGACCAAACCAACATTTGTTATTGAAGTAGCAGTCCTGGGTGTGTATTCTGACGAAGACAACAAAAGGTAATGAAACTTTTATAATAGTAAATATGATTATGGTGAGTGCTAAACTTGCCGGGTGTCTAAATAGTGAGCCCGTGATGCCTGGGCTATGTACTTAGAATATTGCAAAATGTGCTTTCACCAAAAAGCTATTTTAAAATCGGACATATCGAGTGCATAGAGGAGGTCTGTATCTATAATTCTTAAAATAATTGTTATGCTTTTTGTGAACGTTTATCGTGAGTAATTTAGTAAAATGTTAGCGAATTCCCCGGAAGTTTGCGGGGGGTATGCTAGTTCTGAACGTCACATGCTAATGTAAAAAGCTGGTTTTTGATATAAATATGAACTTGATTGAACAAAACATGCATGTATTGTATAACATAATGTCCTAGGGTTGTCATCTGATGAAGATCATCAAAGGTGAGTGCTGCATTTAGCTGTCTTCTGGGTTTTGGTGACATTATATGCTGGCTTGAAAAATGGGTGTCTGATTATTTCTTGCTTGGTACTCTGCTGACATAATCTAATGTTTTGCTTTCGTTGTAAAGCCTTTTTGAAATCGGACAGTGTGGTTAGATTAACGAGAGTCTTGTCTTTAAATGGCTGTAAAATAGTCATATTTTTGAGAAATTGAAGTAATAGGATTTTTAAGGTTTTGAAAATCGCGCCACAGGATAGCAGTGGCTGTTACGTAGGTGGGACGAATTCGTCCCGCCTAGCCTAGAGAGGTTAATGAACCCACCAGGTACAACCCCAAAGCCGCAAACACTGGCACCCTCATAGATATCATCCTAACCAACGTGCCCTCTAAATACACCTCTGCTGTTTTCAACCAAGATCTCAGCGATCACTGCCTCATTGCCTGCACCCGTAATGGGTCAGCGGTCAAACGACCTCCACTCATCACTGTCAAACGCTCCCTGAAACATTTCAACGAGCAAGCCTTTCTAATCGACCTGGCCCTGGTATCCTGGAAGGATATTGACCTTATCCCATCAGTAGAGGATGCCTGGTTATTTTTTTTAAATGCCTTCCTCTCCATCTTAAATAAGCATGCCCCTTTCAAGAAATTTAGAACCAGGAACAGATATAGCCCTTGGTTCTCCCCAGACCTGACTGCCCTTAACCAACACAAAAATATCCTGTGGCGTTCTGCATTAGCATCGAACTGCCCCCGCGATATGCAACTTTTTAGGGAAGTTAGAAACCAATACACACAGGCAGTTAGAAACGCCAAGGCTAGCTTTTTCAAACAGAAATTCGCTTCGTGCAACTCCAACTCTAAAAAGTTCTGGGACATTGTAAAGTCCATGGAGAATAAGAACACCTCCTCCCAACTGCCCACTGCACTGAGGATAGGAAACTCTGTCACCACCGATAAGCCCACTATAATTGAGAATTTCAATAAGCATTTTTCTACGGCTGGCCATGCTTTCCACCTAACTACCCCTACTGCATTCAACAGCACTGCACCCCCCACAGCTACTCGCCCAAGCCTCCCCCATTTCTCCTTCTCCCAAATCCATTCAGCTGATGTTCTGAAAGAGCTGCAAAATCTGGACCCCTACAAATCAGCTGGGCTTGACAATCTGGACCCTTTCTTTCTAAAATTATCTGACGAAATTATTGCAACCCCTATTACTAGCCTGTTCAACCTCTCTTTCGTGTCGTCTGAGATTCCCATAGATTGGAAAGCAGCTGCTGTCATCCCCCTCTTCAAAGGAGGTGACACTCTTGACCCAAATTGCTACAGACCTATATCCATCCTACCCTGCCTTTCTAAGGTCTTCGAAAGCCAAGTCAACAAACAGATTACCGAACATTTCGAATCCCACCGCACCCGCTATGCAATCTGGTTTCAGAGCTGGTCATGGGTGCACCTCAGCCACGCTCAAGGTCCTAAACGACATCGTAACCGCCATCGATAAGAAACAATACTGTGCTGCTTTGACCTGGCCAAAGCTTTTGACTCTGTTAATCACCACATCCTCATCGGCAGACTCAGTAGCCTTGGTTTCTCAAACGATTGCGTCGCCTGGTTCACCAACTACTTCTCTGACAGAGTTCAGTGTGTCAAATCGGAGGGCCTACTGTCTGGACCTCTGGCAGTCTCTATGGGGGTACCACAGGGTTCAATTCTTGGGCCAACTCTTTTCTCTGTATACATAAATGATGTCGCTCTTGCTGCTGGTGAATCTCTGATCCACCTCTACGCAGACGACACCATTCTGTACACTTCTGGCCCTTCTTTGGACACTGTGTTAACCTGTTAGGGCTAGGGGGCAGTATTTGCACGGCTGGATAAAAAAAATGTACCCGATTTAATCTGGTTACTAATCCTACCCAGTAACTAGAATATGCATATACTTATTATATATGGATAGAAAACACTCTAAAGTTTCTAAAACTGTTTGAATGGTGTCTGTGAGTATAACAGAACTCATTTGGCAGGCAAAACCCTGAGACATTTTCTGACAGGAAGTGGATACCTGATGTGTTGTATTACCTTTAAACCTATCCCATTGAAAAACACAGGGGCTGAGGAATATTTTGGCACTTCCTATTGCTTCCACTAGATGTCACCAGCCTTTACAAAGTGTTTTGAGTCTTCTGGAGGGAGATCTGACCGAACAAGAGCCATGGAACGATGATGGCCCATTAGACACCTGGCGCGCGAGTTCATGTTGGGTACCCTCGTTCCAATACGTTATAAAAGAGTATGCATTCGTCCACCTTGAATATTATTCATGTTCTGGTTAAAAAAGGCCCTAATGATTTATGCTATACAACGTTTGACATGTTTGAACGAACGTAAATATATTTTTTCCCCTCGTTCATGACGAGAAGTCCGGCTGGCTTAGATCATGTGCTAACAAGACGGAGATTTTTGGACATAAATGATGAGCTTTTTTGAACAAAACTACATTCGTTATGGACCTGTGATACCTGGAAGTGACATCTGATGAAGAGAATCAAAGGTAATGGATTATTTACATAGTATTTTCGATTTTAGATCTCCCCAACATGACGTCTAGTCTGTATCGCAACGCGTATTTTTCTGGGCGCAGTGCTCAGATTATTGCAAAGTGTGATTTCCCAGTAAGGTTATTTTTAAATCTGGCAAGTTGATTGCGTTCAAGAGATGTAAATCTATAATTCTTTAAATGACAATATAATATTTTACCAATGTTTTCTAATTTTAATTATTTAATTTGTGGTGTTGACTTGACTGCCGGTTATTGGAGGGAAACGATTTCCTCAACATCAATGCCATAGTAAAACGCTGTTTTTGGATATAAATATGAACTTGATAGAACTAAAAATGCATGCATTGTCTAACATAATGTCCTAGGAGTGTCATCTGATGGAGATTGTAAAAGGTTAGTGCATCATTTTAGCTGGTTTTATGGTTTTGGTGACCCTGTCTTTGAATTGACAAAACATTACACACAACTCTTGTAAATGTACTGTCCTAACATACTCTAAATTTATGCTTTCGCCGTAAAACCTTTTTGAAATCGTAAAACGTGGTTAGATTAAGGAGATGTTTATCTTTCAAAGGGTGTAAAATAGTTGTATGTTTGAAAAATTTGAATTTTGACATTTATTTGGATTCAAATTTGCCGCTCTTGAAATGCACCTGCTGTTGATGGAGTGCACCACGGGTGGGACGCTAGCGTCCCACCTAGCCCATAGAGGTTAACAACCCTCCAGGCGAGCTTCAATGCCATTCAACTCTCCTTCCGTGGTCTCCAACTGCTCCTAAACACAAGTAAAACTAAATGCATGCTCTTCAACCGATCGCTGCCTGCACCTGCCCGCCTGTCCAGCATCACTTCTCTGGACGGTTCTAACTTAGAATTTGTGGACAACTACAAATACCTAGGTGTCTGGTTAGACTGTAAACTCTCCTTCCAGACTCACATCAATCATCTCCAATCCAAAGTGAAATCTCGAATTGGCTTCCTATTTTGCAACAAAGCATCCTTCACTCATGCTGCCAAACATACCCTCGTAAAACTGACCATCCTACCAATCCTCGACTTCGGCGATGTCATTTACAAAATAGCTTCCAATACCCTACTCAACAAGCTGGATGCAGTCTATCACAGTGCCATCCGTTTTGTCACCAAAGCCCCATATACTACCCACCACTGCGACCTGTACACTCTCGTTGGCTGGCCTTCGCTTCATAATCGTCGCCAAACACATTGGCTCCAGGTCATCTACAAGACCCTGCTAGGTAAAGTCCCCCCTTATCTCCGCTCACTGGTCACCATAGCAGCACCCACCTGTAGCACGCGCTCCAGCAGGTATATCTCTCTGGTCACCCCTAAAGCCAACTCCTCCTTTAGTCGTCTCTCCTTCCAGTTCTCTGCTGCCAATGACTGGAATGAACTACAAAAATCTCTGAAACTGGAAACACTTATCTCCCTCACTAGCTTTAAGCACCAGCTGTCAGAGCAGCTCACAGATCACTGCACCTGTACATAGCCCATCTATAATTTAGCCCGAACTACTACCTCTTCCCCTACTGTATTTATTTATTTTATTTATTTTGCTCCTTTGCACCATATTATTTATATTTTATCTTTGAACTTTCTTCAAACTACAAATCTACCATTCCAGTGTTTTTCTTGCTATACTTTATTTACTTTGCCACCATGACATTTTTTTGCCTTTACCTCCCTTATCTCACATCATTTGCTCACATTGTATATAGTCTTATATTTTTTTCTTTCTACTGCATCATTGATTGTATGTTGTTTTACTCCATGTGTAACTCTGTGTTTTTGTATGTTGTCGAACTGCTTTGCTTTATCTTGGCCAGGTCGCAATTGTAAATGAGAACTTGTTCTCAACTTGCCTACCTGGTTAAATAAAGGTGAAATAAAAAAATAAAAAAATGATAGGTTTAGATACATGGAAGGTATAGAAACCACATGATAGGTTTAGATACTACATGATAGGTTTATATACATGATAGGTTTATATACTACATGATAGGTTTATATACATGATAGATTTAGATACTACATGATAGGTTTATATACATGATAGGTTTAGATACTACATGGTAGGTTTATATACTACATGATAGGTATAGATACTACATGATAGGTTTAGTTACATGATAGGTTTAGATACTACATGATAGGTTTAGTTACATTGTAGGTTTATATACTACATGATAGGTTTATATACTACATGATAGGTTTAGATACTACATGATGGGTTTAGTTAAATGATAGGTTTAGTTACATGATAGGTTTAGATACTACATGATAGGTTTAGTTACATGGTAGGTTTATATACTACATGATAGGTTTATATACTACATGATAGGTTTAGATACTACATGATAGGTTTATATACTACATGATAGGTTTAGATACTACATTATAGGTTTAGATACTACATGATAGGTTTAGATACTACATGATGGGTTTAGTTAAATGATAGGTTCAGATACTACATGATAGGTTTATATACATGATAGGTTTATATACTACATGATAGGTTTATATACATGATAGGTTTAGATACTACATGATAGGTTTATATACATGATAGGTTTATATACTACATGATAGGTTTATATACATGATAGGTTTAGATACTACATGGTAGGTTTATATACTACATGATAGGTATAGATACTACATGATAGGTTTAGTTACATGATAGGTTTAGATACTACATGATAGGTTTAGTTACATGGTAGGTTTATATACTACATGATAGGTTTATATACTACATGATAGGTTTAGATACTACATGATGGGTTTAGTTACATGATAGTTTTATATACATGATATGTTTTGATACTACATGATAGGTTTAGATACATGATAGGTATAGAAACCACATGATAGGTTTAGATACATGATAGGTATAGAAACCACATGATAGGTTTAGATACTACATGATAGGTTTATATACATGATAGGTTTATATACTACATGATAGGTTTATATACATGATAGGTTTAGATACCATATGATAGGTTTAGATACAACATGGTAGGTTTATATACTACATGATAGGTATAGATACTACATGATAGGTTTAGTTACATGATAGGTTTAGATACTACATGATAGGTTTAGTTACATGGTAGGTTTATATACTACATGATATGTTTATATACTACATGATAGGTTTAGATGCTACATGATGGGTTTAGTTACATGGTAGGTTTATATACTACATGATAGGTTTATATACTACATGATAGGTTTAGATACTACATGATAGGTTTATATACTACATGATAGGTTTAGATACTACATTGTAGGTTTAGATACTACATGATAGGTTTAGATACTACATGATGGGTTTAGTTACATGGTAGGTTTATATACTACATGATAGGTTTATATACTACATGATAGGTTTAGATACTACATGATAGGTTTATATACTACATGATAGGTTTAGATACTACATTGTAGGTTTAGATACTACATGATAGGTTTAGATACTACATGATGGGTTTAGTTACATGATAGGTTTAGATACTACATGATAGGTTTAGAAACTACATGATAGGTTTAGAAACCATATGATAGGTTTAGAAACCACATGATAGGTTTAGATACTACATGGTAGGTTTAGATACTACATGATAGGTTTAGATACATGATAGGTTTAGATACAAGATGGGTTTAGATACTACATGATAGGTTTATATACATGATAGGTTTAGATACTACATGATAGGTTTAGATACATGATAGGTTTAGATACATGATGGGTTTAGATACTACATGATAGGTTTATATACATGATAGGTTTATATACATGATAGGCTTAGATACTTCATGATAGGTTTATATACTTGATAGGTTTAGATACTACATGATAGGTTTAGATACATGATAGGCTTAGATACTTCATGATAGGTTTATATACATGATAGGTTTAGATACATGGTAGGTTTAGATACATGGTAGGTTTAGATACATGATAGGTTTAGATACTACATGGTAGGTTTAGATACATGATAGGTTTAGATACTACATGATAGGTTTAGATACTACATGATAGGTTTAGATACTACATGGTAGGTTTATATACATGATAGGTTTAGATACTACATGATAGGTTTAGATACTACATGATAGGTTTATATACATGATAGGTTTAGATACATGGTAGGTTTATATACTACATGATAGGTTTAGATACTACATGATGGGTTTAGTTAAATGATAGGTTTAGTTACATGATAGGTTTAGATACTACATGCTAGGTTTAGATACTACATGATGGGTTTAGATACCACATGATAGGTTTAGATACTACATGATGGGTTTAGATACCACATGATAGGTTTAGATACTACATGATAGGTTTATATACTACATGATATGTTTACATACTACATGATATGTTTATATACAACATGATATGTTTATATACATGATAGGTTTAGATACTACATGATAAGTTTAAATACTACTGTCACAACGTCCACAGAAGGTGGCGCCTCTCGCCGTTCGGGCGGCGCTCGGCGGTCGTCGTCGCCGGCCTACTAGCTGCCACCGATTTCCTTCTCTGTTTCGTTTGGTTATGTCTGTGTAGGTTAGCACCTGTTTTGGGTTAAGTAATTAGTGGGGTTATTTACTCTGTCTGTTTTTTGTTTGGGGTTGTGTGGGATTGTTAGTGTGTCATCCTTAGTAGGTTGGGTATTTTATTTTTTACTCCGCTATGCTGTACTTAGGCATGAGGGTCTGCTGGGCTGCGCCCCAACTCAGTTAGGATTTTTTCCTGTCCTTTTGAGTTTGTACCCTGCCTTGGGTTGTGGCATATTTGGACTCATTCATTAAACGTGTGTTTTCACGTAGTTTTGTCTCCTGCGCCTGACTTCACCCCTCCTACAATCCAGAGACGGTTCTGACAACTAAATGATAGGTTTAGATACTACATGATAGGTTTATATACATGATAGGTTTAGATACATGATAGATTTATATACATGATAGGTTTAGATACATGATAGATTTATATACATGATAGGTTTAGATACTACATGATAGGCTTAGATACTACACTTGATACTTAAATCTGTCCTATACCCATCATGAGGTTGTTACAACCTAGCCTACAAATTAAAGTTTATTGCATAGGTCAAAAGACGATTTTGAGTAATCAACGTTTTTTTATATATATATTTTTTAAATTGAACCTTTATTTAAGGCAAGTCAGTTAAGAACAAATTCTTATTTACGTTGACGACGCTGGGCCAATTGTGCGCCGCCCTGTGGGACTGCCAATCACAGCCGTTTGTGATACATCCTGGATCACAAATGGACAGTTTTGCAACTGAAACCAGAGTTTATTCTGTACAAATTCAGGTAGGTCCCTCCCTGTTTTTTTGTTCTGTTTGCTTCCGTTTATATCCTCTTACAGATCTCAACAGATCAGTGTCCAACCCGCGGGACGGTTGAGCTAATGTGAGCTAATGCGATTAGCATGAGGTTGTAAGTAACAAGAAGATTTCCCAGAACATAGACATATCTGATATGGGCAGAAAGCTTAAATTCTTGTTAATCTAACTACACTGTCAGATTTACAGTAGCTATTACAGTAAAACAATACCATGCTATTGTTTGAGGAGAATGCACAGTTATGAACTTGAAAAGTTATTAATAAACCAATTTGGCACATTTGGGCAGTCTTGATACAACATTTTGAACAGAAATGCAATGGTTCATTAGATCAGTCTAAAACTTTGCACACACACTGCTGCCACCTAGTGGCCAACATCTAAATTGCGCCTGGGCTGGAATAATACATTATGGTCTTTCTCTTGCATTTCAAAGATGATGGTACAAAAAACTTTTTTTCTTCTATGTATTATCTTTTACCAGATCTAATGTGTTAAATTCTCCTACATTAATTTCACATTTCCACAAACTTCAAAGTGTTTCCTTTCAAATGGTATCAATAATATACATATCCTTGCTTCAGGTCCTGAGCTACAGGCAGTTAGATTTGGGTATGTCATTTTAGGCGAAAATTGGAGAAAACAAAGGTCTGCAACAGAATCGGCGGAATGAAAACACCCCTGATTAGTACTAGATTCAAAATCTGATCCTTTGATTGGGTGAGCAACATATGTGTTCATGCTGCAAAAACTCTGATAGGTTGGAGTTTATGAAGTTGTCATAATTACTGTGTAAGTCTATGGAAGGGGGTGAGAACTAAGAGCCTCCTAGGTTTGTTATTGAAGTCAATGTACCGAGAGGAGGATGGAAGCTAGCTGTCCTCCGGCTACACTATGGTGCTAACCTACAGAGTGCTGCTGAGGCTACTGTAGACCTTCATTACAAAACAGTCTGTTTTAATCAATTATTTGGTGACGTGAGTATATTTAGTATAGTTTTATCTAAAAAGGATATCTTTTTTAATGTTTCACTATTTTATTTTTTATGAAATTCACTGAGGTGGATGCTCCTCCCCTTCTTCCTCTGTGAAGCCTCGCTGACCACCAGTGATAGATAGCTCTGACATTACGTCATTCCCAACACCATTCCGGAAGGCTCCGTTCATCCCAGTGCTCCAAGGTCTCCAAGGTGACAGGTATACCGGTGTTCTAGGAGCAGCTTGGTGATCCCATCTCTCCTGGAAGGTGTGCGTATTATGCTGGGTCAACACGGCCAGGGTGAGATTCCACCTCTCTGACACGCACGCACGCACACACACACACCACACATGGTATTAATAGAGATCATCCGTTTCCCCCAACCAAGTGACAGAAGACTGGAGGCAGGAGGCAGGAGGCAGGAGACGGGAGGCGGGAGGCAGGAGACAGGAGACAGGAGGCAGGAGAAAGGAGGCAGGAGGCAGGAGGCAGGAGACAGGAGGCAGGAGGCAAGAGACGGGAGGCAGGAGGCAGGAGGCAGGAGGCAGGAGGCAGGAGGCAAGAGACTGGAAGCAGGAGGCAGGAGGCAAGAGACAGGAGGCAGGAGACAGGAGGCAGGAGACAGGAGACAGGAGACAGGCATGTACTGAAGTGTTTAATAAATAACAGCATCATCATCAACAACAACAAAAAGTTGAATTCATGATGTACAGTGCCTTTGGATGGTATTCAGACCCCTTGACTTTTTCCACATTTTGTTACTTTACAGTCTTACACTAAAATGTATTAAATAGATTTTCCCCCTTATCAATCTACACACAATACCCCATAATGACATCACAATACCCCGTAATGACATCACAATACCCCGTAATGACATCACAATACCCCATAATGACATCACAATACCCCGTAATGACATCACAAAACCCCGTAATGACAAAGAAAAAATAGGTTTTTAGAAATTGTTTCTAATTTGTATTTTAGAAAAAAGTTTTCAGACCCTTTACTTGTGGTTAGGGTTGTTGTCCCGTTGAAAGGTAAACCTTCGCCCCAGTCTGAGGTCCTGAGGTTTTCATCAAGGATATCTCTGTACTTTGCTCCGGTCATCTTTGCCTCGATCCTGACTAGTCTCCCAGTCCCTGCCACTGAAAAACATCCCCACCCATGATGCTGCCACCACCATGCTTCACCGTAGGGATGGTGCCAGGTTTCCTCCAGAGGTGATGCTTGGCATTCAGGCCAAAGAGTTGAATCTTGGTTTCATCAGACCAGAGAACCTTGTTTCTCATGGTCTGAAAGTCCTTTAAGTGCCTTTTGGCAAACTCCAAGTGGGCTGTCATGTGCCTTTTACTGAGGACTGGCTTCCGTCTGGCCACTCTACCATAAAGGCCTGATTGGTGGAGTGCTGCAGAGATGGTTGTCCTTCTGGAAGGTTCTCCCATCTCCACAGAGGAACTCTGGAGCTCTGTCAGAGTGACCATCGGGTTCTTGGTCATCTCCCTGACCAAGGCCCTTGTCCCCTGATTGCTTAGTTAGGCCAGGCGGCCAGCTCTAGGAAGAGTCTTGGAGGTTCAATTTCGAGTCTCATAACAAAGGGTATGAATACTTATGTAAATAAGGTATTTCTGTTGTGTATTTTAATACACTTGCAAAAATGTCTACAAACCTGTTTTCACTTTGTCATGATGGGGTATTGTGTGTAGTTTGATGAGCAATTCATTTTATTTGATAACTTTTAGAATAAGGCTGTAACGTAAGAAAATGTAAAAAAAAGTCATGTGGTCTGAATAGTTTCCGAAGGTGCTGCATATATACACTTATTTAATATATATTCGACTGTATAAACTATAAATATGACATGCAGTCCTCATAAGTTAGAAGAACCAGAAATCTGACTGAGGTAGGGTGGGGAGAGGGGAAGGGCTGGTCGGATACAGGAGAGTGTGTCTGTGTGTCTGTGTGTGTCTGTATGTGGGAGTGTGTGTCTGTGTGTGTCTGTGTGTGTCTGTGTGTGTGGGAGTGGGTCTGTGTCTGTGTGTGTCTGTGTGTGTCTGTGTGTGTGGGAGTGTGTCTGTGTGTGTGGGAGTGTGTGTGTGTGTGTGTGTGTGTGTGTGTGTGTGTGTGTGTGTGTGTGTGTGTGTGTGTGTGTGTGTGTGTGTGTGTGTATATATGGGTCCATAGTCCTAGGGGTGAGAGGTCAGTGCCTCCAGGACTTGCGGCTGAGGACACACACACACGCTGCGTTGATGCGAATCAGCCTCCACGCCGTCTGCTCCTTGGACTTGGTGAGCGCACGCACAAACGTGTGTGTGTTGGTGCAGTAGGAGTTCCAGTGGCGGCTGTCGATGCCGCGGCACCCCGCTTTAGAACCGCCTCCGCTGGCCCCTCCCCCAGCCCCGGCCCCGCCCACCGGGGGTGTGGCCACGCGGCAGGTGGTCTCGTAGAAGAACTGTCTCTTGCGGACGTTGTCTATCTTCACCTCTGGTAGAACCTCCACCTCGTTGCCGGCGATGTCCGTGGCCTTGGTCAAGTTCCCCAACCAAACGCTGATGCTATCGCACACGGAGTATTCCCCCCTGTGCATGGGCTGTCCACCTGCCTTCCGTCTCACCCTCACTCCCCCATCTCCCACCCCTTCCCCCTCCTCCTCGTCCCCTGTCTCCCACCCCAGGGTGTGGTGAGAGGGGGGTACGTCGCTGAAGACGACGCGTGGTGAGGTGCGGTACTTCCGCTTGCTGAACAGTTTGGGGTCCACCTCAGGGATGGAAGAGGTAGAGGAGGAGTCTGTCTCAGAGTGGCCCAGGGAAGAGCTCCCGTCCTGGGGTAGAGAGGCTGGTCTGTGGGCCTGTCTGGTCCGGCTTGGTCTCTGCTGACTCTCCTTGTCTGCTGCTGGCTGCTCCTGCTGAGGTGACACTGACAGGTGGGCCGTCCGCTGCTGTTCTGCTCTGCCATTGGCTGCTGTGTGGTGTTCTGCGCTGTGGTTGGCAGCCACCGGGCCCAGGGCCCCTTCCATGTTCAGTACAGCCTGGATGCCGATGAGCAGGAGCACCAACAGCAACGACCTCATGGGCACACGTCCTGTCAACAACAACACACGTCCTGTCAACAACAACAACACACGTCCTGTCAACAACAACAACACACGTCCTGTCAACAACAACAACACACGTCCTGTCAACAACAACACACGTCCTGTCAACAACAACACACGTCCTGTCAACAACAACAACACGTCCTGTCAACAACAACACACGTCCTGTCAACAATAACAACACACGTCCTGTCAACAACAACAACACACGTCCTGTCAACAACAACACACGCCCTGTCAACAACAACACACGTCCTGTCAACAACAACACACGCCCTGTCAACAACAACACACGTCCTGTCAACAACAACACACATCCTGTCAACAACAACACACCTCCTGTCAACAACAACACACCTCCTGTCAACAATAACAACGCACGTCCTGTCAACAACAACATACGTCCTGTCAACAACAACACATGTCCTGTCAACAACACATGTCCTGTCAACAACAACACGTGTCCTGTCAACAACAACACACCCTGTCAACAACAACACATGTCCTGTCAACAATAACAACCCACGTCCTGTCAACAACAACACATGCCCTGTCAGCAACACATGTCCTGTAAACAATAACAACACAAGACCTGTCAACAACAACACATGTCCTGTCAACAACAACACATGTCCTGTCAACAATAACAACACAAGTCCTGTCAACAACAACACATGTCCTGTCAACAACAATACATGTCCTGTCAACAACAACACATGACCTGTCAACAACAACACACGTCCTGTCAACAATAACAACAGATCCTGTCAACAACAACCCACGTCCTGTCAACAACAATACATGTCCTGTCAACAACAACCCACGATCTGTCAACAACAACCCATGTCCTGTCAACAACAATGCAAGTCCTGTCAACAACATCACACGTTCTGTCAACAACAACACACGTCCTTTCAACAATAACAACACACATTCTGTCAACAGCAACACACGTCCTGTCAACAACAACACATGTCCTGTCAACAACAACCCATGTCATCTCAACAACAACCCACGTCCTGTCAACGACAACACACGTCCTGTCAACAACAACCCACAATCTGTCAACAACAACACACGTCCTTTCAACAATAACAACACACGTTCTGTCAACAACAACCCACATTCTGTCAACAACAACACACGTCCTTTCAACAATAACAACCCACATTCTGTCAACAACAACACACATTCTGCCAACAACAACACACGTCCTTTCAACAATAACAACACACGTTCTGTCAACAACAACCCACATTCTGTCAACAACAACACACGTCCTTTCAACAATAACAACACACGTTCTGTCAACAACAACCCACATTCTGTCAACAACAACACATGTCCTTTCAACAATAACAACCCACGTTCTGTCAACAACAACACACATTCTGCCAACAACAACACACGTCCTTTCAACAATAACAACACACGTCCTGAAACAGTTCCAGATAAATTAACACAGTGTCGTAGACACAGATACATTAACACAGTGCCGTAGACACAGAGAAATTAACACAGTGCCATGGACACAGATAAACAGACACAATATGGACTCTGTGTTCTGTGAATCCTCTTCACAGACATAGAACATGAGCGGCCATTGACCAGACATCAGCTAGAGTTAGTAGTGTGTGTTGTAGTGAAATAAACAATACATTACAGATACCCAAAGAAAACTATTTAGGTAGTACTTCAAAGTATTTCTACTTAAGTACTTTAAACCCTTGACAGTCGATACACCAGATGTGTGTGTCTTTGAGCCAATTCTTTTTTAATCACACACCGAAGAAATTATAAAGAGAATTTAGTTGCTAATGGCAACCTGCAGTACCCCGGTCGGCCATCAACTAGAGTTACTCAATGAGAGGGGGCAGCACTGAGCTAGCCTGCAGTACCCCGGTCAGCCTTCAGCTAGAGTTACTCAATGAGAGGGGGCAGCACTGAGCTAGCCTGCAGTACCCCGGTCAGCCTTCAGCTAGAGTTACTCAATGAGAGGTGGCAGCACTGAGCTAGCCTGCAGTACCCCGGTCGGCCTTCAGCTAGACTTACTCAATGAGAGGGGGCAGCACTGAGCTAGCCTGCAGTACCCCGGTCGGCCTTCAGCTAGAGTTACTTAATGAGAGGGGGCAGCACTGAGCTAGCCTGCAGTACCCCGGTCGGCCTTCAGCTAAAGTTACTCAATGAGAGGGGGCAGCACTGAGCTAGCCTGCAGTACCCCGGTCGGCCTTCAACTAGAGTTACTCAATGAGAGGGGGCAGCACTGAGCTAGCCTGCAGTACTCCGGTCGGCCTTCAGCTAGAGTTACTCAATGAGAGGGGACAGCACTGAGCTAGCCTGCAGTACCCCGGTCGGCCTTCAGCTAGAGTTACTCAATGAGAGGGGGCAGCACTGAGCTAGCAACGTCACTTCCTTGAGGATCTCAAACTGCACGTGTTATATCTCCTGAGATGCCGTCTTAATTGACTTCATTTGGCGTCGATGCACTCTTGAGTTGTCACACATGAATGAATGGTGACACATGATCAATGGCTTTGTCCATTCACATATACAGTCATTGGGTATAACCCACAAACGCACGCATGAAGAAAAATGTGGGTTGTGGCTGGGCTCAGTCCATACACATACAACTCTCTACATACTTGACACGTAACCTGCCCACCACATGCATGTGATTGGTGGAATTTCTGAGTGAATGAATGACAGGAATGTAGCCTGGAATAGAAAGAGCTGTCTAGGCCCTCCCAGTCTCTCTACAGGACCAGCTGGCTAGGCCCTCCCAGTCTCTCTACAGGACCAGCTGGCTAGGCCCTCCCAGTCTCTCTCTAGGACCAGCTGGTTAGTCCCTCCCAGTCTCTCTACAGGACCAGCTGGTTAGTCCCTCCCAGTCTCTCTACAGGACCAGCTGGCTAGGCCCTCCCAGTCTCTCTCTAGGACCAGCTGGCTAGGCACTCCCAGTCTCTCTCTAGGACCAGCTGGCAAGGCCCTCCCAGTCTCTCTACAGGACCAGCTGGCAAGGCCCTCCCAGTCTCTACAGGACCAGCTGGCTAGTCCCTCCCAGTCTCTACAGGAGACACAAGGAATAAAATAAAATACACAAGAATGTGTCTACATACAGGAAGTTCCCAATAGACCAGGCCTGACTATCCAACCTTCTGGATCAGTCTGGGTCTATATACAGGAAGTACCAGATCAGTCTGGGTCTATATACAGGAAGTACCAGATCAATGTGGAGCTATATACAGGAAGTACACAATAGACCAGGCCTCATTATCCAACCTTTTGGATCAGTCTGGGTCTATATACAGGAAGTACCAGATTAATGTGGAGCTATATACAGGAAGTTCCCAATAGACCAGGCCTCATTATCCAACCTTCTGGATCAGTCTGGGTCTATATACAGGAAGTACCAGATAAGTCTGGGTCTATATACAGGAAGTACCCAATAGACCAGGCCTCATTATCCAACCTTCTGGATCAGTCTGGGTCTATATACAGGAAGTACCAGATTAATGTGGAGCTATATACAGGAAGTACCCAATAGACCAGGCCTCATTATCCAACCTTCTGGATCAGTATGGGTCTATATACAGGAAGTACCCAATAGACCAGGCCTCATTATCTAACCTTCTGGTTCAGTATGGGTCTATATACAGGAAGTACCATATCAATGTGGAGCTATATACAGGAAGTACCCAATAGACCAGGACTCATTATCCAACCTTCTGGATCAGTCTGGGTCTATATACAGGAAGTACCCAATAGACCAGGCCTCATTATCCAACCTTCTGGATCAGTATGGGTCTATATACAGGAAGTACCCAATAGACCAGGCCTCATTATCCAACCTTCTGGATCAGTCTGGGTCTATATACAGGAAGTACCAGAACAATGTGGAGCTATATACAGGAAGTACCCAATAGACCAGGCCTGACTATCCAACCTTCTGGATCAGTTTGGGTCTATATACAGGAAGTACCAGATCAATGTGGAGCTATATACAGGAAGTACCCAATAGACCAGGCCTCATTATCCAACCTTTTGGATCAGTCTGGGTCTATACACAAGAAGTACCCAATAGACTAGGCCTCATTATCTAACCTTCTGGATCAGTCTGGGTCTATATACAGGAAGTACCAGATCAATGTGGAGCTATATACAGGAAGTACCCAATAGACCAGGCCTCATTATCCAACCTTCTGGATCAGTCTGGGTCTATATACAGGAAGTACCAGATCAGTCTGGGTCTATATACAGGAAGTACCCAATAGACCAGGCCTCATTATCTAACCTTCTAGATCAGTATGGGTCTATTCTCTACAGTTCAGAAGGTCCAGAAAGTTACAGTAGCAGGTTACTCATGTGGTGTATTTTGATCACACGACGGTGCTCTCTCTCTCCTTCCAAATTCCCAGCCAGGGGAATAGGCCTATTCAATATGGAAGCCGTTTACCAATTACAACCATACGGAACAAACAGAGTAAAATTAGAGTTTCTATTGGGACAAATTCAGGTAGGTCCCTTGCATTCCGTTCTGTTTGCTTCTATTTAAGAAAAGTTTTCCAACAGAATCGGCGTAATGAATACACCCCAGTTCTTTTGGTTTCTGAATGTTTTCATTAGGGCAGGAAGAGCAAGCTGTAGTAGTAAATAAAATGCTGGAGATAAGTGTACAACAAGCTACTGTAGGTCTAGTCAAGCTTTTCCTTGGTCTCCAAGAGCCAAACAGGACACAATAGTTATTACAAGCTACTGATGGCCTAGTCAAGCTTTTCCTGGGACTCCAAGAGCCAAACAGGACACAATGGGTATTACAAACTATCGTAGGCCTAGTCAAGCTTTTCCTGGGACTCCAAGAGCCAAACAGGACACGATAGTTATTACAAGCTATCGTAGGCCTAGTCAAGCTTTTCCTGGGACTCCAAGAGCCAAACAGGACACGATAGTTATTACAAACTATCGTAGGCCTAGTCTACAACATCTGATGTATTTGAAATGACAGGCAGCCTAGGATAAACATACTGTATCACTCGAAAACGGAGAACAACACAAAGGCATAGCCTACAGATAGTCCAGCCATCTACGTGGACTGTTGTCTTCCTCCCCATTCGGTAGCAGCTCCAACACCCAATTTAATCCTTGGCTTCCTATTTCGCAACTGTCACGTCCTGACCATAGTAAGATGTTATTTTCTATGGTAGAGTAGGTCAGGGCGTGACAGGGGGTGTTTTGTGTTTTTCTATGTTTTCTATATCTATGTTTAGTTCTAGTTTTCTATTTCTATGTTTTTGTTTTTTTGGGGTTGATCTCCAATTAGAGGCAGCTGGTCTTCGTTGTCTCTAATTGGAGATCATACTTAAGTATTTTTTTTTTCACCTGTGTTTGTGGGTAGTTATTTTCTGTTTAGTTATCTGTTACCTGACAGAACTGTTGGCTTTTCGTTTGTTATTTTGTCTTTAGTGTTCTGATTTTAATAAATATTCATCATCAGCACTAAACACGCTGCGCTTTGGTCCCCTCTCTACGACAGCTGTTACAGCAACAAAGCCTCTATTTCGCAACAAAACATACCCTCGTAAAACTGACAATCCTACCGATCCTCGACTTCGGCGATGTCATCTACAAAATAGCTTCAAATACTCTACTTAGAAAACTGGATAGCAGTCTATCACAGTGCCATCCGTTTTGTCACCAAAGCCCCATATACCACCCACCACTGCGACCTGTATGCTATCGTCGGCTGGCCCTCGCTACATATTCGTCGCTAAACCCACTGGCTCCAGGTCATCTATAAGTCTATGCTAGGTAAAGCTCCGCCTTATCTCAGCTCACTGGTCACCATAGCAGCACCCACCCGTAGCACACGCTCCAGCAGGTATATCTCACTGGTCAACCCCAAAGCCAACTCCTCCTTTGGCCGTCTCTCTTTCCAGTTCTCTGCTGCCAATGACTGGAACGAGTTGCAAAAATCTCTGAAGCTGGAGACTCATATCTCCCTCACTAACTTTAAGCACCAGCTATCTGAGCAGCTAACCGATAACTGCAGCTGTACATAGCCCATCTGTAAATAGCCCATCTATCTACCTACCTCATCCCCATATTGTTTTTATTTACTTTTCTGCTCTTTTGCACACCAGTATCTCTACTTGCACATCATCATCTGCTCATTTATCACTCCAGTGTTAATCTGCTAAATTGTAATTACTTGCTACTATGGCCTATTTATTGCCTTACCTCCTCACGCCATTTGCACACACTGTATATAGACTTTCTTTTTGTTTTACTCCATGTGTAACTCTGTGTTGTTGTATGTGTCGAACTGCTGTGCTTTATCTTGACCAGGTCGCAGTTGTAAATGAGAACTTGTTCTCAACTAGCTTACCTGGTTAAATAAAGGACTTGTTCTCAACTAGATTACCTGGTTAAATAAAGGACTTGTTCTCAACTAGCCTACCTCGTTAAATAAAGGACTTGTTCTCAACTAGATTACCTGGTTAAATAAAGGACTTGTTCTCAACTTGCCTACCTGGTTAAATAAAATAAAATAAAAAATGTAACAATCCATTCACTTTTTTCCACATTGAGGAACCATCTCCTTTCGACTTCAAAATTCTGTTTAACTTTTCTAGATAATCTTCAGCAGACTGCAAAGAAACACTTCAATTATTGTGATGACACCCTCTCTACCCCTATCAGACACCCTCTCTACCCCTATCAGACACCCTCTCTACCCCTATCAGACACCCTCTCTACCCCAGCCCTACCTATCAGACACCCTCTCTACTACTATCAGACACCCTCTCTACCCCAGCCCTACCTGTCAGACACCCTCTCTACCCCTATCAGACACCCTCTCTACCCCAGCTCTACCTATCAAACACCCTCTCTACCCCTATCACACACCCTCTCTAACCCAGCCCTACCTGTCAGACACCCTCTCTACCCCTATCAGTCACCCTCTCTACCCCTATCAGACACCCTCTCTACCTCAGCCCTACCTATCAGACACCCTCTCTGCCCCAACCCTTCCTGTCAGACACCCTCTCTACCCCTATCAGACACCCTCTCTACCCCAGCCCTACCTGTCAGACACCCTCTCTACCCCTATCAGACACCCTCTCTACCTCAGCCCTACCTATCAGCCCTACCTCTTCCCCAACCCTACCTATCAGACACCCTCTCTGCCCCAATCCTACCTGTCAGACACCCTCTCTGCCCCAATCCTACCTGTCAGACATACACACTTTACTAGAAATGCAGCCCGCACTGCCTCTCACAGCTCACACACTTTACCCCTGTCTCACAGCCCACAGCCCACACTGTCACGTCCTGACCAGTAAAAGGGGTTGTTTGTTATTGTAGTTTGGTCAGGGCATTGCAGGGGGTGTTTGTTTAGTGTGTTTCAGGGTTTTTGGTTTATGTTCTATGTTTTCTATTTCTATGTGGTTTTTCTAGTTTTTCTATGTCTATGTTAGTTTTGTCAACGACCTCTAATCAGAAGTGGCTGTTTCTTGTCATCTCTGATTGGAGGCCATATTTAGTTGTGCGTGTTTTCACTTGTGTTGGTGGTTGATTCCTGTTTAGTCTGTGCACCTTACAGGACTGTTTTTCGTTGTTTGTTTTGTGCAAGTGTTTTGTTTTTCCTTCGAATAAAATATGTTCAATATACCCGCTGCAGTTTGGTCCACTCCATACGACGACCGTTACACACACACACACAGTCTGTGTTTAACATTTAGTGTTCTGAAATTCCAACATTCAGAATGTGAGGTATTTCCAACCCCATTATGCCCTCCATATATACACCAACCACCATGCACACACCCTCTCACACCATCTCACACACTCTCACACCCTCTCACACCCTCTCACATACTCTCACACCCTCTCACACCCTCTCATACCCTCTCACACCCTCTCACACACTCTCACACACTCTCACACACTCTCACACACTCTTACACACTCTCACACCCTCAATGCACGCATCCACAAATACAGGCACGTGTATGGTCTATGCATTTGTACTGGTATGTCTATACATTTCTGACATAGTGAGAACAGCAAATAGAGAGAACATCTAGCCTGTTAATACATACAGGGAGGAGATGAGTACATGGCTATATACAGGGAGTGTAAAATAACATGGCTGTATACAGGGAGTATAACATGGCTATATACAGGGAGTGTAAAATAACATGGCTATATACAGGGAGTGTAAAATAACATGGCTATATACAGGGAGTGGAAAATAATATGGCTATATACAGGGAGTGGAAAATAACATGGCAATTACAGTGAGTATAAAATAACATGGCTATATACAGGGAGTGTAAAATAACATGGCTATTACAGGGAGTGTAAAATAACATGGCTGTATACAGGGAGTAGAAAATAACATGGCTATATACAGGGAGTGTAAAATAACATGGCTATATACAGGGAGTAGAAAATAACATGGCTATATACAGGAAGTATAAAATAACATGGCTATATACAGGGAGTATAAAATAACATGGCTATATACAGGGAGTATGAAATCACATGGCTATATACAGAGAGTATAACATGGCTATATACAGTGCCTTGCGAAAGTATTCGGCCCCCTTGAACTTTTCGACCTTTTGCCACATTTCAGGCTTCAAACATAAAGATATAAAACTGTAATTTTTTGTGAAGAATCAACAACAAGTGGGACACAATCATGAAGTGGAACGAAATGTATTGGATATTTCAAACTTTGATAACAAATAAAAAACTGAAAAATTGGGCATGCAAAATTATTCAGCCCCCTTAGGTTAATACTTTGTAGCGCCACCTTTTGCTGCGATTACAGCTGTCGCTTGGGGTATGTCTCTATCAGTTTTACACATCGAGAGACTGACATTTTTGCCCATTCCTCCTTGCAAAACAGCTCGAGCTCAGTGAGGTTGGATGGAGAGCGTTTGTGAACAGCAGTTTTCAGTTCTTTCCACAGATTCTCGATTGGATTCAGGTCTGGACTTTGACTTGGCCATTCTAACACTTGGATATGTTTATTTGTGAACCATTCCATTGTAGATTTTGCTTTATGTTTTGGATCATTGTCTTGTTGGAAGACAAATCTCCGTCCCAGTCTCAGGTCTTTTGCAGACTCCATCAGGTTTTCTTCCAGAATGGTCCTGTATTTGGCTCCATCCATCTTCCCATCAATTTCAACCATCTTCCCTGCCCCTGCTGAAGAAAAGCAGGCCCAAACCATGATGCTGCCACCACCATGTTTGACAGTGGGGATGTGGTGTTCAGGGTGATGAGCTGTGTTGCTTTTACGCCAAACATAACGTTTTGCATTGTTGCCAAAAAGTTCGATTTTGGTTTCATCTGACCAGAGCACCTTCTTCCACATTTTTGGTGTGTCTCCCAGGTGGTTAGTGGCAAACTTTAAACGACACTTTTTATGGATATCTTTAAGAAATGGCTTTCTTCTTGCCACTCTTCCATAAAGGCCAGATTTATGCAGTATACGACTGATTGTTGTCCTATGGACAGAGTCTCCCACCTCAGCTGTAGATCTCTGCAGTTCATCCAGAGTGATCATGGGCCTCTTGGCTGCATCTCTGATCAGTCTTCTCCTTGTATGAGCTGAAAGTTTAGAGGGATGGCCGGGTCTTCGTAGATTTGCAGTGGTCTGATACTCCTTCCATTTCAATATTATCGCTTGCACAGTGCTCCTTGGGATGTTTAAAGCTTGGGAAATCTTTTTGCATCCAAATCCGGCTTTAAACTTCTCCAAAACAGTATCTCGGACCTGCCTGGTGTGTTCCTTGTTCTTCATGATGCTCTCTGCGCCTTAAACGGACCTCTGAGACTATCACAGAGCAGGTGCATTTATACGGAGACTTGATTACACACAGGTGGATTCTATTTATCATCATTAGTCATTTAGGTCAACATTGGATCATTCAGAGATCCTCACTGAACTTCTGGAGAGAGTTTGCTGCACTGAAAGTAAAGGGGCTGAATAATTTTGCACGGCCAATTTTTCCGTTTTTTATTTGTTAAAAAAGTTTGAAATATCCAATAAATTTCGTTCCACTTCATAATTGTGTCCCACTTGTTGTTGATTCTTCACAAAAACGTACAGTTTTATATCTTTATGTTTGAAGCCTGAAATGTGACAGAAGGTCGAAAAGTTCAAGGGGGCCGAATACTTTCGCAAGGCACTGTACAGGGAGTATAAAATAACATGGCTATATACAGGGAGCGTAAAATAACATGGCTATATACAGGGAGTGTAAAATAACATGGCTATATACAGGGAGTATGAAATAACATGGCTATATACAGGGAGTGTAAAATAACAAGGCTGTATACAGGGAGTGTAAAATAACATGGCTATATACAGGGAGTGGACAATAACATGGCTATATACAGGGAGTGGAAAATAACATGGCTATTACAAGGAGTATAACATGGCTATATACAGGGAGTGTAAAATAACATGGCTATATACAGGGAGTGGAAAATAACATGGCTATTACAGGGAGTGGAAATTAACATGGCTGTATACAGGGAGTAGAACATGGCTATATACAGGGAGTATAAAATAACATGGCTATATACAGGGACTGTAAAATAACATGGCTATTACAGGGAGTGTAAAATAACATGGCTGTATACAGAGAGTATAACATGGCTATATACAGGGAGTATAAAATAACATGGCTATTACGGGGAGTGTAAAATAACATGGCTATTACGGGGAGTGTAAAATAACATGGCTGTATACAGAGAGTATAACATGGCTATATACAGGGAGTATAAAATAACATGGCTATATACAGGGAGTGTAAAATAACATGGCTATTACGAGGAGTGTAAAATAACATGGCTGTATACAGGGAGTAGAAAATAACATAGCTATTACAGGGAGTAGAAAATAACATGGCTATATACAGAGAGTATAACATGGCTATGTACAGGGAGTATAAAATAACATGGCTATATACAGGGAGTGTAAAATAACATGGCTATATACAGGGAGTAGAAAATAACATGGCTATATACAGGGAGTAGAAAATAACATGGCTATATACAGGAAGTAGAACATAAAATTGCAGTATACAGGAAGTAGTTGGTGAGTCTGCCTTGAATTACTCATTTTAGAAGGTTTTCTTGCGTGATCCTTATGTTGGATTTTTGTCAATGATGTCGAGCACCCCTCCTATTTTCCTTTGTTGGCTGTAGTGTAGAGGTCTACCTGAACTGGCTGTAGTGTAGAGGTCTACCTGAACTGGCTGTAGTGTAGAGGTCTACCTGAACTGGCTGTAGTATAGAGGTCTACCTGAACTGGCTGTAGTGTAGAGGTCTACCTGAACTGGCTGTAGTGTGGAGGTCTACCTGAACTGGCTGTAGTGTGGAGGTCTACCTGAACTGGGTGTAGTGTGGAGGTCTACCTGAACTGGCTGTAGTGTAGAGGTCTACCTGAACTGGTTGTGGTGTGGAGGTCTACCTGAACTGGATGTAGTGTAGAGGTCTACCTTAACTGGCTGTAGTGTAGAGGTCTACCTGAACTGGCTGTAGTGTGGAGGTCTACCTGAACTAGCTGTAGTGTAGAGGTCTACCTGAACTGGCTGTAGTGTAGAGGTCTACCTGAACTGGCTGTAGTGTGGAGGTCTACCTGAACTGGCTGTAGTGTGGAGGTCTACCTGAACTGGCTGTAGTGTAGAGGTCGACGCGCTCTCACCACTGGTGTCCCCCAGAGCTCTGTTCTTGGCCCACTCCTATTCTCGCTATACACCAAGTCACTTGGCTCTGTCATATCCTCACATGGTCTCTCATATCATTGCTATGCAGATGACACACAATTAATCTTCTCCTTTCCCCTTCTGACAACCAGGTGGCGAATCGCATCTCTGCATGTCTGGCAGACATATCAGTGTGGATGACGGATCACCACCTCAAGCTGAACCTCGGCAAGACGGAGCTGCTCTTCCTCCCGGGGAAGGACTGCCCGTTCCATGATCTCGCCATCACGGTTGACAACTCCATTGTGTCCTCCTCCCAGAGTGCTAAGAGCCTTGGTGTGACACTGGACAACACCCTGTCGTTCTCCACCAACATCAAGGCGGTGACCCGATCCTGTAGGTTCATGCTCTACAACATTCGCAGAGTACGACCCTGCCTCACACAGGAAGCGGCGCAGGTCCTAATCCAGGCACTTGTCATCTCCCGTCTGGATTATTGCAACTCGCTGTTGGCTGGGCTCCCTGCCTGTGCCGTTAAACCCCTACAACTCATCCAGAACGCCGCAGCCCGTCTGGTGTTCAACCTTCCCAAGTTCTCTCACGTCACCCCGCTCCTCCGCTCTCTCCACTGGCTTCCAGTCGAAGCTCGCATCCGCTACAAGACCATGGTGCTTGCCTACGGAGCTGTGAGGGGAACGGCACCTCCGTACCTTCAGGCTCTGATCAGGCCCTACACCCAAACGAGGGCATTCCATTCATCCACCTCTGGCCTGCTCGCCTCCCTACCTCTGAGGAAGCACAGTTCCCGCTCAGCCCAGTCAAAACTGTTCGCTGCTCTCGCACCCCAATGGTGGAACAAGCTCCCTCACGACGCCAGGACAGCGGAGTCAATCACCACCTTCCGGAGACACCTGAAACCCCACCTCTTCAAGGAATACCTGGGATAGGATAAAGTAATCCTTCAAACCCCCCCTTAAAAGATTTAGATGCACTATTGTAAAGTGGTTGTTCCACTGGATATTATAAGGTGAATGCACCAATTTGTAAGTCGCTCTGGATAAGAGCGTCTGCTAAATGACTAAAATGTAAAATGTAATGCTGTAGTGTAGAGGTCTACCTGAACTGGCTGTAGTGTGGAGGTCTACCTGAACTGGCTGTAGTGTAGAGGTCTACGTGAACTGGCTGTAGTGTGGAGGTCTACCTGAACTGGCTGTAGTGTGGAGGTCTACCTGAACTGTGTGTAGTGTGGAGGTCTACCTGAACTGGCTGTAGTGTAGAGGTCTACCTGAACTGGTTGTGGTGTGGAGGTCTACCTGAACTGGATGTAGTGTAGAGGTCTACCTTAACTGGCTGTAGTGTAGAGGTCTACCTGAACTGGCTGTAGTGTGGAGGTCTACCTGAACTAGCTGTAGTGTAGAGGTCTACCTGAACTGGCTGTAGTGTAGAGGTCTACCTGAACTGGCTGTAGTGTGGAGGTCTACCTGAACTGGCTGTAGTGTGGAGGTCTACCTGAACTGGCTGTAGTGTAGAGGTCGACCTGGCTGTAGTGTAGAGGTCTACCTGAACTGGCTGTAGTGTGGAGGTCTACCTGAACTGGCTGTAGTGTAGAGGTCTACCTGAACTGGCTGTAGTGTAGAGGTCTACCTGAACTGGCTGTAGTGTAGAGGTCTACCTGAACTGGCTGTAGTGTAGAGGTCTACCTGAACTGGCTGTAGTGTGGAGGTCTACCTGAACTGGCTGTAGTGTAGAGGTCTACCTGAACTGGCTGTAGTGTAGAGGTCTACCTGAACTGGCTGTAGTGTGGAGGTCTACCTGAACTGGCTGTAGTGTGGAGGTCTACCTGAACTGGCTGTAGTGTAGAGGTCTACCTGAACTGGCTGTAGTGTGGAGGTCTACCTGAACTGGCTGTAGTGTGGAGGTCTACCTGAACTGGCTGTAGTACGGAGGTCTACCTGAACTGGCTGTAGTGTAGAGGTCTACCTGAACTGGCTGTAGTGTAGAGGTCTAGCTGAACTGGGTGTAGTGTGGAGGTCTACCTGATCTGGCTGTAGTGTAGAGGTCTACCTGAACTGGCTGTAGTGTGGAGGTCTACCTGAACTGGCTGTAGTGTAGAGGTCTACCTGAACTGGCTGTATTGTGGAGGTCTACCTGAACTGGCTGTAGTGTGAAGGTCTACCTGAACTGGCTATAGAGGTCTACCTGAACTGGCTGTAGTATAGAGGTCTATCTGAACGGGCTGTTGTGTAGAGGTCGACCTGAACTGGCTGTAGTGTGGAGGTCTACCTGAACTGGCTGTTGTGTAGAAGTCTACCTGAACTGGCTGTAGTGTAGAGGTCTACCTGAACCAGCTGTAGTATAGAGGTCTACCTGAACTGGCTGTAGTGTGGAGGTCTACCTGAACTGGCTGTAGTGAAGAGGTCTACTGAACTGGCTTTAGTATAGAGGTCTACCTGAACGGGCTGTTGTGTAGAGGTCTACCTGAACTGGCTGTAGTGCAGAGGTCTACCTGAACTGGCTGTAGTGTGGAGGTCTACCTGAACTGGCTGTAGTATAGAGGTCTACCTGAACTGGCTGTAGTGTGGAGGTCTACCTGAACTGGCTGTAGTATGGAGGTCTACTTGAACTGGCTGTAGTGTAGAGGTCTACCTGAACTGGCTGTAGTATAGAGGTCTACCTGAAATGGCTGTAGTGTAGAGGTCTACCTGAACTGGCTGTAGTGTGAGGGTCTACCTGAACTGGCTGTAGTGTAGAGGTATACCTGAACTGGCTGTAGTGTGGAGGTCTACCTGAACTGGCTCTAGAGGTCTACCTGAACTGGCTGTAGTGTAGAGGTCTACCTGAACTGGCTGTAGTATAGAGGTCTACCTGAACTGGCTGTAGTGTGGAGGTCTACATGAACTGGCTGTAGTGTGGAGGTCTACCTGAACTGGCTGTAGTGTAGAGGTCTACCTGGCTGTAGTGTAGAGGTCTACCTGAACTGGCTGTAGTGTGTAGGTCTACCTGAACTGGCTGTAGTATAGAGGTCTACCTGAACTGGCTGTATTGTAGAGGTCTTCCTGAAATGGCTGTAGTGTAGAAGTCTACCTGAACTGGCTGTAGTTGGAGGTCTACCTGAACTGGCTGTAGTGTAGAGGTCTACCTGAACTGGCTGTAGTGTAGAGGTCTACCTGAACTGGCTGTAGTGTGGAGGTCTACCTGAACTGGCTGTAGTGTGGAGGTCTACCTGAAATGGCTGTAGTGTAGAGGTCTACCTGAACTGGCTGTAGTGTAGAGGTCTACCTGAACTGGCTGTAGTGTAGAGTTCTACCTGAACTGGCTGTAGTGTAGAGGTCTACCTGAACTGGCTGTAGTGTGGAGGTCTACCTGAACTGGCAGTAGTATAGAGGTATACCTGAACTGGCTGTAGTGTAGAGGTCTACCTGAACTGGCTGTAGTGTGGAGGTCTACCTGAACTGGCTGTAGTGTAGAGGTATACCTGAACTGGCTGTAGTGTGGAGGTCTACCTGAACTGGCTGTAGAGGTCTACCTGAACTGGCTGTAGTGTAGAGGTCTACCTGAACTGGCTGTAGTATAGAGGTCTACCTGAACTGGCTGTAGTGTGGAGGTCTACCTGAACTGGCTGTAGTGTGTAGGTCTACCTGAACTGGCTGTAGTATAGAGGTCTACCTGAACTGGCTGTAGTGTGGAGGTCTACCTGAACTGGCTGTAGTGTAGAAGTCTACCTGAACTGGCTGTAGTTTGGAGGTCTACCTGAACTGGCTGTAGTGTGGAGGTCTACCTGAACTGGCTGTAGTGTAGAGGTCTACCTGAACTGGCTGTAGTGTGGAGGTCTACCTGAACTGGCTGTTGTGTGGAGTTCTACCTGAAATGGCTGTAGTGTAGAGGTCTACCTGAACTGGCTGTAGTGTAGAGGTCTACCTGAACTGGCTGTAGTGTAGAGGTCTACCTGAACTGGCTGTAGTGTGGAGGTCTACCTGAACTGGCTGTAGTGTGGAGGTCTACCTGAACTGGCTGTAGTGTAGAGGTCTTCCTGGCTGTAGTGTGGAGGTCTACCTGAACTGGCTGTAGTGTGGAGGTCTACCTGAAATGGCTGTAGTGTGGAGGTCTACCTGAACTGGCTGTAGTGTAGAGGTCTACCTGTACTGGCTGTAGTATAGAGTTCTACCTGAACTGGCTGTAGTATAGAGGTCTACCTGAACTGGCTGTAGTGTAGAAGTCTACCTGAACTGGCTGTAGTGTAGAGGTCTACCTGAACTGGCTGTAGTGTGGAGGTCTACCTGAACTGGCTGTAGTGTGGAGGTCTACATGAACTGGCTGTAGTGTAGAGGTCTACCTGAACTGGCTGTAGTGTAGAGGTCTACCTGAACTGGCTGTAGTGTAGAGGTCTACCTGAACTGGATGTAGTGAAGAGGTCTACCTGAACTGGCTGTAGTGTAGAGGTCTACCTTAACTGGCTGTAGTGTAGAGGTCTACCTGAACTGGCTTTAGTATAGAGGTCTACCTGAACTGGCTGTAGTGTAGAGGTCTACCTGAACTGGCTGTAGTGTAGAGGTCTACCTGGCTGTAGTGTAGAGGTATACCTGAACTGGCTGTAGTGTAGAGGTCTACCTGAAATGGCTGTAGTGTGGAGGTCTACCTGAACTGTCTGTAGTGTAGTGGTCTACCTGAACTGGCTGTATTGTAAAGGTCTACCTGGTTGTAGTGTGGAGGTCTACCTGAACTGGCTGTAGTGTGGAGGTCTACCTAAACTGGCTGTAGTGTAGAGGTCTACCTGAACTGGCTGTAGTGAAGAGGTCTACCTGAACTGGCTGTAGTGTAGAGGTCTACCTTAACTGGCTGTAGTGTAGAGGTCTACCTGAACTGGCTTTAGTATAGAGGTCTACCTGAACTGGCTGTAGTGTAGAGGTCTACCTGAACTGGCTGTAGTGTAGAGGTCTACCTGGCTGTAGTGTAGAGGTATACCTGAACTGGCTGTAGTGTAGAGGTCTACCTGAAATGGCTGTAGTGTGGAGGTCTACCTGAACTGTCTGTAGTGTAGTGGTCTACCTGAACTGGCTGTATTGTAAAGGTCTACCTGGTTGTAGTGTGGAGGTCTACCTGAACTGGCTGTAGTGTGGAGGTCTACCTAAACTGGCTGTAGTGTAGAGGTCTACCTGAACTGGCTGTAGTTTAGAGGTCTACCTGAACTGGCTGTAGTGTGGAGGTCTACCTGAACTGGCGGTAGTGTGGAGGTCTACCTGAACTGGCTGTAGTATAAAGGTCTACCTGAACTGGCTGTAGTGTGGAGGTCTACCTGAACTGGCTGTAGTGTGGAGGTCTACCTGAACTGGCTGTAGTGTAGAGGTCTACCTGGCTGTAGTGTAGAGGTCTACCTGAACTGGCTGTAGTGTGGAGGTCTATCTGAACTGGCTGTAGTGTAGAGGTCTACCTGTACTGGCTGTAGTATAGAGGTCTACCTGAACTGGCTGTAGTATAGAGGTCTACCTGAACTGGCTGTAGTGTAGAAGTCTACCTGAACTGGCTGTAGTGTAGAGGTCTACCTGAACTGGCTGTAGTGTGGAGGTCTACCTGAACTGGCTGTAGTGTGGAGGTCTACATGAACTGGCTGTAGTGTAGAGGTCTACCTGAACTGGCTGTAGTGTAGAGGTCTACCTGAACTGGCTGTAGTGTAGAGGTCTACCTGAACTGGCTGTAGTGAAGAGGTCTACCTGAACTGGCTGTAGTGTAGAGGTCTACCTTAACTGGCTGTAGTGTAGAGGTCTACCTGAACTGGCTTTAGTATAGAGGTCTACCTGAACTGGCTGTAGTGTAGAGGTCTATCTGAACTGGCTGTAGTGTAGAGGTCTACCTGGCTGTAGTGTAGAGGTATACCTGAACTGGCTGTAGTGTAGAGGTCTACCTGAACTGGCTGTAGTGTGGAGGTCTACCTGAACTGGCTGTAGTGTAGTGGTCTACCTGAACTGGCTGTATTGTAAAGGTCTACCTGGTTGTAGTGTGGAGGTCTACCTGAACTGGCTGTAGTGTGGAGGTCTACCTAAACTGGCTGTAGTGTAGAGGTCTACCTGAACTGGCTGTAGTTTAGAGGTCTACCTGAACTGGCTGTAGTGTGGAGGTCTACCTGAACTGGCGGTAGTGTGGAGGTCTACCTGAACTGGCTGTAGTATAAAGGTCTACCTGAATTGGCTGTAGTGTGGAGGTCTACCTGAACTGGCTGTAGTGTGGAGGTCTACCTGAACTGGCTGTAGTGTAGAGGTCTACCTGGCTGTAGTGTAGAGGTCTACCTGAACTGGCTGTAGTGTGGAGGTCAACCTGAACTGGCTGTAGTGTGGAGGTCTACCTGAACTGGCTGTTGTGTGGAGGTCTACCTGAACAGCTGTAGTGTAGAGGTCTACCTGAACTGGCTGTAGTTTAGAGGTCTACCTGAACTGGCTGTAGTGTAGAGGTCTACCTGAACTGGCTGTAGTGTAGAGGTCTACCTGAACTGGCTGTAGTGTAGAGGTCTACCTGAACTGGCTGTAGTGTGGAGGTCTACCTGAACTGGCTGTAGTGTGGAGGTCTACCTGAACTGGTTGTAGTGTAGAGGTCTACCTGAACTGGCTGTAGTGTGGAGGTCTACCTGAACTGGCTGTAGTATAAAGGTCTACCTGAACTGGCTGTAGTGTAGAGGTCTACCTGAACTGGCTGTTGTGTGGAGGTCTACCTGAACTGGCTGTAGTGTAGAGGTCTACCTGGCTGTAGTGTAGTGGTCTACCTGAACTGGCTGTAGTGTGGAGGTCTACCTGAACTGGCTGTAGTGTGGAGGTCTACCTGAACTGGCTGTAGTGTGGAGGTCTACCTGAACAGCTGTAGTGTAGAGGTCTAACTGAACTGGCTGTAGTGAAGAGGTCTACCTGAACTGGCTGTAGTGTAGAGGTCTACCTGAACTGGCTGTAGTGTAGAGGTCTACCTGAACTGGCTGTAGTGTAGAGGTCTACCTGGCTGTATTGTAGAGGTCTACCTGAACTGGCTGTAGTGTAGAGGTCTACCTGACCTGGCTGTAGTGTGGAGGTCTACCTGAACTGGCTGTAGTGTAGAGGCCTACCTGAACTGGCTGAAGTGTAGAGGTCTACCTGAACTGGCTGTAGTGTAGAGGTCTACCTGAACTGACTGTAGTGTAGAGGTCTACCTGAACTGGCTGTAGTGTAGAGGTCTACCTGAACTGGCTGTAGTGTGGAGGTCTACCTGAACTGGCTGTAGTGTGGAGGTCTACCTGAACTGGCTGTAGTGTAGAGGTCTACCTGAACTGGCTGTAGTGTGTAAGTCTACCTTAACTGGCTGTAGTGTAGAGGTCTACCTGAACTGGCTGTAGTGTGGAGGTCTACCTGAACTGGCTGTAGTGTGGAGGTCTACCTGAACTGGCTGTAGTGTGGAGGTCTACCTGAACTGGCTGTAGTGTGGAGGTCTAGCTGAACTAGCTGTAGTATAGAGGTCTACCTGAACTGGCTGTAGTGTGGAGGTCTACCTGGCTGTATTGTAGAGGTCTCCCTGAACTGGCTGTAGTGTAGAGGTCTACCTGACCTGGCTGTAGTGTGGAGGTCTACCTGAACTGGCTGTAGTGTAGAGGCCTACCTGAACTGGCTGAAGTGTAGAGGTCTACCTGAACTGGCTGTAGTGTAGAGGTCTACCTGAACTGGCTGTAGTGTAGAGGTCTACCTGAACTGGCTGTAGTGTAGAGGTCTACCTGAACTGGCTGTAGTGTGGAGGTCTACCTGAACTGGCTGTAGTGTGGAGGTCTACCTGAACTGGCTGTAGTGTAGAGGTCTACCTGAACTGGCTGTAGTGTGTAAGTCTACCTTAACTGGCTGTAGTGTAGAGGTCTACCTGAACTGGCTGTAGTGTGGAGGTCTACCTGAACTGGCTGTAGTGTGGAGGTCTACCTGAACTGGCTGTAGTGTGGAGGTCTACCTGAACTGGCTGTAGTATAGAGGTCTACCTGAACTGGCTGTAGTGTAGTGGTCTACCTGAACTGGCTGTAGTATGGAGGTCTACTTGAACTGGCTGTAGTGTAGAGGTCTACCTGAACTGGCTGTAGTGTAGAGATCTACCTTAACTGGCTGTAGTGTAGAGGTCTACCTGAACTGGCTTTAGTATAGAGGTCTACCTGAACTGGCTGTAGAGTAGAGGTCTACCTGAACTGGCTGTAGTGTAGAGGTCTACCTGGCTGTAGTGTAGAGGTATACCTGAACTGGCTGTAGTGTAGAGGTCTACCTGAACTGGCTGTAGTGTGGAGGTCTACCTGAACTGGCTGTAGTGTTTTGGTCTACCTGAACTGGCTGTATTGTAACGGTCTACCTGGTTGTAGTGTGGAGGTCTACCTGAACTGGCTGTAGTGTGGAGGTCTACCTGAACTGGCTGTAGTGTAGAGGTCTACCTGTACTGGCTGTAGTATAGAGGTCTACCTGAACTGGCTGTAGTATAGAGGTCTACCTGAACTGGCTGTAGTGTAGAGGTCTACCTGAACTGGCTGTAGTGTAGAGGTCTACCTGAACTGGCTGTAGTGTAGAGGTCTACCTGAACTGGCTGTAGTATAGAGGTCTACCTGAACTGGCTGTAGTGTAGAGGTCTACCTGAACTGGCTGTAGTGTGGAGGTCTACCTGAACTGGCTGTAGTGTGGAGGTCTACCTGAACTGGCTGTAGTGTAGAGGTCTACCTGAACTGGCTGTAGTGTGTAAGTCTACCTTAACTGGCTGTAGTGTAGAAGTCTACCTGAACTGGCTGTAGTGTGGAGGTCTACCTGAACTGGCTGTAGTGTGGAGGTCTACCTGAACTGGCTGTAGTGTGGAGGTCTACCTGAACTGGCTGTAGTGTGGAGGTCTACCTGAACTGGCTGTAGTATAGAGGTCTACCTGAACTGGCTGTAGTATGGAGGTCTACTTGAACTGGCTGTAGTGTAGAGGTCTACCTGAACTGGCTGTAGTGTAGAGGTCTACCTGAACTGGCTGTAGTGTAGAGGTCTACCTTAACTGGCTGTAGTGTAGAGGTCTACCTGAACTGGCTTTAGTATAGAGGTCTACCTTAACTGGCTGTAGTGTAGAGGTCTACCTGAACTGGCTTTAGTATAGAGGTCTACCTGAACTGGCTGTAGTGTAGAGGTCTACCTGAACTGGCTGTAGTGTAGAGGTCTACCTGGCTGTAGTGTAGAGGTATACCTGAACTGGCTGTAGTGTAGAGGTCTACCTGAAATGGCTGTAGTGTGGAGGTCTACCTGAACTGTCTGTAGTGTAGTGGTCTACCTGAACTGGCTGTATTGTAAAGGTCTACCTGGTTGTAGTGTGGAGGTCTACCTGAACTGGCTGTAGTGTGGAGGTCTACCTAAACTGGCTGTAGTGTAGAGGTCTACCTGAACTGGCTGTAGTTTAGAGGTCTACCTGAACTGGCTGTAGTGTGGAGGTCTACCTGAACTGGCGGTAGTGTGGAGGTCTACCTGAACTGGCTGTAGTATAAAGGTCTACCTGAACTGGCTGTAGTGTGGAGGTCTACCTGAACTGGCTGTAGTGTGGAGGTCTACCTGAACTGGCTGTAGTGTAGAGGTCTACCTGGCTGTAGTGTAGAGGTCTACCTGAACTGGCTGTAGTGTGGAGGTCTATCTGAACTGGCTGTAGTGTAGAGGTCTACCTGTACTGGCTGTAGTATAGAGGTCTACCTGAACTGGCTGTAGTATAGAGGTCTACCTGAACTGGCTGTAGTGTAGAAGTCTACCTGAACTGGCTGTAGTGTAGAGGTCTACCTGAACTGGCTGTAGTGTGGAGGTCTACCTGAACTGGCTGTAGTGTGGAGGTCTACATGAACTGGCTGTAGTGTAGAGGTCTACCTGAACTGGCTGTAGTGTAGAGGTCTACCTGAACTGGCTGTAGTGTAGAGGTCTACCTGAACTGGCTGTAGTGAAGAGGTCTACCTGAACTGGCTGTAGTGTAGAGGTCTACCTTAACTGGCTGTAGTGTAGAGGTCTACCTGAACTGGCTTTAGTATAGAGGTCTACCTGAACTGGCTGTAGTGTAGAGGTCTATCTGAACTGGCTGTAGTGTAGAGGTCTACCTGGCTGTAGTGTAGAGGTATACCTGAACTGGCTGTAGTGTAGAGGTCTACCTGAACTGGCTGTAGTGTGGAGGTCTACCTGAACTGGCTGTAGTGTAGTGGTCTACCTGAACTGGCTGTATTGTAAAGGTCTACCTGGTTGTAGTGTGGAGGTCTACCTGAACTGGCTGTAGTGTGGAGGTCTACCTAAACTGGCTGTAGTGTAGAGGTCTACCTGAACTGGCTGTAGTTTAGAGGTCTACCTGAACTGGCTGTAGTGTGGAGGTCTACCTGAACTGGCGGTAGTGTGGAGGTCTACCTGAACTGGCTGTAGTATAAAGGTCTACCTGAATTGGCTGTAGTGTGGAGGTCTACCTGAACTGGCTGTAGTGTGGAGGTCTACCTGAACTGGCTGTAGTGTAGAGGTCTACCTGGCTGTAGTGTAGAGGTCTACCTGAACTGGCTGTAGTGTGGAGGTCAACCTGAACTGGCTGTAGTGTGGAGGTCTACCTGAACTGGCTGTTGTGTGGAGGTCTACCTGAACAGCTGTAGTGTAGAGGTCTACCTGAACTGGCTGTAGTTTAGAGGTCTACCTGAACTGGCTGTAGTGTAGAGGTCTACCTGAACTGGCTGTAGTGTAGAGGTCTACCTGAACTGGCTGTAGTGTAGAGGTCTACCTGAACTGGCTGTAGTGTGGAGGTCTACCTGAACTGGCTGTAGTGTGGAGGTCTACCTGAACTGGTTGTAGTGTAGAGGTCTACCTGAACTGGCTGTAGTGTGGAGGTCTACCTGAACTGGCTGTAGTATAAAGGTCTACCTGAACTGGCTGTAGTGTAGAGGTCTACCTGAACTGGCTGTTGTGTGGAGGTCTACCTGAACTGGCTGTAGTGTAGAGGTCTACCTGGCTGTAGTGTAGTGGTCTACCTGAACTGGCTGTAGTGTGGAGGTCTACCTGAACTGGCTGTAGTGTGGAGGTCTACCTGAACTGGCTGTAGTGTGGAGGTCTACCTGAACAGCTGTAGTGTAGAGGTCTAACTGAACTGGCTGTAGTGAAGAGGTCTACCTGAACTGGCTGTAGTGTAGAGGTCTACCTGAACTGGCTGTAGTGTAGAGGTCTACCTGAACTGGCTGTAGTGTAGAGGTCTACCTGGCTGTATTGTAGAGGTCTACCTGAACTGGCTGTAGTGTAGAGGTCTACCTGACCTGGCTGTAGTGTGGAGGTCTACCTGAACTGGCTGTAGTGTAGAGGCCTACCTGAACTGGCTGAAGTGTAGAGGTCTACCTGAACTGGCTGTAGTGTAGAGGTCTACCTGAACTGACTGTAGTGTAGAGGTCTACCTGAACTGGCTGTAGTGTAGAGGTCTACCTGAACTGGCTGTAGTGTGGAGGTCTACCTGAACTGGCTGTAGTGTGGAGGTCTACCTGAACTGGCTGTAGTGTAGAGGTCTACCTGAACTGGCTGTAGTGTGTAAGTCTACCTTAACTGGCTGTAGTGTAGAGGTCTACCTGAACTGGCTGTAGTGTGGAGGTCTACCTGAACTGGCTGTAGTGTGGAGGTCTACCTGAACTGGCTGTAGTGTGGAGGTCTACCTGAACTGGCTGTAGTGTGGAGGTCTAGCTGAACTAGCTGTAGTATAGAGGTCTACCTGAACTGGCTGTAGTGTGGAGGTCTACCTGGCTGTATTGTAGAGGTCTCCCTGAACTGGCTGTAGTGTAGAGGTCTACCTGACCTGGCTGTAGTGTGGAGGTCTACCTGAACTGGCTGTAGTGTAGAGGCCTACCTGAACTGGCTGAAGTGTAGAGGTCTACCTGAACTGGCTGTAGTGTAGAGGTCTACCTGAACTGGCTGTAGTGTAGAGGTCTACCTGAACTGGCTGTAGTGTAGAGGTCTACCTGAACTGGCTGTAGTGTGGAGGTCTACCTGAACTGGCTGTAGTGTGGAGGTCTACCTGAACTGGCTGTAGTGTAGAGGTCTACCTGAACTGGCTGTAGTGTGTAAGTCTACCTTAACTGGCTGTAGTGTAGAGGTCTACCTGAACTGGCTGTAGTGTGGAGGTCTACCTGAACTGGCTGTAGTGTGGAGGTCTACCTGAACTGGCTGTAGTGTGGAGGTCTACCTGAACTGGCTGTAGTATAGAGGTCTACCTGAACTGGCTGTAGTGTAGTGGTCTACCTGAACTGGCTGTAGTATGGAGGTCTACTTGAACTGGCTGTAGTGTAGAGGTCTACCTGAACTGGCTGTAGTGTAGAGATCTACCTTAACTGGCTGTAGTGTAGAGGTCTACCTGAACTGGCTTTAGTATAGAGGTCTACCTGAACTGGCTGTAGAGTAGAGGTCTACCTGAACTGGCTGTAGTGTAGAGGTCTACCTGGCTGTAGTGTAGAGGTATACCTGAACTGGCTGTAGTGTAGAGGTCTACCTGAACTGGCTGTAGTGTGGAGGTCTACCTGAACTGGCTGTAGTGTTTTGGTCTACCTGAACTGGCTGTATTGTAACGGTCTACCTGGTTGTAGTGTGGAGGTCTACCTGAACTGGCTGTAGTGTGGAGGTCTACCTGAACTGGCTGTAGTGTAGAGGTCTACCTGTACTGGCTGTAGTATAGAGGTCTACCTGAACTGGCTGTAGTATAGAGGTCTACCTGAACTGGCTGTAGTGTAGAGGTCTACCTGAACTGGCTGTAGTGTAGAGGTCTACCTGAACTGGCTGTAGTGTAGAGGTCTACCTGAACTGGCTGTAGTATAGAGGTCTACCTGAACTGGCTGTAGTGTAGAGGTCTACCTGAACTGGCTGTAGTGTGGAGGTCTACCTGAACTGGCTGTAGTGTGGAGGTCTACCTGAACTGGCTGTAGTGTAGAGGTCTACCTGAACTGGCTGTAGTGTGTAAGTCTACCTTAACTGGCTGTAGTGTAGAAGTCTACCTGAACTGGCTGTAGTGTGGAGGTCTACCTGAACTGGCTGTAGTGTGGAGGTCTACCTGAACTGGCTGTAGTGTGGAGGTCTACCTGAACTGGCTGTAGTGTGGAGGTCTACCTGAACTGGCTGTAGTATAGAGGTCTACCTGAACTGGCTGTAGTATGGAGGTCTACTTGAACTGGCTGTAGTGTAGAGGTCTACCTGAACTGGCTGTAGTGTAGAGGTCTACCTGAACTGGCTGTAGTGTAGAGGTCTACCTTAACTGGCTGTAGTGTAGAGGTCTACCTGAACTGGCTTTAGTATAGAGGTCTACCTGAACTGGCTGTAGAGTAGAGGTCTACCTGAACTGGCTGTAGTGTAGAGGTCTACCTGGCTGTAGTGTAGAGGTATACCTGAACTGGCTGTAGTGTAGAGGTCTACCTGAACTGGCTGTAGTGTGGAGGTCTACCTGAACTGGCTGTAGTGTTGTGGTCTACCTGAACTGGCTGTATTGTAACGGTCTACCTGGTTGTAGTGTGGAGGTCTACCTGAACTGGCTGTAGTGTGGAGGTCTACCTGAACTGGCTGTAGTGTAGAGGTCTACCTGTACTGGCTGTAGTATAGAGGTCTACCTGAACTGGCTGTAGTATAGAGGTCTACCTGAACTGGCTGTAGTGTAGAGGTCTACCTGAACTGGCTGTAGTGTAGAGGTCTACCTGAACTGGCTGTAGTGTAGAGGTCTACCTGAACTGGCTGTAGTATAGAGGTCTACCTGAACTGGCTGTAGTGTAGAGGTCTACCTGAACTGGCTGTAGTGTGGAGGTCTACCTGAACTGGCTGTATTGTGGAGGTCTACCTGTACTGGCTGTAGTATAGAGGTCTACCTGAACTGGCTGTAGTGTAGAGGTCTACCTGCACTGGCTGTAGTGTAGAGGTCTACCTGAACTGGCTGTAGTGTAGAGGTCTACCTGGCTGTAGTGTAGAGGTCAACCTGAACTGGCAGTAGTGTGGAGGTCTACCTGAACTGGCTGTAGTGTGGGGGTCTACCTGAACTGGCTGTAGTGTGGAGGTCTACATGAACTGGCTGTAGTGTAGAGGTCTACCTGAACTGGCTGTAGTGTAGAGGTCTACCTGAACTGGCAGTAGTGTGGAGGTCTACCTGAACTGGCTGTAGTGTAGTGGTCTACCTGAACTGGCTGTAGTTTAAAGGTCTACCTGGCTGTAGTGTGGAGGTCTACCTGAACTGGCTGTAGTGTGGAGGTCTACCTGAACTGGCTGTAGTGTAGAGGTCTACCTGAACTGGCTGTAGTGTGGAGGTCTACCTGAACTGGCTGTTGTGTAGAGGTCTACCTGAACTGGCGGTAGTGTGGAGGTCTACCTGAACTGGCTGTAGTATAAAGGTCTACCTGAACTGGCTGTAGTGTAGAGATCTACCTGAACTGGCTGTAGTGTGGAGGTCTACCTGAACTGGCTGTAGTGTAGAGGTCTACCTGGCTGTAGTGTAGAGGTCTACCTGAACTGGCTGTAGTGTGGAGGTCTACCTGAACTGGCTGTAGTGTGGAGGTCTACCTGAACTGGCTGTAGTGTGGAGGTCTACCTGAACAGCTGTAGTGTAGAGGTCTAACTGAACTGGCTGTAGTGAAGAGGTCTACCTGAACTGGCTGTAGTGTAGAGGTCTACCTGAACTGGCTGTGGTGTAGAGGTCTACCTGAACTGGCTGTAGTGTAGAGGTCTACCTGGCTCTATTGTAGAGGTCTACCTGAACTGGCTGTAGTGTAGAGGTCTACCTGACCTGGCTGTAGTGTGGAGGTCTACCTGAACTGGCTGTAGTGTAGAGGCCTACCTGAACTGGCTGAAGTGTAGAGGTCTACCTGAACTGGCTGTAGTGTAGAGGTCTACCTGAACTGGCTGTAGTGTAGAGGTCTACCTGAACTGGCTGTAGTGTAGAGGTCTACCTGAACTGGCTGTAGTGTGGAGGTCTACCTGAACTGGCTGTAGTGTGGAGGTCCACCTGAACTGGCTGTAGTGTAGAGGTCTACCTGAACTGGCTGTAGTGTGTAAGTCTACCTTAACTGGCTGTAGTGTAGAGGTCTACCTGAACTGGCTGTAGTGTGGAGGTCTACATGAACTGGCTGTAGTGTGGAGGTCTACCTGAACTGGCTGTAGTGTGGAGGTCTACCTGAACTGGCTGTAGTGTGGAGGTCTACCTGAACTGGCTGTAGTATAGAGATCTACCTGAACTGGCTGTAGTGTAGAGGTCTACCTGAACTGGCTGTAGTATGGAGGTCTACTTGAACTGGCTGTAGTGTAGAGGTCTACCTGAACTGGCGGTAGTGTGGAGGTCTACCTGAACTGGCTGTAGTATAAAGGTCTACCTGAACTGGCTGTAGTGTAGAGATCTACCTGAACTGGCTGTAGTGTGGAGGTCTACCTGAACTGGCTGTAGTGTGGAGGTCTACCTGAACAGCTGTAGTGTAGAGGTCTAACTGAACTGGCTGTAGTGAAGAGGTCTACCTGAACTGGCTGTAGTGTAGAGGTCTACCTGAACTGGCTGTGGTGTAGAGGTCTACCTGAACTGGCTGTAGTGTAGAGGTCTACCTGGCTGTATTGTAGAGGACTACCTGAACTGGCTGTAGTGTAGAGGTCTACCTGAACTGGCGGTAGTGTGGAGGTCTACCTGAACTGGCTGTAGTATAAAGGTCTACCTGAACTGGCTGTAGTGTAGAGATCTACCTGAACTGGCTGTAGTGTGGAGGTCTACCTGAACTGGCTGTAGTGTAGAGGTCTACCTGGCTGTAGTGTAGAGGTCTACCTGAACTGGCTGTAGTGTGGAGGTCTACCTGAACTGGCTGTAGTGTGGAGGTCTACCTGAACTGGCTGTAGTGTGGAGGTCTACCTGAACAGCTGTAGTGTAGAGGTCTAACTGAACTGGCTGTAGTGAAGAGGTCTACCTGAACTGGCTGTAGTGTAGAGGTCTACCTGAACTGGCTGTGGTGTAGAGGTCTACCTGAACTGGCTGTAGTGTAGAGGTCTACCTGGCTGTATTGTAGAGGTCTACCTGAACTGGCTGTAGTGTAGAGGTCTACCTGACCTGGCTGTAGTGTGGAGGTCTACCTGAACTGGCTGTAGTGTAGAGGCCTACCTGAACTGGCTGAAGTGTAGAGGTCTACCTGAACTGGCTGTAGTGTAGAGGTCTACCTGAACTGGCTGTAGTGTAGAGGTCTACCTGAACTCGCTGTAGTGTAGAGGTCTACCTGAACTGGCTGTAGTGTGGAGGTCTACCTGAACTGGCTGTAGTGTGGAGGTCCACCTGAACTGGCTGTAGTGGAGAGGTCTACCTGAACTGGCTGTAGTGTGTAAGTCTACCTTAACTGGCTGTAGTGTAGAGGTCTACCTGAACTGGCTGTAGTGTGGAGGTCTACATGAACTGGCTGTAGTGTGGAGGTCTACCTGAACTGGCTGTAGTGTGGAGGTCTACCTGAACTGGCTGTAGTGTGGAGGTCTACCTGAACAGGCTGTAGTATAGAGATCTACCTGAACTGGCTGTAGTGTAGAGGTCTACCTGAACTGGCTGTAGTATGGAGGTCTACTTGAACTGGCTGTAGTGTAGAGGTCTACCTGAACTGGCTGTAGTGTAGAGGTCTACCTGAACTGGCATTAGTGTAGAGGTCTACCTGAACTGCCTGTAGTGAAGAGGTCTACCTGAACTGGCTGTAGTGTAGAGGTCTACCTGAACTGGCTTTAGTATAGAGGTCTACCTGAACTGGCTGTAGTGTAGAGGACTACCTGAACTGGCAGTAGTGTAGAGGTCTACCTGGCTGTAGTGTAGAGGTATACCTGAACTGGCTGTAGTGTAGAGGTCTACCTGAACTGGCTGTAGTGTGGAGGTCTACCTGAACTGGCTGTAGTGTAGTGGTCTACCTGAACTGGCTGTATTGTAAAGGTCTACCTGGTTGTAGTGTGGAGGTCTACCTGAACTGTCTGTAGTGTGGAGGTCTACCTGAACTGGCTGTAGTGTAGAGGTATACCTGGCTGTAGTGTAGAGGTCAACCTGAACTGGCAGTAGTGTGGAGGTCTACCTGAACTGGCTGTAGTGTGGGGGTCTACCTGAACTGGCTGTAGTGTGGAGGTCTACATGAACTGGCTGTAGTGTAGAGGTCTACCTGAACTGGCTGTAGTGTAGAGGTCTACCTGAACTGGCAGTAGTGTGGAGGTCTACCTGAACTGGCTGTAGTGTAGTGGTCTACCTGAACTGGCTGTAGTTTAAAGGTCTACCTGGCTGTAGTGTGGAGGTCTACCTGAACTGGCTGTAGTGTGGAGGTCTACCTGAACTGGCTGTAGTGTAGAGGTCTACCTGAACTGGCTGTAGTGTGGAGGTCTACCTGAACTGGCTGTTGTGTAGAGGTCTACCTGAACTGGCGGTAGTGTGGAGGTCTACCTGAACTGGCTGTAGTATAAAGGTCTACCTGAACTGGCTGTAGTGTAGAGATCTACCTGAACTGGCTGTAGTGTGGAGGTCTACCTGAACTGGCTGTAGTGTAGAGGTCTACCTGGCTGTAGTGTAGAGGTCTACCTGAACTGGCTGTAGTGTGGAGGTCTACCTGAACTGGCTGTAGTGTGGAGGTCTACCTGAACTGGCTGTAGTGTGGAGGTCTACCTGAACAGCTGTAGTGTAGAGGTCTAACTGAACTGGCTGTAGTGAAGAGGTCTACCTGAACTGGCTGTAGTGTAGAGGTCTACCTGAACTGGCTGTGGTGTAGAGGTCTACCTGAACTGGCTGTAGTGTAGAGGTCTACCTGGCTGTATTGTAGAGGTCTACCTGAACTGGCTGTAGTGTAGAGGTCTACCTGACCTGGCTGTAGTGTGGAGGTCTACCTGAACTGGCTGTAGTGTAGAGGCCTACCTGAACTGGCTGAAGTGTAGAGGTCTACCTGAACTGGCTGTAGTGTAGAGGTCTACCTGAACTGGCTGTAGTGTAGAGGTCTACCTGAACTGGCTGTAGTGTAGAGGTCTACCTGAACTGGCTGTAGTGTGGAGGTCTACCTGAACTGGCTGTAGTGTGGAGGTCCACCTGAACTGGCTGTAGTGTAGAGGTCTACCTGAACTGGCTGTAGTGTGTAAGTCTACCTTAACTGGCTGTAGTGTAGAGGTCTACCTGAACTGGCTGTAGTGTGGAGGTCTACATGAACTGGCTGTAGTGTGGAGGTCTACCTGAACTGGATGTAGTGTGGAGGTCTACCTGAACTGGCTGTAGTGTGGAGGTCTACCTGAACTGGCTGTAGTATAGAGATCTACCTGAACTGGCTGTAGTGTAGAGGTCTACCTGAACTGGCTGTAGTATGGAGGTCTACTTGAACTGGCTGTAGTGTAGAGGTCTACCTGAACTGGTGGTAGTGTGGAGGTCTACCTGAACTGGCTGTAGTGTGGGGGTCTACCTGAACTGGCTGTAGTGTGGAGGTCTACATGAACTGGCTGTAGTGTAGAGGTCTACCTGAACTGGCTGTAGTGTAGATTTCTACCTGAACTGGCAGTAGTGTGGAGGTCTACCTGAACTGGCTGTAGTGTAGTGGTCTACCTGAACTGGCTGTAGTGTGGAGGTCTACATGAACTGGCTGTAGTGTGGAGGTCTACCTGAACTGGCTGTAGTGTGGAGGTCTACCTGAACTGGCTGTAGTGTGGAGGTCTACCTGAACTGGCTGTAGTATAGAGATCTACCTGAACTGGCTGTAGTGTAGAGGTCTACCTGAACTGGCTGTAGTATGGAGGTCTATTTGAACTGGCTGTAGTGTAGAGGTCTACCTGAACTGGCGGTAGTGTGGAGGTCTACCTGAACTGGCTGTAGTGTGGGGGTCTACCTGAACTGGCTGTAGTGTGGAGGTCTACATGAACTGGCTGTAGTGTAGAGGTCTACCTGAACTGGTTCTAGTGTAGAGGTCTACCTGAACTGGCAGTAGTGTGGAGGTCTACCTGAACTGGCTGTAGTGTAGTGGTCTACCTGAACTGGCTGTAGTTTAAAGGTCTACCTGGCTGTAGTGTGGAGGTCTACCTGAACTGGCTGTAGTGTGGAGGTCTACCTGAACTGGCTGTAGTGTAGAGGTCTACCTGAACTGGCTGTAGTGTGGAGGTCTACCTGAACTGGCTGTAGTGTGGAGGTCTACCTGAACTGGCTGTAGTGTGGAGGTCTACCTGAACTGGCTGTAGTGTGGAGGTCTAGCTGAACTAGCTGTAGTATAGAGGTCTACCTGAACTGGCTGTAGTGTGGAGGTCTACCTGGCTGTATTGTAGAGGTCTCCCTGAACTGGCTGTAGTGTAGAGGTCTACCTGACCTGGCTGTAGTGTGGAGGTCTACCTGAACTGGCTGTAGTGTAGAGGCCTACCTGAACTGGCTGAAGTGTAGAGGTCTACCTGAACTGGCTGTAGTGTAGAGGTCTACCTGAACTGGCTGTAGTGTAGAGGTCTACCTGAACTGGCTGTAGTGTAGAGGTCTACCTGAACTGGCTGTAGTGTGGAGGTCTACCTGAACTGGCTGTAGTGTGGAGGTCTACCTGAACTGGCTGTAGTGTAGAGGTCTACCTGAACTGGCTGTAGTGTGTAAGTCTACCTTAACTGGCTGTAGTGTAGAGGTCTACCTGAACTGGCTGTAGTGTGGAGGTCTACCTGAACTGGCTGTAGTGTGGAGGTCTACCTGAACTGGCTGTAGTGTGGAGGTCTACCTGAACTGGCTGTAGTGTGGAGGTCTACCTGAACTGGCTGTAGTATAGAGGTCTACCTGAACTGGCTGTAGTGTAGTGGTCTACCTGAACTGGCTGTAGTATGGAGGTCTACTTGAACTGGCTGTAGTGTAGAGGTCTACCTGAACTGGCTGTAGTGTAGAGGTCTACCTGAACTGGCTGTAGTGTGGAGGTCTACATGAACTGGCTGTAGTGTGGAGGTCTACCTGAACTGGCTGTAGTGTGGAGGTCTACCTGAACTGGCTGTAGTGTGGAGGTCTACCTGAACTGGCTGTAGTATAGAGATCTACCTGAACTGGCTGTAGTGTAGAGGTCTACCTGAACTGGCTGTAGTATGGAGGTCTACTTGAACTGGCTGTAGTGTAGAGGTCTACCTGAACTGGCGGTAGTGTGGAGGTCTACCTGAACTGGCTGTAGTGTGGGGGTCTACCTGAACTGGCTGTAGTGTGGAGGTCTACATGAACTGGCTGTAGTGTAGAGGTCTACCTGAACTGGCTGTAGTGTAGAGGTCTACCTGAACTGGCAGTAGTGTGGAGGTCTACCTGAACTGGCTGTAGTGTAGTGGTCTACCTGAACTGGCTGTAGTGTGGAGGTCTACATGAACTGGCTGTAGTGTGGAGGTCTACCTGAACTGGCTGTAGTGTGGAGGTCTACCTGAACTGGCTGTAGTGTGGAGGTCTACCTGAACTGGCTGTAGTATAGAGATCTACCTGAACTGGCTGTAGTGTAGAGGTCTACCTGAACTGGCTGTAGTATGGAGGTCTACTTGAACTGGCTGTAGTGTAGAGGTCTACCTGAACTGGCGGTAGTGTGGAGGTCTACCTGAACTGGCTGTAGTGTGGGGGTCTACCTGAACTGGCTGTAGTGTGGAGGTCTACATGAACTGGCTGTAGTGTAGAGGTCTACCTGAACTGGCTGTAGTGTAGAGGTCTACCTGAACTGGCAGTAGTGTGGAGGTCTACCTGAACTGGCTGTAGTGTAGTGGTCTACCTGAACTGGCTGTAGTTTAAAGGTCTACCTGGCTGTAGTGTGGAGGTCCACCTGAACTGGCTGTAGTGTAGAGGTCTACCTGAACTGGCTGTAGTGTGTAAGTCTACCTTAACTGGCTGTAGTGTAGAGGTCTACCTGAACTGGCTGTAGTGTGGAGGTCTACATGAACTGGCTGTAGTGTGGAGGTCTACCTGAACTGGATGTAGTGTGGAGGTCTACCTGAACTGGCTGTAGTGTGGAGGTCTACCTGAACTGGCTGTAGTATAGAGATCTACCTGAACTGGCTGTAGTGTAGAGGTCTACCTGAACTGGCTGTAGTATGGAGGTCTACTTGAACTGGCTGTAGTGTAGAGGTCTACCTGAACTGGTGGTAGTGTGGAGGTCTACCTGAACTGGCTGTAGTGTGGGGGTCTACCTGAACTGGCTGTAGTGTGGAGGTCTACATGAACTGGCTGTAGTGTAGAGGTCTACCTGAACTGGCTGTAGTGTAGATTTCTACCTGAACTGGCAGTAGTGTGGAGGTCTACCTGAACTGGCTGTAGTGTAGTGGTCTACCTGAACTGGCTGTAGTGTGGAGGTCTACATGAACTGGCTGTAGTGTGGAGGTCTACCTGAACTGGCTGTAGTGTGGAGGTCTACCTGAACTGGCTGTAGTGTGGAGGTCTACCTGAACTGGCTGTAGTATAGAGATCTACCTGAACTGGCTGTAGTGTAGAGGTCTACCTGAACTGGCTGTAGTATGGAGGTCTATTTGAACTGGCTGTAGTGTAGAGGTCTACCTGAACTGGCGGTAGTGTGGAGGTCTACCTGAACTGGCTGTAGTGTGGGGGTCTACCTGAACTGGCTGTAGTGTGGAGGTCTACATGAACTGGCTGTAGTGTAGAGGTCTACCTGAACTGGTTCTAGTGTAGAGGTCTACCTGAACTGGCAGTAGTGTGGAGGTCTACCTGAACTGGCTGTAGTGTAGTGGTCTACCTGAACTGGCTGTAGTTTAAAGGTCTACCTGGCTGTAGTGTGGAGGTCTACCTGAACTGGCTGTAGTGTGGAGGTCTACCTGAACTGGCTGTAGTGTAGAGGTCTACCTGAACTGGCTGTAGTGTGGAGGTCTACCTGAACTGGCTGTAGTGTGGAGGTCTACCTGAACTGGCTGTAGTGTGGAGGTCTACCTGAACTGGCTGTAGTGTGGAGGTCTAGCTGAACTAGCTGTAGTATAGAGGTCTACCTGAACTGGCTGTAGTGTGGAGGTCTACCTGGCTGTATTGTAGAGGTCTCCCTGAACTGGCTGTAGTGTAGAGGTCTACCTGACCTGGCTGTAGTGTGGAGGTCTACCTGAACTGGCTGTAGTGTAGAGGCCTACCTGAACTGGCTGAAGTGTAGAGGTCTACCTGAACTGGCTGTAGTGTAGAGGTCTACCTGAACTGGCTGTAGTGTAGAGGTCTACCTGAACTGGCTGTAGTGTAGAGGTCTACCTGAACTGGCTGTAGTGTGGAGGTCTACCTGAACTGGCTGTAGTGTGGAGGTCTACCTGAACTGGCTGTAGTGTAGAGGTCTACCTGAACTGGCTGTAGTGTGTAAGTCTACCTTAACTGGCTGTAGTGTAGAGGTCTACCTGAACTGGCTGTAGTGTGGAGGTCTACCTGAACTGGCTGTAGTGTGGAGGTCTACCTGAACTGGCTGTAGTGTGGAGGTCTACCTGAACTGGCTGTAGTGTGGAGGTCTACCTGAACTGGCTGTAGTATAGAGGTCTACCTGAACTGGCTGTAGTGTAGTGGTCTACCTGAACTGGCTGTAGTATGGAGGTCTACTTGAACTGGCTGTAGTGTAGAGGTCTACCTGAACTGGCTGTAGTGTAGAGGTCTACCTGAACTGGCTGTAGTGTGGAGGTCTACATGAACTGGCTGTAGTGTGGAGGTCTACCTGAACTGGCTGTAGTGTGGAGGTCTACCTGAACTGGCTGTAGTGTGGAGGTCTACCTGAACTGGCTGTAGTATAGAGATCTACCTGAACTGGCTGTAGTGTAGAGGTCTACCTGAACTGGCTGTAGTATGGAGGTCTACTTGAACTGGCTGTAGTGTAGAGGTCTACCTGAACTGGCGGTAGTGTGGAGGTCTACCTGAACTGGCTGTAGTGTGGGGGTCTACCTGAACTGGCTGTAGTGTGGAGGTCTACATGAACTGGCTGTAGTGTAGAGGTCTACCTGAACTGGCTGTAGTGTAGAGGTCTACCTGAACTGGCAGTAGTGTGGAGGTCTACCTGAACTGGCTGTAGTGTAGTGGTCTACCTGAACTGGCTGTAGTGTGGAGGTCTACATGAACTGGCTGTAGTGTGGAGGTCTACCTGAACTGGCTGTAGTGTGGAGGTCTACCTGAACTGGCTGTAGTGTGGAGGTCTACCTGAACTGGCTGTAGTATAGAGATCTACCTGAACTGGCTGTAGTGTAGAGGTCTACCTGAACTGGCTGTAGTATGGAGGTCTACTTGAACTGGCTGTAGTGTAGAGGTCTACCTGAACTGGCGGTAGTGTGGAGGTCTACCTGAACTGGCTGTAGTGTGGGGGTCTACCTGAACTGGCTGTAGTGTGGAGGTCTACATGAACTGGCTGTAGTGTAGAGGTCTACCTGAACTGGCTGTAGTGTAGAGGTCTACCTGAACTGGCAGTAGTGTGGAGGTCTACCTGAACTGGCTGTAGTGTAGTGGTCTACCTGAACTGGCTGTAGTTTAAAGGTCTACCTGGCTGTAGTGTGGAGGTCTACCTGAACTGGCTGTAGTGTGGAGGTCTACCTGAACTGGCTGTAGTGTAGAGGTCTACCTGAACTGGCTGTAGTGTGGAGGTCTACCTGAACTGGCTGTAGTGTGGAGGTCTACCTGAACTGGCTGTAGTGTGGAGGTCTACCTGAACTGGCTGTAGTGTGGAGGTCTAGCTGAACTAGCTGTAGTATAGAGGTCTACCTGAACTGGCTGTAGTGTGGAGGTCTACCTGGCTGTATTGTAGAGGTCTCCCTGAACTGGCTGTAGTGTAGAGGTCTACCTGACCTGGCTGTAGTGTGGAGGTCTACCTGAACTGGCTGTAGTGTAATGGCCTACCTGAACTGGCTGAAGTGTAGAGGTCTACCTGAACTGGCTGTGGTGTAGAGGTCTACCTGAACTGGCTGTAGTGTAGAGGTCTACCTGAACTGGCTGTAGTGTAGAGGTCTACCTGAACTGGCTGTAGTGTGGAGGTCTACCTGAACTGGCTGTAGTGTGGAGGTCTACCTGAACTGGCTGTAGTGTAGAGGTCTACCTGAACTGGCTGTAGTGTGTAAGTCTACCTTAACTGGCTGTAGTGTAGAGGTCTACCTGAACTGGCTGTAGTGTGGAGGTCTACCTGAACTGGCTGTAGTGTGGAGGTCTACCTGAACTGGCTGTAGTGTGGAGGTCTACCTGAACTGGCTGTAGTGTGGAGGTCTACCTGAACTGGCTGTAGTATAGAGGTCTACCTGAACTGGCTGTAGTGTAGTGGTCTACCTGAACTGGCTGTAGTATGGAGGTCTACTTGAACTGGCTGTAGTGTTGTGGTCTACCTGAACTGGCTGTAGTGTAGAGGTCTACCTGAACTGGCTGTAGTGTAGAGATCTACCTTAACTGGCTGTAGTGTAGAGGTCTACCTGGCTGTAGTGTAGAGGTATACCTGAACTGGCTGTAGTGTAGAGGTCTACCTGAACTGGCTGTAGTGTGGAGGTCTACCTGAACTGGCTGTAGTGTTGTGGTCTACCTGAACTGGCTGTATTGTAACGGTCTACCTGGTTGTAGTGTGGAGGTCTACCTGAACTGGCTGTAGTGTGGAGGTCTACCTGAACTGGCTGTAGTGTAGAGGTCTACCTGTACTGGCTGTAGTATAGAGGTCTACCTGAACTGGCTGTAGTATAGAGGTCTACCTGAACTGGCTGTAGTGTAGAGGTCTACCTGAACTGGCTGTAGTGTAGAGGTCTACCTGAACTGGCTGTAGTGTAGAGGTCTACCTGAACTGGCTGTAGTATAGAGGTCTACCTGAACTGGCTGTAGTGTAGAGGTCTACCTGAACTGGCTGTAGTGTGGAGGTCTACCTGAACTGGCTGTAGTGTGGAGGTCTACCTGAACTGGCTGTAGTGTAGAGGTCTACCTGAACTGGCTGTAGTGTGTAAGTCTACCTTAACTGGCTGTAGTGTAGAGGTCTACCTGAACTGGCTGTAGTGTGGAGGTCTACCTGAACTGGCTGTAGTGTGGAGGTCTACCTGAACTGGCTGTAGTGTGGAGGTCTACCTGAACTGGCTGTAGTGTAGAGGTCTACCTGAACTGGCGGTAGTGTGGAGGTCTACCTGAACTGGCTGTAGTGTGGGGGTCTACCTGAACTGGCTGTAGTGTGGAGGTCTACATGAACTGGCTGTAGTGTAGAGGTCTACCTGAACTGGCTGTAGTGTAGATTTCTACCTGAACTGGCAGTAGTGTGGAGGTCTACCTGAACTGGCTGTAGTGTAGTGGTCTACCTGAACTGGCTGTAGTGTGGAGGTCTACATGAACTGGCTGTAGTGTGGAGGTCTACCTGAACTGGCTGTAGTGTGGAGGTCTACCTGAACTGGCTGTAGTGTGGAGGTCTACCTGAACTGGCTGTAGTATAGAGATCTACCTGAACTGGCTGTAGTGTAGAGGTCTACCTGAACTGGCTGTAGTATGGAGGTCTACTTGAACTGGCTGTAGTGTAGAGGTCTACCTGAACTGGCGGTAGTGTGGAGGTCTACCTGAACTGGCTGTAGTGTGGGGGTCTACCTGAACTGGCTGTAGTGTGGAGGTCTACATGAACTGGCTGTAGTGTAGAGGTCTACCTGAACTGGTTCTAGTGTAGAGGTCTACCTGAACTGGCAGTAGTGTGGAGGTCTACCTGAACTGGCTGTAGTGTAGTGGTCTACCTGAACTGGCTGTAGTTTAAAGGTCTACCTGGCTGTAGTGTGGAGGTCTACCTGAACTGGCTGTAGTGTGGAGGTCTACCTGAACTGGCTGTAGTGTAGAGGTCTACCTGAACTGGCTGTAGTGTGGAGGTCTACCTGAACTGGCTGTAGTGTGGAGGTCTACCTGAACTGGCTGTAGTGTGGAGGTCTACCTGAACTGGCTGTAGTGTGGAGGTCTAGCTGAACTGGCTGTAGTATAGAGGTCTACCTGAACTGGCTGTAGTGTAGTGGTCTACCTGAACTGGCTGTAGTATGGAGGTCTACTTGAACTGGCTGTAGTGTTGTGGTCTACCTGAACTGGCTGTAGTGTAGAGGTCTACCTGAACTGGCTGTAGTGTAGAGATCTACCTTAACTGGCTGTAGTGTAGAGGTCTACCTGGCTGTAGTGTAGAGGTATACCTGAACTGGCTGTAGTGTAGAGGTCTACCTGAACTGGCTGTAGTGTGGAGGTCTACCTGAACTGGCTGTAGTGTTGTGGTCTACCTGAACTGGCTGTATTGTAACGGTCTACCTGGTTGTAGTGTGGAGGTCTACCTGAACTGGCTGTAGTGTGGAGGTCTACCTGAACTGGCTGTAGTGTAGAGGTCTACCTGTACTGGCTGTAGTATAGAGGTCTACCTGAACTGGCTGTAGTATAGAGGTCTACCTGAACTGGCTGTAGTGTAGAGGTCTACCTGAACTGGCTGTAGTGTGGAGGTCTACCTGAACTGGCTGTAGTATAGAGATCTACCTGAACTGGCTGTAGTGTAGAGGTCTACCTGAACTGGCTGTAGTATGGAGGTCTACTTGAACTGGCTGTAGTGTAGAGGTCTACCTGAACTGGCGGTAGTGTGGAGGTCTACCTGAACTGGCTGTAGTGTGGGGGTCTACCTGAACTGGCTGTAGTGTGGAGGTCTACATGAACTGGCTGTAGTGTAGAGGTCTACCTGAACTGGTTCTAGTGTAGAGGTCTACCTGAACTGGCAGTAGTGTGGAGGTCTACCTGAACTGGCTGTAGTGTAGTGGTCTACCTGAACTGGCTGTAGTTTAAAGGTCTACCTGGCTGTAGTGTGGAGGTCTACCTGAACTGGCTGTAGTGTGGAGGTCTACCTGAACTGGCTGTAGTGTAGAGGTCTACCTGAACTGGCTGTAGTGTGGAGGTCTACCTGAACTGGCTGTAGTGTGGAGGTCTACCTGAACTGGCTGTAGTGTGGAGGTCTACCTGAACTGGCTGTAGTGTGGAGGTCTAGCTGAACTGGCTGTAGTATAGAGGTCTACCTGAACTGGCTGTAGTGTAGTGGTCTACCTGAACTGGCTGTAGTATGGAGGTCTACTTGAACTGGCTGTAGTGTTGTGGTCTACCTGAACTGGCTGTAGTGTAGAGGTCTACCTGAACTGGCTGTAGTGTAGAGATCTACCTTAACTGGCTGTAGTGTAGAGGTCTACCTGGCTGTAGTGTAGAGGTATACCTGAACTGGCTGTAGTGTAGAGGTCTACCTGAACTGGCTGTAGTGTGGAGGTCTACCTGAACTGGCTGTAGTGTTGTGGTCTACCTGAACTGGCTGTATTGTAACGGTCTACCTGGTTGTAGTGTGGAGGTCTACCTGAACTGGCTGTAGTGTGGAGGTCTACCTGAACTGGCTGTAGTGTAGAGGTCTACCTGTACTGGCTGTAGTATAGAGGTCTACCTGAACTGGCTGTAGTATAGAGGTCTACCTGAACTGGCTGTAGTGTAGAGGTCTACCTGAACTGGCTGTAGTGTAGAGGTCTACCTGAACTGGCTGTAGTGTAGAGGTCTACCTGAACTGGCTGTAGTATAGAGGTCTACCTGAACTGGCTGTAGTGTAGAGGTCTACCTGAACTGGCTGTAGTGTGGAGGTCTACCTGAACTGGCTGTAGTGTGGAGGTCTACCTGAACTGGCTGTAGTGTAGAGGTCTACCTGAACTGGCTGTAGTGTGTAAGTCTACCTTAACTGGCTGTAGTGTAGAGGTCTACCTGAACTGGCTGTAGTGTGGAGGTCTACCTGAACTGGCTGTAGTGTGGAGGTCTACCTGAACTGGCTGTAGTGTGGAGGTCTACCTGAACTGGCTGTAGTGTAGAGGTCTACCTGAACTGGCGGTAGTGTGGAGGTCTACCTGAACTGGCTGTAGTGTGGGGGTCTACCTGAACTGGCTGTAGTGTGGAGGTCTACATGAACTGGCTGTAGTGTAGAGGTCTACCTGAACTGGCTGTAGTGTAGATTTCTACCTGAACTGGCAGTAGTGTGGAGGTCTACCTGAACTGGCTGTAGTGTAGTGGTCTACCTGAACTGGCTGTAGTGTGGAGGTCTACATGAACTGGCTGTAGTGTGGAGGTCTACCTGAACTGGCTGTAGTGTGGAGGTCTACCTGAACTGGCTGTAGTGTGGAGGTCTACCTGAACTGGCTGTAGTATAGAGATCTACCTGAACTGGCTGTAGTGTAGAGGTCTACCTGAACTGGCTGTAGTATGGAGGTCTACTTGAACTGGCTGTAGTGTAGAGGTCTACCTGAACTGGCGGTAGTGTGGAGGTCTACCTGAACTGGCTGTAGTGTGGGGGTCTACCTGAACTGGCTGTAGTGTGGAGGTCTACATGAACTGGCTGTAGTGTAGAGGTCTACCTGAACTGGTTCTAGTGTAGAGGTCTACCTGAACTGGCAGTAGTGTGGAGGTCTACCTGAACTGGCTGTAGTGTAGTGGTCTACCTGAACTGGCTGTAGTTTAAAGGTCTACCTGGCTGTAGTGTGGAGGTCTACCTGAACTGGCTGTAGTGTGGAGGTCTACCTGAACTGGCTGTAGTGTAGAGGTCTACCTGAACTGGCTGTAGTGTGGAGGTCTACCTGAACTGGCTGTAGTGTGGAGGTCTACCTGAACTGGCTGTAGTGTGGAGGTCTACCTGAACTGGCTGTAGTGTGGAGGTCTAGCTGAACTAGCTGTAGTATAGAGGTCTACCTGAACTGGCTGTAGTGTGGAGGTCTACCTGGCTGTATTGTAGAGGTCTCCCTGAACTGGCTGTAGTGTAGAGGTCTACCTGACCTGGCTGTAGTGTGGAGGTCTACCTGAACTGGCTGTAGTGTAGAGGCCTACCTGAACTGGCTGAAGTGTAGAGGTCTACCTGAACTGGCTGTAGTGTAGAGGTCTACCTGAACTGGCTGTAGTGTAGAGGTCTACCTGAACTGGCTGTAGTGTAGAGGTCTACCTGAACTGGCTGTAGTGTGGAGGTCTACCTGAACTGGCTGTAGTGTGGAGGTCTACCTGAACTGGCTGTAGTGTAGAGGTCTACCTGAACTGGCTGTAGTGTGTAAGTCTACCTTAACTGGCTGTAGTGTAGAGGTCTACCTGAACTGGCTGTAGTGTGGAGGTCTACCTGAACTGGCTGTAGTGTGGAGGTCTACCTGAACTGGCTGTAGTGTGGAGGTCTACCTGAACTGGCTGTAGTGTGGAGGTCTACCTGAACTGGCTGTAGTATAGAGGTCTACCTGAACTGGCTGTAGTGTAGTGGTCTACCTGAACTGGCTGTAGTATGGAGGTCTACTTGAACTGGCTGTAGTGTAGAGGTCTACCTGAACTGGCTGTAGTGTAGAGGTCTACCTGAACTGGCTGTAGTGTGGAGGTCTACATGAACTGGCTGTAGTGTGGAGGTCTACCTGAACTGGCTGTAGTGTGGAGGTCTACCTGAACTGGCTGTAGTGTGGAGGTCTACCTGAACTGGCTGTAGTATAGAGATCTACCTGAACTGGCTGTAGTGTAGAGGTCTACCTGAACTGGCTGTAGTATGGAGGTCTACTTGAACTGGCTGTAGTGTAGAGGTCTACCTGAACTGGCGGTAGTGTGGAGGTCTACCTGAACTGGCTGTAGTGTGGGGGTCTACCTGAACTGGCTGTAGTGTGGAGGTCTACATGAACTGGCTGTAGTGTAGAGGTCTACCTGAACTGGCTGTAGTGTAGAGGTCTACCTGAACTGGCAGTAGTGTGGAGGTCTACCTGAACTGGCTGTAGTGTAGTGGTCTACCTGAACTGGCTGTAGTGTGGAGGTCTACATGAACTGGCTGTAGTGTGGAGGTCTACCTGAACTGGCTGTAGTGTGGAGGTCTACCTGAACTGGCTGTAGTGTGGAGGTCTACCTGAACTGGCTGTAGTATAGAGATCTACCTGAACTGGCTGTAGTGTAGAGGTCTACCTGAACTGGCTGTAGTATGGAGGTCTACTTGAACTGGCTGTAGTGTAGAGGTCTACCTGAACTGGCGGTAGTGTGGAGGTCTACCTGAACTGGCTGTAGTGTGGGGGTCTACCTGAACTGGCTGTAGTGTGGAGGTCTACATGAACTGGCTGTAGTGTAGAGGTCTACCTGAACTGGCTGTAGTGTAGAGGTCTACCTGAACTGGCAGTAGTGTGGAGGTCTACCTGAACTGGCTGTAGTGTAGTGGTCTACCTGAACTGGCTGTAGTTTAAAGGTCTACCTGGCTGTAGTGTGGAGGTCTACCTGAACTGGCTGTAGTGTGGAGGTCTACCTGAACTGGCTGTAGTGTAGAGGTCTACCTGAACTGGCTGTAGTGTGGAGGTCTACCTGAACTGGCTGTAGTGTGGAGGTCTACCTGAACTGGCTGTAGTGTGGAGGTCTACCTGAACTGGCTGTAGTGTGGAGGTCTAGCTGAACTAGCTGTAGTATAGAGGTCTACCTGAACTGGCTGTAGTGTGGAGGTCTACCTGGCTGTATTGTAGAGGTCTCCCTGAACTGGCTGTAGTGTAGAGGTCTACCTGACCTGGCTGTAGTGTGGAGGTCTACCTGAACTGGCTGTAGTGTAGAGGCCTACCTGAACTGGCTGAAGTGTAGAGGTCTACCTGAACTGGCTGTAGTGTAGAGGTCTACCTGAACTGGCTGTAGTGTAGAGGTCTACCTGAACTGGCTGTAGTGTAGAGGTCTACCTGAACTGGCTGTAGTGTGGAGGTCTACCTGAACTGGCTGTAGTGTGGAGGTCTACCTGAACTGGCTGTAGTGTAGAGGTCTACCTGAACTGGCTGTAGTGTGTAAGTCTACCTTAACTGGCTGTAGTGTAGAGGTCTACCTGAACTGGCTGTAGTGTGGAGGTCTACCTGAACTGGCTGTAGTGTGGAGGTCTACCTGAACTGGCTGTAGTGTGGAGGTCTACCTGAACTGGCTGTAGTGTGGAGGTCTACCTGAACTGGCTGTAGTATAGAGGTCTACCTGAACTGGCTGTAGTGTAGTGGTCTACCTGAACTGGCTGTAGTATGGAGGTCTACTTGAACTGGCTGTAGTGTTGTGGTCTACCTGAACTGGCTGTAGTGTAGAGGTCTACCTGAACTGGCTGTAGTGTAGAGATCTACCTTAACTGGCTGTAGTGTAGAGGTCTACCTGGCTGTAGTGTAGAGGTATACCTGAACTGGCTGTAGTGTAGAGGTCTACCTGAACTGGCTGTAGTGTGGAGGTCTACCTGAACTGGCTGTAGTGTTGTGGTCTACCTGAACTGGCTGTATTGTAACGGTCTACCTGGTTGTAGTGTGGAGGTCTACCTGAACTGGCTGTAGTGTGGAGGTCTACCTGAACTGGCTGTAGTGTAGAGGTCTACCTGTACTGGCTGTAGTATAGAGGTCTACCTGAACTGGCTGTAGTATAGAGGTCTACCTGAACTGGCTGTAGTGTAGAGGTCTACCTGAACTGGCTGTAGTGTAGAGGTCTACCTGAACTGGCTGTAGTGTAGAGGTCTACCTGAACTGGCTGTAGTATAGAGGTCTACCTGAACTGGCTGTAGTGTAGAGGTCTACCTGAACTGGCTGTAGTGTGGAGGTCTACCTGAACTGGCTGTAGTGTGGAGGTCTACCTGAACTGGCTGTAGTGTAGAGGTCTACCTGAACTGGCTGTAGTGTGTAAGTCTACCTTAACTGGCTGTAGTGTAGAGGTCTACCTGAACTGGCTGTAGTGTGGAGGTCTACCTGAACTGGCTGTAGTGTGGAGGTCTACCTGAACTGGCTGTAGTGTGGAGGTCTACCTGAACTGGCTGTAGTGTGGAGGTCTACCTGAACTGGCTGTAGTATAGAGGTCTACCTGAACTGGCTGTAGTGTAGTGGTCTACCTGAACTGGCTGTAGTATGGAGGTCTACTTGAACTGGCTGTAGTGTAGAGGTCTACCTGAACTGGCTGTAGTGTAGAGGTCTACCTGAACTGGGTTTAGTATAGAGGTCTACCTGAACTGGCTGTAGAGTAGAGGTCTACCTGAACTGGCTGTAGTGTAGAGGTCTACCTGGCTGTAGTGTAGAGGTATACCTGAACTGGCTGTAGTGTAGAGGTCTACCTGAACTGGCTGTAGTGTGGAGGTCTACCTGAACTGGCTGTAGTGTTGTGGTCTACCTGAACTGGCTGTATTGTAACGGTCTACCTGGTTGTAGTGTGGAGGTCTACCTGAACTGGCTGTAGTGTGGAGGTCTACCTGAACTGGCTGTAGTGTAGAGGTCTACCTGTACTGGCTGTAGTATAGAGGTCTACCTGAACTGGCTGTAGTATAGAGGTCTACCTGCACTGGCTGTAGTGTAGAGGTCTACCTGAACTGGCTGTAGTGTAGAGGTCTACCTGGCTGTAGTGTAGAGGTCAACCTGAACTGGCAGTAGTGTGGAGGTCTACCTGAACTGGCTGTAGTGTGGGGGTCTACCTGAACTGGCTGTAGTGTGGAGGTCTACATGAACTGGCTGTAGTATAGAGGTCTACCTGAACTGGCTGTAGTGTAGAGGTCTACCTGAACTGGCAGTAGTGTGGAGGTCTACCTGAACTGGCTGTAGTGTAGTGGTCTACCTGAACTGGCTGTAGTTTAAAGGTCTACCTGGCTGTAGTGTGGAGGTCTACCTGAACTGGCTGTAGTGTGGAGGTCTACCTGAACTGGCTGTAGTGTAGAGGTCTACCTGAACTGGCTGTAGTGTGGAGGTCTACCTGAACTGGCTGTTGTGTAGAGGTCTACCTGAACTGGCGGTAGTGTGGAGGTCTACCTGAACTGGCTGTAGTATAAAGGTCTACCTGAACTGGCTGTAGTGTAGAGATCTACCTGAACTGGCTGTAGTGTGGAGGTCTACCTGAACTGGCTGTAGTGTAGAGGTCTACCTGGCTGTAGTGTGGAGGTCTACCTGAACTGGCTGTAGTGTAGAGGTCTACCTGAACTGGCTGTAGTGTGGAGGTCTACCTGAACTGGCTGTAGTGTGGAGGTCTACCTGAACTGGCTGTAGTGTGGAGGTCTACCTGAACTGGCTGTAGTGTGGAGGTCTAGCTGAACTAGCTGTAGTATAGAGGTCTACCTGAACTGGCTGTAGTGTGGAGGTCTACCTGGCTGTATTGTAGAGGTCTCCCTGAACTGGCTGTAGTGTAGAGGTCTACCTGACCTGGCTGTAGTGTGGAGGTCTACCTGAACTGGCTGTAGTGTAGAGGCCTACCTGAACTGGCTGAAGTGTAGAGGTCTACCTGAACTGGCTGTAGTGTAGAGGTCTACCTGAACTGGCTGTAGTGTAGAGGTCTACCTGAACTGGCTGTAGTGTAGAGGTCTACCTGAACTGGCTGTAGTGTGGAGGTCTACCTGAACTGGCTGTAGTGTGGAGGTCTACCTGAACTGGCTGTAGTGTAGAGGTCTACCTGAACTGGCTGTAGTGTGTAAGTCTACCTTAACTGGCTGTAGTGTAGAGGTCTACCTGAACTGGCTGTAGTGTGGAGGTCTACCTGAACTGGCTGTAGTGTGGAGGTCTACCTGAACTGGCTGTAGTGTGGAGGTCTACCTGAACTGGCTGTAGTGTGGAGGTCTACCTGAACTGGCTGTAGTATAGAGGTCTACCTGAACTGGCTGTAGTGTAGTGGTCTACCTGAACTGGCTGTAGTATGGAGGTCTACTTGAACTGGCTGTAGTGTTGTGGTCTACCTGAACTGGCTGTAGTGTAGAGGTCTACCTGAACTGGCTGTAGTGTAGAGATCTACCTTAACTGGCTGTAGTGTAGAGGTCTACCTGGCTGTAGTGTAGAGGTATACCTGAACTGGCTGTAGTGTAGAGGTCTACCTGAACTGGCTGTAGTGTGGAGGTCTACCTGAACTGGCTGTAGTGTGGAGGTCTACCTGAACTGGCTGTAGTGTAGAGGTCTACCTGAACTGGCTGTAGTGTAGAGGTCTACCTGAACTGGCTGTAGTGTGGAGGTCTACCTGAACTGGCTGTAGTGTAGAGGTCTACCTGAACTGGCTGTAGTGTAGAGGTCTACCTGAACTGGCTGTAGTGTAGAGGTCTACCTGAACTGGCTGTAGTGTAGAGGTCTACCTGAACTGGCTGTAGTGTAGAGGTCTACCTGAACTGGCTGTAGTGTAGAGGTCTACCTGAACTGGCTGTAGTGTGGAGGTCTACCTGAACTGGCTGTAGTGTAGAGGTCTACCTGAACTGGCTGTAGTGTAGAGGTCTACCTGAACTGGCTGTAGTGTGGAGGTCTACCTGAACTGGCTGTAGTGTAGAGGTCTACCTGAACTGGCTGTAGTGTGGAGGTCTACCTGAACTGGCTGTAGTGTGGAGGTCTACCTGAACTGGCTGTAGTGTGGAGGTCTACCTGAACTGGCTGTAGTGTGGAGGTCTACCTGAACTGGCTGTAGTGTAGAGGTCTACCTGAACTGGCTGTAGTGTAGAGGTCTACCTGAACTGGCTGTAGTATGGAGGTCTACCTGAACTGGCTGTAGTGTAGAGGTCTACCTGAACTGGCTGTAGTGTAGAGGTCTACCTGAACTGGCTGTAGTATAGAGGTCTACCTGAACTGGCTGTAGAGTAGAGGTCTACCTGAACTGGCTGTAGTGTAGAGGTCTACCTGAACTGGCTGTAGTGTAGAGGTCTACCTGAACTGGCTGTAGTGTAGAGGTCTACCTGAACTGGCTGTAGTGTGGAGGTCTACCTGAACTGGCTGTAGTGTAGAGGTCTACCTGAACTGGCTGTAGTGTAGAGGTCTACCTGAACTGGCTGTAGTGTGGAGGTCTACCTGAACTGGCTGTAGTGTGGAGGTCTACCTGAACTGGCTGTAGTGTGGAGGTCTACCTGAACTGGCTGTAGTGTAGAGGTCTACCTGAACTGGCTGTAGTGTAGAGGTCTACCTGAACTGGCTGTAGTGTAGAGGTCTACCTGAACTGGCTGTAGTGTAGAGGTCTACCTGAACTGGCTGTAGTGTAGAGGTCTACCTGAACTGGCTGTAGTGTGGAGGTCTACCTGAACTGGCTGTAGTGTGGAGGTCTACCTGAACTGGCTGTAGTGTAGAGGTCTACCTGAACTGGCTGTAGTGTAGAGGTCTACCTGAACTGGCTGTAGTGTGGAGGTCTACCTGAACTGGCTGTAGTGTGGAGGTCTACCTGAACTGGCTGTAGTGTAGAGGTCTACCTGAACTGGCTGTAGTGTAGAGGTCTACCTGAACTGGCTGTAGTGTAGAGGTCTACCTGAACTGGCTGTAGTGTAGAGGTCTACCTGAACTGGCTGTAGTGTGGAGGTCTACCTGAACTGGCTGTAGTGTGGAGGTCTACCTGAACTGGCTGTAGTGTAGAGGTCTACCTGAACTGGCTGTAGTGTGGAGGTCTACCTGAACTGGCTGTAGTGTAGAGGTCTACCTGAACTGGCTGTAGTGTGGAGGTCTACCTGAACTGGCTGTAGTGTAGAGGTCTACCTGAACTGGCTGTAGTGTAGAGGTCTACCTGAACTGGCTGTAGTGTAGAGGTCTACCTGAACTGGCTGTAGTGTGGAGGTCTACCTGAACTGGCTGTAGTGTGGAGGTCTACCTGAACTGGCTGTAGTGTAGAGGTCTACCTGAACTGGCTGTAGTGTAGAGGTCTACCTGAACTGGCTGTAGTGTAGAGGTCTACCTGAACTGGCTGTAGTGTAGAGGTCTACCTGAACTGGCTGTAGTGTAGAGGTCTACCTGAACTGGCTGTAGTGTAGAGGTCTACCTGAACTGGCTGTAGTGTGGAGGTCTACCTGAACTGGCTGTAGTGTGGAGGTCTACCTGAACTGGCTGTAGTGTGGAGGTCTACCTGAACTGGCTGTAGTGTGGAGGTCTACCTGAACTGGCTGTAGTGTAGAGGTCTACCTGAACTGGCTGTAGTGTAGAGGTCTACCTGAACTGGCTGTAGTATAGAGGTCTACCTGAACTGGCTGTAGTGTAGAGGTCTACCTGAACTGGCTGTAGTGTAGAGGTCTACCTGAACTGGCTGTAGTGTAGAGGTCTACCTGAACTGGCTGTAGTGTAGAGGTCTACCTGAACTGGCTGTAGTGTAGAGGTCTACCTGAACTGGCTGTAGTGTAGAGGTCTACCTGAACTGGCTGTAGTGTAGAGGTCTACCTGAACTGGCTGTAGTGTAGAGGTCTACCTGAACTGGCTGTAGTGTAGAGGTCTACCTGAACTGGCTGTAGTGTGGAGGTCTACCTGAACTGGCTGTAGTGTGGAGGTCTACCTGAACTGGCTGTAGTGTAGAGGTCTACCTGAACTGGCTGTAGTGTAGAGGTCTACCTGAACTGGCTGTAGTGTGGAGGTCTACCTGAACTGGCTGTAGTGTAGAGGTCTACCTGAACTGGCTGTAGTGTAGAGGTCTACCTGAACTGGCTGTAGTGTAGAGGTCTACCTGAACTGGCTGTAGTGTAGAGGTCTACCTGAACTGGCTGTAGTGTGGAGGTCTACCTGAACTGGCTGTAGTGTGGAGGTCTACCTGAACTGGCTGTAGTGTGGAGGTCTACCTGAACTGGCTGTAGTGTGGAGGTCTACCTGAACTGGCTGTAGTGTGGAGGTCTACCTGAACTGGCTGTAGTGTAGAGGTCTACCTGAACTGGCTGTAGTGTAGAGGTCTACCTGAACTGGCTGTAGTGTGGAGGTCTACCTGAACTGGCTGTAGTGTGGAGGTCTACCTGAACTGGCTGTAGTGTAGAGGTCTACCTGAACTGGCTGTAGTGTGGAGGTCTACCTGAACTGGCTGTAGTGTAGAGGTCTACCTGAACTGGCTGTAGTGTAGAGGTCTACCTGAACTGGCTGTAGTGTAGAGGTCTACCTGAACTGGCTGTAGTGTAGAGGTCTACCTGAACTGGCTGTAGTGTGGAGGTCTACCTGAACTGGCTGTAGTGTAGAGGTCTACCTGAACTGGCTGTAGTGTAGAGGTCTACCTGAACTGGCTGTAGTGTGGAGGTCTACCTGAACTGGCTGTAGTGTAGAGGTCTACCTGAACTGGCTGTAGTGTAGAGGTCTACCTGAACTGGCTGTAGTGTAGAGGTCTACCTGAACTGGCTGTAGTGTGGAGGTCTACCTGAACTGGCTGTAGTGTGGAGGTCTACCTGAACTGGCTGTAGTGTAGAGGTCTACCTGAACTGGCTGTAGTGTAGAGGTCTACCTGAACTGGCTGTAGTGTAGAGGTCTACCTGAACTGGCTGTAGTGTAGAGGTCTACCTGAACTGGCTGTAGTGTAGAGGTCTACCTGAACTGGCTGTAGTGTAGAGGTCTACCTGAACTGGCTGTAGTGTAGAGGTCTACCTGAACTGGCTGTAGTGTAGAGGTCTACCTGAACTGGCTGTAGTGTGGAGGTCTACCTGAACTGGCTGTAGTGTAGAGGTCTACCTGAACTGGCTGTAGTGTAGAGGTCTACCTGAACTGGCTGTAGTATAGAGGTCTACCTGAACTGGCTGTAGTGTGGAGGTCTACCTGAACTGGCTGTAGTGTAGAGGTCTACCTGAACTGGCTGTAGTGTAGAGGTCTACCTGAACTGGCTGTAGTGTAGAGGTCTACCTGAACTGGCTGTAGTGTAGAGGTCTACCTGAACTGGCTGTAGTGTAGAGGTCTACCTGAACTGGCTGTAGTGTGGAGGTCTACCTGAACTGGCTGTAGTGTGGAGGTCTACCTGAACTGGCTGTAGTGTAGAGGTCTACCTGAACTGGCTGTAGTGTAGAGGTCTACCTGAACTGGCTGTAGTGTGGAGGTCTACCTGAACTGGCTGTAGTGTAGAGGTCTACCTGAACTGGCTGTAGTGTGGAGGTCTACCTGAACTGGCTGTAGTGTGGAGGTCTACCTGAACTGGCTGTAGTGTGGAGGTCTACCTGAACTGGCTGTAGTGTAGAGGTCTACCTGAACTGGCTGTAGTGTGGAGGTCTACCTGAACTGGCTGTAGTGTAGAGGTCTACCTGAACTGGCTGTAGTGTGGAGGTCTACCTGAACTGGCTGTAGTGTGGAGGTCTACCTGAACTGGCTGTAGTGTAGAGGTCTACCTGAACTGGCTGTAGTGTAGAGGTCTACCTGAACTGGCTGTAGTGTAGAGGTCTACCTGAACTGGCTGTAGTGTAGAGGTCTACCTGAACTGGCTGTAGTGTGGAGGTCTACCTGAACTGGCTGTAGTGTAGAGGTCTACCTGAACTGGCTGTAGTATAGAGGTCTACCTGAACTGGCTGTAGTGTGGAGGTCTACCTGAACTGGCTGTAGTGTGGAGGTCTACCTGAACTGGCTGTAGTGTAGAGGTCTACCTGAACTGGCTGTAGTGTGGAGGTCTACCTGAACTGGCTGTAGTGTGGAGGTCTACCTGAACTGGCTGTAGTGTAGAGGTCTACCTGAACTGGCTGTAGTGTGGAGGTCTACCTGAACTGGCTGTAGTGTAGAGGTCTACCTGAACTGGCTGTAGTGTAGAGGTCTACCTGAACTGGCTGTAGTGTGGAGGTCTACCTGAACTGGCTGTAGTGTAGAGGTCTACCTGAACTGGCTGTAGTGTGGAGGTCTACCTGAACTGGCTGTAGTGTGGAGGTCTACCTGAACTGGCTGTAGTGTGGAGGTCTACCTGAACTGGCTGTAGTGTAGAGGTCTACCTGAACTGGCTGTAGTGTAGAGGTCTACCTGAACTGGCTGTAGTGTAGAGGTCTACCTGAACTGGCTGTAGTGTAGAGGTCTACCTGAACTGGCTGTAGTGTAGAGGTCTACCTGAACTGGCTGTAGTGTAGAGGTCTACCTGAACTGGCTGTAGTGTAGAGGTCTACCTGAACTGGCTGTAGTGTGGAGGTCTACCTGAACTGGCTGTAGTGTGGAGGTCTACCTGAACTGGCTGTAGTATGGAGGTCTACCTGAACTGGCTGTAGTGTAGAGGTCTACCTGAACTGGCTGTAGTATAGAGGTCTACCTGAACTGGCTGTAGTGTAGAGGTCTACCTGAACTGGCTGTAGTGTGGAGGTCTACCTGAACTGGCTGTAGTGTAGAGGTCTACCTGAACTGGCTGTAGTATAGAGGTCTACCTGAACTGGCTGTAGTGTGGAGGTCTACCTGAACTGGCTGTAGTGTGGAGGTCTACCTGAACTGGCTGTAGTGTGGAGGTCTACCTGAACTGGCTGTAGTGTAGAGGTCTACCTGAACTGGCTGTAGTGTGGAGGTCTACCTGAACTGGCTGTAGTGTAGAGGTCTACCTGAACTGGCTGTAGTGTGGAGGTCTACCTGAACTGGCTGTAGTGTGGAGGTCTACCTGAACTGGCTGTAGTGTGGAGGTCTACCTGAACTGGCTGTAGTGTAGAGGTCTACCTGAACTGGCTGTAGTGTGGAGGTCTACCTGAACTGGCTGTAGTGTGGAGGTCTACCTGAACTGGCTGTAGTGTAGAGGTCTACCTGAACTGGCTGTAGTGTGGAGGTCTACCTGAACTGGCTGTAGTGTGGAGGTCTACCTGAACTGGCTGTAGTGTAGAGGTCTACCTGAACTGGCTGTAGTGTGGAGGTCTACCTGAACTGGCTGTAGTGTAGAGGTCTACCTGAACTGGCTGTAGTGTAGAGGTCTACCTGAACTGGCTGTAGTGTAGAGGTCTACCTGAACTGGCTGTAGTGTAGAGGTCTACCTGAACTGGCTGTAGTGTAGAGGTCTACCTGAACTGGCTGTAGTGTGGAGGTCTACCTGAACTGGCTGTAGTGTAGAGGTCTACCTGAACTGGCTGTAGTGTAGAGGTCTACCTGAACTGGCTGTAGTGTAGAGGTCTACCTGAACTGGCTGTAGTGTAGAGGTCTACCTGAACTGGCTGTAGTGTGGAGGTCTACCTGAACTGGCTGTAGTGTAGAGGTCTACCTGAACGGGCTGTAGTGTAGAGGTCTACCTGAACTGGCTGTAGTGTGGAGGTCTACCTGAACTGGCTGTAGTGTGGAGGTCTACCTGTACTGGCTGTAGTATAGAGGTCTACCTGAACTGGCTGTAGTGTAGAGGTCTACCTGAACTGGCTGTAGTGTAGAGGTCTACCTGAACTGGCTGTAGTGTGGAGGTCTACCTGAACTGGCTGTAGTGTGGAGGTCTACCTGAACTGGCTGTAGTGTAGAGGTCTACCTGAACTGGCTGTAGTGTAGAGGTCTACCTGAACTGGCTGTAGTGTGGAGGTCTACCTGAACTGGCTGTAGTGTAGAGGTCTACCTGAACTGGCTGTAGTGTAGAGGTCTACCTGAACTGGCTGTAGTGTGGAGGTCTACCTGAACTGGCTGTAGTGTGAAGGTCTACCTGAACTGGCTGTAGTGTAGAGGTCTACCTGAACTGGCTGTAGTGTGGAGGACTACCTGAACTGGCTGTAGTGTGGAGGTCTACCTGAACTGGCTGTAGTGTGGAGGTCTACCTGAACTGGCTGTAGTATAGAGGTCTACATGAACTGGCTGTAGTGTGGAGGACTACCTGAACTGGCTGTAGTGTGAGGTCTACCTGAACTGGCTGTAGTGTAGAGGTCTACCTGAACTGGCTGTAGTGTGGAGGTCTACCTGAACTGGCTGTAGTCGTGGAGGTCTACCTGAACTGGCTGTAGTGTAGAGGTCTACCTGAACTGGCTGTAGTGTAGAGGTCTACCTGCACTGGCTGTAGTGTAGAGGTCTACCTGAACTGGCTGTAGTGTGGAGCTCTACCTGAACTGGCTGTAGTGTGGAGGTCTACCTGAACTGGCTGTAGTGTAGAGGTCTACCTGAACTGGCTGTAGTATAGAGGTCTACCTGAACTGGCTGTAGTGTGGAGGTCTACCTGAACTGGCTGTAGTGTGGAGGGCTACCTGAACTGGCTGTAGTGTGGAGGTCTACCTGAACTGGCTGTAGTGTGGAGGTCTACCTGAACTGGCTGTAGTGTAGAGGTCTACCTGAACTGGCTGTAGTGTAGAGGTCTACCTGAACTGGCTGTAGTGTGGAGGTCTACCTGAACTGGCTGTAGTGTGGAGGTCTACCTGAACTGGCTGTAGTGTGGAGGTCTACCTGAACTGGCTGTAGTGTGGAGGTCTACCTGAACTGGCTGTAGTGTGGAGGTCTACCTGAACTGGCTGTAGTGTAGAGGTCTACCTGAACTGGCTGTAGTGTAGAGGTCTACCTGAACTGGCTGTAGTGTAGAGGTCTACCTGAACTGGCTGTAGTGTGGAGGTCTACCTGAACTGGCTGTAGTGTAGAGGTCTACCTGAACGGGCTGTTGTGTAGAGGTCTACCTGAACTGGCTGTAGTGTAGAGGTCTACCTGAACTGGCTGTAGTGTGGAGGTCTACCTGAACTGGCTGTAGTGTGGAGGTCTACCTGAACTGGCTGTAGTGTAGAGGTCTACCTGCACTGGCTGTAGTATAGAGGTCTACCTGAACTGGCTGTAGTGTGGAGGTCTACCTGAACTGGCTGTAGTGTAGAGGTCTACCTGAACTGGCTGTAGTGTAGAGGTCTACCTGAACTGGCTGTAGTGTAGAGGTCTACCTGAACTGGCTGTAGTGTGGAGGTCTACCTGAACTGGCTGTAGTATAGAGGTCTACCTGAACTGGCTGTAGTGTAGAGGTCTACCTGAACTGGCTGTAGTGTAGAGGTCTACCTGAACTGGCTGTAGTGTAGAGGTCTACCTGAACTGGCTGTAGTGTAGAGGTCTACCTGAACTGGCTGTAGTGTGGAGGTCTACCTGAACTGGCTGTAGTGTGGAGGTCTACCTGAACTGGCTGTAGTGTAGAGGTCTACCTGAACTGGCTGTAGTGTGGAGGTCTACCTGAACTGGCTGTAGTGTGGAGGTCTACCTGAACTGGCTGTAGTGTGGAGGTCTACCTGAACTGGCTGTAGTGTAGAGGTCTACCTGAACTGGCTGTAGTAGTAGAGGTCTACCTGAACTGGCTGTAGTGTAGAGGTCTACCTGAACTGGCTGTAGTGTAGAGGTCTACCTGAACTGGCTGTAGTGTAGAGGTCTACCTGAACTGGCTGTAGTATAGAGGTCTACCTGAACTGGCTGTAGTGTAGAGGTCTACCTGAACTGGCTGTAGTGTAGAGGTCTACCTGAACTGGCTGTAGTGTGGAGGTCTACCTGAACTGGCTGTAGTATAGAGGTCTACCTGAACTGGCTGTAGTGTGGAGGTCTACCTGAACTGGCTGTAGTGTAGAGGTCTACCTGAACTGGCTGTAGTATAGAGGTCTACCTGAACTGGCTGTAGTGTAGAGGTCTACCTGAACTGGCTGTAGTGTGGAGGTCTACCTGAACTGGCTGTAGTGTAGAGGTCTACCTGAACTGGCTGTAGTGTGGAGGTCTACCTGAACTGGCTGTAGTGTAGAGGTCTACCTGAACTGGCTGTAGTGTGGAGGTCTACCTGAACTGGCTGTAGTGTGGAGGTCTACCTGAACTGGCTGTAGTGTAGAGGTCTACCTGAACTGGCTGTAGTGTAGAGGTCTACCTGACTGGCTGTAGTATAGAGGTCTACCTGAACTGGCTGTAGTGTGGAGGTCTACCTGAACTGGCTGTAGTGTGGAGGTCTACCTGAACTGGCTGTAGTGTGGAGGTCTACCTGAACTGGCTGTAGTGTGGAGGTCTACCTGAACTGGCTGTAGTGTGGAGGTCTACCTGAACTGGCTGTAGTGTAGAGGTCTACCTGAACTGGCTGTAGTATAGAGGTCTACCTGAACTGGCTGTAGTATAGAGGTCTACCTGAACTGGCTGTAGTCTGGAGGTCTACCTGAACTGGCTGTAGTGTAGGTCTACCTGAACTGGCTGTAGTGTGAAGGTCTACCTGAACTGGCTGTAGTGTAGAGGTCTACCTGAACTGGCTGTAGTGTGGAGGTCTACCTGAACTGGCTGTAGTGTGGAGGTCTACCTGAACTGGCTGTAGTGTGGAGGTCTACCTGAACTGGCTGTAGTGTAGAGGTCTACCTGAACTGGCTGTAGTGTGGAGGTCTACCTGAACTGGCTGTAGTGTGAGGTCTACCTGAACTGGCTGTAGTGTGGAGGTCTACCTGAACTGGCTGTAGTGTAGAGGTCTACCTGAACTGGCTGTAGTGTAGAGGTCTACCTGAACTGGCTGTAGTGTAGAGGTCTACCTGAACTGGCTGTAGTGTAGAGGTCTACCTGAACTGGCTGTGGTATAGAGGTCTACCTGAACTGGCTGTAGTATAGAGGTCTACCTGAACTGGCTGTAGTGTAGAGGTCTACCTGAACTGGCTGTAGTGTGGAGGTCTACCTGAACTGGCTGTAGTGTGGAGGTCTACCTGAACTGGCTGTAGTGTAGAGGTCTACCTGAACTGGCTGTAGTGTAGAGGTCTACCTGCACTGGCTGTAGTATAGAGGTCTACCTGAACTGGCTGTAGTGTGGAGCTCTACCTGAACTGGCTGTAGTGTAGAGGTCTACCTGAACTGGCTGTAGTGTGGAGGTCTACCTGAACTGGCTGTAGTGTAGAGGTCTACCTGAACTGGCTGTAGTGTGGAGGTCTACCTGAACTGGCTGTAGTGTAGAGGTCTACCTGAACTGGCTGTAGTGTGGAGGTCTACCTGAACTGGCTGTAGTGTAGAGGTCTACCTGAACTGGCTGTAGTGTAGAGGTCTACCTGAACTGGCTGTAGTGTGGAGGTCTACCTGAACTGGCTGTAGTGTAGAGGTCTACCTGAACTGGCTGTAGTGTAGAGGTCTACCTGAACTGGCTGTAGTGTAGAGGTCTACCTGAACTGGCTGTAGTATAGAGGTCTACCTGAACTGGCTGTAGTGTGGAGGTCTACCTGAACTGGCTGTAGTGTAGAGGTCTACCTGAACTGGCTGTAGTGTAGAGGTCTACCTGAACTGGCTGTAGTGTGGAGGTCTACCTGAACTGGCTGTAGTGTGGAGGTCTACCTGAACTGGCTGTAGTGTAGAGGTCTACCTGAACTGGCTGTAGTATAGAGGTCTACCTGAACTGGCTGTAGTGTGGAGGTCTACCTGAACTGGCTGTAGTGTGGAGGTCTACCTGAACTGGCTGTAGTGTAGAGGTCTACCTGAACTGGCTGTAGTGTGGAGGTCTACCTGAACTGGCTGTAGTGTGGAGGTCTACCTGAACTGGCTGTAGTGTAGAGGTCTACCTGAACTGGCTGTAGTGTAGAGGTCTACCTGAACTGGCTGTAGTGTAGAGGTCTACCTGAACTGGCTGTAGTGTAGAGGTCTACCTGAACTGGCTGTAGTGTAGAGGTCTACCTGAACTGGCTGTAGTGTAGAGGTCTACCTGAACTGGCTGTAGTGTAGAGGTCTACCTGAACTGGCTGTAGTGTAGAGGTCTACCTGAACTGGCTGTAGTGTGGAGGTCTACCTGAACTGGCTGTAGTGTGGAGGTCTACCTGAACTGGCTGTAGTGTAGAGGTCTACCTGAACTGGCTGTAGTGTAGAGGTCTACCTGAACTGGCTGTAGTATAGAGGTCTACCTGAACTGGCTGTAGTGTGGAGGTCTACCTGAACTGGCTGTAGTGTGGAGGTCTACCTGAACTGGCTGTAGTGTGGAGGTCTACCTGAACTGGCTGTAGTATAGAGGTCTACCTGAACTGGCTGTAGTGTGGAGGTCTACCTGAACTGGCTGTAGTATGGAGGTCTACCTGAACTGGCTGTAGTGTAGAGGTCTACCTGAACTGGCTGTAGTGTGGAGGTCTACCTGAACTGGCTGTAGTGTAGAGGTCTACCTGAACTGGCTGTAGTGTGGAGGTCTACCTGAACTGGCTGTAGTGTGGAGGTCTACCTGAACTGGCTGTAGTGTAGAGGTCTACCTGAACTGGCTGTAGTGTGGAGGTCTACCTGAACTGGCTGTAGTGTAGAGGTCTACCTGAACTGGCTGTAGTGTAGAGGTCTACCTGAACTGGCTGTAGTGTGGAGGTCTACCTGAACTGGCTGTAGTGTAGAGGTCTACCTGAACTGGCTGTAGTGTAGAGGTCTACCTGAACTGGCTGTAGTGTAGAGGTCTACCTGAACTGGCTGTAGTGTGGAGGTCTACCTGAACTGGCTGTAGTGTGGAGGTCTACCTGAACTGGCTGTAGTGTAGCGGTCTACCTGCACTGGCTGTAGAGTGGAGGTCTACCTGAACTGGCTGTAGTGTGGGGGTCTACCTGAACTGGGCTGTAGTGTGGAGGTCTACCTTGAACTGGCTGTAGTGAAGAGGTCTACCTGAACTGGCTGTAGTGTAGAGGTCTACCTGAACGGGCTGTAGTGTAGAGGTCTACCTGAACTGGCTGTAGTGTAGAGGTCTACCTGAACTGGCTGTAGTGAGGAGGGGTCTACCTGAACTGGCTGTAGTATAGAGGTCTACCTGAACGGGCTGTAGTGTGGAGGTCTACCTGAACTGGCTGTAGTGTAGAGGTCTACCTGAACTGGCTGTAGTGTGGAGGTCTACCTGAACTGGCTGTAGTGTAGAGGTCTACCTGAACTGGCTGTAGTGTGGAGGTCTACCTGAACTGGCTGTAGTGTGGAGGTCTACCTGAACTGGCTGTAGTGTAGAGGTCTACCTGCACTGGCTGTAGTGTGGAGGTCTACCTGAAACTGGCTGTAGTGTGGAGTGTCTACCTGAACTGGCTGTAGTGTGGAGGTCTACCTGAACTGGCTGTAGTGTAGAGGTCTACCTGCACTGGCTGTGGTGTGGAGGTCTACCTGAACTGGCTGTAGTGTGGAGTGTCTACCTGAACTGGCTGTAGTGTGGAGGTCTACCTGAACTGGCTGTAGTGTAGAGGTCTACCTGAACTGGCTGTGGTATAGAGGTCTACCTGAACTGGCTGTAGTGTAGAGGTCTACCTGAACTGGCTGTAGTGTGGAGGTCTACCTGAACTGGCTGTAGTCGTGGAGGTCTACCTGAACTGGCTGTAGTATAGAGGTCTACCTGAACTGGCTGTAGTGTAGAGGTCTACCTGCACTGGGCTGTAGTGTGGAGGTCTACCTGAACTGGCTGTAGTCGTGGAGCTCTACCTGAACTGGCTGTAGTGTGGAGGTCTACCTGAACTGGCTGTAGTGTAGAGGTCTACCTGCACTGGCTGTAGTATAGAGGTCTACCTGAACTGGCTGTAGTGTGGAGCTCTACCTGAACTGGCTGTAGTGTGGAGGGCTACCTGAACTGGCTGTAGTGTGGAGGTCTACCTGAACTGGCTGTAGTGTGAGAGGTCTACCTGAACTGGCTGTAGTGTGGAGGTCTACCGGAACTGGCTGTAGTGTGAGAGGTCTACCTGAACTGGCTGCTGTAGTGATGAGAGGTCTACCTGAACTGGCTGTAGTGTGGAGGTCTACCTGAACTGGCTGTAGTGTGGGAGGTCTACCGGAACTGGCTGTAGTGTGGAGGTCTACCTGCACTGGCTGTAGTGTGGAGCTCTACCTGAACTGGCTGTAGTGTGGGGGTCTACCTGAACTGGCTGTAGTGTGGAGGTCTACCTGAACTGGCTGTAGTGTGGAGCTCTACCTGAAGCTGGCTGTAGTGTGGAGGTCTACCTGAACTGGCTGTAGTGTGGAGGGCTACCTGAACTGGCTGTAGTGTAGAGGTCTACCTGAACTGGCTGTAGTGTGGAGGTCTACCTGAACTGGCTGTAGTGTGGAGGGCTACCTGAACTGGCTGTAGTGTAGAGGTCTACCTGAACTGGCTGTAGTGTGGAGGTCTACCTGAACTGGGCTGTAGTGTGGAGGTCTAACCTGAACTGGCTGTAGTGTGGAGGTCTACCTGAACTGGCTGTAGTGTGGGAGGTCTACCTGAACTGGCTGTAGTGTGGAGGTCTACCTGAACTGGCTGTAGTGTGGAGGTCTACCTGAACTGGCTGTAGTGTGGAGGTCTACCTGAACTGGCTGTAGTGTAGAGGTCTACCTGAACTGGCTGTAGTGTGGAGGTCTACCTGAAACTGGCTGTAGTGTAGAGGTCTACCTGAACTGGCTGTAGTGTAGAGGTCTACCTGAACTGGCTGTAGTGTGGAGGTCTACCTGAACTGGCTGTAGTATAGAGGTCTACCTGAACGGGCTGTAGTGTAGAGGTCTACCTGAACTGGCTGTAGTGTAGAGGTCTACCTGAACTGGCTGTAGTGTAGAGGTCTACCTGCACTGGCTGTAGTATAGAGGTCTACCTGAACTGGCTGTAGTGTGGAGGTCTACCTGAACTGGCTGTAGTGTGGAGGTCTACCTGAACTGGCTGTAGTGTAGAGGTCTACCTGAACTGGCTGTAGTGTAGAGGTCTACCTGAACTGGCTGTAGTGTAGAGGTCTACCTGAACTGGCTGTAGTATAGAGGTCTACCTGAACTGGCTGTAGTGTGGAGGTCTACCTGAACTGGCTGTAGTGTAGAGGTCTACCTGAACTGGCTGTAGTGTAGAGGTCTACCTGAACTGGCTGTAGTGTGGAGGTCTACCTGAACTGGCTGTAGTGTAGAGGTCTACCTGAACTGGCTGTAGTGTGGAGGTCTACCTGAACTGGCTGTAGTGTGGAGGTCTACCTGAACTGGCTGTAGTATAGAGGTCTACCTGAACTGGCTGTAGTGTAGAGGTCTACCTGAACTGGCTGTAGTATAGAGGTCTACCTGAACTGGCTGTAGTGTAGAGGTCTACCTGAACTGGCTGTGTATAGAGGTCTACCTGAACTGGCTGTAGTGTAGAGGTCTACCTGAACTGGCTGTAGTGTGGAGGTCTACCTGAACTGGCTGTATCGTGGAGGTCTACCTGTACTGGCTGTAGTATAGATTTCTACCTGATCTGGCTGTAGTGTAGAGGTCTACCTGCACTGGCTGTAGTATAGAGGTCTACCTGAACTGGCTGTAGTGTGGAGCTCTACCTGAACTGGCTGTAGTGTGGAGGTCTACCTGAACTGGCTGTAGTGTAGAGGTCTACCTGAACTGGCTGTAGTATAGAGGTCTACCTGAACTGGCTGTAGTGTGGAGGTCTACCTGAACTGGCTGTAGTATGGAGGGCTACTTGAACTGGCTGTAGTGTAGAGGTCTACCTGAACTGGCTGTAGTGTGGAGGTCTACCTGAACTGGCTGTAGTGTGAGAGGTCTACCTGAACTGGCTGTAGTGTAGAGGTCTACCTGAACTGGCTGTAGTGTGGAGGTCTACCTGAACTGGCTGTAGTGTGGAGGTCTACCTGAACTGGCTGTAGTGTGGAGGTCTACCTGAACTGGCTGTAGTGTGGAGGTCTACCTGAACTGGCTGTAGTGTAGAGGTCTACCTGAACTGGCTGTAGTGTAGAGGTCTACCTGAACTGGCTGTAGTGTAGAGGTCTACCTGAACTGGCTGTAGTGTAGAGGTCTACCTGAACTGGCTGTAGTGTGGAGGTCTACCTGAACTGGCTGTAGTATAGAGGTCTACCTGAACTGGCTGTAGTGTAGAGGTCTACCTGAACTGGCTGTAGTGTGGAGGTCTACCTGAACTGGCTGTAGTGTGGAGGTCTACCTGAACTGGCTGTAGTGTAGAGGTCTACCTGAACTGGCTGTAGTGTAGAGGTCTACCTGAACTGGCTGTAGTATAGAGGTCTACCTGAACTGGCTGTAGTGTAGAGGTCTACCTGAACTGGCTGTAGTGTGGAGGTCTACCTGAACTGGCTGTAGTGTAGAGGTCTACCTGAACTGGCTGTAGTGTAGAGGTCTACCTGAACTGGCTGTAGTGTGGAGGTCTACCTGAACTGGCTGTAGTGTAGAGGTCTACCTGAACTGGCTGTAGTGTAGAGGTCTACCTGAACTGGCTGTAGTGTGGAGGTCTACCTGAACTGGCTGTAGTGTGAGAGGTCTACCTGAACTGGCTGTAGTGTAGAGGTCTACCTGAACTGGCTGTAGTGTGGAGGTCTACCTGAACTGGCTGTAGTATGGAGGTCTACCTGAACTGGCTGTAGTATAGAGGTCTACCTGAACTGGCTGTAGTATAGAGGTCTACCTGAACTGGCTGTAGTGTGGAGGTCTACCTGAACTGGCTGTAGTGTGAGGTCTACCTGAACTGGCTGTAGTGTAGAGGTCTACCTGAACTGGCTGTAGTGTGGAGGTCTACCTGAACTGGCTGTAGTGTAGAGGTCTACCTGAACTGGCTGTAGTGTAGAGGTCTACCTGAACTGGCTGTAGTGTAGAGGTCTACCTGAACTGGCTGTTGTATAGAGGTCTACCTGAACTGGCTGTAGTGTAGAGGTCTACCTGAACTGGCTGTAGTGTAGAGGTCTACCTGAACTGGCTGTAGTGTGGAGGTCTACCTGAACTGGCTGTAGTATAGAGGTCTACCTGAACTGGCTGTAGTGTGGAGGTCTACCTGAACTGGCTGTAGTGTAGAGGTCTACCTGAACTGGCTGTAGTGTAGAGGTCTACCTGAACTGGCTGTAGTGTGGAGGTCTACCTGAACTGGCTGTAGTATAGAGGTCTACCTGAACTGGCTGTAGTGTAGAGGTCTACCTGAACTGGCTGTAGTGTAGAGGTCTACCTGAACTGGCTGTAGTGTAGAGGTCTACCTGAACTGGCTGTAGTGTAGAGGTCTACCTGAACTGGCTGTAGTGTAGAGGTCTACCTGAACTGGCTGTAGTGTAGAGGTCTACCTGAACTGGCTGTAGTGTGGAGGTCTACCTGAACTGGCTGTTGTATAGAGGTCTACCTGAACTGGCTGTAGTGTAGAGGTCTACCTGAACTGGCTGTAGTGTGGAGGTCTACCTGAACTGGCTGTAGTGTGGAGGTCTACCTGAACTGGCTGTAGTATAGAGGTCTACCTGAACTGGCTGTAGTGTAGAGGTCTACCTGAACTGGCTGTAGTATAGAGGTCTACCTGAACTGGCTGTAGTGTGGAGCTCTACCTGAACTGGCTGTAGTGTGGAGGTCTACCTGAACTGGCTGTAGTGTAGAGGTCTACCTGAACTGGCTGTAGTATAGAGGTCTACCTGAACTGGCTGTAGTGTGGAGGTCTACCTGAACTGGCTGTAGTATAGAGGTCTACTTGAACTGGCTGTAGTGTAGAGGTCTACCTGAACTGGCTGTAGTGTAGAGGTCTACCTGAACTGGCTGTAGTGTGAGAGGTCTACCTGAACTGGCTGTAGTGTAGAGGTCTACCTGAACTGGCTGTAGTGTGGAGGTCTACCTGAACTGGCTGTAGTGTGGAGGTCTACCTGAACTGGCTGTAGTGTAGAGGTCTACCTGAACTGGCTGTAGTATAGAGGTCTACCTGAACTGGCTGTAGTGTGGAGGACTACCTGAACTGGCTGTAGTATGAGGTCTACCTGAACTGGCTGTAGTGTAGAGGTCTACCTGAACTGGCTGTAGTGTAGAGGTCTACCTGAACTGGCTGTAGTGTAGAGGTCTACCTGAACTGGCTGTAGTGTAGAGGTCTACCTGAACTGGCTGTAGTATAGAGGTCTACCTGAACTGGCTGTAGTGTAGAGGTCTACCTGAACTGGCTGTAGTATAGAGGTCTACCTGAACTGGCTGTAGTGTGGAGGTCTACCTGAACTGGCTGTAGTATAGAGGTCTACCTGAACTGGCTGTAGTGTGGAGGTCTACCTGAACTGGCTGTAGTGTAGAGGTCTACCTGAACTGGCTGTAGTGTAGAGGTCTACCTGAACTGGCTGTAGTGTAGAGGTCTACCTGAACTGGCTGTAGTGTAGAGGTCTACCTGAACTGGCTGTAGTGTGGAGGTCTACCTGAACTGGCTGTAGTGTAGAGGTCTACCTGCACTGGCTGTAGTGTGGAGGTCTACCTGAACTGGCTGTAGTGTGGAGGTCTACCTGAACTGGCTGTAGTGTAGAGGTCTACCTGAACTGGCTGTAGTGTGGAGGTCTACCTGAACTGGCTGTAGTGTGGAGGTCTACCTGAACTGGCTGTAGTGTAGAGGTCTACCTGAACTGGCTGTAGTGTAGAGGTCTACCTGAACTGGCTGTAGTGTGGAGGTCTACCTGAACTGGCTGTAGTATGGAGGTCTACCTGAACTGGCTGTAGTGTAGAGGTCTACCTGAACTGGCTGTAGTGTGGAGGTCTACCTGAACTGGCTGTAGTGTGAGAGGTCTACCTGAACTGGCTGTAGTGTAGAGGTCTACCTGAACTGGCTGTAGTGTGGAGGTCTACCTGAACTGGCTGTAGTGTGGAGGTCTACCTGAACTGGCTGTAGTGTGGAGGTCTACCTGAACTGGCTGTAGTGTGGAGGTCTACCTGAACTGGCTGTAGTGTAGAGGTCTACCTGAACTGGCTGTAGTGTGGAGGTCTACCTGAACTGGCTGTAGTGTGGAGGTCTACCTGAACTGGCTGTAGTGTAGAGGTCTACCTGAACTGGCTGTAGTGTGGAGGTCTACCTGAACTGGCTGTAGTGTAGAGGTCTACCTGAACTGGCTGTAGTGTAGAGGTCTACCTGAACTGGCTGTAGTGTGGAGGTCTACCTGAACTGGCTGTAGTGTGGAGGTCTACCTGAACTGGCTGTAGTGTGGAGGTCTACCTGAACTGGCTGTAGTGTAGAGGTCTACCTGAACTGGCTGTAGTGTAGAGGTCTACCTGAACTGGCTGTAGTATAGAGGTCTACCTGAACTGGCTGTAGTGTAGAGGTCTACCTGAACTGGCTGTAGTGTGGAGGTCTACCTGAACTGGCTGTATTGTGGAGGTCTACCTGAACTGGCTGTAGTATAGAGGTCTACCTGAACTGGCTGTAGTGTAGAGGTCTACCTGAACTGGCTGTAGTATAGAGGTCTACCTGAACTGGCTGTAGTGTGGAGGTCTACCTGAACTGGCTGTAGTGTGGAGGTCTACCTGAACTGGCTGTAGTGTAGAGGTCTACCTGAACTGGCTGTAGTGTAGAGGTCTACCTGAACTGGCTGTAGTGTGGAGGTCTACCTGAACTGGCTGTAGTGTGGAGGTCTACCTGAACTGGCTGTAGTGTAGAGGTCTACCTGAACTGGCTGTAGTGTGGAGGTCTACCTGAACTGGCTGTAGTGTGGAGGTCTACCTGAACTGGCTGTAGTGTAGAGGTCTACCTGAACTGGCTGTAGTGTGGAGGTCTACCTGAACTGGCTGTAGTGTAGAGGTCTACCTGAACTGGCTGTAGTGTAGAGGTCTACCTGAACTGGCTGTAGTGTAGAGGTCTACCTGAACTGGCTGTAGTGTGGAGGTCTACCTGAACTGGCTGTAGTATAGAGGTCTACCTGAACTGGCTGTAGTGTAGAGGTCTACCTGAACTGGCTGTAGTGTAGAGGTCTACCTGAACTGGCTGTAGTGTAGAGGTCTACCTGAACTGGCTGTAGTGTGGAGGTCTACCTGAACTGGCTGTAGTGTAGAGGTCTACCTGAACTGGCTGTAGTGTAGAGGTCTACCTGAACTGGCTGTAGTGTAGAGGTCTACCTGAACTGGCTGTAGTGTGGAGGTCTACCTGAACTGGCTGTAGTGTGGAGGTCTACCTGAACTGGCTGTAGTGTGGAGGTCTACCTGAACTGGCTGTAGTATAGAGGTCTACCTGAACTGGCTGTAGTGTAGAGGTCTACCTGAACTGGCTGTAGTGTGGAGGTCTACCTGAACTGGCTGTAGTGTAGAGGTCTACCTGAACTGGCTGTAGTGTAGAGGTCTACCTGAACTGGCTGTAGTGTGGAGGTCTACCTGAACTGGCTGTAGTGTGGAGGTCTACCTGAACTGGCTGTAGTGTGGAGGTCTACCTGAACTGGCTGTAGTGTGGAGGTCTACCTGAACTGGCTGTAGTGTAGAGGTCTACCTGAACTGGCTGTAGTGTAGAGGTCTACCTGAACTGGCTGTAGTGTAGAGGTCTACCTGAACTGGCTGTAGTGTAGAGGTCTACCTGAACTGGCTGTAGTGTAGAGGTCTACCTGAACTGGCTGTAGTGTAGAGGTCTACCTGAACTGGCTGTAGTGTGGAGGTCTACCTGAACTGGCTGTAGTATAGAGGTCTACCTGAACGGGCTGTAGTGTAGAGGTCTACCTGAACTGGCTGTAGTGTGGAGGTCTACCTGAACTGGCTGTAGTGTGGAGGTCTACCTGAACTGGCTGTAGTATAGAGGTCTACCTGAACTGGCTGTAGTGTAGAGGTCTACCTGAACTGGCTGTAGTATAGAGGTCTACCTGAACTGGCTGTAGTGTGGAGGTCTACCTGAACTGGCTGTAGTGTGGAGGTCTACCTGAACTGGCTGTAGTGTAGAGGTCTACCTGAACTGGCTGTAGTGTGGAGGTCTACCTGAACTGGCTGTAGTGTAGAGGTCTACCTGAACTGGCTGTAGTGTGGAGGTCTACCTGAACTGGCTGTAGTGTGGAGGTCTACCTGAACTGGCTGTAGTGTAGAGGTCTACCTGAACTGGCTGTAGTGTAGAGGTCTACCTGAACTGGCTGTAGTATAGAGGTCTACCTGAACTGGCTGTAGTGTAGAGGTCTACCTGAACTGGCTGTAGTGTAGAGGTCTACCTGAACTGGCTGTAGTGTAGAGGTCTACCTGAACTGGCTGTAGTGATAGAGGTCTACCTGAACTGGCTGTAGTGTAGAGGTCTACCTGAACTGGCTGTAGTGTAGAGGTCTACCTGAACTGGCTGTAGTATAGAGGTCTACCTGAACTGGCTGTAGTGTAGAGGTCTACCTGAACTGGCTGTAGTGTAGAGGTCTACCTGAACTGGCTGTAGTGTAGAGGTCTACCTGAACTGGCTGTAGTGTGGAGGTCTACCTGAACTGGCTGTAGTGTGGAGGTCTACCTGAACTGGCTGTAGTGTAGAGGTCTACCTGAACTGGCTGTAGTGTGGAGGTCTACCTGAACTGGCTGTAGTATGGAGGTCTACCTGAACTGGCTGTAGTGTAGAGGTCTACCTGAACTGGCTGTAGTGTAGAGGTCTACCTGAACTGGCTGTAGTGTAGAGGTCTACCTGAACTGGCTGTAGTGTGGAGGTCTACCTGAACTGGCTGTAGTGTGGAGGTCTACCTGAACTGGCTGTAGTGTGGAGGTCTACCTGAACTGGCTGTAGTGTGGAGGTCTACCTGAACTGGCTGTAGTGTGGAGGTCTACCTGAACTGGCTGTAGTGTGGAGGTCTACCTGAACTGGCTGTAGTGTAGAGGTCTACCTGAACTGGCTGTAGTGTAGAGGTCTACCTGAACTGGCTGTAGTGTAGAGGTCTACCTGAACTGGCTGTAGTGTAGAGGTCTACCTGAACTGGCTGTAGTGTAGAGGTCTACCTGAACTGGCTGTAGTGTAGAGGTCTACCTGAACTGGCTGTAGTGTGGAGGTCTACCTGAACTGGCTGTAGTATAGAGGTCTACCTGAACTGGCTGTAGTGTGGAGGTCTACCTGAACTGGCTGTAGTATGGAGGTCTACCTGAACTGGCTGTAGTGTGGAGGTCTACCTGAACTGGCTGTAGTGTGGAGGTCTACCTGAACTGGCTGTAGTATAGAGGTCTACCTGAACTGGCTGTAGTGTGGAGGTCTACCTGAACTGGCTGTAGTGTGGAGGTCTACCTGAACTGGCTGTAGTGTGGAGGTCTACCTGAACTGGCTGTAGTGTAGAGGTCTACCTGAACTGGCTGTAGTGTAGAGGTCTACCTGAACTGGCTGTAGTGTAGAGGTCTACCTGAACTGGCTGTAGTGTAGAGGTCTACCTGAACTGGCTGTAGTGTGGAGGTCTACCTGAACTGGCTGTAGTGTAGAGGTCTACCTGAACTGGCTGTAGTGTGGAGGTCTACCTGAACTGGCTGTAGTGTAGAGGTCTACCTGAACTGGCTGTAGTGTGGAGGTCTACCTGAACTGGCTGTAGTGTAGAGGTCTACCTGAACTGGCTGTAGTGTAGAGGTCTACCTGAACTGGCTGTAGTATAGAGGTCTACCTGAACTGGCTGTAGTGTAGAGGTCTACCTGAACTGGCTGTAGTGTAGAGGTCTACCTGAACTGGCTGTAGTGTAGAGGTCTACCTGAACTGGCTGTAGTGTAGAGGTCTACCTGAACTGGCTGTAGTGTAGAGGTCTACCTGAACTGGCTGTAGTGTAGAGGTCTACCTGAACTGGCTGTAGTATAGAGGTCTACCTGAACTGGCTGTAGTGTAGAGGTCTACCTGAACTGGCTGTAGTGTAGAGGTCTACCTGAACTGGCTGTAGTGTAGAGGTCTACCTGAACTGGCTGTAGTGTGGAGGTCTACCTGAACTGGCTGTAGTGTGGAGGTCTACCTGAACTGGCTGTAGTGTGGAGGTCTACCTGAACTGGCTGTAGTGTGGAGGTCTACCTGAACTGGCTGTAGTGTAGAGGTCTACCTGAACTGGCTGTAGTGTAGAGGTCTACCTGAACTGGCTGTAGTGTAGAGGTCTACCTGAACTGGCTGTAGTGTGGAGGTCTACCTGAACTGGCTGTAGTGTAGAGGTCTACCTGAACTGGCTGTAGTGTGGAGGTCTACCTGAACTGGCTGTAGTGTGGAGGTCTACCTGAACTGGCTGTAGTGTAGAGGTCTACCTGAACTGGCTGTAGTGTAGAGGTCTACCTGAACTGGCTGTAGTGTGGAGGTCTACCTGAACTGGCTGTAGTGTGGAGGTCTACCTGAACTGGCTGTAGTGTGGAGGTCTACCTGAACTGGCTGTAGTGTAGAGGTCTACCTGAACTGGCTGTAGTGTAGAGGTCTACCTGAACTGGCTGTAGTGTAGAGGTCTACCTGAACTGGCTGTAGTGTAGAGGTCTACCTGAACTGGCTGTAGTGTAGAGGTCTACCTGAACTGGCTGTAGTGTAGAGGTCTACCTGAACTGGCTGTAGTGTAGAGGTCTACCTGAACTGGCTGTAGTGTAGAGGTCTACCTGAACTGGCTGTAGTGTAGAGGTCTACCTGAACTGGCTGTAGTGTGGAGGTCTACCTGAACTGGCTGTAGTGTAGAGGTCTACCTGAACTGGCTGTAGTATAGAGGTCTACCTGAACTGGCTGTAGTGTAGAGGTCTACCTGAACTGGCTGTAGTGTGGAGGTCTACCTGAACTGGCTGTAGTGTGGAGGTCTACCTGAACTGGCTGTAGTGTAGAGGTCTACCTGAACTGGCTGTAGTGTAGAGGTCTACCTGAACTGGCTGTAGTGTGGAGGTCTACCTGAACTGGCTGTAGTGTAGAGGTCTACCTGAACTGGCTGTAGTGTGGAGGTCTACCTGAACTGGCTGTAGTGTGGAGGTCTACCTGAACTGGCTGTAGTGTAGAGGTCTACCTGAACTGGCTGTAGTGTGGAGGTCTACCTGAACTGGCTGTAGTGTAGAGGTCTACCTGAACTGGCTGTAGTGTAGAGGTCTACCTGAACTGGCTGTAGTGTGGAGGTCTACCTGAACTGGCTGTAGTGTGGAGGTCTACCTGAACTGGCTGTAGTGTAGAGGTCTACCTGAACTGGCTGTAGTGTAGAGGTCTACCTGAACTGGCTGTAGTGTGGAGGTCTACCTGAACTGGCTGTAGTGTGGAGGTCTACCTGAACTGGCTGTAGTGTAGAGGTCTACCTGAACTGGCTGTAGTGTGGAGGTCTACCTGAACTGGCTGTAGTGTGGAGGTCTACCTGAACTGGCTGTAGTGTAGAGGTCTACCTGAACTGGCTGTAGTGTAGAGGTCTACCTGAACTGGCTGTAGTGTAGAGGTCTACCTGAACTGGCTGTAGTGTGGAGGTCTACCTGAACTGGCTGTAGTGTGGAGGTCTACCTGAACTGGCTGTAGTGTAGAGGTCTACCTGAACTGGCTGTAGTGTAGAGGTCTACCTGAACTGGCTGTAGTGTAGAGGTCTACCTGAACTGGCTGTAGTGTAGAGGTCTACCTGAACTGGCTGTAGTGTAGAGGTCTACCTGAACTGGCTGTAGTGTAGAGGTCTACCTGAACTGGCTGTAGTGTAGAGGTCTACCTGAACTGGCTGTAGTGTAGAGGTCTACCTGAACTGGCTGTAGTGTGGAGGTCTACCTGAACTGGCTGTAGTGTAGAGGTCTACCTGAACTGGCTGTAGTGTAGAGGTCTACCTGAACTGGCTGTAGTGTAGAGGTCTACCTGAACTGGCTGTAGTGTAGAGGTCTACCTGAACTGGCTGTAGTGTGGAGGTCTACCTGAACTGGCTGTAGTGTGGAGGTCTACCTGAACTGGCTGTAGTGTAGAGGTCTACCTGAACTGGCTGTAGTGTGGAGGTCTACCTGAACTGGCTGTAGTGTAGAGGTCTACCTGAACTGGCTGTAGTGTGGAGGTCTACCTGAACTGGCTGTAGTGTGGAGGTCTACCTGAACTGGCTGTAGTGTAGAGGTCTACCTGAACTGGCTGTAGTGTAGAGGTCTACCTGAACTGGCTGTAGTGTAGAGGTCTACCTGAACTGGCTGTAGTGTAGAGGTCTACCTGAACTGGCTGTAGTGTAGAGGTCTACCTGAACTGGCTGTAGTGTAGAGGTCTACCTGAACTGGCTGTAGTGTAGAGGTCTACCTGAACTGGCTGTAGTGTAGAGGTCTACCTGAACTGGCTGTAGTGTAGAGGTCTACCTGAACTGGCTGTAGTGTAGAGGTCTACCTGAACTGGCTGTAGTGTAGAGGTCTACCTGAACTGGCTGTAGTGTAGAGGTCTACCTGAACTGGCTGTAGTGTGGAGGTCTACCTGAACTGGCTGTAGTGTGGAGGTCTACCTGAACTGGCTGTAGTGTAGAGGTCTACCTGAACTGGCTGTAGTTTAGAGGTCTACCTGAACTGGCTGTAGTGTGGAGGTCTACCTGAACTGGCTGTAGTATAGAGGTCTACCTGAACTGGCTGTAGTGTAGAGGTCTACCTGAACTGGCTGTAGTGTGGAGGTCTACCTGAACTGGCTGTAGTGTAGAGGTCTACCTGGCTGTAGTGTAGAGGTCTACCTGAACTGGCTGTAGTGTGGAGGTCTACCTGAACTGGCTGTAGTGTAGAAGTCTACCTGAACTGGCTGTAGTGTAGAGGTCTACCTGAACTGGCTGTACTGTGGTGGTCTTCCTGAACCGGCTGTAGTGTGTAGGTCTACCTGAACTGGCTGTAGTGTAGAGGTCTACCTGAACTGGCTGTAGTGTGGAGGTCTACCTGAACTGGCTGTAGTATAGAGGTCTACCTGAACTGGCTGTAGTGTGGAGGTCTACCTGAACTGGCTGTAGTATGGAGGTAAACCTGAACTGGCTGTAGTCTGGAGGTCTACCTGAACTGGCTGTAGTGTGGAGGTCTACCTGAACTGGCTGTAGTGTAGAGGTCTACCTGAACTGGCTGTAGTGTGTAAGTCTACCTTAACTGGCTGTAGTGTAGAGGTCTACCTGAACTGGCTGTAGTGTGGAGGTCTACCTGAACTGGCTGTAGTGTGGAGGTCTACCTGAACTGGCTGTAGTGTAGAGGTCTACCTGAACTGGCTGTAGTGTGGAGGTCTACCTGAACTGGCTGTAGTGTAGTGGTCTACCGAAACTGGCTGTATTGTAAAGGTCTACCTGGTTGTAGTGTGGAGGTCTACCTGAACTGGCTGTAGTGTGGAGGTCTACCTGAACTGGCTGTAGTGTAGAGGTCTACCTGAACTGGCTGTAGTTTAGAGGTCTACCTGAACTGGCTGTAGTGTGGAGGTCTACCTGAACTGGCGGTATTGTGGAGGTCTACCTGAACTGGCTGTAGTATAAAGGTCTACCTGAACTGGCTGTAGTGTAGAGATCTACCTGAACTGGCTGTAGTGTGGAGGTCTACCTGAACTGGCTGTAGTGTAGAGCTCTACCTGGCTGTAGTGTAGAGGTCTACCTGAACTGGCTGTAGTGTGGAGGTCTACCTGAACTGGCTGTAGTGTGGAGGTCTACCTGAACTGGCTGTAGTGTGGAGGTCTACCTGAACAGCTGTAGTGTAGACGTCTAACTGAACTGGCTGTAGTGAAGAGGTCTACCTGAACTGGCTGTAGTGTAGAGGTCTACCTGAACTGGCTGTAGTGTAGAGGTCTACCTGAACTGGATGTAGTGTGGAGGTCTACCTGAACTGGCTGTAGTATAGAGGTCTACCTGAACTGGCTGTAGTGTGGAGGTCTACCTGAACTGGCTGTAGTGTAGAGGTCTACCTGAACTGGCTGTAGTGTGTAAGTCTAACTTAACTGGCTGTAGTGTAGAGGTCTACCTGAACTGGCTGTAGTGTGGAGGTCTACCTGAACTGGCTGTAGTGTGGAGGTCTACCTGAACTGGCTGTAGTGTGGAGGTCTACCTGAACTGGCTGTAGTGTGGAGGTCTACCTGAACTGGCTGTAGTATAGAGGTCTACCTGAACTGGCTGTAGTGTAGAGGTCTACCTGAACTGCCTGTAGTGAAGAGGTCTACCTGAACTGGCTGTAGTGTAGAGGTCTACCTTAACTGGCTGTAGTGTAGAGGTCTACCTGAACTGGCTTTAGTATAGAGGTCTACCTGAACTGGCTGTAGTGTAGAGGTCTACCTGAACTGGCTGTAGTGTAGAGGTCTACCTGAACTGGCTGTAGTGTAGAGGTCTACCTGAACTGGCTGTAGTGTGGAGGTCTACCTGAACTGGCTGTAGTGTGGAGGTCTATCTGAACTGGCTGTAGTGTAGAGGTCTACCTGAACTGGCTGTAGTATAGATGTCTACCTGAACTGGCTGTAGTGTGGAGGTCTGCCTGAACTGGATGTAGTATGGAGGGCTACTTGAACTGGCTGTAGTGTAGAGGTCTACCTGAACTGGCTGTAGTGTGGAGGTCTACCTGAACTGGCTGTAGTGTGAAGGTCTACCGGAACTGGCTGTAGTGTAGAGGTCTACCTGAACTGGCTGTAGTGTGGAGGTCTACCTGAACTGGCTGTTGTGTGGAGGTCTACCTGAACTGGCTGTAGTGTGGAGGTCTAACTGAACTGGCTGTAGTGTGGAGGTCTACCTGAACTGGCTGTAGTGTAGAGGTCTACCTGAACTGGCTGTAGTGTAGAGGTCTACCTGAACTGGCTGTAGTGTAGAGGTCTACCTGAAATGGCTGTAGTGTAGAGGTCTACCTGAACTGGCTGTAATGTAGAGGTCTACCTGAACTGGCTGTAGTGTAGAGGTCTACCTGAACTGGCTGTAGTGAAGAGGTCTACCTGAACTGGCTGTTGTATAGAGGTCTACCTGAACGGGCTGTTGTGTAGAGGTCTACCTGAACTGGCTGTAGTGTAGAGGTCTACCTGAACTGGCTGTAGTGTGGAGGTCTACCTGAACTGGCTGTAGTATAGAGGTCTACCTGAACTGGCTGTAGTGTGGAGGTCTACCTGAACTGGCTGTAGTATGGAGGTAAACCTGAACTGGCTGTAGTGTGGAGGTCTACCTGAACTGGCTGTAGTGTGGAGGTCTACCTGAACTGGCTGTAGTGTAGAGGTCTACCTGAACTGGCTGTAGTGTGTAAGTCTACCTTAACTGGCTGTAGTGTAGAGGTCTACCTGAACTGGCTGTAGTGTGGAGGTCTACCTGAACTGGCTGTAGTGTGGAGGTCTACCTGAACTGGCTGTAGTGTAGAGGTCTACCTGAACTGGCTGTAGTGTGGAGGTCTACCTGAACTGGCTGTAGTGTAGTGGTCTACCGAAACTGGCTGTATTGTAAAGGTCTACCTGGTTGTAGTGTGGAGGTCTACCTGAACTGGCTGTAGTGTGGAGGTCTACCTGAACTGGCTGTAGTGTAGAGGTCTACCTGAACTGGCTGTAGTGTGGAGGTCTACCTGAACTGGCTGTAGTGTGGAGGTCTAGCTGAACTAGCTGTAGTATAGAGGTCTACCTGAACTGGCTGTAGTGTGGAGGTCTACCTGGCTGTATTGTAGAGGTCTCCCTGAACTTGCTGTAGTGTAGAGGTCTACCTGACCTGGCTGTAGTGTGGAGGTCTACCTGAACTGGCTGTAGTGTAGAGGCCTACCTGAACTGGCTGAAGTGTAGAGGTCTACCTGAACTGGCTGTAGTGTGGAGGTCTACCTGAACTGGCTGTAGTGTAGAGGTCTACCTGAACTGGCTGTAGTATAGATGTCTACCTGAACTGGCTGTAGTGTGGAGGTCTGCCTGAACTGGATGTAGTATGGAGGGCTACTTGAACTGGCTGTAGTGTAGAGGTCTACCTGAACTGGCTGTAGTGTGGAGGTCTACCTGAACTGGCTGTAGTGTGAAGGTCTACCGGAACTGGCTGTAGTGTAGAGGTCTACCTGAACTGGCTGTAGTGTGGAGGTCTACCTGAACTGGCTGTTGTGTGGAGGTCTACCTGAACTGGCTGTAGTGTGGAGGTCTAACTGAACTGGCTGTAGTGTGGAGGTCTACCTGAACTGGCTGTAGTGTAGAGGTCTACCTGAACTGGCTGTAGTGTAGAGGTCTACCTGAACTGGCTGTAGTGTAGAGGTCTACCTGAAATGGCTGTAGTGTAGAGGTCTACCTGAACTGGCTGTAATGTAGAGGTCTACCTGAACTGGCTGTAGTGTAGAGGTCTACCTGAACTGGCTGTAGTGAAGAGGTCTACCTGAACTGGCTGTTGTATAGAGGTCTACCTGAACGGGCTGTTGTGTAGAGGTCTACCTGAACTGGCTGTAGTGTAGAGGTCTACCTGAACTGGCTGTAGTGTGGAGGTCTACCTGAACTGGCTGTAGTATAGAGGTCTACCTGAACTGGCTGTAGTGTGGAGGTCTACCTGAACTGGCTGTAGTGTGGAGGTAAACCTGAACTGGCTGTAGTGTGGAGGTCTACCTGAACTGGCTGTAGTGTGGAGGTCTACCTGAACTGGCTGTAGTGTAGAGGTCTACCTGAACTGGCTGTAGTGTGTAGGTCTACCTGAACTGGCTGTAGTGTAGAGGTCTACCTGAACTGGCTGTAGTGTGGAGGTCTACCTGAACTGGCTGTAGTGTGGAGGTCTACCTGAACTGGCTGTAGTGTAGAGGTCTACCTGAACTGGCTGTAGTGTAGAGGTCTACCTGAACTGGCTGTAGTATGGAGGTCTACCTGAACTGGCTGTAGTGTAGAGGTCTACCTGAACTGGCTGTAGTGTAGAGGTCTACCTGAACTGGCTGTAGTGTAGAGGTCTACCTGAACTGCCTGTAGTGAAGAGGTCTACCTGAACTGGCTGTAGTGTAGAGGTCTACCTGAACTGGCTGTAGTGTAGAGGTCTACCTGAACTGGCTTTAGTATAGAGGTCTACCTGAACTGGCTGTAGTGTAGAGGTCTACCTGAACTGGCTGTAGTGTAGAGGTCTACCTGAACTGGCTGTAGTGTAGAGGTCTACCTGAACTGGCTGTAGTGTGGAGGTCTACCTGAACTGGCTGTAGTGTGGAGGTCTACCTGAACTGGCTGTAGTGTAGAGGTCTACCTGAACTGGCTGTAGTGTGGAGGTCTGCCTGAACTGGCTGTAGTGTGGAGGGCTACTTGAACTGGCTGTAGTGTAGAGGTCTACCTGAACTGGCTGTAGTGTGGAGGTCTACCTGAACTGGCTGTAGTGTGAGAGGTCTACCGGAACTGGCTGTAGTGTAGAGGTCTACCTGAACTGGCTGTAGTGTGGAGGTCTACCTGAACTGGCTGTAGTGTAGAGGTCTACCTGAACTGGCTGTAGTGTGGAGGTCTACCTGAACTGGCTGTAGTGTGGAGGTCTACCTGAACTGGCTGTAGTGTAGAGGTCTACCTGAACTGGCTGTAGTGTAGAGGTCTACCTGAACTGGCTGTAGTGTAGAGGTCTACCTGAACTGGCTGTAGTGTAGAGGTCTACCTGAACTGGCTGTAGTGTAGAGGTCTACCTGAACTGGCTGTAGTGTAGAGGTCTACCTGAACTGGCTGTAGTATAGAGGTCTACCTGAACTGGCTGTAGTGTAGAGGTCTACCTGAACTGGCTGTAGTGTAGAGGTCTACCTGAACTGGCTGTAGTGTGGAGGTCTACCTGAACTGGCTGTAGTGTAGAGGTCTACCTGAACTGGCTGTAGTGTGGAGGTCTACCTGAACTGGCTGTAGTGTGGAGGTCTACCTGAACTGGCTGTAGTGTGGAGGTCTACCTGAACTGGCTGTAGTGTGGAGGTCTACCTGAACTGGCTGTAGTGTAGAGGTCTACCTGAACTGGCTGTAGTGTAGTAGGTCTACCTGAACTGGCTGTAGTGTAGAGGTCTACCTGAACTGGCTGTAGTGTGGAGGTCTACCTGAACTGGCTGTAGTGTGGAGGTCTACCTGAACTGGCTGTAGTGTAGAGGTCTACCTGAACTGGCTGTAGTGTGGAGGTCTACCTGAACTGGCTGTAGTGTAGAGGTCTACCTGAACTGGCTGTAGTGTAGAGGTCTACCTGGACTGGCTGTAGTGTGGAGGTCTACCTGAACTGGCTGTAGTGTGGAGGTCTACCTGAACTGGCTGTAGTGTAGAGGTCTACCTGAACTGGCTGTAGTGTGGAGGTCTACCTGAACTGGCTGTAGTATAGAGGTCTACCTGAACTGGCTGTAGTGTAGAGGTCTACCTGAACTGGCTGTAGTATGGAGGTCTACTTGAACTGGCTGTAGTGTAGAGGTCTACCTGAACTGGCTGTAGTGTAGAGGTCTACCTGAACTGGCTGTAGTGTAGAGGTCTACCTGAACTGGCTGTAGTGAAGAGGTCTACCTGAACTGGCTGTAGTGTAGAGGTCTACCTGAACTGGCTGTAGTGTGGAGGTCTACCTGAACTGGCTGTAGTGTAGAGGTCTACCTGAACTGGCTGTAGTGTAGAGGTCTACCTGAACTGGCTGTAGTGTGGAGGTCTACCTGAACTGGCTGTAGTGTAGAGGTCTACCTGAACTGGCTGTAGTGTAGAGGTCTACCTGAACTGGCTGTAGTGTAGAGGTCTACCTGCACTGGCTGTAGTATAGAGGTCTACCTGAACTGGCTGTAGTGTGGAGGTCTACCTGAACTGGCTGTAGTGTGGAGGTCTACCTGAACTGGCTGTAGTGTAGAGGTCTACCTGAACTGGCTGTAGTATAGAGGTCTACCTGAACTGGCTGTAGTGTGGAGGTCTACCTGAACTGGCTGTAGTATAGAGGTCTACCTGAACTGGCTGTAGTGTAGAGGTCTACCTGAACTGGCTGTAGTGTGGAGGTCTACCTGAACTGGCTGTAGTGTGAAGGTCTACCTGAACTGGCTGTAGTGTAGAGGTCTACCTGAACTGGCTGTAGTGTGGAGGTCTACCTGAACTGGCTGTAGTATGGAGGTCTACCTGAACTGGCTGTAGTGTAGAGGTCTACCTGAACTGGCTGTAGTATAGAGGTCTACCTGAACTGGCTGTAGTGTGGAGGTCTACCTGAACTGGCTGTAGTTAGAGGTCTACCTGAACTGGCTGTAGTGTGGAGGTCTACCTGAACTGGCTGTAGTGTAGAGGTCTACCTGAACTGGCTGTAGTGTAGAGGTCTACCTGAACTGGCTGTAGTGTGGAGGTCTACCTGAACTGGCTGTAGTGTAGAGGTCTACCTGAACTGGCTGTAGTGTAGAGGTCTACCTGAACTGGCTGTAGTGTAGAGGTCTACCTGAACTGGCTGTAGTATAGAGGTCTACCTGAACTGGCTGTAGTGTAGAGGTCTACCTGAACTGGCTGTAGTGTAGAGGTCTACCTGAACTGGCTGTAGTGTAGAGGTCTACCTGAACTGGCTGTAGTGTAGAGGTCTACCTGAACTGGCTGTAGTGTAGAGGTCTACCTGAACTGGCTGTAGTATAGAGGTCTACCTGAACTGGCTGTAGTGTAGAGGTCTACCTGAACTGGCTGTAGTGTAGAGGTCTACCTGAACTGGCTGTAGTGTAGAGGTCTACCTGAACTGGCTGTAGTATAGAGGTCTACCTGAACTGGCTGTAGTGTGGAGGTCTACCTGAACTGGCTGTAGTGTGGAGGTCTACCTGAACTGGCTGTAGTGTGGAGGTCTACCTGAACTGGCTGTAGTGTAGAGGTCTACCTGAACTGGCTGTAGTGTAGAGGTCTACCTGAACTGGCTGTAGTGTGGAGGTCTACCTGAACTGGCTGTAGTGTGGAGGTCTACCTGAACTGGCTGTAGTGTAGAGGTCTACCTGAACTGGCTGTAGTGTGGAGGTCTACCTGAACTGGCTGTAGTGTGGAGGTCTACCTGAACTGGCTGTAGTGTAGAGGTCTACCTGAACTGGCTGTAGTGTGGAGGTCTACCTGAACTGGCTGTAGTGTAGAGGTCTACCTGAACTGGCTGTAGTATAGAGGTCTACCTGAACTGGCTGTAGTGTGGAGGTCTACCTGAACTGGCTGTAGTATGGAGGTCTACCTGAACTGGCTGTAGTGTAGAGGTCTACCTGAACTGGCTGTAGTGTAGAGGTCTACCTGAACTGGCTGTAGTGTAGAGGTCTACCTGAACTGGCTGTAGTGTAGAGGTCTACCTGAACTGGCTGTAGTGTGGAGGTCTACCTGAACTGGCTGTAGTGTGGAGGTCTACCTGAACTGGCTGTAGTGTGGAGGTCTACCTGAACTGGCTGTAGTGTGGAGGTCTACCTGAACTGGCTGTAGTGTAGAGGTCTACCTGAACTGGCTGTAGTGTAGAGGTCTACCTGAACTGGCTGTAGTGTAGAGGTCTACCTGAACTGGCTGTAGTGTAGAGGTCTACCTGAACTGGCTGTAGTGTGGAGGTCTACCTGAACTGGCTGTAGTATAGAGGTCTACCTGAACTGGCTGTAGTGTAGAGGTCTACCTGAACTGGCTGTAGTGTGGAGGTCTACCTGAACTGGCTGTAGTGTGGAGGTCTACCTGAACTGGCTGTAGTATAGAGGTCTACCTGAACTGGCTGTAGTGTAGAGGTCTACCTGAACTGGCTGTAGTATAGAGGTCTACCTGAACTGGCTGTAGTGTGGAGGTCTACCTGAACTGGCTGTAGTGTGGAGGTCTACCTGAACTGGCTGTAGTGTAGAGGTCTACCTGAACTGGCTGTAGTGTGGAGGTCTACCTGAACTGGCTGTAGTGTAGAGGTCTACCTGAACTGGCTGTAGTGTAGAGGTCTACCTGAACTGGCTGTAGTGTGGAGGTCTACCTGAACTGGCTGTAGTGTGGAGGTCTACCTGAACTGGCTGTAGTGTAGAGGTCTACCTGAACTGGCTGTAGTGTAGAGGTCTACCTGAACTGGCTGTAGTGTAGAGGTCTACCTGAACTGGCTGTAGTGTAGAGGTCTACCTGAACTGGCTGTAGTGTGGAGGTCTACCTGAACTGGCTGTAGTGTGGAGGTCTACCTGAACTGGCTGTAGTGTGGAGGTCTACCTGAACTGGCTGTAGTGTAGAGGTCTACCTGAACTGGCTGTAGTGTAGAGGTCTACCTGAACTGGCTGTAGTGTAGAGGTCTACCTGAACTGGCTGTAGTGTAGAGGTCTACCTGAACTGGCTGTAGTGTAGAGGTCTACCTGAACTGGCTGTAGTGTAGAGGTCTACCTGAACTGGCTGTAGTGTGGAGGTCTACCTGAACTGGCTGTAGTGTAGAGGTCTACCTGAACTGGCTGTAGTGTGGAGGTCTACCTGAACTGGCTGTAGTGTAGAGGTCTACCTGAACTGGCTGTAGTGTAGAGGTCTACCTGAACTGGCTGTAGTGTGGAGGTCTACCTGAACTGGCTGTAGTGTAGAGGTCTACCTGAACTGGCTGTAGTGTAGAGGTCTACCTGAACTGGCTGTAGTGTGGAGGTCTACCTGAACTGGCTGTAGTGTGGAGGTCTACCTGAACTGGCTGTAGTGTAGAGGTCTACCTGAACTGGCTGTAGTGTGGAGGTCTACCTGAACTGGCTGTAGTGTGAGAGGTCTACCTGAACTGGCTGTAGTGTAGAGGTCTACCTGAACTGGCTGTAGTGTGGAGGTCTACCTGAACTGGCTGTAGTGTGGAGGTCTACCTGAACTGGCTGTAGTGTAGAGGTCTACCTGAACTGGCTGTAGTGTAGAGGTCTACCTGAACTGGCTGTAGTGTAGAGGTCTACCTGAACTGGCTGTAGTGTGGAGGTCTACCTGAACTGGCTGTAGTGTAGAGGTCTACCTGAACTGGCTGTAGTGTAGAGGTCTACCTGAACTGGCTGTAGTGTAGAGGTCTACCTGAACTGGCTGTAGTGTAGAGGTCTACCTGAACTGGCTGTAGTGTAGAGGTCTACCTGAACTGGCTGTAGTGTAGAGGTCTACCTGAACTGGCTGTAGTGTAGAGGTCTACCTGAACTGGCTGTAGTGTGGAGGTCTACCTGAACTGGCTGTAGTGTGGAGGTCTACCTGAACTGGCTGTAGTGTAGAGGTCTACCTGAACTGGCTGTAGTGTGGAGGTCTACCTGAACTGGCTGTAGTGTAGAGGTCTACCTGAACTGGCTGTAGTGTAGAGGTCTACCTGAACTGGCTGTAGTGTAGAGGTCTACCTGAACTGGCTGTAGTGTAGAGGTCTACCTGAACTGGCTGTAGTGTGGAGGTCTACCTGAACTGGCTGTAGTGTAGAGGTCTACCTGAACTGGCTGTAGTGTGGAGGTCTACCTGAACTGGCTGTAGTGTGGAGGTCTACCTGAACTGGCTGTAGTGTAGAGGTCTACCTGAACTGGCTGTAGTGTAGAGGTCTACCTGAACTGGCTGTAGTGTAGAGGTCTACCTGAACTGGCTGTAGTGTAGAGGTCTACCTGAACTGGCTGTAGTGTGGAGGTCTACCTGAACTGGCTGTAGTGTGGAGGTCTACCTGAACTGGCTGTAGTGTAGAGGTCTACCTGAACTGGCTGTAGTGTAGAGGTCTACCTGAACTGGCTGTAGTGTAGAGGTCTACCTGAACTGGCTGTAGTGTAGAGGTCTACCTGAACTGGCTGTAGTATAGAGGTCTACCTGAACTGGCTGTAGTGTAGAGGTCTACCTGAACTGGCTGTAGTGTGGAGGTCTACCTGAACTGGCTGTAGTGTAGAGGTCTACCTGAACTGGCTGTAGTGTAGAGGTCTACCTGAACTGGCTGTAGTGTGGAGGTCTACCTGAACTGGCTGTAGTGTAGAGGTCTACCTGAACTGGCTGTAGTGTGGAGGTCTACCTGAACTGGCTGTAGTGTGGAGGTCTACCTGAACTGGCTGTAGTGTAGAGGTCTACCTGAACTGGCTGTAGTGTAGAGGTCTACCTGAACTGGCTGTAGTGTAGAGGTCTACCTGAACTGGCTGTAGTGTAGAGGTCTACCTGAACTGGCTGTAGTGTAGAGGTCTACCTGAACTGGCTGTAGTGTGGAGGTCTACCTGAACTGGCTGTAGTGTAGAGGTCTACCTGAACTGGCTGTAGTGTGGAGGTCTACCTGAACTGGCTGTAGTGTAGAGGTCTACCTGAACTGGCTGTAGTGTGGAGGTCTACCTGAACTGGCTGTAGTGTGGAGGTCTACCTGAACTGGCTGTAGTGTGGAGGTCTACCTGAACTGGCTGTAGTGTAGAGGTCTACCTGAACTGGCTGTAGTGTAGAGGTCTACCTGAACTGGCTGTAGTGTAGAGGTCTACCTGAACTGGCTGTAGTGTGGAGGTCTACCTGAACTGGCTGTAGTGTAGAGGTCTACCTGAACTGGCTGTAGTGTAGAGGTCTACCTGAACTGGCTGTAGTGTAGAGGTCTACCTGAACTGGCTGTAGTGTAGAGGTCTACCTGAACTGGCTGTAGTGTAGAGGTCTACCTGAACTGGCTGTAGTGTGGAGGTCTACCTGAACTGGCTGTAGTGTAGAGGTCTACCTGAACTGGCTGTAGTGTGGAGGTCTACCTGAACTGGCTGTAGTGTGGAGGTCTACCTGAACTGGCTGTAGTGTAGAGGTCTACCTGAACTGGCTGTAGTGTAGAGGTCTACCTGAACTGGCTGTAGTGTAGAGGTCTACCTGAACTGGCTGTAGTGTAGAGGTCTACCTGAACTGGCTGTAGTGTAGAGGTCTACCTGAACTGGCTGTAGTGTAGAGGTCTACCTGAACTGGCTGTAGTGTGGAGGTCTACCTGAACTGGCTGTAGTGTAGAGGTCTACCTGAACTGGCTGTAGTATAGAGGTCTACCTGAACTGGCTGTAGTGTGGAGGTCTACCTGAACTGGCTGTAGTATAGAGGTCTACCTGAACTGGCTGTAGTGTAGAGGTCTACCTGAACTGGCTGTAGTGTAGAGGTCTACCTGAACTGGCTGTAGTGTAGAGGTCTACCTGAACTGGCTGTAGTGTGGAGGTCTACCTGAACTGGCTGTAGTGTGGAGGTCTACCTGAACTGGCTGTAGTGTAGAGGTCTACCTGAACTGGCTGTAGTGTAGAGGTCTACCTGAACTGGCTGTAGTGTGGAGGTCTACCTGAACTGGCTGTAGTGTAGAGGTCTACCTGAACTGGCTGTAGTGTAGAGGTCTACCTGAACTGGCTGTAGTGTAGAGGTCTACCTGAACTGGCTGTAGTGTAGAGGTCTACCTGAACTGGCTGTAGTGTGGAGGTCTACCTGAACTGGCTGTAGTATGGAGGTCTACCTGAACTGGCTGTAGTGTAGAGGTCTACCTGAACTGGCTGTAGTGTGGAGGTCTACCTGAACTGGCTGTAGTGTAGAGGTCTACCTGAACTGGCTGTAGTGTGGAGGTCTACCTGAACTGGCTGTAGTGTAGAGGTCTACCTGAACTGGCTGTAGTGTAGAGGTCTACCTGAACTGGCTGTAGTGTAGAGGTCTACCTGAACTGGCTGTAGTGTGGAGGTCTACCTGAACTGGCTGTAGTGTGGAGGTCTACCTGAACTGGCTGTAGTGTGGAGGTCTACCTGAACTGGCTGTAGTGTAGAGGTCTACCTGAACTGGCTGTAGTGTGGAGGTCTACCTGAACTGGCTGTAGTGTAGAGGTCTACCTGAACTGGCTGTAGTGTGGAGGTCTACCTGAACTGGCTGTAGTGTAGAGGTCTACCTGAACTGGCTGTAGTGTAGAGGTCTACCTGAACTGGCTGTAGTGTAGAGGTCTACCTGAACTGGCTGTAGTGTAGAGGTCTACCTGAACTGGCTGTAGTGTAGAGGTCTACCTGAACTGGCTGTAGTGTGGAGGTCTACCTGAACTGGCTGTAGTGTGGAGGTCTACCTGTACTGGCTGTAGTGTAGAGGTCTACCTGAACTGGCTGTAGTGTAGAGGTCTACCTGCACTGGCTGTAGTATAGAGGTCTACCTGAACTGGCTGTAGTGTGGAGCTCTACCTGAACTGGCTGTAGTGTGGAGGTCTACCTGAACTGGCTGTAGTGTAGAGGTCTACCTGAACTGGCTGTAGTATAGAGGTCTACCTGAACTGGCTGTAGTGTGGAGGTCTACCTGAACTGGCTGTAGTATGGAGGGCTACTTGAACTGGCTGTAGTGTAGAGGTCTACCTGAACTGGCTGTAGTGTGGAGGTCTACCTGAACTGGCTGTAGTGTGAAGGTCTACCTGAACTGGCTGTAGTGTAGAGGTCTACCTGAACTGGCTGTAGTGTGGAGGTCTACCTGAACTGGCTGTAGTGTGGAGGTCTACCTGAACTGGCTGTAGTGTGGAGGTCTACCTGAACTGGCTGTAGTGTGGAGGTCTACCTGAACTGGCTGTAGTGTAGAGGTCTACCTGAACTGGCTGTAGTGTAGAGGTCTACCTGAACTGGCTGTAGTGTAGAGGTCTACCTGAACTGGCTGTAGTGTAGAGGTCTACCTGAACTGGCTGTAGTGTAGAGGTCTACCTGAACTGGCTGTAGTATAGAGGTCTACCTGAACTGGCTGTATTGTGGAGGTCTACCTGAACTGGCTGTAGTATGGAGGTCTACTTGAACTGGCTGTAGTGTAGAGGTCTACCTGAACTGGCTGTAGTATAGAGGTCTACCTGAACTGGCTGTAGTGTAGAGGTCTACCTGAACTGGCTGTAGTGTGGAGAACTACCTGAACTGGCTGTAGAGGTCTAAAAGAACCCGCTGTAGTGTAGAGGTCTACCTGAACTGGCTGTAGTGGAGAGGTCTAATTGAACTGGCTGTAGTGTAGAGGTCTACCTGACCTGGCTATAGTGTGGAGGTCTACCTGAACTGGCTGTAGTGTGGAGGTCTACCGGAACTGGCTGTAGTGTAGAGGTCTTCCTGGCTGTAGTGTGGAGGTCTACCTGAACTGTCTGTAGTGTGGGGGTCTACCTGAAATGGCTGTAGTGTGGAGGTCTACCTGAACTGGCTGTAGTGTAGAGGTCTACCTGTACTGGCTGTAGTATAGAGGTCTACCTGAACTGGCTGTAGTATAGAGGTCTACCTGAACTGGCTGTAGTGTAGAGGTCTACCTGAACTGGCTGTAGTGTAGAGGTCTACCTGAACTGGCTGTAGTATAGAGGTCTACCTGAACTGGCTGTAGTGTAGAGGTCTACCTGAACTGGCTGTAGTGTGGAGGTCTACCTGAACTGGCTGTATTGTGGAGGTCTACCTGTACTGGCTGTAGTATAGAGGTCTACCTGAACTGGCTGTAGTGTAGAGGTCTACCTGCACTGGCTGTAGTATAGAGGTCTACCTGAACTGGCTGTAGTGTGGAGCTCTACCTGAACTGGCTGTAGTGTGGAGGTCTATCTGAACTGGCTGTAGTGTAGAGGTCTACCTGAACTGGCTGTAGTATAGAGGTCTACCTGAACTGGCTGTAGTGTGGAGGTCTACCTGAACTGGCTGTAGTATGGAGGGCTACTTGAACTGGCTGTAGTGTAGAGGTCTACCTGAACTGGCTGTAGTGTGGAGGTCTACCTGAACTGGCTGTAGTGTGAAGGTCTACCTGAACTGGCTGTAGTGTAGAGGTCTACCTGAACTGGCTGTAGTGTGGAGGTCTACCTGAACTGGCTGTAGCGTGGAGGTCTACCTGAACTGGCTGTAGTGTGGAGGTCTACCTGAACTGGCTGTAGTGTGGAGGTCTACCTGAACTGGCTGTAGTGTAGAGGTCTACCTGAACTGGCTGTAGTGTAGAGGTCTACCTGAACTGGCTGTAGTGTAGAGGTCTACCTGAACTGGCTGTAGTGTAGAGGTCTACCTGAACTGGCTGTAGTGTAGAGGTCTACCTGAACTGGCTGTAGTGTAGAGGTCTACCTGAACTGGCTGTAGTGAAGAGGTCTACCTGAACTGGCTGTTGTATAGAGGTCTACCTGAACGGGCTGTTGTGTAGAGGTCTACCTGAACTGGCTGTAGTGTAGAGGTCTACCTGAACTGGCTGTAGTGTGGAGGTCTACCTGAACTGGCTGTAGTATAGAGGTCTACCTGAATTGGCTGTAGTGTGGAGGTCTACCTGAACTTCCTGTAGTATGGAGGTCTACTTGAACTGGCTGTAGTGTAGAGGTCTACCTGAACTGGCTGTAGTATAGAGGTCTACCTGAACTGGCTGTAGTGTAGAGGTCTACCTGAACTGGCTGTAGTGTGGAGAACTACCTGAACTGGCTGTAGTATGGAGGTCTACTTGAACTGGCTGTAGTGTAGAGGTCTACCTGAACTGGCTGTAGTATAGAGGTCTACCTGAACTGGCTGTAGTGTGGAGAACTACCTGAACTGGCTGTAGAGGTCTACCTGAACTGGCTGTAGTGTAGAGGTCTACCTGAACTGGCTGTAGTGGAGAGGTCTACCTGAACTGGCTGTAGTGTAGAGGTCTACCTGACCTGGCTATAGTGTGGAGGTCTACCTGAACTGGCTGTAGGGTGGAGGTCTACCTGAACTGGCTGTAGTGTAGAGGTCTACCTGACCTGGCTATAGTGTGGAGGTCTACCTGAACTGGCTGTAGTGTGGAGGTCTACCTGAACTGGCTGTAGTGTGGGGGTCTACCTGAAATGGCTGTAGTGTGGAGGTCTACCTGAACTGGCTGTAGTGTAGAGGTCTACCTGTACTGGCTGTAATATAGAGGTCTACCTGAACTGGCTGTAGTATAGAGGTCTACCTGAACTGGCTGTAGTGTAGAGGTCTACCTGAACTGGCTGTAGTGTAGAGGTCTACCTGAACTGGCTGTAGTATAGAGGTCTACCTGAACTGGATGTAGTGTAGAGGTCTACCTGAACTGGCTGTAGTGTGGAGGTCTACCTGAACTAGCTGTATTGTGGAGGTCTACCTGTACTGGCTGTAGTATAGAGGTCTACCTGAACTGGCTGTAGTGTAGAGGTCTACCTGCACTGGCTGTAGTATAGAGGTCTACCTGAACTGGCTGTAGTGTGGAGCTCTACCTGAACTGGCTGTAGTGTGGAGGTCTACCTGAACTGGCTGTAGTGTAGAGGTCTACCTGAACTGGCTGTAGTATAGCGGTCTACCTGAACTGGCTGTAGTGTGGAGGTCTACCTGAACTGGCTGTAGTATAGAGGGCTACTTGAACTGGCTGTAGTGTAGAGGTCTACATGAACTGGCTGTAGTGTGGAGGTCTACCTGAACTGGCTGTAGTGTGAAGGTCTACCTGAACTGGCTGTAGTGTAGAGGTCTACCTGAACTGGCTGTATTGTGGAGGTCTACCTGAACTGGCTGTAGTGTGGAGGTCTACCTGAACTGGCTGTAGTGTGGAGGTCTACCTGAACTGGCTGTAGTGTGGAGGTCTACCTGAACTGGCTGTAGTGTAGAGGTCTACCTGAACTGGCTGTAGTATAGAGGTCTACCTGAACTGGCTCTAGTGTAGAGGTCTACCTGAACTGGCTGTAGTGTGGAGAACTACCTGAACTGGCTGTAGAGGTCTACCTGAACTGGCTGTAGTGTAGAGGTCTACCTGAACTGGCTGTAGTGTGGAGGTCTACCTGAACTGGCTGTAGTATAGAGGTCTACCTGAACTGGCTGTAGTGTGGAGGTCTACCTGAACTGGCTGTAGTATGGAGGTCTACTTGAACTGGCTGTAGTGTAGAGGTCTACCTGAACTGGCTGTAGTGTAGAGGTCTACCTGAACTGGCTGTAGTGTAGAGGTCTACCTGAACTGGCTGTAGTGTAGAGGTCTACCTGAACTGTCTGTAGTGTAGAGGTCTACCTGAACTGGCTGTAGTGAAGAGGTCTACCTGAACTGGCTGTTGTATAGAGGTCTACCTGAACTGGCTGTAGTGTGGAGGTCTACCTGAACTGGCTGTAGTATGGAGGTCTACTTGAACTGGCTGTAGTGTAGAGGTCTACCTGAACTGGCTGTAGTATAGAGGTCTACCTGAACTGGCTGTAGTGTAGAGGTCTACCTGAACTGGCTGTAGTGTGGAGAACTACCTGAACTGGCTGTAGAGGTCTACCTGAACTGGCTGTAGTGTAGAGGTCTACCTGAACTGGCTGTAGTGTGGAGGTCTACCTGAACTGGCTGAAGTATAGAGGTCTACCGGAACTGGCTGTAGTGTGGAGGTCTACCTGAACTGGCTGTAGTATGGAGGTCTACTTGAACTGGCTGTAGTGTAGAGGTCTACCTGAACTGGCTGTAGTATAGAGGTCTACCTGAACTGGCTGTAGTGTAGAGGTCTACCTGAACTGGCTGTAGTGTGGAGAACTACCTGAACTGGCTGTAGAGGTCTACCTGAACTGGCTGTAGTGTAGAGGTCTACCTGAACTGGCTGTAGTGGAGAGGTCTACATGAACTGGCTGTAGTGTAGAGGTCTACCTGACCTGGCTATAGTGTGGAGGTCTACCTGAACTGGCTGTAGTGTGGAGGTCTACCTGAACTGGCTGTAGTGTAGAGGTCTTCCTGGCTGTAGTGTGGAGGTCTACCTGAACTGGCTGTAGTGTGGGGGTCTACCTGAAATGGCTGTAGTGTGGAGGTCTACCTGAACTGGCTGTAGTGTAGAGGTCTACCTGTACTGGCTGTAGTATAGAGGTCTACCTGAACTGGGTGTAGTATAGAAGTCTACCTGAACTGGCTGTAGTGTAGAGGTCTACCTGAACTGGCTGTAGTGTAGAGGTCTACCTGAACTGGCTGTAGTATAGAGGTCTACCTGAACTGGCTGTAGTGTAGAGGTCTACCTGAACTGGCTGTAGTGTGGAGGTCTACCTGAACTGGCTGTATTGTGGAGGTCTACCTGTACTGGCTGTAGTATAGAGGTCTACCTGAACTGGCTGTAGTGTGGAGGTCTACCTGAACTGGCTGTAGTGTGGAGGTCTACCTGAACTGGCTGTAGTGTAGAGGTCTACCTGAACTGGCTGTAGTGTAGAGGTCTACCTGAACTGGCTGTAGTGTAGAGGTCTACCTGAACTGGCTGTAGTGTAGAGGTCTACCTGAACTGGCTGTAGTGTAGAGGTCTACCTGAACTGGCTGTAGTGAAGAGGTCTACCTGAACTGGCTGTTGTATAGAGGTCTACCTGAACGGGCTGTTGTGTAGAGGTCTACCTGAACTGGCTGTAGTGTAGAGTTCTACCTGAACTGGCTGTAGTGTGGAGGTCTACCTGAACTGTCTGTAGTATAGAGGTCTACCTGAACTGGCTGTAGTGTGGAGGTCTACCTGAACTGGCTGTAGTGTGGAGGTCTACCTGAACTGGCTGTAGTGTAGAGGTCAACCTGAACTGACTGTAGTGGAGGTCTACCTGAACTGGCTGTAGTGTAGAGGTCTACCTGAACTGGCTGTAGTGTAGAGGTCTACCTGAACTGGCTGTAGAGTAGAGGTCTACCTGAACTGCCTGTAGTATAGAGGTCTACCTGAACTGGCTGTAGTGTACAGGTCTACCTGAACTGGCTGTAGTGTAGAGGTCTACCTGAACTGGCTGTAGTGTAGAGGTCTACCTGGCTGTAGTGTAGAGGTCTACTTGAACTGGCTGTAGTGTAGAGGACTACCTGAACTGGCTGTAGTGTGGAGGTCTACCTGAACTGGCTGTAGTGTAGAGGTCTACCTGAACTGGCTGAAGTGTAGAGGTCTACCTGAACTGGCTGTAGTGTAGAGGTCTACCTGAACTGGCTGTAGTGTGGAGGTCTACCTGAACTGGCTGTAGTTTGGAGGTCTACCTGAACTGGCTGTAGTGTAGAGTTCTACCTGAACTGGCTGTAGTGTGGAGGTCTACCTTAACTGGCTGTAGTGTAGAGGTCTACCTTAACTGGCTGTAGTGTGGAGGTCTACCTGAACTGTCTGTAGTGTGGAGGTCTATCTGAACTGGCTGTAGTGTGGAGGTCTACCTGAACTGGCTGTAGTGTGGAGGTCTACCTGAAATGGCTGTAGTGTTGAGGTCTACCTGAACTGGCTGTAGTGAAGAGGTCTACCTGAACTGGCTGAAGTGTAGAGGTCTACCTGAACTGGCTGTAGTGTAGAGGTCTACCTGAACTGGCTGTAGTGTAGAGGTCTACCTGAACTGGCTGTAGTGTGGAGGTCTACCTGAACTGGCTGTAGTGCAGAGGTCTACCTGGCTGTAGTGTTGAGGTCTACCTGAACTGGCTGTAGTGTGGAGGTCTACCTGAACTGGCTGTAGTGTAGAGGTCTACCTGAACTGGCTGTAGTGTAGAGGTCTACCTGAACTGGCTGTAGTGTAGAGGTCTACCTGAACTGGCTGTAGTGTATAGGTCTACCTGAACTGGCTGTAGTGTAGAGGTCTACCTGAACTGGCTGTAGTGTGGAGGTCTACCTGAACTGGCTGTAGTTTGGAGGTCTACCTGAACTGGCTGTAGTGTAGAGTTCTACCTGAACTGGCTGTAGTGTGGAGGTCTACCTTAACTGGCTGTAGTGTAGAGGTCTACCTTAACTGTCTGTAGTGTGGAGGTCTACCTGAACTGTCTGTAGTGTGGAGGTCTATCTGAACTGGCTGTAGTGTGGAGGTCTACCTGAACTGGCTGTAGTGTGGAGGTCTACCTGAAATGGCTGTAGTGTTGAGGTCTACCTGAACTGGCTGTAGTGAAGAGGTCTACCTGAACTGGCTGAAGTGTAGAGGTGTACCTGAACTGGCTGTAGTGTAGAGGTCTACCTTAACTGGCTGTAGTGTAGAGGTCTACCTGAACTGGCTGTAGTGTGGAGGTCTACCTGAACTGGCTGTAGTGCAGAGGTCTACCTGGCTGTAGTGTTGAGGTCTACCTGAACTGGCTGTAGTGTGGAGGTCTACCTGAACTGGCTGTAGTGTAGAGGTCTACCTGCACTGGCTGTAGTGTAGAGGTCTACCTGAACTGGCTGTAGTGTAGAGGTCTACCTGAACTGGCTGTAGTGTAGAGGTCTACCTGAACTGGCTGTAGTGTAGAGGTCTACCTGGCTGTAGTGTAGAGGTCTACCTGAACTGGCTGTAGTGTGGAGGTCTACCTGAACTGGCTGTAGTATAGAGGTCTACCTGAACTGGCTGTAGTATAGAGGTCTACCTGAACTGGCTGTAGTGTAGAGGTCTACCTGAACTGGCTGTAGAGTAGAGGTCTACCTGAACTGCCTGTAGTATAGAGGTATACCTGAACTGGCTGTAGTGTGGAGGTCTACCTGAACTGGCTGTAGTGTAGAGGTCAACCTGAACTGACTGTAGTGGAGGTCTACCTGAACTGGCTGTAGTGTAGAGGTCTACCTGAACTGGCTGTAGTGTAGAGGTCTACCTGAACTGGCTGTAGAGTAGAGGTCTACCTGAACTGCCTGTAGTATAGAGGTCTACCTGAACTGGCTGTAGTGTACAGGTCTACCTGAACTGGCTGTAGTGTAGAGGTCTACCTGAACTGGCTGTAGTGTAGAGGTCTACCTGGCTGTAGTGTAGAGGTCTACTTGAACTGGCTGTAGTGTAGAGGACTACCTGAACTGGCTGTAGTGTGGAGGTCTACCTGAACTGGCTGTAGTGTAGAGGTCTACCTGAACTGGCTGAAGTGTAGAGGTCTACCTGAACTGGCTGTAGTGTAGAGGTCTACCTGAACTGGCTGTAGTGTGGAGGTCTACATGAACTGGCTGAAGTGTAGAGGTCTACCTGAACTGGCTGTAGTGTAGAGGTCTACCTGAACTGGCTGTAGTGTAGAGGTCTACCTGAACTGGCTGTAGTGTGGAGGTCTACCTGAACTGGCTGTAGTGCAGAGGTCTACCTGGCTGTAGTGTTGAGGTCTACCTGAACTGGCTGTAGTGTGGAGGTCTACCTGAACTGGCTGTAGTGTAGAGGTCTACCTGAACTGGCTGTAGTGTAGAGGTCTACCTGAACTGGCTGTAGTGTAGAGGTCTACCTGAACTGGCTGTAGTGTAGAGGTCTACCTGAACTGGCTGTAGTGTAGAGGTCTACCTGAACTGGCTGTAGTGTGGAGGTCTACCTGAACTGGCTGTAGTTTGGAGGTCTACCTGAACTGGCTGTAGTGTAGAGGTCTACCTGAACTGGCTGTAGTGTGGAGGTCTACCTGAACTGGCTGTAGTGTAGAGGTCTACCTTAACTGGCTGTAGTGTGGAGGTCTACCTGAACTGTCTGTAGTGTGGAGGTCTACCTGAACTGGCTGTAGTGTGGAGGTCTATCTGAACTGGCTGTAGTGTGGAGGTCTACCTGAACTGGCTGTAGTGTGGAGGTCTACCTGAACTGGCTGTAGTGTTGAGGTCTACCTGAACTGGCTGTAGTGAAGAGGTCTACCTGAACTGGCTGTAGTGTAGAGGTCTACCTGAACTGGCTGTAGTGTAGAGGTCTACCTGAACTGGCTGTAGTGTAGAGGTCTACCTGAACTGGCTGTAGTGTAGAGGTCTACCTGAACTGGCTGTAGTGTGGAGGTCTACCTGAACTGGCTGTAGTGTTGAGGTCTACCTGAACTGGCTGTAGTGTGGAGGTCTACCTGAACTGGCTGTAGTGTGGAGGTCTACCTGAACTGGCTGTAGTGTAGAGGTCTACCTGAACTGGCTGTAGTGTAGAGGTCTACCTGAACTGGCTGTAGTGTAGAGGTCTACCTGAACTGGCTGTAGTGTAGAGGTCTACCTGAACTGGCTGTAGTGTAGAGGTCTACCTGAACTGGCTGTAGTATAGAGGTCTACCTGAACTGGCTGTAGTATAGAGGTCTACCTGAACTGGCTGTAGTGTAGAGGTCTACCTGAACTGGCTGTAGTGTAGAGGTCTACCTGAACTGGCTGTAGTATAGAGGTCTACCTGAACTGGCTGTAGTGTAGAGGTCTACCTGAACTGGCTGTAGTGTAGAGGTCTACCTGAACTGGCTGTAGTGTGAGGTCTACCTGAACTGGCTGTAGTGTAGAGGTCTACCTGAACTGGCTGTAGTGTAGAGGTCTACCTGAACTGGCTGTAGTGTAGAGGTCTACCTGAACTGGCTGTAGTATAGAGGTCTACCTGAACTGGCTGTAGTGTAGAGGTCTACCTGAACTGGCTGTAGTGTAGAGGTCTACCTGAACTGGCTGTAGTGTAGAGGTCTACCTGAACTGGCTGTAGTGTAGAGGTCTACTTGAACTGGCTGTAGTGTAGAGGTCTACCTGAACTGGCTGTAGTGTGGAGGTCTACCTGAACTGGCTGTAGTGTAGAGGTCTACCTGAACTGGCTGTAGTGTAGAGGTCTACCTGAACTGGCTGTAGTGTAGAGGTCTACCTGAACTGGCTGTAGTGTGGAGGTCTACCTGAACTGGCTGTAGTGTGGAGGTCTACCTGAACTGGCTGTAGTGTAGAGGTCTACCTGAACTGGCTGTAGTGTGGAGGTCTACCTGAACTGGCTGTAGTGTAGAGGTCTACCTTAACTGGCTGTAGTGTAGAGTTCTACCTGAACTGGCTGTAGTGTGGAGGTCTACCTTAACTGGCTGTAGTGTAGAGGTCTACCTTAACTGGCTGTAGTGTGGAGGTCTACCTGAACTGTCTGTAGTGTGGAGGTCTATCTGAACTGGCTGTAGTGTGGAGGTCTACCTGAACTGGCTGTAGTGTGGAGGTCTACCTGAAATGGCTGTAGTGTTGAGGTCTACCTGAACTGGCTGTAGTGAAGAGGTCTACCTGAACTGGCTGAAGTGTAGAGGTCTACCTGAACTGGCTGTAGTGTAGAGGTCTACCTGAACTGGCTGTAGTGTGGAGGTCTACCTGAACTGGCTGTAGTATAGAGGTCTACCTGAACTGGCTGTAGTGTAGAGGTCTACCTGAACTGGCTGTAGTGTAGAGGTCTACCTGAACTGGCTGTAGTGTGGAGATCTACCTGAACTGGCTGTAGTGTGGAGGTCTACCTGAACTGGTTGTAGTATAGAGGTCTACCTGAACTGGCTGTAGTGTAGAGGTCTACCTGAACTGGCTGTAATGTAGAGGTCTACCTGAACTGGCTGTAGTGTAGAGGTCTACCTGAACTGGCTGTAGTGTAGAGGTACGTAAAGCCCCATGGCCCAGAGAACATGTTTTATAGCTGTGCAGGGAGGAGGAGTGTTTAGGTTAAACTGAAGTTGGGTTTATTTCTGCTTCACTTTCTAATGTTCGAAAGTTATTTTGTTGAGAACATCAATCCAATCAAACAGCGCACAGAGGATATTGTTATGACACTTTGGTCAGGTACATTAGGGAAAACACTATGCTCTCTCTCTCTCTCTCTCTCTCTCTCTCTCTCTCTCTCCCTCTCTCCCCCTCCCCTTTTCCTCTCTCTCCCTCTCTCCCCCTCCCCTTTTCCTCTGTCCCTCCCTCCCTCCCCTTTTCCTCTCTCTCTCTCTCTCTCTCTCTCTCTCTCTCTCTCTCTCTCACATCTGTCCTTGACAGGGCCCTCGTGATAAAAAACTTTAGAACACACCGTGGATTGTGGTTTAGTCATCTCCTCTGGTCTCCCACACACACACACACACACACACACACACACACACACACACACACACACACACACACACACACACACACACACACACACACACACACACACACACACACACACACACACACAAACTAATTCACCGCTATACTACACACGTTGTGTGTGTCTTAAAGTAAACAAACAGGATTGGGACGACTTCCAAACCATGTTCTGGAAACACAGAAAAACACACCATATGCACAAAGTAACACACACTGACACACATTGATACACACAGTAACACACAGTAACACACATTGATACACACAGTAACACACATTGATACACCTAGTAACACACAGTAACACACACAGTAACACACAATAACACACAGTAACACACTGTACACACACAGTAACACACAGTAACACACACAGTAACACACAGTAACACACAGTAACACACTGTACACACACAGTAACACACAGTAACACACTGTACACACACAGTAACACACAGTAACACACAGTAACACACACAGTAACACACAGTAACACACAGTAACACAAAGTAACACACAGTAACACACAGTAACACACAGTAACACAAAGTAACACACAGTAACACACAGTAACACACATTATACAGAGTTCTAGGGAGAAGAATATGAGACTGCCTGTCCCATTCCACGTTTAGGACCATATAACATTTTCTGCATGGCTTTATATGACTCTTGAAACAATAACGGGGTCTCCTGGTGAAACCTCTCTATCTGGGGTAATTACAACCTGGTGGAACCTCTCTATCTGGGGTAATTACAACCTGGTGGAACCTCTCTATCTGGGGTCTCCGTCTAAACACAAAGTAATTACAACCTGGTAGAACCTCTCTATCTGGCGTAATTACAACCTGGTAGAACCTCTCTATCTGGGGTAATTACAACCTGGTGCAACCTCTCTATCTGGGGTAATTACAACCTGGTGGAACCTCTCTATCTGGGGTAATTACAACCTGGTGGAACCTCTCTATCTGGGGTAATTACAACCTGGTGGAACCTCTCTATCTGGGGTAATTACAACCTGGTGGAATCTCTCTATCTGGGGTAATTACAACCTGGTGGAACCTCTCTATCTAAACACAAAGTAATTACAACCTGATGGAACCTCTCTATCTGGGGTAATTACAACCTGGTGGAACCTCTCTATCTGGGGTCGCTGTCTAAACACAAAGTAATAACAACCTTTCACAATAGACCTTCTATACACAATTTCACTGTGACAATCAACCACATTAAAACTTCTTAGGGATAGGGGGCAGTATTCGGAAGTTTGGATGAATGAGGTGCCCAAAGTAAACTGCCTGTTACTCAGGCCAGAAGCTAGGATATGCATATAATTGGTAGTATTGGATAGAAAATACTCTAAAGTTTCCAAAACTGTTAAACTAATGTCTATGAGTATAACAGAACTGATATAGCAGGCGACAACCCGAGGAGAATCCATCTGGAAAATTCTGTTTTGGAGATGACACAATTTAAAATGTCTGTCTATGGAAAAATCAATGTAATACCTCCCAGATTGCAGTTCCTAAGGCTTCCAGCAGATGTCAACAGTCTTTAGAAAGAGTTTCAGGCTTGTTTTTTGAAAAATTGTAACGATCGTCGTCGGGTGACGAGGAAGCGGACCAAAACGCAGCTGGGAGCGAACACATGTTTATTCTTTACACTGAAATAAACACGTACACAAAATCAAGAAAATGCAGATACGTTAACTGCTCAAACACAAGAGGCAACACCTCACAAACAGCGTGGGGGAAAAAGGAACTTAAATGTGATCCCAATCAGAGACAACTAGCGACAGCTGTCTCTGATTGGGAATCGACAGAACCCAACATAGAAATACACCACATAGAGCTCACACAAGGCTATAACGCAAACATAGAAAACAAACCAAGGAAAAATACCCAACATGACACACCCTGACCAAAATACCCGAGTTCACCTGGTCAGGGCGTGACAGTACCCCCCCCCCAACGGTGCGTACTCCCGGCGCACCAAACTTAAGTCTATTAGGGGGGGGACCCGGGTGGGCGCCTCACCCTCGGTGGAGGCTCTGGCCCCGGGCGTGTTCTTTCCCCCCCTCCACCTTAGCCCTACCCCTCTGGCCCGGACTCGACCACTGTGGAGCGGCATGCTCAGGCTCCGGAGCGGAGCCGTCGACCGGAACAGGATTGGGCACCGGTGGACCGGACACGGGCCGTGCCGGACTGGGAACACGCACCACTGGCTTGGTGCGGGCATCAGGAACGGGCCGGGCCGGACTGGGAACACGCACCACTGGCTTGGTGAGGGGAGCAGGAACGTGCCGGGCCGGACTGGGGACACGCACCACTGACTTGGTGCGGGGAGCAGGGACGGGCCGGACAGGACTGTGGACACGCACCGTGGGCTTGGTGCGGGGAACAGGAACGGGCCGGACAGGACTGTGGACATGCACCGTGGGCTTGGTGCGGGGAACAGGGATGGGCCGGACAGGACTGGGGACACGCACCACTGACCTGGTGCGGTGAGCAGGGACGGGCCGGGCCGGACTGGGAACACGCACAACTGGCTTGGTGCGGGGAGCAGGAACGGGCCGGGCCGGACTGGGGACACGCACCACTGACTTGGTGCGGGGAGCAGGGACGGGCCGGACTGGGAACACGCACCACTGGCTTGGTGCGGGGAGCAGGAATGGGCCGGGCCGGACTGGGGACACGCACCACTGACTTGGTGCGGGGAGCAGGAATGGGCCGGGCCGGACTGGGGACACGCACCACTGACTTGGTGCGGGGAGCAGGGACGGGCCGGGCCGGACTGGGAACTCGCACCACTGGCTTGGTGCGGGGAGCAGGAACGGGCCGGGTTGGACTGGGGACACGCACCACTGACTTGGTGCAGGGAGCAGGGTCGGGCCGGGCCGGACTGGGGACACACACCACTGACTTGGTGCGGGGAGCAGGGACGGGCCGGACAGGACTGTGGACACGCACCGCGGGCTTGGTGCGGGGAACAGGAACGGGCCAGACGGGACTGCGAACACGCACTGGTGAACTGAAGCGTGGAGCCGGTTTAGCCACTCGTCCTGGCTGAATGTCCACCGGACGCACCGGGCTGTGCGGGCGTACTGGCGACACAGCGCGCAACTCCGCTTCCCATGGCTTGGTGCGGGGAGCAGGGACGGGCCGGACAGGACTGTGGACACGCACCGTGGGCTTGATGCAGGGAACAGGAACGGGCCAGACAGGACTGTGAACACGCACTGGTGAACTGAAGCGTGGAGCCGGTTTAGCCACTCGTCCTGGCTGGATGCCCATCCTAGCACGGCATGTGCTGGGCATGTCCACCGGACGCACCAGGCTGTGCGGGCACACTGGCGACACAGCGTGCAACTCCGCATCCCATGGCTCCTCCTCCAGATCTTCCCTCAGCAGGTCCTCAATCAACCGCCTCATCTCCGTCTCCTCCTCCGCCGTCATCCCCCACGAGAGCAGTGGTCTGGGCTCTTCCTCTGCCCTTCCGGACAACCCCATTAGCCCCCCCCAAAAAAATTATTGGTGGTGTCTTCCGGGCCTCCTCGACCGCCGCCTGCGACTCCGTCCACCGGCTGGCATTACCTCCTCGACCTGGGAATCCTTTCGCCAGGGTCCTTTGCCCGCCATGATCTCCTCCCAGGTCCAGAACTCCTTCCCCTCGCGAGCCCATCTCTCGCGCTCCTTATCCTCCCGCTGCTTGGTCCTGGTTTGGTGGGGTGTTCTGTAACGATCGTCGTCGGGTGACGAGGAAGCGGACCAAAACGCAGCTGGGAGCGAACACATGTTTATTCTTTACACTGAAATAAACACGTACACAAAATCAAGAAAATGCCGATACGTTAAAAACCTCTTACATCTAGACGTTCCGCTAGCGGAACACCTGCTCCAATATCCAATGATAGGCGTGGCGCGAATTACAAATTCCTCAAAAATACAAAAACTAAAATTTTTCAAACATATGACTATTTCACAGCATTTTAAAGATAAGACTCTCCTTTATCTCACCACACTGTCCGATTTCAAAAAGGCTTTACAGCGAAAGCAAAACATTAGATTATGTCAGCAGAGTACCAAGCCAGAAATAATCAGACACCCATTTTTCAAGCTAGCATATAATGTCACAAAAACCCAGAAGACAGCTAAATGCAACACTAACCTTTGATGATCTTCATCAGATGACACACCTAGGACATTATGTTATACAATACATGCATGTTTTGTTCAATCAAGTTCATATTTATATCAAAAAACAGCTTTTTACATTAGCATGTGACGTTCAGAACTAGCATACCCCCCGCAAACTTCCGGGGAATTTGCTAACAATTTACTAAATTACTCACGATAAACGTTCACAAAAAGGATAACAATTATTTTAAGAATTATAGATACATAACTCCTCTATTCACTCGATATGTCCGATTTTAAAATAGCTTTTTGGTGAAAGCACATTTTGCAATATTCTAAGTACATAGCCCAGGCATCACGGGCTAGCTATTTAGACACCCGGCAAGTTTAGCACTCACCAATATCAGATTTACTATTATAAAAGTTTGATTACCTTTTGTTGTCTTCGTCAGAATGCACTCCCAGGACTGCTACTTCAATAACAAATGTTGGTTTGGTCCAAAATAATCCATCGTTATATCCGAATAGCGGCGTTTTGTTCATGCGTCCCAGACACTATCCGAATGGTAAAGAAGGGTCGCGCGCATGGCGCAATTCGTGACAAAAAAAATCTAAATATTCCATTACCGTACTTCGAAGCATGTCAACCGCTGTTTAAAATCCATTTTTATGCAATTTTTCTCGTAAAAAAAGCGATAATATTCTGACCGGGAATGTCCATTTAGCTAAACAGAGGAATGAAAACAAACCTTTCGGTCGACGCGGGCACGAGCCTGAGTCTCACAGTACTGTAACCAGCCACTACCCAAACGCGCTACTTTGTTTCAGCCAGAGCCTGCAAAGCCACGATTCCGCTTTTTGCCGCCTTCTGAGAACCTATGGCAGCCATAGGAAGTGTCACGGGACAGCTAAGATCCTCACTCTTCAATAAACAGAGACAAAAAGAACGACACCTTGTCAGACAGGCCACTTCCTGAATGAAACCTTCTCAGATTTTGGCCTGCCATATGAGTTCTGTTATACTCACAGACACCATTCAAACAGTTTTAGAAACGTTAGGGTGTTTTCTATCCAAAGCCAAAAATTATATGCATATTCTAGTTACTGGGCAGGAGTAGTAACCAGATTAAATCGGGTACGTTTTTTATCCAGCCGTGAAAATACTGCCCCCTAGCCATAACAGGTTAACTGCTCAAACACAAGAGGCAACACCCCACAAACAGCGTGGGGGAAAAAGGAACTTAAATGTGATCCCAATCAGAGACAACTAGCGACAGCTGTCTCTGATTGGGAATCGACAGAACCCAACATAGAAATACACCACATAGAGCTCACACAAGGCTATAACGCAAACATAGAAAACAAACCAAGGAAAAATACCCAACATGACACACCCTGACCAAAATACCCGAGTTCACCTGGTCAGGGCGTGACAAAAATGAACTAGAATTTGTAGTTTTTCTAGGTGGCTCTCATTTTGGCAGTAGTGTTGTGGCGAGCATCGGTGAGGGTGCGCACTTCGTTATTTATCTCCGGTATTGAACATACTATTCTCCGTCTTAAATTTGATTGTTTATTTACGTATTAGGGTGCCTGAGGATTGATTAGAAATGTTGTTTGACTTGTTTGGATGAAGTTTATTGGTAACTTTCGGGATTCATTTGTATGCATTTTGAACGAGGGAAACAGGTCGATTACTGAGTCAAGCGCACCAACTAAACTGACCTTTTTGGGATATAAAGGACTTTATCGAACAAAAGGACCATTTGTTAAGTAGCTGGGACCCTTGTGACTGCAAACAGAGGAAGATCTTCAAAGGTAAGGGATTTATTTTATCGCTATTTCTGACTTTCGTGACGCCTCTGCTTGTTTGGAAAATGTTTGTAATGCTTTTGTGTGCGGGGCGCTGTCCTCAGATAATCGCATGATGTGCTTTCGCCGTAAAGTATTTTTGAAATCTGACAAAGTGGCTGGATTAACAAGAAGTTAAGCTTTTAAACGATGTAAGCCACTTGTATTTTCATGAATGTTTAATATTACGAATTTTGTATTTTGAATTTCGCGCTCTGCCATTTCACCGGATGTTGGCCAGGGACGCAATGTCCCACCTAGCCCAAAGAGGTTTTAAGATCTGCTGTGATGGTGTGATTGTGTGATGGTGGGATGGTGGGATGCTGTGATGGGATGGTGGGATGCTGTGATGGTGTGATGGTGGGATGGTGTGATGGTGGGATGCTGTGATGCTGTGATGGTGGGATGGTGTGATGCTGTGATGGTGGGATGGTGGGATGCTGTGATGGTGGGATGCTGTGATGGTGGGATGCTGTGATGGTGGGATGCTGTGATGGTGTGATGGTGGGATGCTGTGATGGTGTGATGCTGTGATGCTGTGATGGTGGGATGGTGTGATGCTGTGATGGTGGGATGCTGTGATGTTGTGATGTGTGATGCTGTGATGGTGGGATGCTGTGATGGTGTGGTGGTGGGATGCTGTGATGGTGGGATGCTGTGATGGTGTGATGCTGTGATGGTGGGATGGTGTGATGGTGGGATGCTGTGATGGTGTGAGGGTGTGATACTGATGGTGTGATGGTGTGATGCTGTGATGGTGGGATGCTGTGATGCTGTGATGGTGTGAGGGTGTGATACTGATGGTGTGATGGTGTGATGCTGTGATGCTGTGATGGTGGGATGGTGTGATGCTGTGATGATGTGATGCTGTGATGGTGTGAGGGTGTAATACTGATGGTGTGATGCTGTGATGGTGGGATGCTGTGATGCTGTGATGATGTGATACTGATGGTGTGATGGTGTGATGCTGTGATGGTGGGATGGTGTGATGCTGTGATGGTGGGATGCTGTGATGGTGTGATGTGTGATGCTGTGATGGTGGGATGCTGTGATGGTGGGATGCTGTGACGGTGGGATGCTGTGATGGTGTGATGGTGGGATGCTGTGATGGTGTGATGCTGTGATGCTGTGATGGTGGGATGGTGTGATGCTGTGATGGTGGGATGCTGTGATGGTGTGATGTGTGATACTGATGGTGTGATGGTGTGATGCTGTGATGGTGTGAGGGTGTAATACTGATGGTGTGATGCTGTGATGGTGGGATGCTGTGATGCTGTGATGATGTGATACTGATGGTGTGATGGTGTGATGCTGTGATGGTGTGGTGGTGGGATGCTGTGATGGTGGGATGCTGTGATGCTGTGATGGTGTGAGGGTGTGATACTGATGGTGTGATGGTGAGATGCTGTGATGGTGTGGTGGTGGGATGCTGTGATGGTGTGATTGTTTGATACTGTGATGCTGTGATGATGTGATACTGTGATGCTGATGGTGTGAGGGTGTGATACTGATGGTGTGATGGTGGGATGCTGTGATGCTGTGATGGTGTGATGCTGTGATGGTGTGATTGTGTGATACTGTGATGCTGTGATGATGTGATACTGTGATGCTGATGGTGTGATGGTGTGTGATGGTGTGATGGTGTTGACCGATCATAGTGCTACAAGGCTCTACACGGTACAACACGGTATTACATGATACAACATGGTACTACCCGGTACAACATGGTATTACACGGTATTACACTGTACAGCATGGTACAACACGGTACAACACGGTACAACACGGTACAACACAGTATTACACTGTACAACACGGTATTACACGGTACAACACGGTATTACACTGTACAACACGGTACAACACGGTATTACACTGTACAACACGGTATTACACGGTACAACACGGTATTACACTGTACAACACGGTACAACACAGTACAACACAGTATTACACTGTACAACACGGTACAACACAGTATTACACTGTACAACACGGTACAACGCGGTACAACACGGTATTACACTGTACAACACGGTATTACACTGTACAACACGGTATTACACGGTACAACACGGTATTACACTGTACAACAGGGTGCAACACGGTACAACATAGTATTACACGGTGCAACATGGTACTAGACAGTACAACACAGTATTACACGGTACAACCTAGTATTACATGGCACAACACAGTACAACACGGTACAACATGGTACAACACGGTACAACACAGTACAACATGGTACTACACAGTACTACACGGTACTACACAGTACATCACGGTATTACATGGTACAACACAGTACAACACAGTATTACACTGTACAACATGTTATTACATGGTACAACACAGTACCACACTGTATTACATGGTACAACATAGTATTACACTGCAAAACACAGTACAACTCGATATTACACGGTACAACACGGTACAATACAGTATTAATGGTACAACACAGTACAACACGATATTACATGGTACAACCCAGTACAAGATGGTATTACATGGTACAACACATTGTTACATGGTACACTGTATTACACAGACTTTTCAGGGAAGTCAGGAACCAATATACACATGCAGTTAGGAAAGGCTAGCTTTTTCAAACAGAAATTTGCATCCTGTAGCACTAATTCACAAAAGTTTTGGGACACTGTAAAGTCCATGGAGAGTAAGAGCTCCTCCTCCCAGGTGCCCACTGCACTGAGGCTAGGTAAAACTGTCACCACAGATAAATGCGGGTTAGACAATGCGGGTTAGACAATCTGGACCCTCTCTTCTAAAATTATCCGCCACCATTGTTGCAACCCCTATCACTAGCCTGTTCAACCTCTCTTTCGTATCGTCTGAGATTCCCAAAGATTGGAAAGCGGCCGCAGTCATCCCCCTCTTCAAAGGGGGAGACACTCTAGACCCAAACTGTTACAGACCTATATCCATCCTGCCCTGCCTTTCTAAAGTCTTTGAAAGCCAAGTTAACAAACAGATCACTGACCATTTCGAATCCCATCGTACCTTCTCCGCTATGCGATCCGGTTTCTGAGCTGGTCATGGGTGCACCTCAGCCACGCTCAAGGTCCTAAACGATATCATAACCACCATTGATTAAAGACAGTACTGTACAGCTGTATTCATCTACCTGGCCAAGGCTTTCGACTCTGTCAATCACCACATTCTTATCGGCAGACTCAATAGCCTAGGTTTCTCTAATGATTGCCTCGCCTGGTTCACTACTTCTCAGATAGAGTTCAGTGTGTCAAATCGGAGGGCCTGTTGCCTGGACCTCTGGCAGTCTCTATGGGGGTGCCACAGGGTTCAATTCTCGGGCCGACTCTTTTCTCTGTATACATCAATGATGTCGCTCTTGCTGCTGGTGAGTCTCTGATCCACCTCTACACAGACGACATCATCTGGCCCTTCTTTGGACACTGTGTTAACTAACCTCCAAACGAGCTTCAATGCCATACAACACTCCTTCCGTGGTCTCCAACTGCTCTTAAATGCTAGTAAAACTAAATGCATGCTTTTCAACCGATCGCTGCCCGCACCTGCCGGCAAGACTACATCACTACTCTGGACGGTTCTGACTTAGAATACATGGACAACTATAAATACCTGGGTGTCTGGCTAGACTGTGACCTCTCCTTTCAGACTCACATTAAGCATCTCCAATCCAAAATTAAATCTAGAATCGGCTTCCTGTTCCGCAACAAAGCATCCTTCACTCATGCTGCCAAACATACCCTGGTAAAATTGACAATCCTACCGATCTTTTACTTCGGCGATGTCATTTACAAAATAGCCTCCAACACTCTACTCAGCAAATTGGATGCGGTCTATCACAGTGCCATCCGTTTTGTCACCAAAGCCCCATATACTACCCACCACTGCGACCTGCACGCTCTCGTTGGCTGGCCCTCGCTACATATTCGTCGCCAGACCCACTGGCTCCAGGTCATCTATAAGTATATGCTAGGTAAAGCTCCTCCTTATTTCAGCTCACTGGTCACCATAGCAACACCCACCCGTAGAACGTGCTCCAGCTGGTATATCTCACTGGTCATTCCCAAAGCCAACACAAGCTTTGGCCGCCTTTCCTTCCAGTTCTCTGCTGCCAATGCCTGGAACGAATTGCAAAAATCACTGAAGTTGGAGTCTTATATCTCCCTCACTATCTTTAAGTGTCAGCTGTCAGAGCAGCTTACCGATCGCTGCAGCTGTACATAGCCCATCTGTAAATATCCCATCCAACCAACTACCTACCTCATCCCCATATTTGTTCTTGTTTTTCTGCTCTTTTGCAAACCAGTATCTCTACTTGCACATCCTCATCTGCACGTTCTATCACTCCAGTGTTAATTGCCAAATTGTAATTACTTCGCCACTATGGCCTATTTATTTCCTTACTTCCTGTCAGACTTCGAAGGCGTGCACACCGCCCACCGCTTCCGAGTATGTTACTCGCCAATGTCCAGTCTACAACAAGGTAGATGAAATTAGGGCAAGGGTTGCTTTCCAGAGAGATGTCAGGGATTGTTACATACTCTGTTTCACGGAAACATGACTCTCTCGGGATATGTTGTCGGAGTCGGTACAGCCACCGGGATTCTTCAAGCGTTGCGCTGACGGAAATAAACATCTCTCCGGGAAGAAGAGGGGCGGGGGTGTGTGCTTCATGATTAACGACTCATAGCGTAATTATAATAACATACAGGAACTCAAGTCCTTTTATTCACCTGACCTAGAATTCCTCACAATCAAATGCCGACCATATTATCTACCAAGAGAATTCGCGACGGTTAATGTCACAGCCGTGTATATCCCCCCTCAAGCCGATACCACGACGGCCCTCAAGGAACTTCACTAGACTCTATGCAAACTGGAAACCACATATCCTGAGGCTGCATTTATTTAGCTGGGGATTTTAACAAAGGCAATTTGAGAACAAGGCAACCTAAATTATATCAGCATATTGACTGTAGCACTCGCGTTGGAAAAACACTGGATCACTGCTACTCTAACTTCCTTGATGCATACAAGGCCCTCCCCCGCCCTCCTTTAGGCAAATCTGACCACGACTCCATTTTGCTCCTCCCATCCTATCGGCAGAAACTCAAACAGGAAGTACAAGAACTATTCAACGCATTTCCATTTCGCTGTCCCTTAACACTGAGGCCCCACAAGGGTGCGTGCTCAGCCCCCTCCTGTACTCCCTGTTCACCCACGACTGCGTGGCCATGCACGCCTCCAACTCAATCATCAAGTTTGCAGACGACACAACAGTAGTAGGGCTGATTAACAGCAATGACGAGGCAGCCTACAGGCAGGAGGTGAGGGCACTCAGAGTGTGTTGTCAGGAAAACAACCACTCGCTCACCGTCAACAAAACAAAGGAGATGAATGTGGACTTCAGGAAACAGCAGAGGGAGCACCCCCCTATCCACATCGACGGGACAGTAGTGGACAGAAGTTTTAAGTTCCTTGGCGTACACATCACAGACAATCTGAAATGGTCCACCCACACAGAGAGTGTGGTGAAGAAGGCGCAACAGCGCCTCTTCAACCTCAGGAGGCTGAAGAAATGTTTTCTTGTCACCTAAAACCCTCACAAACTTTTAAAGATGCACAATTGAGAGCATCCTGTTGGGCTGCATCACCACCTGGTATGGCAACTGCACCGCCCACAACCGCAGTGCTCTCCAGAGGGTGGTGCAGTCTGCACAACGCATCACCGAGGGTAAACTCCCTGCCCTCCAGGACACCTACACCACCCGAGCCACAGCCTGTTCACCCCGCTATCATCCAGAAGGCGAGGTCAGTACAGGTGCATCAAAGCTGGGACCGAGAGACTGAAAAATATTTTCTATCTCAAGGCCATCAGACTGTTAATAAACAGCCATCACTAACGCAGAGAGGCTGCTGCCTACATACAGACTTGAAATCATTGGCCACTTTAATAAATGGATCACTAGTCACTTTAATAATGTTTACATATCTTGCATTACTCATCCCATATGTATATACTGTATTTTATCCCATCTATAGCATCTTGCCTATGCCACTCTGTTATTGCTCATATTTATATGTATATATTCTTATTCCATTCCATTCCTTAGATTTGTGTGTATTAGGTCGTTGTTTGTGGAATTGTTACATTACTTGTTAGATATTACTGCATTGTCGGAACTAGAAGCACAAGCATTTTGCAACACTAGCAATAACATCTGCTAACCATGTGTATGTGACCAATACATTTTTTAAAATGTTTTATTTGATTTATTACACAGTACGACACGGTATTACATGGTACAACACATTATTACGCGGTCCAACACCGTACAACACCGTTCAACACCGTACAACACCGTTCAACGTTATAGAACACGGCTCAACTCGGTTCAACGCCGTTCAAAGCGGGTTCAATGCGGCTCAACTCGGTTCAACGTGGTCCAACACCGTACAACACCGTTCAACATCATACAACGCCGTTCAACATCATACAACGCGGTTCAAATCGGTTCAACGTGGTCCAACACCGTACAACACCGTTCAACACCGTACAACACCGTTCAACATCATACA